>NC_137699.1:32178159-32919827 GCF_964034855.1 Anser brachyrhynchus
GGATTACAAGAATGGCTTAGACATCTTGAATTCACTGCCAGCCTTGTGGTTTAGTGATCATGGTAAGCAGTGACTGGTAGCTTTACTTAGTTCGGCTTGCTATTGTATTTCTTGCTCAAGATCATGGAGCTCTACTACTTCATTTCCAATTATCAACTGTAGAGCTAATATCTCCTCTCACATTTGTGAACTGAGTGTGATATTTAATCCACTGAGAAAAATATTAAATGTTTTTTGTAGGTTTATCTGAAAAGCAGTGACCTTGGAAGCTCTGTAGATGAAGTAGAGCAACTGATTAGAAAACATGAGGCTTTCGAGAAGCTACTGGCATCACAGGATGAGAAGGTATGGTAACCAAACATGAATATTCTACCAATCAAAGAGCTGAAATAATTGTGTAGGTTTTTTTGGTGGTGGTGGTGGTGTTTTTTTTTAGTATGGCAACAGGTTAAATCGCTGAACAGGTGTGATATGCCTGATATACTCGAGCCAGAGAAAAAATGTGGGATCTTACTGAAATGAGAGGCAGAGGAGTGGAAAAAAGTATTAAACTATCCATGCCCAAATCCTGTCTATATTGTCTTGAAGTAGACAGGAAAACCACTTAGTAAATCAAATACTGGGATGTACCAGAGCAGATATTTTAAGCAGACCATACTGCGTGTTGTGGATACCAGAAGTTTCTGCATTTTTTCACAGAAAAACAGTGGCTTTTAAAGCAAGTAAAATACAGTATTTCAAACTGGATGGTTTGACTCATTATTCACATATATATTTTTTATATAATGTCTGTACCAAATTGTCTACCCTCTTTGCATCTATGGAAAAGATGCTGAATCGTTCACCCATATATAAAAGAATCTGCATGGCAGTTGGCCAGCAGCTGTAATTCATCCATGCTAAGGCTAAACTCTCAAACCTGGGGCTATGCCTGGCTTCCCCAGATGGAATGAGCTCCCAGCCCTGTGCCAGCTCGCTGCTAGGCTGATTGTTCATGTTGAGAGCTATCTCCCAACACCTGATTTCCACAAAGTAATAAAACCTGAGCATCCATGAGGGTCAGGCTTGCTCCATCACTCCTTGCACCATATGATTAATGGGATAAGGACTCCTGTAGCAACAGCTTTTTTTCGTCTAAGTAGCCATGATGTGTTACAGAGACTAATAACAAGGAGGTCGTAGATGTGTCATAGTACTGGGGGAGGTTGAGGGGAATGCTGGTAAGCCTGTCCCTAACATTCTTGGATCTTTCCAGCAAAAAAGACAGTCTTAGGTATGGAAAGGAGCCTGTTTTTTTGTTCTGTTTGTTTGTTTGTTTCAAACCATGTGAAAGCATAAATGTGACTTCAGATTTGTTGCTTTCTCAGATTATGTCTCTTCAAGAACAGGCAAGCAGGCTAGAAAAGGATGGTGGACTGGATGGGCTACAGATACGGCACAAACTAAACACCATTCTTGTGAGGAAGCAGCAGATCAAGGATCTCTCCCAGAGCAGGAGAGACAAGCTGCAGACTGCTCTTCTTCTAGCACTTTTCTACCAGAACTTGGCAGAGGTGAGAGGGATTTAGACTGGTATGAGGATGGAAGGGAGGGGAACTGCCTACCTCTGTTGAATGAAGTGTTTGTTCTTGCCAGAGATTAGATGAATTGATAATCTGCTCTGGTATGGCAACTCCTGTACTGCCGTGCTTTCACGCAAAGGGGTAGGTGAGCCAATAACATTGCTGCTATTATACCATTATCGTGGCATTGTGCCCGTTAGAGCTACTTTACACATCAGGAGCTTTGCTGAAATAAAGCTCATGGAAAGGTAACTGCCAGCTTATGTTTCCTTTGGTGGGAAAAAAAGGGATGTCAGAGTAAATACAAAGTAGAAACCAACATGGCAAGGGCACCAACCTTTATTAGTGCATGCTCACTGAAGGCCTTCGAAACAGTGCTGTAAGTGAGCATGGCTCTTCAGCTACTGTAGGCTAGTCTGCAGAACATGTTAGTCTCTGTCTTCTGTTCTGGCCTTAGTGCTGTAACCAAGTAGCTCAGTTCCTGGCACCACTGTTGGAAAAACATAACAGATCAGTCTTTCAAAGGGCAGCACAATGTGTGTGACTGAAAAATGTGCTAGCATCCAGTGTGCTGGCATAAACAACAGCACACAGACCCGGAGGGACACTTACAAACACTCTTGATGGTCTGGTAAACACCCCTTCTGCTGCTGTATCTTTTGGAACATCCTGCATGTTTTAAAGAAAAACTGCAGGTACTTGTCACCTCCCAGCCCACAAAAAAGGCACATGTCCTGACAGTTCAAATTAGGATTGTTTCCAAAGGCTTTTAACACAGTTGCTGCTGACAACCAAATTAAAAACAAACAAATAAAAAAGTAATCTAAGGAATAAATGGCTGCTAAATTCCATTCATAGCACAATAGATTTGGAACTCCAACCATAATAATAAAATATTTAAATACCCTCTTCTTTGGCTACACTAAAGAGCCAGAGTTGCACTCCGCTTTTTAAAACAAACTTTATCAGGAATTATTTACACAGTCAAATATTAACCTGTATTATTTGGTCATACCTTTCCTATCACATGAACCAGCCCACCAATGACAGCTGGTCCACCTTGTGGACTAGCAGAGGGGAGAGGATGGACTGGACAGTGCATTGCAGAATGCTAATATTTTTAAAAGAGCAATGTACCTCTGAAGGAAAGGTCCCATAACTGCAAACTGTGACTGCCCTCCTAGAGATACAATCAACCCCTTGGCTAGGAATACTTCTTCATTGCTTCCCATCTCTCTGTAATTGTCAGCAGTGCTTGGGCTGGGGTCCTCCTTCATTCAGTTTTCTCGAATCACATGCTAGCACAGCGTCTGTCTTGTATAGTGAGGAATATTTCCCTTTTCTCAGCCAATTTCTCCACATTAATTCAGCCAAGAGTTCTGTAGGGATTTTTTGCTCTCAAGCTACTTGTTTAGTCCGCCAGTCTAAATTCATTGCCTACCACTGTAGAATGTGAATGCCACCAAGGAATTAAAAAAATTTTTGTGGTAATATCTCCCTTCCTCTTTGGTGAGTAGAATGGAATGTTTAACTTGATTGTAATGATGTTCTGGGTGTGTATGGGTTCATTTATGAGCATAGTCCCCAAAGGAAAGTTAAATTGCAGAAAAGAGTTTGAATTTAGTTGTGAAATCATTGAGGTCATTGCTTACTCTTACTTTTTGGGAGAAAAAGTCCCATAGCTCAGATCCCACTCCCCAGGAAATTCTCCCTCCTGCAGTCATCGTAAGTAATTTCTATTGATCAAACAATTTTTTATTTTTTTTTCTGTCAGCAGAAAGTAATGATCGTTGTCATGGTTAAAAGTCTCCTAGTTAATTTCTAGAAGGAATTACGCAGACAGCTACACACATCAAATACCAGGACAACATAGTCCATGATTGTTGATGCCAGAATAGAGCCCGATGTCATACGGTCTACTTAGAAAGCTAAACTAGCTGCTGCAGTTTGTACCACTTTCAGCACACAGTACTTCGTTTCTAGACAAAACCTGCAATGACTTGCTCAGGATATCATGTGCTTGCAGCTCACAGGGTAGGACACGCTCTCCTAGAAACTGTCACTCTTCTAGTCCCACAGAAGTTAGACTTCTAGACTATCCTAGACTGTCCTAGACAATAGGACAGTCAATCCTATACACCTCAGTCTTAATGTAGAAGGCAAATGAGCAGGTTGCTACTTAGAAATATATGTATTTATTTAAGTTGTTGCAGAGGAAAGATCATAAAGTTGAAAGTCTTGACTTCTAAAGTCATCTCTGAGTTTTAATGCTGACTCTGAAACTTGCTCATCATATTAGTGGCACTTAAATTGCTTTCCCTTTTGCCCTCTATACAAGAGAATAAATAACATTTACTTATTTGTTTCAGAGGAGTGAGAGAGAATTGTAAATGCTTGGAATGTGCACAGCTCTGTATATATTTTGAATATTTCTGTTATTGAAAATCAGTGTAATTTACAAGCAGTTTGTCCTTTTGAGATTACACTAACTAATACTCTGAAAATGTAAGTTTCTAAATTGATAGTGGGCACACTTTTTTGAGTCCCATAGAAATAAGACTGTTCCCATGTACCTACACTGAGTATTACACTGGTCTCACTGTCCTTGTCTTCAATGAAGTGAAAATGTTTGTCCATTCAACCATAAGGCATTCCATAGAAAGAGCTTAGAAAAACAGATCAGCCTTGCTTTATATCTGAATATGGACATGGAGCTAGGAGAAAGATCTCTCACTCTCTAGAGCCATCCTAAGTAAGCCTGAGAACAAATCAAGTCACTAAGATTGCAAATGTGATTTTTAAAGTTTTGTTCGGTCTGCCATTAAGCCCTTACTTATTACAAAAAAAAAAAAAAAAGTAGGAGAGAAATCTCCCTTTGAGTGGCAATGTACAGGGGATCCACTGGTTTCTCAGCCTAACTGCATGGATGAGCCTCTCCCATTTAAATGAGAAGTCAGTTAAATTGACCTTAAAGTGTTAATGTGTGGCTGGGTAATGGGAGAAGGCCCTAGCTTGTGGGGAGGGTGTCAGAAATGAAAACAGCAGATGACAGTTTGCTGTCCCGGGCAACCTTGACATAAGGCGTAGGGCTTCTGTGTGAATCTCTAAACGTACTTTGGAGGGAAATAGTTTCTGGAGAGTGTGCTGCTAGTGAAAGCTATTTCTGCTATTGTTTATAGAATTTCAGCAGCTGAAACAACACTTCAAATCATTAATTAACTGAGAAAATCTTCCAGTTTTCAGTTCTTGCGTGTGTGTGTAGAGCAGTTCCACAAGGACAGCCAAGACACTTTGAAACTGATGAAGCTGGCTTCAATTTGCTGTTCTTCTGTAGTCAAAACATTTGGGTACTTCAGTGGTCTGAGGACAGTGGGATCAGTTACAGTGTATGTCAAGTGTTCAGCTGTGTGCTTTGATGGATAGAAAATATTTCTGTCAGTGCTAAGTGCTGAAGTTTAGCTAACTTTAAAAAAAATGCAGTAAGGTCACTACCCTGTTGTCCATTTTATTCTGCATACATTTAAATCCCCTAAGAAAGAATTCCTAAGAGAAGCATGTAACCTGTGCATTATTAGTCCTCGTGCTTCACATGATGGTCTGAATCTGATGTTCCTGACTAGGATATTTTGAATTTTATGAAGTGTAAAAACAAATAGACTTGTATTTGCTTTCAAACAAACTAACTAGTGCTTCGGCACATCGGTAAGGCTTTATTGCATCACATTTTCCATTTAGGTCTCAGAACATCTCTGAAATCGAGGGAATTTTAGCACTGTTTTATAGGCAAGGCACAGAATTTACAAGAATCTTAACCTAGTTTACAGGTAGGTCAATGACAAAGATAGGAGATGAAACTCAGAGCCCTAAATCCAAGACCCAGTTATCACAAGCTCATTTTAAATATGTCTACCATGTTAAGATTGCATATCTTCTCAAGGATCCTCTATGCCTAATCTAGAATATTGACTAATATATTCATGGCTTGTGATAAAATTTTGCAAGGAATTTTTTCATTATTCTTGTGGTCAGATAAAAATGATTTTCATTCCTACCTGCTTTTATTTCCTGTCAAGTAGAATAGTTCAGAAACTAGAAAGCTATCATGTCTGTCAGCTCCCAGCTCAATCTACCTAGCCCAGACACAGGCAGTTGCATTGAATAATGACATGTCTTGGGAGGAGGCCCCAGGATGGCATGTAGTTGTCATGCTAACTCAGGTGTTTCACACTGCTGCAGGCAGAAAACTGGATCAATGAGCGCATGCAGAAACTAGAGGATCCTTCCATACAAGACCCCAGCAATCTGCAGGACAAAATGAAGCTGCTGCAGAAACATCAAGTCTTTGAGGCAGAGATTCTAGCAAATGAAGAAATCATCACAGCTGTTAATAAGGTAACTCTCACACTCTGCTAGTGTTTTATAGATTACTGCAGGTTATCTAAGATGGAATGAGAAAGAAGGGTAACTTGTTCACCAGCTTGTTATCAATTTTTCTATGTGTGAGAAGAACCCAGTTTCTATGCCATGGAAATAGAATGCCATTAATTTACAACAGAGGGGTTTCTTAATTTCTCTCCAAGGGACTTAGGGACTTCCATCTTTCCTTACTGTCCGAATAGAAAGATATCACCAACTTCTTCCTTGCCTGGGGTGATTACTCCTACAAAAGGTAAATAGGATTTCATGCCCAGTAGCTGAACATACTCATTGATACTGGGGAAATCATACAGTTGAAGGGCACAATCATCTGTAATAGCTCTCTTTGGCAGGCAAATATTTAAATCTATTGTTCTTGATTCCCTCTAGACATAAGGCATTATTGAGCATTATTATTTGAGACCTGAGAAATTACATTAGTAATTTATTGTGCAGGTTAGGAAAGTGAGAGTCCTTCTAGAAAAGACACGTAATGTGGTAATTGTATTAAAAATTAGTAGTAACGAGTAGTAACCATCATTTCTAATCCCCTCTCCTGAATGTGAAGAAAGGAGAAGCCCTGGTATCAAAAGGCCACCCAAAATCAGGGGAGATCCGTCACCAAGTCCGCATGCTTCAGGAGCGCTGGGAGAAGTTAAAGAGAGCTGTTGCTGCCCGTGGAAAGATGCTGGAGGATAGCCGGGATTTCCTGGAATTTCTCCAGAAAGTGAACCAGGTGGAAGCCTGGATCAGGGAGAAGGTAAATGAACTCCAGTATTTAACCCAAGCAGTGCACTAGAGTCTTGCTATCTTGCAACGAACATGTGATAAATGTCTCATCTTCCAGGACATTTTCTTAGTGCCTTTTGCATGAGAGAATTGTGATGTGCTCTACAGACAATATGGAAGGAATAATCCAAAAGCTTCTAAAAACTTTCTGGAGTGTTTCTGTGCCAGAGTTGGTTGGACAGTATTAGCACATCTTCTCATGTAAAATGTACACACAAAGAAATTGATATTGTCAGTGGTGGTCTTGTGTGTCTCTGTCAAAATGGAGGTCTAAAAGCACACTTAAAATAGAAGGGACTTGAAGCATTTGGCAACTGGCATTCAGTTTCATTGTGTATCAAATCTGAAAGTTCCTCTTTGTAGCAGTGAAGGAAGTCACTTTATCCACTAAGTTTTCATTCATAGGCTGTTTAATAATCAGTAATAGATTGGAAAAGAAGTTGAGAATAAGTCTCATGATTATCTAAAAATCAGAAGAGACTACTTCAGAAGTTATAGGTCAGTGATTTGTAGAGAACATCACAGAACTTAACTGCATCAGCATAAGTACTGGCATGTATTGTGTTCTTGTATTCTTAGCCTGAATGTTTGCCTGTCTACTGCTTCTTTCCCCAGGAAGTCATGATTAACATAGGTGATGTGGGAAATGACTATGAGCACTGCCTTCAGCTCATGAAAAAGCTGAATGAGTTCCGTGGAGCGACATCAGGGGTAAGAGGTTTTCCATGCCTGTTTCCATATTCCTTGTACGGCTGAGAGCAACAGTTAGTTTTTCAGCCCAGCAACATATCCAGGTAGTAAATACAGTTCCAGTACCCTGAGGAGATGAAAGATCAGGGAGGTAGGAAGCATTGCCACTTTGTAAGCTATTGAAATGGATACTGGTTTCCATCATTGTGCCTTCTGCTTTGATGATGTCTAAACAGAGCCATCAGGTGCTTGTGATGCAACCTAAAATTTTGGATTGCATTACATTGCTGAAAAGCTGTCTGTGTGAGTCTGAATTAAGTTTTGAGCAAATTTCCAGTTTGCTTCAAGTGGTCTGCAAGCCATAGTCAGTTCCACCCAAAGGTGGATTAAAAATAGTTGTTTCAGCAATGTTTGTTTGAATCTGAAATCTGGCATAAGCCTTCTGTGAACGAGACCTTTAAAGTAAATTGACCACTTTCACCATTTCCCTCCTTTATTTCTCCTTTCCCCTCCTTGCTAGTCTGAAAACTCTGAGGAAGGTATGGAAAGAGGCCTGTTAGGACTTCATGAGTGAGGTTTACTCTAATGTTCTCTCTTAATATGCTCTTTATCCTATTTGCCTGTTATCCTAGTTGCCAGTTATGTAATGACAGCTCCCATCTTCTCTTTCTGTTGCCTAATAGCAGAAGACGGCAATCCTCTTCTGCACAAAATAAAAGCATAGATATGCCTGGCACCTGGGAGAAAACCTTGAGCTCCTCTCTCCAGAGCCTGACAGGATTTCCTGTGGCAGTGAGTCAGTACCAGATCTGGGCAGAAAGCCAAAATACTCAAAATTCAGTACCGCAGAATCAGGGGAGTAAAGGGACCTTCATTGGCCCTTCAGTCCTCACCAGCTGAACCGTGAGCTAGGGGAGGGAGCAAGGGTTGTGCTACAGGTTGTACCAGTCAAAAAGAAGGATGGTGAAAGAGACAGAAACAGCATGGTGCCCTAGTCAGCATAAGACTGAAAAAATAAATCTTTCCATTGATTAAGACAGAGCTTCTGCCAGCTGGTAGCCACTGCTCCTGTACCACTTTAAATGTGATTCTTACAGGAAAAGGCTGAGACTGATACCATCATAGCTGATGCTTGATTATACCATGCTTTATAGGGTGACACGAAGAGAAGCAGGCTGGTCCTGGCACAGTGTGTACATCCATCCAGTCTAGGTTTCCCAACTAGACAAGGCTGAGAGCAGGGTGGGGATCAACTATCCCGTGTTGATGGCTCCCAGATTTTCTACTCATATTCCGACATATTATGCTGCTAGCTCCCAGAAGAGGAGACTGCAAGGTTTCTGAAAAAGTAATATATATCTGTCCTCTGGTTTCTCTTGTTTACTTTGTGGCTGTGTATAATACTGAAATACATGTGGAAATGTGCATGTTGGTATGGATATAGCATAAATAAAATACAAATGGAGTAAATACTTCAATAAAAATTTGCTGGTATGTGGCAGCTGTGCTTCTACTACACCAGTGATTAATGTCTCCCCACTAAGCCTGTGATTTACTGGTCTTACAAAAATAAAGAATGTTTCTGAATCCTGGAGCAGTGTTCAGTGTTGGCCATCCATCATGCACCAGAAGAATTATCCACTATAGTACAGAGTATCTGTGCAAATATTATCCTTTCTGTCGTGCATATGCTACATGGGAAGCAAGTTGCCTGAAAGGTTTAACATACCTTTTAAAATACAGTGATGTTGCTTTAGAATAAAAAGCAATGACACACCTTACTTACAATTTATGGGTCGTCTGGGTTTCTCAGGGCTGTATAGATTTTAAGGAACTTCTGAAGAAGCCTATCTAGAAAAAAAGTGAAGAGCTACAAGCCACTTACCTTTTTGACAGAGGAACAATCTGCCACACATCAGCTGTTTCATGGCAGCCACCTATGTAACTAGCAGCTGCAGCTGTGTTTCCTCAACAGATGAGCCCCTGCTAGAATGCCTGGCTTAGAAATGAAGCTCTGAGAGTTCTTATCTAGACCTAGATCATTGCTGATTCTATGTATCGTCATTACGCAGTGTATCATTATTAGCGTTCTTTCTTGCCTGCACTGTCTGCTCACTTGGGACTGATAACAGCAACATGATAGTAGAGCTGTCTGAAATTTCTGGTAGCAAGGTATAAATCTTGCTTGTTGCTGTTATTGTTGTTTTACATGTGTCAGACTCAGTCACAAACATTTTGAACACATACCTTGGTTCCTTTTCTCGCTTTGAAGGAGACAACAGTAGATGATGCTCACATCAAGGCTATCAATGCCCTGGCCATGAAACTGGAGAGACAAAACAAGGAAGAGACAAGGACAATATATCAGCGCCGGAAGCAGCTCAATGAAAAGTGAGTATGCTTTTAAATCTTCTGTGTAAAGCAATAACAGAAAGGGAAGATGAGGTATCTTAGGCGGGCTGAGCTGAGATAAGTGAAGGAATTGCAATATGTATTTTCTTTAATGTCGTGACTACCAAACTTCAGGCACTGAAGCTGCCTTTCAAGACTCTAGGAGCAGTTAGCCAGAAGGATTTCTAATCCAGCAGAGCCAAAGTCATGTGTCTAGCCTTGGAGACAGACGTGCTATTTCACAGTACTTTACAGACTACGTCCATGAAGCTAAAACACTTCCATCTGTTCGTACAGATGTTGCCCTGGTGAAGAAGCATATTGCTTCTTGAGCAACCTGATCTAGTGGAAGGTTGGCTTCCACTAGAAATATGGAATATGGAACTAGAATATGGAAACAGGCCATGGCAAGAGGCTTGGAATTAGATGATAACTGTAAAGTCCCTTCCAATCCAAACCATTCTATGATTCTGCTACTTCACAGTCCACTAGCTAAGAACCAAAAGCATGAAGGTAGGGGCTGTAAGATTATTGAGAGTTTAAGGAAACTGTATCAGGACTTTTTAGCTTTTAACCTACATCCCATCCTGAAAACTTGGAACAAATATAACCAAATAGCTTGATCAGACTAATGCTTTATCTCTAGGCTATGTCCCCTATTGTGAGAACCTGGGGTTCAGTCACAATGTAGCTCAGAAATCTAGTCTTTTTGCTTAGATCTGAGCTTCATGAAACTCAGTTGTGCAAATTCTCACCTGTGAAATACACCCCTAAAATATTCTTTCCGATAAAAGGTGGGACAGTTTCCGTGGTAACCTGAATGCATACAGGAAGAAGTTAGAGGGAGCCCTAGAGATTCATGCCTTAATCAGAGAAATTGATGATATCACAGAGAGAATTACTGAGAAGGTGAGTTCTCAGATTTACATTAATTGACATGGGAAAATGGAGGTAAAAATGCCTAGTCTGGATTGTAATTTTGAGATTAATAGAAGAAAATGGCTATATAAAAACTAATGATTTCATGGATGTAACTAAAGCTGTTTATTGAACTGTAAGTCAGTAGCCAAATATGTAATATGACCACTTCAAGTTACAAGACCATTGGTTTGAAATTTTTATAACAACTTCTACAAATATATTACTTCATTGTCTGGGATTTCATTTCTGCTAGGGTTCTGAGAATTAATTTTTTTCCATATTTCATGAAATGCACAGTCATGCAAATTTGTATGCCACAACTTAATGGGAACTATTGGGTTATTTTCATCTATGGGAAAAAAAAATAAAATAACGATTAAGAAATACAGGGAAGCATTCCTGTCTTTGTTTTACATGTGAATGCCCAGTAGCAGGATTGAGACTATTCAAAGTTCTTGTTCCATCTCTTTAATGAGTGCAGACATAAAGTGCTCTGTTAATATTTAAAAAGACAATAAGAACATTCAGATGACAATAAAAAGAAGGGAAGAAGGAAACAATTTGAAATAATTAAAATATGACCCTTTTGCTTTGTGTCATCTTTACCATTTACACATCCCCCTGCCCCTCCAGAGTGTACTGATACAAGCACTGGATTATGGGAAAGATGTAGAAAGTGTGGAAAACCTTATTCGAAGACATGAAGAGATGGAGAGGGAAATCAACGTTATTAAGTCCAAAATGGAGGTAAGAAGTGGAAAAGTACAGAGGATACTACAAAAAAAGTTCACTTTTTCTTCTTGGGAATAGAGTGCAAGCATCGATGTGATTGTTCAGATCCATCAGTATGAGCAAACAGTACATATGGCAGAGCACACATTTATTCTCAGTGTAAAACACTGTGCCAATTAATTGTACTTTATATTGTATGAGATGCCATTCTTTCTGATCGACCAAATCTAAGAAGAGAAGTCCCTTTTTAACATATTAGTTGATTCTCCAACTCTCCTCTGCAAGCCAGATTGGATCGTCTTTTGGAAAGCATGGAATCCAAATTTAGCTCTCCATCTTTCTCCCAGTTTCTGGACTGACTTGAACCAAAATCCTAACTCTGGTTTTGTTTAAAACTAAAATGCAAAACTACAGTGCACACAGTTTTCTGATATAGCTGTCAAACCCAAGCATCTTAGGCTATAATTCCCTCTATAATCAGCTCTTGCTTTTGAAAAGCACCCACTTTGCATGGTTTAGGACTAATCCGAGCATTAAATACGGGTCTGAGTTCCTATATAATGACATATTAAAAAAAAAAATGTTTTCAGAAATAATATAACAACACCTCACCATTTTCACTATTGGCTAGAGTAGTAAGGCTTTTCATAAGAAACATATTTTTGCAAAATTTCACTAAATCTTTCCTTCACTATAGTATGCAAGTGGTGACAATACGTGTGATACCTTCACACATTGTGACTTTCTTAGCTAATTCTCATATGAAATGTGCGTGATTACCAGTCAGCATTCCACAGATAGCATCACTAAAGCTGTAGGGGGGAGTTCTGCATGGAAACACAGAAAGATGAGGAAGTTTTTAAATGCTGCCACAAATTTACAGATTTACAAAGTATATCTGTGCTTTTCTTGTGGATTAAAAACAGCCTGGCATATTCTCCTTTCTGCCTAATTAAAATTCTATAACACCATCAAATTGATGAAAATGAAGAAGAAAGATAACTTTAAACCTGGTTCGGTGAGTGTTCTATACTGTTTGTCAGGCTGTGTTAATGAAAACAGCATCAACCAGAAGTCCACACTGAAAGTGGTGTTTTGATGCAGCTGCTAGCTGAAATAGATACAAGGGATTTTTGAGTCCTCTGCTGAAAGGCAAATCTGGTTGCTTCTGTGTACTCTGTCTTCATGGCTCCAGTTACCTATCTTACATTAGGCTACTAGAGGTTATGACTAGCACTTCATTTTCCTCTATGTTTATCACCATTCTGTAAAACTGCTTTCTTAATTGTAAAGTGGGTGTGAAGCAACATACACTTACCTTTCCTTACTTGGATGATTGCTTGGAAATTTGTATGTATTTTTTTTCTGCATATAAGAAGTCTCTTCGTATATTTTGTTATTGTAATCTAAGTACCACTTTTGAAAACTGGGATTTTAAAATGAACTACTTGTCCTGAAAGGCAATCTCAGGAACAAACATAAGCTTTTTGGCATAAATTCACCCCACTATAAATCTCTTCCCAGCCATTGGAATTGGAATCTTTCCGCCTTTCCACAAGGAATCCATCCATAAATGACAAACTGACTATGAAGCAACAGGAGATGAAAAACAACTGGCTGCGACTCCAGGGACAGGCCAGACAAAGGTAAAGACTTCTAGGGGTCCGAATATCTCTTAGCAGGAACAAAACTATTCCCTGTGCTCACAATTCTACTTTCCAGGGACTTTTCCAAAAGTTTTTGAGGGTCCATTACAAAGCATATACAGGCAGCTAAGACACCTGCATTGGAACAAGGATGACTTTGTACAACAGAAGTTCCACAGATGTGACTTTGGGAAAGCTGGTCCAATGAGTTCCTAGCTTATTCCACTAAAATAGTGTTACTAAAATGCCTCCGGACTATCAGATTAAATCTGTCATGAAGCCTTTGTGGAAGACTTATTTTTGGATGATTCTAGAAGATTTTTTTCTTGAATCTTTCCAAAACAAGAAAAGCTCAGGCCTGAGTTGGAATTCTTTCTGGAAACAACAATTATGCAGGTTTTCACTTTTCTTGTCCTAATGAACTGAGGTAGAAAATAAGGTAAACTTGTTGTCTCCAACGCAGCATTCATCACCTGTAGTTTTGGTTTAGCACGAAGAAAGGAGCTGCAAGGGAAAGCTAGAAGGCTTGAATTCACTTGAGTTGGTTTCTCATAGGATACCTTGCTCTGCAAATGGGGAGGGGATGGGAACTAGACAACTCTGTTGGCTAATGCACATTGCATTGCAGGAAGGAGAAGCTGGCGGCCTCGTATCAACTGCAGAAGTTTAACTTTGAGATGAAGGAAATGCTAGATTGGGTCCAAAACATCAGAGGTTTAATGGAAGCAGGGGGACTCCCTAAAAGTCTAAATGATGTTGAAAGCATGATTGAGGAGCATCAGCAGAGAAAGGCGAGTATCATCCTTGCTTTCAATTGAATATACTGGGAATCCTTCCTTACAGGAATTACAGGCTGCAGACAGCAGGATTCTACTGCATGCGTCTGTCAAATATATCGTAAGACTGTTTTCAGTAACAGGTTAGTGACAGAAGTCACCTAAGAACTAATAGAACTCTATCCTGTGAGCTATTTAACAGCTCATGTTTCTGCAAAAAGTCCCAAAAAGCTACATTCCCTCTCACCTCTTCTGCTGTCCAGTCCTGCAGGTTAAAAGCTGATTCAGTCTCAGTGCTGATCTCTTTACTCAGGTTACTAAAAAGTTAATTGCAATCTAGCTTTGAGCTAGATTTTGTGATGCAAACTCCGTTTGCCTCAGAGGAAAATAAAACCAGCATTGACTCACATGGGGCAGTAAATTACCATTGGATTGTACTACATTTTCAGTTCTGAAACACTTCATATCCCAGTACAAATTACCACACAATCGTTTGCAGACTGATTTGGCTAAAATTTTTGGTGGATTTTCTAAAGGGAGTGCTATTGTTAATTAACCTTAGAAAAAATGTTACTTTACTTTTTCACAAGCATCATTGCTATCTTTCAGTTTTTGTGTTATCTTTTCTTTGCAGTTATGTTACCTTTTCTAAAAGGCATGTTCCCAGAATCATGACTAATATTAATGATGAAAATCCAGTGCTTTGTGGGTCCCATCACTAGCATAATTAGTTTGTAGATTCTATTTCATTTTTCAAACCTAAATTTAGTATCAAATACTTGATGCCCCCTCTTCTTTCAGTCTTCTTTTTATTAACAATTGTTTCTCATGTCACAGACTCAGCAATTTTAGAAACAATAGAAAACACTTGAAAAAAAAAAAAAAAAGCACTGATGCAATGTATTCTAAATTTAGGTAGGAGCAAGATCTAGGTCTTTAATATCTGTTAGTAAAGGAACCCTTTGTTTCTAAAGAGATAGCCACACAGTAAAAGGCAGAATCCAGGGAATGTATTCTTTTGCACAGGGTTGACTAAACTAAAATTATAGGCATGACAAGAAAAATGGATTTATTTTTTATTCAGATTAGTGGCTCAGACTATAGTCCTTAGGGGAGATTGTAGTTAAACACAATGTACTAATCTAAATTAAAAATAAATAAATAAAATGGTATGTTACAGCTGTGTTATCAAAGACTGGGCACCATCACCACCCTCAGAAAAAATACCTAAAAGGAACTGTTCTAATTTCAGGCATTTAGTAGTCCATGCCATAATTTTTAAGATGGCTTACGAGTTAATGTACAGTATTATTTCAGTACATGGTTATTTTTATTTTCAAATGGTTTCCATCAGGAATTCCACACTCAATTCGTAGGTCTCATAGTTGCTTTTAATGCTTTCACCTGGGGGATTCAGTATACAGGCATAACTCATTCCTCAGACCAGGTGAAAAAGTTAAGTATTTCATTTTAACACCATGAAATGAAGTAGAACAGTGTCTTTAATGTAATAATCTGATGCCAATTTATTTGGCAGGAGGGGAAAAATTCTAGGTACTGTTTGTCTCAGAACCACCTTTATATAGGAAGACTCAGTGGGGTATACAGTATGATGGGTGTTCAAAACTGTTTTCATTTATATGAGTATTTTCCAATCTGTTTCTAATTTAATCCCAATTTTGATTTGTAGGAGACCAGTTGTTCCTAGAGCAATAAAGTCATTTATTGTCCACATTTATTTTCTCTTAGGCAATCTGTGCTCTTTCAGTAACATAGCTCAAACATGAATGATTTTCCATACAAATATTAGTGTTGGAAAGTTACAGTCTATATTCTTCCCCTTAAGGCCTGTATTCTGAATAGTTGGCTTTCCATAAACCCTTGACATCAACCTTAGTAATATATTTTAGGAGGAGATTGAAGCACGAGTGGAAAGATTCAACTCTCTCAGTAACTATGGTCAACAACTTGCCAATTCTGATCACTATGCAACCCCTGAGATTCACCAGTCCCTTTCCAGACTACAGCAAGCCTGGTCTGAACTGATCAAAGCATGGCAGGAGCAACATATAAAACTGTTTCAGGCACAAGATTTACAGGTGAGTAAAATGACATTCTACAGGGAATGCACATCCCAGTGACAACTTCCCTTGGTATAAACAACACATTTTATAACATGGGATTACCACCTATTGGGGATGAAATGGTAATACCTAGTGTTTAACACTGGTTTCTGGAAGGCTACTGAGGGCACTGGATTTTTATTGTATTTTTAAATTCCATCTTTACAAATCAAAGCAATTTCTATGGAACATGTGCTCATCTGCTTTTCGAAAGTTATAAAACTTGGCAAAATTAGGTCAAACATTTATGTAGTTGACAAAAGGCATGTACTAAAAATAGAATGTCACTACCCTACTAAATTCAATACCCTCCCCCAAAACATGGCTGGAGGCATGTATTTTTAAAGAATTATTCAAAGAAAAGTATAGCATGAACAAAATAATGTATTTTTCCCTGGCTTTTTTTCTAATATAAGAACTGTCCTGGCTGCAGTTTTCCAGAAACACATCCCTGAAACAATCATCTCACTTTACAAAATTTCTGCCCAAATAACTTGTTGGCAAAAGTTAGAAATAACTGAAACAGAGATCTTACAAGGGGTAATGTTGAGTACCTTAAATAACAGCTTGTCCTACTAGTCCCATCTAAAAAGCTTCATATATATGAGAACTCAAACCATATGGTAAGGGCTGCTTTTAAGCTTCTTTGTGTATTACCTTCTAGTTACTTCAGGCCATGTTACAGTCCTGTTTACTGGTCAGTTACCTTACACAGCACTTTCTCTACAGTATTAGCAAACATGCTACAATTACTTGTATTGTATCCAATGTTTTAGACAAATAGTCATATTATAAAAGAGAAGGCTACAATAATAGTTGTTACGCACATGGTTTTGGCAGCATCTAATGCTTATTGCCATCCAGTGCTGTGTGATTAATTTTTGCAATTGCCCTAGCAGTTTAGGGTTTTTTTTCAGTATACTCGGCCCAAGTCTACTTTACACCATGTTTACGACTGCTTTTTTTTTTCCTATACAGAAATTCTATGGCTATGTGGAACAGACTGAGAGCTGGCTCAGCAGCAAAGAGGCTTTCCTAGCCAATGAAGACTTAGGGGTAGGTGCTCCAAGAAATGATAACGTTCTCAGGTATCAGTCTGGAGAACTGGGAGCTGTGAAGTATGATGATGTGCTCAGAACCTTCCATCTTCTTCTGAAGTTACTGTTTTGTCTTGCTGATGATCTGGGATCAGATTTCCTTCCTCAATACTTTACACAGGATGGGTTGCTCAGCCCCAGGATTAATTAAACAGTCTGATTTCTCCTATTATGGCAGGAAAATAGACTGCGTTTCTCTTACTGAATATATCTGGCCCAAATAAATTTACTAGCATTGCGCAGGTTGTCACCCCTGTCACTGCTGACATACCTAGTGTAGCTCTAAATTAGATTCTTCAGGTACCAGTAACAGTGCAGTTCCAGTAACTGGAACTACAGACTAAGACATGGCGTACAAAAACCATGCAGGATGCCGGGTATAAACAATGATGCTTTACTCAGTACCTTCTATAGGTACCAAATCAGCTGTCTGTGCAGAAGCTACAATTACATCTCAGAGTTCAGTGTAGACATAATGGGTACAAATGGTAAGAAAAACATGTAATGCTATTGGCTGGTGTCTGTCTCTGTAAGTTTCAGCCTGGAGGTATGTATTTACAGTCCCTCCATGGAAGTATAAGAGACTTAGAAGGAGCCACCCATTTTCCGGTCATATTTAGCTCAGCAATGCAAAGAAAGCACTCAGTAATTTCTCTTCCAATGACTCATGTAAGCACCCAGAAGTTTAGATGTTTTTCTGACCCATTTGATGTGACCTTTTGGGACGATACATTTCTTCAGGAGCTTTATAGCTTCCTCTAGAATAGTGAGAAAGCAGAGTTTATTAAAGTAACAACATTTTGACACTGATTCTAAAATTAAAAGTGCAAGGGGGTGCTAAAAAGAGAGCTCTTAAAGCTTTGGATTCACAAATGGATTCACAAATTCACTGGAAGTTAGAATGTGTTTTTCTCTAGATTAACTGTAATGGCAGGCACCAGTCTTCAGATTCAAATCTGGATCCGAACTCTTCCAAATTCCATGGGCTGAAACCGAAGCTCTAATTTCAATCTCTTTCTGTGACATATTTGTTCACATAACTTTGATGTCAGTTTGGCATCCCATATTTGCTGTCAAAAATAGCATCCGTCACAAGATTGATTTATGAGTAGGTGATCAGCTTTATCTCCTGAGAAGTGTGAGATGCTCTATGTAGCGCAGCAGTAAGCAGAAGCAGCAAAGCGTCCAGCATTTTGTTCAGTTTTGACCCTGAATTATCGGTCTCAGACCACGCATGGAACATTTAGGCCCCAAGTCTCAGATTCAATGCCAACAAATTTCAAAGGCCAATAAATTTTCTTGACAGCTTGCAAATGTGGGGTAAATGCCATTTAGCTTCTGGATTATCAGTGTGGTAGATGGAATAACTCTGACTGAAAGCAGCTTCCCTTTGTTGAATTCCTTCCAGGACTCATTGTCTAGTGTGGAGAGCCTACAGCGGAAACACATGCAGTTTGAAAAATCCCTGGAAGCTCAGATGGAGAAAATTGATGAGATGGCTTCGTTTGCTCAGCAGCTAATTCAGAACAAGCATTATGACTCAGACAACATCACCAACAGATGCCAGGCCGTTCTGAGGAGGTGAAGTCAAACCCTCCTCATGTCTGCCACCCTTCTCTTTTGCAATGAGATTCTTCCAATGTCACTCTAATATATCCAAATGTTGTAAGAGAACCATAAACTGGTTTGCATTTACTTGACTTTCCACTGCAATCTGTGATCTTGCAAAATTGGCTTGAGACTAATTAATATTTAGTAGGAGGATTCCAAAATACAGTTAAGCAGAGGGGGTTGAGATTCAGAAAAAGGCCTTATTCCTGTAATTCTGTACCCTGGCCTGGCCATAGGGACAGTGCTGCAGACAACACACAGAGGCCTGCTGTGCCATTAAATATTTCATTGTCATTAAATACCATCAAGAAAGGTCATTTCATACACAACTGCTTTTTCACTGCTCTAGTGGGTTGATCTTAAAGCCCTGCTCAAATTATCTTTTAGGGCATTTTGCAATTCTTTCTGATTAGATCTTGGCCTTTTGTGTGAATTGCTTTATTTTTCCTAGCATGTTGTGTAGTGTTCATCTTAAACAAATACTAGCATTAGAAGTGGTTATGTTCATTTCTATGGTAGATGAAGAGATGTATGTAAAATTTACAAAAAGAAATTAGAAATCCCTTACAATGAAAGCAAACATACAAAATTATTAATATGATCAAACTATTTCATGCCTGCCTGTCTTAACATGAATAAAGTGCTGCAGGTCCACATTTGGAGAAAGATGAAAGGATGTTGTAGCTTTGGCTTGTCAGATATTATCAGTGACAAATACCATTATACCCATAGGTATATATAAAAACTATATATACATATATATATATATATATATATATATAAAAACCAGCTGACCTTATGTTCAGTTGTCCCCTGAAAGGCAGTAATGTGATTCCTAGATGCAGGTATCATACACACAGAATTTGTGCATACTTTAAATATATTTATCTGCTAGTAATCAAATTCCTATAGTGTCATGAGCATCTTCTCTGACAGTGTGAATCATGGAAGGCTGCATATTATGCAGAACTCTCTTAGACACCAAGTGTTAGGTCATGTGTTTTTTAGAGACGAAAATCAAAAGCCAGTATACTATCTAAATCACTCCGTGGCTTTTTCCTCACACATCTGTCTTCCTTTCAGAAAAGAGAAATTGCTGGAGAATGCTGCTGCTCGCAGACATCTGCTAGAGGAATCAAGGCTTCTGCAGAAGTTGCTGAAGAATTCCTATGAGGTACAATTACACAGGATTCACGGTATTCTGTTTCTTAAAACATACTCTGCTGCATAGGTCTGAATCCCTGAAGGGATTTACTGAGAGAAAAATCAAGGAACCAAGTCTGGAATTAGATTATATTGGAAAATATGAGGATAAGGGTGAAGGAATATTTTTCACTTTTCAAGTCACAGCTTCCCTCCGTTTGGACCACAGCAAAATCTGTAAGAAATAGGTGCTTAAAAGGAAATGTGCCACCACATCATAATTCATGGGAAGAGACATACTAGTCCTTTTCTTGTGAGATATGGATGGTAGGGTAGAAATAGGGAGGTAATTGCCCTTTCTTCTGCATGCACGTGTGTGTGTATGCACACCTGTGCCCACACTCTTCCTCACTCTATAGGAAATATTTCATGGAGGCAGATCCATTTCCAGATGACAGTGCTGGTAAACAGAGGTGTAGGGGTAACCTCATCATGAAAGATGTGAGGAGCTTAGGGAAGCAGAATCACAAAAGGACAACTCATTTGTGTCCCCACTCGCTAATCATATGTTTTATACATGCTAGAGGAGCGCCTGGCAGGTTGGAATTGAACAAATACTGAAGTTCTTTACTATTTCTGTACTTTCCTCCCCAAAGGTGGCTGCCTGGATCAATGAGAAGAACAGCATTGCCCAGGATGATAGCTGGAAGGATCCAAGCAATCTACAGACCAAACTTCAGAAGCACCAGGCTTTCCAAGCAGAGATCATGGCCAATAGGAATCGCCTGGACTCCATCAAATCTGTGAGTGAATCGTAGAATCATGCAGGTTGGAAAAGACCTCTAAGATCATCTAGTCCAACCTTTAACCTAGTACTAAAGTCCACCACTAAACCATGCTACTAAGTTCTAAATCTACACGTTTCTTGAAGACCTCCAGGGATGGTGACCTCCAGAAGCTGGTTGATGGCAAGGCTGGGCAACTGGTGTAAGAGACTATAAGCAGACTGAGTTACAGAGACCTCGAACAAGCAAGGGGAAATCACTGTCCTCTCACTGATGTTGTTCACTCTGTCTTTGAGGAGATTGGGAAGCTTGTTCTTTTGGTCTGCCAAGAAATTTGTGTGCCCACAGGGTTCTTTCAACTTATCTGTTAGTGTTTAACGTGGGCTTGTTATCTATATTCACTGTGCATGCAACGGAAGGAGATAGGTGCTCTCAAGAGTGATTCATTCCACTGACTTTAGACACTTCTCTCTGGTGTGAATCACACTTTGGAGGTATATCTGTTTCTTTCCAGCAAGGAACCTAGGTGATTGGATGCACAACTTCAACAAGTCAGATAAGTTGTATCCAACAGAAAAGATCAAGACAAGTTTTCAAGTGTTGCCTTTGCAGAGGCATGCTAGTAGGAGAGATATGAGGGAAGTCTGACAAGCTTTGTCAGATACTTGGCAGAAGCTGCGATCAGATGATAAGTTTGGAAGGACAGACTGTTACATGTTTATTAACCTTATTCTCAGCACAGTACTTACCAGCTGTATTTTGCAAGAGAAAACTAAGCATTAAAGGTAGAGTTTCTCTTCATACTCACCTGTGTCCAGTATTGCAGAACCCTTTATATTTAGACACAACACAGACGTGACAGGGGGACGAAAGGGTGAAACTGCATCCCTCTAAACTAGAGATTTTACTACCTCATGTTCACTAGTATGAGATGGTTCACTCTTTCAGCTTGCAAGAAAGGGAGAAGAAAGGGCTAGGTGGCTGGGCAATCTCAAGCAATGGTCATGGAATATGGCACATCATAGAAAAAAAACATCATGGTTGCAAACTAGGATCCCTGCCAGCTTTTAAGCAACGTAGCTGTTGCATAATGAAAATTCTCTTTACCCTTTAGATGTCTTTTAATATTCTTCTAGCATTTCAAATCATTTTAGAGGTTAAAAAGACAAGAAAATCAGCTTCTGCCCTACTTGCAGTAAGTATTTTGCCTTTATGTCTTTTTCTTCATCTCTGCAGCCTCCTTATATCTGAAAGCAATGGCTGCAGCTGTCCTTTTACATAGCTGTGCCAGTAGACTTTGTTTATTGAGGCAAAGGTGATACATTCTGATGCATTCAGCAAAGGAAGAAAACTTTGTTCTCTCTGCTGTAGGAAGGGGAGAAGATGCTCCGTGAGAAGCACTATGCCCCTGAGGCTATTCAGTCTAGGTTACAAGAAATGGAAGAGCTATGGGAGGAACTGCTAGCGAGCTGCCAAGAGAAACGGGCCAAGCTGCAGGATACATACAAGGTAATGCAGGGGTGCCATTGGTTGGGTCTTTGTGTCATTTCTGGAAGTAGCATGGCTGCCTTGCCGCACAGTCTTACATACGACTGTGTCCCTTGAGATAATCAGACTTGATTCATCAAGACCATCAGAGCAAAGAAACTACCAAGTGTGGACTGAACGAATGGAACCGGGGGAAGAATTGGGGATCTCTTGTGAGGGGAAAGGATTTGTAGGCTGTGTTGCTTTCTGCTTTCTGCTGCCAGTTTAGACCAGGATTTAGATCACTGATTCTGTGAAATGGCACACTTTTAAGGTACTGTGTCCATCATCTGTATTTGTGCAACACAACACAAGTAAGATTAGCTCTTGGTGTTCTCTGCCTCCATTCTTGTATTCACTCTGACTGAATCCTCTTTATTTGGACTACCATCATATCTGGGAAGAGGTCACTGTGCACTGGGAAGTTTTTCTGCGTTTATATGTGATTCTTATCGAGAGGGGTTGAAATTGTATATTGTATTATATATCCTAACAGTTAAATTGGACTTTGTCCTGCTTGTCCCCAGGCCCTTCATTTTCAGCGGAGTGTAGAGGATGTGGAAAAATGGTTGGAAGATGTGGAAAATGAGTTGAAAGCACCATATAGTAGCAATGATCTGGTGGTTCTGAACAGTCATCTGAAGAAACAAGAGGAACTGGAGGAAGACATTGCTGGCCATAGGGACCGACTGCAAGAACTTGTGGACACAGCTCAGGAGTTCCAGCAGCAGAAGCATTTCCTTGCTGATGAGCTAGAAAATAGAGTGGATTTGCTGGTGCAGAGGTGTGTTAGTGCCTGGCCTGTCTCCTGCTATCGTTTACCTATTTTTCTCAGCCTTCTTCTTCCGTGCATCTTTTTTTTTCTTTGTCTATATCATTCTGAAAAGAACCTTTTGCATTCGTCCTGTACTACTCTGCAGTCCTCATTAGGTTCTCTTTAAAATCTGCAGATACAAAAGTCTACGTGATCCTCTGCAGGAGAGACGTGGCAATTTGGAGGCAAGCAGACTACAATACCAGTTCTTCCGAGATGTTGATGAGGAGTTAGCTTGGGTTCATGAGAAACTCCCCATGGCATCCTCCAAGGATTATGGCCAATCCCTAGCAACTGTTCAGAGTCTACAGGAAAAGCACCAGGTAACATAAAAAAGAACCACGCTCAATCTTTAGAAGCAAAGAGAGAATATGGAATTTGGTTTGCCTCTGACAAACTTCATCTGCTGTGCTTTGACTAGCAGGATTCATGATGCTAGGGATAACTTCTATCCTTGGCTGGTAATAGCGATATTTTTTTGAAGGATATGTCTATGACACAGCAGCATGTGGGATTCCATGCTTATCATTGCAGTGCTGTAGGGACCGTACCGTATGCTTTTCTGTGGACACATTGGCTCTTTCTGCAAACTGAGTTCAAAACCTGGCCATTACATGTAAACTAGATTTTGTGAACTGTTGTGTATGCTGGCATAGCTTCTTTGAGTAACAGATGTCCTAATAAATATGCTATGAAACTTGTTAAGTACATCCAGGCAAACTCATTGCTCAGATGTCTGAGGATGAGCTCTTAGAAAAACATCTCCTCCCCACCACCACCCCCCAACTCCTTCTCCTGTGGAGGGAGGGAGTTAGCAGGATGTTAAGATCCTTAGCTGACCTTCATTCCAGTGGTAACTTTCAAGATAGCTGCTGAGTTATTTCACAATGTTTAGATGGGCCATCAGAGACAGCAGTGCCTGGAACACTGTCATCTCAAATACTGATAAACCAGCAACTGCCTTTCTAATCGTTTTTGAGTAAGGAGCACTGTCTCTTGCAAACATGAGGTGGAGGAAAAAAAAACTGCTAAAAGTTTCCAGCAGTTATTGGTATTTAATGTTAGCAAATGACAGCTCATTTAAGTGCCAGGTCAAGTGCCTGTGGGGAAAATCTGCAATAGCACTGGGGAAGACAGAAGATCTTACAAGGAGGGAGTGTACTTGTACATATAAATAAATACTGAAGGCACAGGCGTTTGGTGCAATCTGCATGTCTAGAAATAAAACTCTGAACTTTAAAAAAAAATAATTGGAATGTCCCCAGGGTAAAAGGTCAAGACTGGTACAGGTGGCATACTAGGGCAAGGATGAAGTCTCTTAAAAAGTAGATTTATCTTAGGTGTACTCACAGTTTAATGAAGAACTGTAAAATGTTTTAAGTGTGTCTGCCAGAACATTCCTGACTAAGACCCATGGGTATATTCTGAATGCTTGCACCTTCCTAGTATTTGATGTAAGTTTTCATATTTGTAAAAATTTTGCATTTAAGTGAGATGCAATTGGTGACTCTACAATTAGACAGTAAGAACAAAGGCTTGTTTCGTCATGATTATAAGTATGCATGTTGCTATGTGTGTAATTACTCCTGAAAATTATGGGCTGATTTACCTGGTAGGGAAGTAGACTAGGTTTATGGAAGGAAGGAATGTTTGAGCTTTATTAATCTGAGAAAATACTGGGGATAACTGAGGGAACAGTGGAGGTTATGCTTCAGGCTGCAATTCTTTTTGTTAATTAGCCAGGTCTCAAAATATTTCAATAAACTTTGAGAATGAGAGATACAGATCATAATACCAGTGTATAATAAAAGTCCATTTTGCTTCGTATTCTCCTGGAAGCAAGATTAAAATCTAAGCTTTAAATCTAAATCTTTTAGTAGTCAGTCTCTAAACATTTTTTTTTATCGTTGGTTTACAGGCAAACAAATGTCAGAGATAACATATTAGTCAAAAATTGAATGTGCTATTAGTTCCACCCTCTATTGTTTGTCTTATTGAGCTTGATTTGTAACATCAGTCGTTGGTTAGTTACCAAAAAAGTGATAGTGCATGAAATGTACCAATGTAAAAAAAAATTACTGTCCTGTGTGCATTTGCACACAAATATAACATGCATAACATAGCTGCTTGGTTTGGAAGAACAAAGTTTCCACTCACTTCCCCACCACCCCTTCTTAAAAATTCCTTTTGATATAAATGAAGTACTGCGAATACATATTCCTAAATGATCAACTGCAAAGTTGTTCTTCACACTGCTAGCTTATTATTAACACACAGTACAAGATGTTTTATAATGTTTGCCACTGGATTCTGTTCTGCTGGGGTCAAATATGGTGTCACTTTTCAACAACATAGTGGCTGTCTTGAAATTAATAGGGGGAAGTTAAAGGCAAGATTAGAATCAGAGCTACTTTGCAGCCAAGCCTGATACTTAAGTTGAAAGAGCAGCTCCTCTCCCCAAAGGACATCTCTTCTACATTACCACAACACTGCACTCTAACTCTGAAACCACCTGCTTTATAGCTGAGAAAATCAATAGAACAATTATAAAATGCTGGGGTTTGCTTTGTTAGCCATAGAATGAACGTCCTTTCACAGACAAATTGAAGGCATGGTCCTTGCCCACCAAAGATCATATGAAGGGGTATACAGAAGTATACATATGGTTTTGAAAATCTACTAGTCTTCAAACATTAATTTCAAATAGTCTTTGAGAGCTGGTTCAGGTAATTTTTCTTCTTCTTTCCTTGTCCTCTTTCTTGGCTGTCCGCTAGTATGCATTTCAGTAGTGCTTACAATGGCTGTTAGGTAAAGCTGCATCTTCTAGAAAGGTCCTGGGAAATGATGTATACTGCTCAGCACATAAATTGTTTGTTCTTTAGACGTGTTTTAATTCAAGAAATGTGGTGTAATGTGAGTGAAAGTGGGTATATTTCAGCGGAATCTACAGGTAAGAGGTTTGTAGTTAGAATCACTTCCCTCCCCACTCTGAGGTGGGTACATGACAAGGTCCAAATTTTGTGGCTAAATTTGCTTTCTGTTATTGCTCCTTCACCCAAAAAAACTCTTCCACTCCCACTCAGAGTATTCACTCAGACTTTGCACCTTTGACCCTTCTTTGTGTGTAGAAAACAAGATTTATAATGGAATTACACAATTACATTATCTGATAGAAAAATCTCCATGGCTCTCATTTTTGGTCTGTCATTTTACTCTTTACTCTTTCCAGAATTTAGAGAATGAGATAAGCAGTCGGGATGCTTTGACCAAAGCAGTGCTCAGTACAGGGCAGAATCTGGTGAGGGGAGGCCACTCAGCCTCTCACAAGATTATGGAGCATATGAAGGAGCTTGAGACTTCTGTAGAAAACTTGAAGGCAGAGGCTCGAGAGAGGAGACAACGGCTCATGCAGTCATATGAGGCTCATCGGTTCCTGACTGAGGTAGGGATGGTTCATGAGAAACTTATTTTGGTCTTTGTTTGCTTAAAAAGAGAGATACCTGTATTGCTGAGTGGCTGCAAGTGCTGAGATAGGAGCAGAATTCACACTGTTCTCATTTTTCATATCTGGTAAATGTGGGTACGATAAAAACCTAACAGTTGCTTTTGCCAAGTAACTGCAATGATGAATAAATAAGTAACCATAATACTGGGTTCTGGGTACGTATTTTTTGAAATAACATCTGCTAGATTGGAAGGCACCTAAGCTGCTTTCTGTTTTGACTGATGTGTCTCTTTGGGCACCAATGCTTTCCAGTTTTCTTTGTCTTTACATAAATTTCAGTTGCGCATAAGCTCATCCCTGTATTTTTTTTACAGCTACTGGAGGTGGAGGCCTGGCTGGCAGAGAGGAGCTTCATTCTGGAGACCTCTGATTATGGAAAGAATGAAGAATCCACCCAAGCTTTACTTCGTAAACTTGAAGCCACCAAGCTAGACATGGAGGGTTTCAGGCCCCGGATTGAGAAAGTGCAGGAGACAGGTGCTAGCTTAATAAACAGAGACAACCCAGAGAGGTAGGAATGCGAACACAGGCTTCTGCTCCAGGTCTAACAAAAATTTCCTCACAGAAGACCAATATGGAAAAGTTCAGCCTTTAGTAGCTGTTTGGCTTATTCAGAAATACAATTTAAGGGGACATCAATCCCTCCTTCACCACCATCATACACCGTCAGCCCCCCAAAAAGCTTGATGATCCTTTTAATGTTTTCGTAACTGTTGTTTTTTCAACATCAGGCCAATTAGTGCCGATCACCATCTTTGTCCACTGTCTATTCTGAGGAACTGTCATCCAGTTCTCAGCTGAACTCTGATTATGTGTAACCATAAAGGTTTAATAAGCACTGTGCTTGAGAAAGGAAATGAACATTCTTGAGAGTTCATTGTTTTTCATTGCCAATTTGCTTTTGTGTCTGGGGAGAAGGAAAAGAGCAGCAATTCATGTGAGATACTTTAATTTCCTTAACTAGTTGGTTTTCATGTGTTGGTGTAACTCACTCCATGACAGTATCTGATCTCTTCTGTATTTTGAAAGTATTGCAAATCCAACCTATCAGAAAAGACAGTGTTCAAAAAGAGCAGTAAAACAAAGACATACCTTCTGATTCTTGTTTTTTGCAGTCCAGCCATACTTTCAAAGCTCCAGAGGATCCTAGCAGACTATCAGTCTCTCCTACAGAAGGCTGAGACCCAGAGAAAATGCCTGCAAGAACAATTCCAGCTGTATCAGTTTGAAAGAGAATTCCAGCTGGTGGATGCCTGGCTTTCCAGTAAACAGACTATAGCAGAGTCCGATGACTATGGGCAGGATTTAGATGGTGTTGAGGTAAAAGAAAGTAAAAGGTGTTGTATGCGTTGTGTGGCAAAGCAGGAATATATTTGCTAAAATTGTTGTGTAGCTACTGAACATGAAACATGTTACAGTGACAAAAACTAAGCAAACCAGTGTTCTCTGCAGTAAGAACTCAGACTGGTTTGTGTCTGCTTATGAAGGGTGGTAACATCCTCCAATGGAAAAAATAGGTGCATCAGAAAGTTGGCTTTTTTGTGGGATAAGGGGCAGATGGCACATTTCACTTCTGGCCCTGTTTTAAATTTGACAGGGCCTAATAATTTGGCCATAGCTTGCAACAATTTCAGTGGAAAATCCTGGGATGAAGCATTTACACCTCTAGTTCCTGATTTCAAGGATGAATTTCTCCTCAGGGCACATGGTACAGAGGGATATACTTTATAGTGTCGTCTCCTCAGTTCACTGAATTAATGCTTTCAACAGCTGTTTCATATGTGGACAGGCTAAAGAGATTGTTTCCTAGCTTTTTGATTTGGGGAACATCTGTCAGGATGAGGGTGATTTTTCTCTGCCACATAAGATGTTAAACGATCAAGACAAATGGTGCTTTCTTCTGACTCCAAATCATCTGGGTTTATCAAGTGATTTGCACTTACAGTCTGCAATGCATAGCGTTGGTGTTACACAGTACAAAGAAAGTGATTTCTTCTGCCTCTTTAACAGAGGTAGGAAGAAATTCTTGTATCTAATTCTTTGTCCCCATTTATCCTATAGGTGCTGGAGAAGAAGTTTAAAGATTTTGTAAATGAGGTGAAACCTCTGGGACATTCCAAAGTTCTCTCCTTAAATGATTTAGCATCTAAACTAGAGAAGGATGGCCACAGCAAGACAGACATCATACAGAAGAGAACAAAGCAAATCAATGAGATGTGGGAGAAACTATGCCATGCCATCCAGACAAGGACAGAGGTAGGAAATGCATGAAAAGCTGGGGCATTGATTTCCCTCCCTTTTCACATGTCCTTCTTCTGTTTCCATTGCCAATGTTGAAACACAAGGGTAAGAGTAATGGGTGTATCCTGTTTGCTTCCTTCTTGATCCATTTCCATTTATAGCCACTGCTTACCCTACTGTTCCTGGCAAGGCTTATACATGAAAGATACTTATCAGCCTAGAGACATTCCGTTTTCCCAAATTCACTACTAGCTCCAGTTTCCTTAAAAACTAAGGCAGCCTAGTGGTTTACCACCACTTACAGGAAGCTAGCTCTGGCACTCATTGGACTCTTTTTTTTTTTTTGAACTACTTCAGCTCATTAAATGAGAGGAAAACTGCCAATATATTTTTTCTGGGTTAGTGAATTAAAGTCAAAGAATGGAAATGGGAGAGAAGGTGATGGAGAACCCAGAGCCAAAACCCTTACCTTTTGGCAGCAGATAGCTGTTAAATCAGCTCACTCCATCTTGTGAAACTGCAGTCACAGATGTATGTAGAAAAGCAGAAATTGAATTCAACATTTTAGTTTGGTTCAAGGAGAACATAAATGTCAGATGTCTTCAAGTCTTTCCACTACTGTTATGTACCTATTTCAAATATGAAATAGTTCATGCCCACTATTGTCTGCTATCAGCAGTTAATGCATGACAATTGTTAATATAAAGTTTAAATTTAAAATAATTTTAGAATAAATCTCATTTCAGAAAAACTAATTTTCACCCAACTCTCCTTATTTCACTGGAGTGTGGGTCTCTATTTAAAGCCAGTTTTCTAGGACACTTTCTATAGTTGAGAAAGGTACCTTTTAGAGGGCAATTCGTGTTCTCTGTCTTGGTCATTCATCTTACATGGGGATAAATTGCTCTTTGGATACCTCTGTTTCTTTTCACTGACACAGAGAACTTGGGGAAATTATATGACTTAACGGGAAGGTGTTTCACTCCTGCTCCTGCTCAGTCTGTACTGCATTAGGGCATGATATCAGGGTTGCCTATTCTTGCACTGCAGACATGATATATTTTATTGCAATTAAAGTTTTTCTTCATTTCAGCATCTAAGAGCAGCCCAGCAAGTTCACCAGTATGATCACGATGTAGATGAAGTAAAAGGCTGGATGCAGGAGAAGGAGGCAGTGGTGGACATAGATGATTATGGATATGATCTTCCAGGTGTACAAACACTTCTCAGCCAGCTTGAGGGAGTCGAGGTAAGGGGATGTGTTATGAAGCAGTAGAAGAAAAGTGTAAATAAATTACAAGAAATGAAACAAAAAGAAAAGAGAAGAAAAGAAAAAAAAAAGGAAAACCAGGAGATTGATGCCTGATTTGAAATCTTCTCGTCTACCTTGTTGGCAAGCCAGCAAAAGATAAATTTATTCCATCTTGAAGTATTCTTTTTGCTTCAAAGAAGGGGCCCTTTTCCTCCTGTTTTTACCATTGTGATGTTACTACTTTTGCTTCTCAGGATAAGCTTCTTTCTTAAAGCATATTCCAAATTGTTATCATAATTGCAAAGGTGTCATTTGAACTGCAAGAAGACACTTCAGCTCCACACTTAACAAAATAAGCAGTGTGTCTGTCACATCTAAAGTAGCTTTTTTTGATGTTTGATGAGGAATGTTGAAAGGTACTAGGAGGATACTGAGAGGAAAAATCTGGATGAAGGCATGCTTCCAGCCTCTCTGTTGCCAGTGGATAGAAAAGATAGGCACTATCTTGAGAATCTGCTTTTGATAGATGTAATTAGGGACTTGGTCTTACAATTCATTCTTTCTCTGTTCCAGAGAGATCTAGGAGCCATCATGAAAGAGCTGGAACGGATTCGGGGAGAGGCTTGGCACCTCAGCCGCACGTACCCTCAACTCAAGGAAAACATTATGGAGAGACTCACAGAAGTGGATGAGTGCTGGGAAAACCTGGACAAGAAGTTTCTGGAGAGAAAGGCAAGACTGAGCCAGGCAGAACAAGTCCAGCTGTACTTCAGTGACTGCAGGGAGCTGATGTATGTGTTGGCTCTTTGAGTTTGGCTGTGGGCCTTATTTCTGGTCTTTCTTTTGTGGGATTTTCTAAATTACACCTTTTGGTTATTTGATTCCTGTCCCAGGTGTTCTACAGCTTGCTTGCAAATTTCTTGGAATAATAATACATAGCATCTTCTCAACAGCACTTCACGGAATTCACCACACATCAGAGGTGACTGTGCCACTCCACTTCAGCACAGTGTGTGTGACAAACCCACATCTGTAGTACGTTTCTTAGACAGTCTTGGAGAATTCAGTTGCTCTGGATAGTTTTAATTCCAATTAAAGAAACACTTTTGATTTTGTAGGACTATGGGGGAGTCTGCTAGATATTCAAGTAATTTATACACCTGTAGAGACACCAGTGAGCACTTTTCTTAGAGTCAAAGCAACTACATTAAAGGTAACCTTCTGAAATAGGTTAGCACTTGCTCAGATGCTGGAATTGTTTTGTACACATTTATTTAACCTTATTGCCCGTACATGTATACTCTCCTGCCCATTCTCGTGAGGTGTCAGTTTTTTTGCAAGAATTCATTTGCTGGGAAATTCCATGATCTTTTTTTTTTTTTTAATCTGGATTAGAATGAAACACCAAATGTTAAAAGCATCTACAAAAAGTACCTTTAAAAAAAATGAGTTAAATGTCTCGCTGTGTTTAAATTCAAAGGCAGTGAACTATTGACCATTTACTGTGATAAGGGATGGATCCAGCGCTTAGGTAAATCAAGATGCATTTATTTATGCTAGTTGAAGCTCATCTCCAAGAGCAGAAATTTTTCCTTAAAAAAATACCTATCAATATGCTTCTTTGCATGAGTACTCTGTATGCATATGAAGTACTTTCATGCATGGCAATAAGGATACATGGGCATCCGAAAGTCTCTATCCCTGTACCACGTATAGAAGTACTGTGAATGTGTACAGCCTAGGCATCTGCAGTTGCAGGAGTTCCTTCTAAGCGTTTGAATGTTCAGCGCTCCAGTATGTATAGATGCTGCAGCTGCCTGTGTAACAGGCTATGTATTGAAACAGTACTGGAATTATTATAAAAGGTTATAAAAATCCATAAATGTGTGAGCAAACCTACATCAATACATTTACATATTCATGTCTTTCTTAAGCAAATAAGTCTGTGTATTTGTGTCCAGAGTCATGGGATGTGTGCACTCCTGAGTATCCAACAGACTCATATTTCTTCCATTTCTGCCCTTTTGAATCTGTTTTGTAGGGCTTGGGCCAATGAGATGCATGCATTAGTAATATCTGAGGAACTAGCAAATGATGTCCTGGGAGCTGAACTGCTTATCAAGCGTCATGAGGAATACAAGCGTGAGATAGAGAAGCAGTGGCTAAAATATGAAGAAATGCAGCGGGCAGGAGATGACCTGATGAAGAATGGACATTTCATGTCTGTGGAGGTGTGTTGATGAGTTAAATGTTTTACAAATGAGAGTGAACAAAGAAGGCATATTAAATAGGCAGGATTTGCAGCTTTGTTTTGGAAAAAAAAAAAAAAACTAAGTGGGACAATCATATGCATTTCTCTCTTACAAACGTTGTGGACTTCATGTGATATGTGGAAAAGTAAAGCACCTTATAAAATTCTTCCTCGTTCCTCCAAAAACTGATTTTGAAGCTAACCATAAAACAATAATCACTGACTATGTGGGGGGAGTAGGGAGGTATTGCTATTCCACAGAAAAGATAAGCCACATAAATAAGATTTTAGTGTCTAGCTACGCAAAAACTAGGATAAAATACATCATAATGCCATCAACTGTAGCGTGGAGTGAGGTCTCTGAGTACAAAGTTATCTAGAGGTTATCTTCTGAATCACAAGGACAGATTACACGCTAGTTGACTGTCAAACAAAGGTCTGATTGGATCCTTTGCCTCCTGGAATTTCCAATGTTATTTTTCTAGATTGAAGAAAAACTGCTAGAGCTGTCAGAGCTGATGAAGAAGGTAAAGGAGAGCTGGAACATGAGGAAAGAGTTGTATGAAGAAAACTGGGAGATTCAATTGCTTCGCAGAGAGCTAGAACAAGCAGAAGCATGGCTGACTGCCAAGGAGAGCTTTCTTTCAGATCCTAGCTATGGGGTGAGTAAGGACAGCACAACGCTACTGAAATGGACCTACAGACTGTTTGGAGCATGTGTTATCTCAGGTCTGAAATTAATCATAATTAAACAGTAATGCAGCCTTGAGATTACGGGGGGCAGGAGCTTGGTCCTTTTACAGAAGTGAGCCTTGGACAGATGCTGCAGTTTACATGGTGGTAGGCTTAAGGAGGTGGTGGCTTCCAGGGGCTGGTAGAAGACTGAGGAGAATTCCATCCCATTTCTTCACATAATAAGAGATCTTGCAGATGGTTCCTCCTTCTCTGTTGTGGTGTGAGAATCTGCTTTGAAAGGAAATAGTGTGGTTTTTTTTCCCCCAACCTCCTGTAGAATGTTTTGCACAGACGGCTTGACGGTTAGCTTGTAAGTTTCTATTCTGTAGAATATATAGAATTCTACAGACCAGCATCCATATGTTTTCTTTTTTTTTCTATTTCTATTGATTATCTTATGATGGTTTTGAAGATAGGAAAACACTGTCATAAAATCAGATATCGGAACACAAGGACAGAGCAAGGCATAGTTTTAAGGCACATGTTGTTGTTAGGGTAGGAATAAGCTGTGTGTCTAGTTCAAGCTGGAATCTAAGTACTTAATCTGCATGTAAACATGGCTTCAATGGAAAAAGAAGAGGGCTGCTTTTTGAATTCTTTTTTTCATGTACAGCAGACTGCAAGCTACAAGCCTTTTTTTTGTGTAAATTATGATTTTTCACACACTATCAGGACTTCAGATGTTCAATTGAAATAGTTTTAGAATTATCATTTGGCTAAATGGAATGGGTAAATCTGAAAATCTCAGGTTTAATCTTTCTGATGGACTTGATTTTGAACTTCTGTATCTGTTGATTTTTCTCCACTCAGGATTCTGTGTCTGAAGTAGAGGAACTATTGAAGAAACACCATGATTTTGAGAAGATGCTTGCAGCTCAGGAGGAGAAATTTGCTCAGCTCAGCAGGAAAACTAAGGTGAGAAGTCGAAGGCTGATGAGCTGTATATGAGACAGGATGATCTGGGTCCTTAGATGTTAGAATCACAGAAAGGCTTGGGTTAGAAGAGACGTTAAAGATCATCTAGTTCTATCCCCCTTGCTGTGGGCAGGGACACCTTCCACAAGACCAGGTTGCTCAACGTGCCTTCCAACCTGGAAGGGGCATCCACAACCTCTCTGGGCAGCCTGTTCCAGTGCCTCACCATCCAGAATTTCCTCCTAACATCAAACCTAAATCTCGCCTCTTTTAGTTTAAAACTGTGCCCCCTTGTACTATCACTGTCTGCTCATACAAGAAGTTGTTCTGCACCTTTCTTTATAACCCCCCTTTAATTACCGAAAGGCCAGAATAAAGTCTCCCCAGAGCCTTTGCTTCTTCAGGCTGAATATCCTCAACTGTCTCAGCCTTTCTGTCTAGGATAGGTGCTCCAGCCCTCTGATCATCCTCATGGCCCTCCTTAGGGCCACAGCTCCACACCTTTCTTGTGCTGGAGGCCCCAGACATGGATGCAGTACTCCAGGTGGTGACTGGAGCCATGTTTCTGACATGACAGTGACAGCATGTTTCTGTATGAAAAATAGGGTTTCTCACACAACAAAGATGGAGAAGATGGAGATTTTGATTCACTCAATTTCAGTAGAGAGCTGCAATCACCTGGCAGTGGTGGAGGAAAACTAAGGGCTGAAAATAAAAGGAGACAGAGGCAAAGACAGGCCTTTTTCCTTCTGGCATTAGAGTTCTACAATGGATTGTGTTAGGTAACAAAAATATTCAGTCAACATTCCAGATTCTATCTCAGTGGATTTTTAAATCATTTTCCTGAAATAACCAGCAAAGCACAGCTTTCATGTTTGGCATTAGGCTAAAAATGTGCTTAGCTGAGTCTGCCTTTTGCTCAGTACTTTTGCAGATTGGCTGAATGGTCCGCCTCTCTAAAATCTTCCATGAGAATACCCCTGGATACTTGTTGCTTCTACAGTAAGTTTAAAGCAGCGGCACAGAAGAGAGTCACGATTTCTCTAGATGTTATTAAAGTCATAACCTCTAGACAACTTAGCAAGGACAGGGATTCTCTGGTTTTGAGATTAACTACCATAAGCATTCACAGTTTAGGGAACAAAATAATGCTCAGGGCATAGCAATTAAATTCAGTTCTCATGCTAAGAATGCCAATTGACAGTCCTTAAAATTTAGTGCCGGGAGAGAGTGTATTTGAAAACTATTCTTGCTTAAAATAAAAGCTTCTTAGGTAAGTACCCATGAGTGCACTTATACAGGTAATTTCAAAAATGGAATACTTGTGTCCTACAGAGGGAGATGAATCTTCTGAAACAAACGGATACAGAAGAGAGTGAGCAGAAAGATAAAAGCAAAATTGTACGGGTTCCCTCTCTGAAGAGGAAATCATCTGACAAAAAGAATCCACCACCAAAAGTGATAGAGATAAGGAGCACAAAGCAACTGCAACCTGTGCCCTTACCAGTCCAGTCCTGGAGGGCTCCACTTGAAACTATTTTTTCCCCAGTTGAAAAGCCTCCAGGGGCATTCCAACAATTCACTGCTGGGGGAGTCCCTGATGTGCTGAGCAGCAACAAAACAGAAGTGAAACCTGAGAGGAGACTCAGTGAGATTATCACTCCACCTACACCAAAGATGGTGGTCCCACAAGCTACATCTTGGGAAAGTTACAGTTCTTTAACCTCTCCTTTATCTCCTACTCGCATAAGCCAGCAACGCAGCAGTAGTCTGTCAGAATCGTATGCCACAGGCCTTTTGTCACCTCAAGAAAAGAGTGCTAAAGGCTCCTCCTTCTCCAGCCTGCAAACAAAATTAGTGGCAACGCCACCTAAACCTGACCAAACGTCACTAGACAAATCACCAAACTTACTGCTGTCTAGGTCCTCCTGGGAGACAGAGACTGCATCTTCGGTAAGTCCTAGTGATTCTTGACTGCTAACCTGTGCTAGTTAAAGAAATACAGAAAGTTCTGCAAGGAAGTCACAAAACGCACTATATAGTGGGCATTTCAGTGGATTCACTCATGGATCCAAACATAAAGAGACATTTTATGTGCCATTGCAGTCAGTACTCTTTCCAAAAATATAGTTGACTTAAGCAGATACATACAGCTTAAAAGCATTTTTAATTTGCTCAGCTTTATAGCCTAGGACCTGACACCTGTAATGGTTTCTGGTTTTCTTCCCCAAATTAGAGGACACTTAGCAGAACACTTAAAAAGAGGCAGGAGATGCTGCATCACAAAGAGGCAAAACTGCTGGTTTACCCCTGACGTCTTGCCTCTCCATGTGGTGCTTAGTGTCCACTGAGTTTAGAAGTCAGAGAAAGGTAGAACTTAGTGGCATCCTTGCGAAAAGCTGATCACCTAGAGCAAGTCTAGAACCAGTAGCTCCTGTTTGTTTGCTCATCCAGGCAGGAAATGCACTGTTAGCTCATAGACAAGTAAAAATTTCCCTTTAAAAAAATGTGTTTGTCACATACCTGAGTGTACCAGTACAACACTATGCATTGGGATAGCTCAGCATTATTGCAGGGGTATAATGAATACTTTGGCAATTTAAGTTGTAAATTGTGTTTAATAATATACAAATAATATTCAAAGGTAAGAAAATTTACTTTTCTGTAATGGCTTTTTTTAAATCATGCTATCACAGTCAAACCCTTGAATGGCTCTTGATCACATAACATTTGGATGGCAAATAGAGCAGTTGTATTGTAAGAATGTCGTATCTGTCCCTTGTAAACAATATGAAAATACCCTTTATTCTGAATAACAACAATGCTAATTTACACCTCCAAATGGAATAGTGTTCAAGGTAAGTGAGTGATTGGATTTCAAGAGGAACCTTTAATTAATACACTGTGATAGACTAAATTCCATATGCAGAGTAAATTGTTTAAGAGGGATATGAATTCTCTTCATTTAGGTACTAAGTCAGAGATGCGACTGCAAACTAGAGAGGATTTCTAGCGAGGCCACAAACATTAAGGCTAGAGGCATTAGAGTTCAGTTTCTCAGTGTGGAATTTACCTAGAAAGAGCTTCAAAAATTGTTAACATGTTTAAGGGCTTTTTAAATGTTTAACAGCAATGTTCTTGTGTGTCTCAGGTTTCTACAAGTCTCCAGCACATGGAGGGATTCCTAGAAAAGAGAGACCAGCTTCTTCCAGGAAGACAACAGGTAGAAACAATGCCCTCACTCTGGGTTAATTCACCTTTGCTTGAGTTACAGTCCAGATCTGATCAGACTTCTTCAGGATAAACCCATGCTGAAGAGGAGAGCAGGACTGCAGGTTTAATTCAGTTACTACTCAAGAAGTGTTCACTTCAGCAGTGGACTGATCAGTGACTTCAGCAGTACCTGACAAAGTCCTTAACAGAAAGAGAGAATGAATTTTTTGCCTGTCATAGGAATCATACAGAACAGGGTCTGTCTACACGTGATGGATTTATAAACCAGAACTTTGGCTGTACAAACATGTTAATTATGTCCCCCTTCAACAAGTTCCAAGACCCTTGGCAAAGGAAGGTTTGTTGGCAAAAGAAGTCCCCACTCCCATGCTTTCAGTGGTTGAAACTTCTAACTGTACTAGAAGAGAATTAAGGCTCACCTTTGGAAGACATGCTTTGTTTAACCCAGGGTTGAGTGAGACTGAAATCTGAATTCTTATCCTGGGGTAAAAATACCAGGTCAGTAAGAAAATGGTCATAACAGGACAGGAATTCTAATATTCAACACCAGCCTATAGACATCTGAATGTTTGCTGAAGTATAATATGTAAGCGGGTTGTCTTGGATTGTTTGTCCCGTAGAATATTTCCTAGGAAGCCTTAAACTTGAAAGGCCTTTTTGAAAAATTGAAGGTGGTATGGATTACATCATCTGGAAGAGAAATTTTGTTATTCTGACCCTTTGGATGCACTGAATTTAGTCTGCTGTGATACTGAACTTCCATCTTATCTAAAAACCATGACATATCTTCCTCAGCATGTTTTCTTTCATTTCCTCTGAATCACCAAATTATTCAACTTGATTTACTGGCAAAACAAACTAAGAATATACATGAGTAATAGATCTTTAATCCCAAAAGGTCTCAAGACACTAGACCGATGTGACACTGGTACACAGGTGGGGTAGGAAATAGTTGCTTTTGCACAGTGTTCAGTAGCATTCCACAGGGGATAGTTTAGGAGATGAAGAAAAATTTGGCAACCATGTCAGAGTGAAACCACACACTTACCAAAACTAGACAGTGGCCAGAAATAGAAACAGCTTTGATAGCACTTCCTCTAAGTTATTGCTGGCCACAGCATGGTGTAGAGCATGCTTGCACCATGTTACATCATTTGTTCAGTCCTGACTCACAAAGAGCCCCTTACTGAATCACTCACATCAGAAACTACAACAGACTTCATTTTTCTAGGAGATAATCGTGACTAAGAGAGCTTCTGTGATCATAATCTGGGCACCTCCTGGCCTACTGTGAAAGTTTCACACAAAAGATTTCACTACTGCAATTCAATATATAGCTAATCATTGGGTTTTATCATTTTTATTCTTGTAGCCAGGCTCAAGGTCTTGGAAATCCTTCTATGCAAAACTTGATGGACTAAAGCTTGATTTCTATAATGATGAAGAAGAAGCATCTAAGGTAATTTATTTTTTTGAATCTTTCTAATAAAGTGTGCATTACATTTGCTCCATTTTGAGACTAGGGGTAACCGGTTCTCTTTAAAATGTCGGTTGGGTCAAATCCTACAATTGTTCAATGGATATCAACAACAAGACTGAATAATAAGCTTTCAGAAGTTTTCAAAAATTCTTTCAATGAAGTATCTCATTCAAGTATCTGCCTTCAAGATATAAAGCAATAGTCCATTGTTCCTCTGTGGTTCTTCCTATTCAGCAAGCCTGACCATGAAGTTAGAAGCAGGAAAAGATAGTAGGGTCTGTAGTCAGCATGCGAGTTGGTATAGAGTTGAATCATAGGAGAAAAGACACAGAACATATTTTGTTATGATTTCATCCTCCTTCAGAATATATCAGCGCTCCAGTCCCTCAGCATTGCTGGTGCCAAATGTGAGAGGCTGATGAATTACATCAGGAAAGAGAACACCTTCATGTTACGGTAAGTCTTATGGAGATGTGCACCAATAAAAATCTACACAGCTATCCTGTCTGGTTACATCTGCCTACAGTCACCTAACACTGTATGTTGCTAGAAGACATCAATGCTGCATCTTACAATGCTTGCCTCAGTCACAAGGACAGAAGGTAAAAGGCAGGACTAACTGGAACATCCCTTCTCCTATCCTTTTTTACAGGCTGAGAGATGGGGCAGAGTATTACATTGCAGCACCTTCTCAGATGCTGATGGAAAACTGGCTGCAGTCACTACAGAATAATATAGGTACGTTCTCATTGTCCTCAAGATTGAACCATGTTTTTAGCAAGTGATGGTGAGAGAAAGAGAATGAGAAGGTGTCCTTAATGTGGGGCATTTTGAGCCTTACGTTTTGCCTCTGTTAGACAGCAGGACACAAGCCAACTGCCACCTTGCGATGCAATGACTTGGTGGATGACTTGGAGAATGCCCAGGGTGTCTTGCAAAGCAGCCTGTCAGCTGTACTGCAGCCAGCGTCAGGTTATTCCCAGAGCGGGGTATTGCCCAACACCTCCATCCATCCTTTAAACAAAGGATGTTTTGGATCTTGATCAACAGCTTTTCCTCTGAAGCTAGCTCTTTTTCTGGACACCTCACTAGGCAATGGCATAGTGTAAAGGAAGCCAGGTCACCACAATTGGAATGGTTTTTGGAGATAACTGGTATGGACCCAGAAATAGTTATGGACCCAAAACTCTGCCTCTAACACTACTTTGAAATGTTTTTATCTCTGTTATTTGACTGTGTAGGACACAGAAACAGACCAGACTCCACAGTGATGGTAAGGCCTTTTGCTCCAAGCACAGAGACCTCCCAGACAAGACTGTGGAACCTTCCAGACAGAGACTCTGCTGAAAGCCTAATCAGCAAAAGTGCACTCCTGAGGTAGGGGCTCTGTGCTGAAAGGCTGAACAGACATCATCGCTGTTTGTACTTAGGCAGCCCATAGAGGAGAGAGTACCCCGTGTTCAAAAAGTCATGCTCCTCTGTCATTAACCCAGTAGAATAAAGTGTTCTTGAGTATGACCCTGCCTCAATTCATTTTTGTCATTTATGATGTGCTACAGCCAGTTTTCAAAACTGGGCTTCAGTAAAGTCAGCTGTATCCTGTCTGTGATTGACAACTTAAAATTGGGAAACCCAGAGGAATTTTTTTTATCACTTACTGAAGGCACCAAAGTTACTGAAATGGAGTGTCTGATCTGAAGATTACATTACATATATGCTCCGTGGAGAGAAACTTGTTCCAATAGATGAGGGAATCAGAGCAAGAACCTGAAAGAGGTGCCGTGGTTTTCTCCTCTGAATATTCTCTCCAGCAGGGTCTGAAAGAAACCCAGACTCCTACATTAAGGAACCAAATCAGTTGCCTGAAGTTACACTGTTTGAATACTTTCCTCAGAGGCCTTTTTGAGAATCCAAACACAGGCACTGAAAACACAGTAACAGCCAAATTAGGAAATTTGGCCTGTGGTATAAATCAGTTTCTGTTGCATTTGGAGTCGGTAAAAATCTTCCAGGTTATAATATGAAACCCAGGTCCCTCTGCCAGGTTGATTTTGGCTGCTGAGATAAGTGCCTAACAAGTTCTTAAGATATTCACAGAGACTGAAACTCATACAGATTGTCCCTGATTTTCTGGTGATATTTGTTGTTCATAGGAGAACGCCTTCTTTCAAAATCAAACGGGAAAAAGAGTCTGCAGAATTTTTCAGAGATTTGAAGGAAGATGGAACTGCTGCGACACAAGCCTCCACAACCACCCTGAGCCTAGAACAAAGTGGTAATAAAACAAAGCTGCCTCCAACTTTATGAGAACCTGGAAGAGAAAAATGACATTTGCCTCAATGAATACCAAACCCTTCACCATTATATCGTAACTTCTGGAAATGTATTCATAAGTTTTAATTTAATCACTACACTTGGAACTTACTTTAATTATGTATTAAATCTGGTCAAGCCATTAAACATAATTAAACACAGCCGCATCTGGTATACTTTTGTGGATACGACAACTCTGTCACTTACCATGTCACCTAAGTGAAACCTTCTCCAAGCTACCTAACGGAAAAGCAGAGGGAGGTTTAAGTCAGACAGCTCACACAAAGTGACTCTGCAAGAAGGCAATGCTGTGCATGAACAGCAGCCACCTGCAGGTAGCTTTGGAGATACCAATGGAAAAGATTTAAGCTGTTTTTATGGTCTGTACATCACAGAAGCTGAAGTCTTAAAGGGAATGCTTTTTTATATAATTCTTACAGTGTTTCGTAGTCTCCACAATCTTTCATTTTCCAGTACCAACCATAACTATTCCCTAAATATTTTTAATATTTAGGGAATTAAATTATTAGAAAATAATTCTGTAGTTACTCATCAAACTAAAATCATGCATGAACAATCAGCCTTTCCTTATGAAAGGAGAGGAAAAGGGGGGATAGCAAGGAGGAAGTCTAGAGCCCCCAACCACTGCTCTCAAAAAAGACGAAAAACAACGTTAATTTTACATTTACCACTGGGAAGCTGGATTGAGTAGGAAGTGTATAAGGTAGTCTTTTGGGGAAATGTGGGTGAAGGACAAAATTGTGCTATAGTACATTATCTGTATGAAGTCTTACCTTGTTCTCATTACATTATTGGCCTTTTTTACTCTTCTTAAATTCTTGCAAGTGAACAGTATGTCAGATGTACGCAAATTACCAAATGTTTATCCCTACTGTGCAAGCAGTTAAGTCCCAGCATAGCACAGCTGCAGCAGTAGTGTCATAAAGTCAGGTGACCACATCAGCAAGTCTGTTCTTTTTAGCAAGTAGTATAATGCTTTGGAAAGACGCTGCTCCTTGGACTAAAAGAAGTGTCAGTGGGACGGGACCTCTGGAGGTCCGTAGTGCAATGTCTTAGTCAATGCTGATCAATGTGAACACTAGATCAGGTCAGGGGCACATTCTGCACCTGTTTTGCACTTCTCTTTGTTCAACTACATGAGATTTCTGTTGGTCCAGCCCTCAAGTTTTCTGAAAGTCCTTCTGGATTGAAGGTCTGCCATTTGTCACATTCACCACTCCCTGGGTCTTTTAATATTGTCCACAAGTGTACTGAGGATGTGCACTTACATTGTGCCCATCACTGATGAATTTGTAGAACAATGTTAGTCAGTATTGGCCCCAGGCTACTCCATTTGTAACCATCAAACGTCTAGAAGTTGAGCTATTAATTGTTGACACTGTAGAAGGCAGCTCAGCCACTTTTCAACGCACCTAACAGTCTGTTCATCACAAGATCTCCATCATCACAAGAACTCCAAGGTTTCCAAATGAGAATGCTCAAAGAGACAGGGGAAAAGCCTTACTAAAAGTTGAGTATATTACACCTAGCTCTCCCCTTAGGAAAGCTGCTCTGAGTGTGTCCAATTGCCTTCTTCTCTTCCATGTCCTTGGAATGAAGTCCAGGAGGACTTGCTGCATCTTACCAGGGGCTGTGGTGAGGGTGATTGAGGGTGACTGGCATCATCATAAATAAATAAATAGATATGAAATACTTCAGCATTTTCCATATTATTCACCATTCATCACTAGGTTTTCCCACCCATTTGGCACACTAATGGACCTACACAGAACTGCTGTGATGTCATTGATTTCTAAGCAAAACATAGCTACAGAACTTTAGGAATTTCTGCAACATCACAAATCTGTGCTTTGTCTGAGCAACAAACCTCCCAGGACAGAAACTGGCCATCAGACAAGCGCCTCTGTCCCACACTGGATGCCATCTCCTGTCAATAATGCTCTTTGCTTCCTTGTCATATGTCAAATAAGAAATTGGAATTTAAGTAACAAAGAGCACTCTGAGCCTTCGTACAGCTACTGTGACTCTCCCCTTTCACTTTCCTGTTGGACAGGCTGTTAGCCCTAGGGGAAGGTCATCATAGTGCCTGGCAGTCAAAGCAAAGATAAGGAACTGGACCAAAACAGAATGAAAACTAATGCTAGGAAATTGCTGGATTAAGTGAATCTTGTCCTACAGGGGATGAGACAGAACCATCTTGACAGACAGATGCACAAACACCCACACACACTTGTGTGAGGAGCTGCTCATAGTCCAAGCGCCCCATCCCAACAGCAAAGCTGTTTTGCTATTTCCTTTTCAGTGCTTAAAACTGAGAACCAGGGTGTAAAGGCAAGGACCCACACTTGTACACTGATCCCAGCTAAACAAGACATAGAACTTGATGGAAAGTAGAGAAATTAAAAAAAAAAAAAAAAGCTTCAAAAAGTTTTTAGTGTAAAATAAGAGCATAACCTGAGGATATTTTCCCAATAAAATAATCTCTTTCCTTTAAAAATGCTTTGTGGTGTTAGATACAAGATGACACGTCAAAAGCATATCTGGGGAGGTGGGGAAGGAGGGGGAATGATCTTACAACCACAATGGAAACAATTTTCAGACAAGACGTCACCATTTTCTGGAATTGTGCTGTGTCAATTCAGGTGTCCATTGCTGCAGGCCTGTAGAAGACTTCAGTCTTTAAATTGTTGGTGCTTGATATTGACAAATGAGAGGAATTAGATGCTGTCAAGTCTGTGCCTCTCTCCCAGGGATCGTCAGTCACGGCAAACTGCATCAGTCACGCCAAATCGCATTACTGGGGTCTTAGATGAGATCTGACTAAGAATGATTCCCAATCTCCATAGATGAAAGATAATTGCACTTAATGCTTTGTCTCATCTTACAAATGGTTTAATGCCCTGTTTTTTGCCTTGAGGTGCTGATGTAAAGCACCCATTGAATTGGCTGTGCACAGTTAGGACAGATTCAGTTCTGACTGGCACTGCAAAATCTCAGCAGCTGAACGTAAGCATTAGCCTCGCTTTGTGAGCCAAGAAAATCCCTTGGCAGCCACCTGCGTGTCACTCCCGGGAAGCAGACAAATGAGAGAGCAGTCATTTCCTAACGAAATGAACTTTTCAGGGTTTGCCAGAATCTTGCAGGGAAGACATTCAACCTTTTGAAAGTGATACACCTATTAGAAATGCGAAGTGCCATGGGATTAAATTATTGAGTGTAAACCTCTCTTTCTGCACCTGTCGGTATACCAGTGCACTTTATGCTATGCCAGTGTAAATGATTTTCAGCAGTTAAAAATGGAAATGATCATCATATCTGGGTGGGCTGTAATTGTGGTGGTTAGCAAGCATGACTTTAATAAGAGAGCGGCATATTTGCAAAACTATTTTGCTAAGCTATAAATAATCAACATTTTCAAAGTTAGTTTCTGCAGCTGTTTCAAAGGTCTGCATTTACCACTACAGTGGTCAAATAAAGAGGTAAGCATCTCTTTTGTTTTTTGCCAGAGGGATGGGAGGGGAGGACTTGAAAAAGGCAGATCATGATATGGGAAGCCTGTCATTATTATATGTAAGCATTTATTGCATTATTGCAAATATTAAATGAAGAATAGGCAGGGTTTGGTTTTCCTGCTATCCACACCCACGGATAAGCTGGAGCTCACTAGTAATTACAGGAGCAATCTTAAAGCATTTTATAGTGTAATGTAGCTCTCTCAATGTTTTTCCTAGTAGGACAAATGTAGTGGCCTGCTGATTTTACCGGCTGGATTGCTCAGTCCTCGTACTTCTACTCATTCTGGCTTCCCAAAGCAGAAGCCTCTTGTGCCATGTGATCCCAAATGAGGACTCCATCTGCCTCTGCACAGCTCTTGTTTCCTCCTCCCTATAAACCTGCATTTCAAGTCCTGTGTCCTTACCTGATCACTTAAGTCCTGGCACTGCGAGGTGCACTGAGGAGGCAGCTTAGGAGGCAAAGCCATTGCTTCCCGCAAGGCATAAGCTGCTGTTGCTCAATAAGCCTCTAGTAACTGCCAACCATAACTGTGGCTCTTAAACTGAGATGCGTGTGAGACATTTCAACATTGTTTATCCCAGAGAAGCTTTCCCGGCAGATGCCCCAAAGAGGGTGAGAGGAGATACACACCGTGATGTACGTCAGCAGTAGGAGGACCTCCCTCCAGATGCACTGGAAAGAAGGGAGCAGTGTGCTCATTCTGAGCACTGAAGATAAAATTACCCGTGTTGTTGTGACCATATGTCTTCCATCAGTGCTGACTGCCAGGAACGGGCTAGGAACAAACTGAAAAAATGTCATGTAGTTATCTGAGGCACGAAGATCAGTTTGGTTTGCTAATCTTAACCTGATTGTGCTCTGTCCTTTGATACCTCTCTCCTTTTTCCTCCTGCAAATAACCTTTGCCATCAGGAACTGGTTGGTATCCCATGAATGTGGATTATTTCTATATTTTCTTTTGATGATGTCATTGCCATTACTAAAACTCTTGCTTCCATATTCGCCTGGCTTGTTCAAAGTTCTGCCTGGATTTGGTATTCCACAAACATATACAGGTTAGTGGGTTATCACTGCATGAAATTACAGTTTTATGCTACTTTTAGTACTCATACCAATTACTTAGTAGTGAATGCTTGAAACAAAAAGCTAAAACCCTTGCCCAAAGTATCTTGTGGCCTTGACTAGAGTATATGGGCAATAACATTAAGAGAATGGGTCGCATAGGATAGTAACTGAATTCTTCCACTGCAGGACTGTAAGAAGTTGTACGACATTTCTGTGAGGGATGACTCTTGCCTTCTCTCCTCTGGTATTGGACTTTAAATAGTTCTAAGGCTTTAGTAAAAAAAAAAAAAAAAAAAAAAAAACTTTGAATATTTTGGATATGGTGCAATGTAGGTGTGCCGTGGCTTAAATATGAATTGCGCATTTCAGTCAGGTAAATGTAGGCCGATTCCAGTCCTGCGCTCTCACAAAAAGCACAGTTAATGGTAACTTTGGTTCTGGGCGTGCCACATGGGTTGGAAGTGAGGCAGTGTAGTGCCAGGGTGGAGGAAAGCCAAGAGATACAGGCTCGGTTCTTTCAAGGACTCTGAGGAAGTGAAATGAAAGAACTCACAGAGGTGCCAAGCAAGCACTGCCCCCATAACCCAAACTAAAACCCTACTGAATCTACTTCAAAGTTAATAACTATCACATTTCTCCCCAGAACACCTCTAAATGCGTAGGGAAGCTGGTTGACCACAGCAGCAGGCTCTGCTGACCACCCCGGTGCCCGAATTCCTGCCCGGGCCCAGCCAGGACCCCGAAGGCCTCTGTGTGGAGGACTCCATTTTGTGCAGGTCAGTGCTGGGGAGGGCTAGCACCAGTACTGGAGCACAGCACCAAACCCATTAAACAAGCTGATAGTGAGAATTTAACATGATCAACTGCTTATACACTGTGTTATGCAGGTTTGGTTGTTTTGGAAGGAGGAGGTTTTGGACCTCAAATGAATATTTGCCTCCACAAAACCAGCTTGCCATTACACCAGGGCTGCTAAGGTCGTTTGTCTATTATAAGGCCCTATCTGAAGGGTGCGTTAGTGGCATGCTGTACCTGGAAATTTTTACCAGCTGTGGACAGTAAATCCCTCCTTTCTCCTCAAGACGGGAGAACTTACCAACCAGTGTGGTGTTTAGAAACCTAGCTCCTCCCCAGAGCAGAGGCGCGACTGCTGGTGCTCCTCCAGGGAAATGTCCAAGCTTGGAAGAAAAGCCTCTGGCACAGCTGATGTCTTTGTGTTTTCTTTTTCTGTGCCTCAGCCTGGATATACAATAAGATGATTCAGCTGCAAGTCTCATCTTCATGTACTTTAAATTCTTATGGCTAAGAGGTATAATAAATAATACAGGAAAGTGTCAAGCCTGCAGTTGAAACCGGGCATGGATTTTTGACCAGAGACTAAACACTGCCATGGCTGGAGAACAAGTTTCAGCTCTCTGAGTCTGAAATAGCGTTTTAACCTGTCAGTATAAAGCACGGTTGATCTGAGAGGGAGAATCTCAGTGTGCCTCAAAATGGTGTGCTGATGAGACCATTCACCTGAGGGACAGATTCAAGTCCTGCTGCGCTGGGCTTAGCCCAGGCTCCTGAGGCTAATGAAGGTGTGAAACCTGTAGCACGGGGCTTGCTGGATTTTACACTCCACTTGCTAAGGTACGCTGTAATCATGAGGAATAGTGTCTTGTTGATATTTTTTTCCCTGTTTATGTCTGTTTCTGAGTAACCTAGTGCAAGCAGGGGTAAAAAATGCACCCAGGACAGTACAGTGGCTAGGTTTCTTCCATGCAAAGTGAAAGCTAAAGCTTCAATTCCTTAACTGCTCCAGCAAGAACTTCAGGCTTGGTCCTTTTTTAGCCTTTCTGAAGCATGTTTCCCGGTCTTTGCTGCAGTCTTCTTTCTCTTAACTAACTTTCCAGTGGGAGAGCTGGAGCATAGTACCAGGTTTATGAACGTATTTTTTATGTGCATGCAACATCTAGAGTTTACATTTCTGTTCTGACTGATTCAGATCAGCCATTTGCAGCCAACAAGGTGATCTAATCATCATCTTTTTTTGGCCTGTCTGGCTCTCTCAGCTGCTGTACCTCTGCTGGAGCTGTTTCCAGTCACAAAAAATACAGCAGATGAAAGTAATGGAAAAGCGATGCGTTTTCATTTAGAGTTGATAACTTTTAGGTGTTTTTACCAAAACAAAACTTTTCTTTAACTGACTTAGGCTATTGAAGCTCAACATTTAACTGATAACAGTAAAGTTCAATGAAAGGCAGACTTCTGTCCCCATTTAAATCAAAACACCAAGAGCAAAATAGTGCTGTGTCTTGGCTGCGGCTCAGTGCAGCTGTGTTCCTACCCTGGCCTGTGCCATTCCGCTTGAGGGTTTATTTGCCACAGGAGGTAGAGATTTCCACATTTTTCCAGCCTCTCAATGCCTTTGTAAGCCAGAACATCTTCTCTCTGATTTTTCTAACCAATCTTGAAGCCATTAAATGCCCTACAAAACGCTCAGCAGAGGCGCCTAGCATAAGTGGCGCTAAAGCAACTGAGAAGAATCCAGTCGTGTCTTTAAGTGCATAAAGACTTCTGTGGGTCTGGTGCTCTTTTGCAATATTGTATTTTTAATGAATATATTATTAAACAGTTAAAAGACATAATTTCTATAAAGAGTAGCTAACAGTTATAAGAATAAACTTTTGTTTCCTTTGTGTTTGGCAGCTGAGAGCAAGCTCTGTATTTCTGGGGGTTTACCAGCTGAATGTTCATCTGAGAGCAGTGAGCTGGGGTGCATTTTTGGATGAGCATGTTGCACGCATGAACTCATCTTGAGCGTTTAAACAAACAAAACTCCAGAACAGCACGGACCTGTTTATAAGCAAGCCACATGCCTTTTCATGGCGAGACGCAGACAGGCATTCTCCTCGTTGTGCCTGCTCTGGTTTTCATGCGCTCTGGTCAATCAGACATTTGACAGCATGTGGCACAAGGCCAGGCAAGACTGGGGATGGGGAACAAACACACAGCATTTGAGGAACAAACACACAGCATCTCAGTGGTCCGTTCCGTTAGACTCCATGTGCACTGGAAAGAACAGGACAAAGGAGCAGACCCGAGCACAGGTCACTGACCAGCTGCATGTTGTTGTAAGGATGTTCTGTAGTTTTGTGGTTTTCAGGCTGTCTAAAGTAGCGTGCTCTGAAACACAGCCCAGCTGTGGTTAGGGGGACAGCATGTGCCAGCTACCACATCCTGGCTGGCTGTGTGGGCGAGCATGCCAGGTCCACGTCCCACCACACTGCAGAGTCCTCAGTCTTTGCCCTCACAGACACCCTCCAGGGCCTCCTGCCACACACACTCAGGCCAGCAATGTAATCCTTCAGCTTTGTGCTACAAAAAAAAAAAAATGCCACCACTCCTCTCATGGGCAATGATACAGCCCTCACATAATTTCAGGCTCTGAAATGCAAAACAGCATTAAAAAAAAAAAAAAGAGCTTGTTCAGGTAACCTTCTGGGTTACCTGAACAGTCTGTGTGGAGGATTTTTTAGGTCTCTTTCACATTTTAGTGTACATTTCTGTTTGTGTTAGCAGCACTACGCATGCACCAATCGTGCCCCAGTTATCGGCTTATGGAGCATTTAAAGAAACCCAGTTGTGTCTGCGCATCCGAGATGTGTTGCTGCTGTGTACATGCTGTCAAGGTTCCTGAGTGTGAGCGATCGCTCCCTGCCCCAGGTGCCCCAGCGCAGAGAGGGCAAGGAGTTGGGCAGCGCTGTCATTGGTGTCACCCGCTCCTTGTCCAACCATCCCGCTCCCACTGCCTGGCCGAGGCGAGCAGGGGCTTTGTATACCTGGCATACTGAGCCACAACGTGCTCCTTTGCAAAGGTCACAGATCCTCCTTGTAGCTACAACCCTGCTGCCATCTTATTTTTCAGCTCAAAAGAGCTCTTTATTTCTTTCCTGCAGCCAGTATCTGATTAGTTCTTTTCTTCTCATGGTCTGAATTCAGTTGTACAGTTGCACTCACAGCTGTTACGACTCCTCAGGTTTTGCATGGTACTCAACTCAACAAATAAGCGTTGTACAAGGAATAGCGCTGAAGCTTATTCACTGCCTTTATGCACAGAAGACAGCATTTAGTAGGTACTGGGTTCAGGCAACGAACGACTTTTGTAAATGCTCTCCCTCTGAGCTTGGATACTGTCTGCGTATGCTAAAAAGGCAGACCCCTGCTTCTCTTTGTTTAATTTTTCATTTCAAGTACAACTTATTCTAGATATCAAGTACATTTCCAATACAGAAGAAATGTGCACGATTTTCCTAGGAGGACTCCATCTCCGTGAATATGCTGTGCTTGGATTAAACATGCCAGAAGCAGGTCCAAATCCTCCGGTGCTATGAAATATGGTAACTTCTCCGACTTCTGTGGAGCTCTGTTTTGTATTGCTCAGCATCCTTCCCTACCATCTTTTTAATATAGTGGAGGGCTATAAAAGTTATTCCAAGCTCCTAATTCAAGGCAATGTCTCTCACCATACTCCAAAGCAAATAAAAACCAGGCATCATTTTTCCAAATATTTTCTTCCAGCAAAGACGTGTGAAAAATAATTTCTTTTTTTTTTTTTTTTTGTGCTCTGTTTTACTGTAGCACCTATTAAAAATACCTTGCCTATGATGTTAGGGATTGAAAACTGTAAAGGGAAAAAAAAAATCTTCTGGGTGTGAAACACAATGACTATACACTCTTTTACATCCTACACTCAGTTCACACACATAAGGAACACTAGCTTATGTCTTAGTCATTAATTATTAAATTAAGTGTACTTGTGTCTATGGTAACTACCCTCCCTGAATTTCAGGTATCAAAAGCTCTTGACATTTTTATTCATAAAGGCTCTACCCGTATAAATTAATATAATCACTCATGCCTTATGCAGAATTTTTCCTCCAGCCAAAACTCTAAGAATGACTCGCCCTCTGCAGCTCATGTCCTCTCTCCTTGAAATGTAACTGCCCCCCTTGGGACAGTCTGGAGCAGCATTTCTGTGCCAGACTCTTGCAGGGGAATGGAATAAAGGAATAACTTCTAGATCAGCAAGGGGAATCAGCCAGACAGAATGTAATGGTCCACGTTGCAGTTTGGCTATTATTCACAGGTATATATGACTCTTTGGCCTGACTTCAGAGCTGAACCCACCAATTCAGTGCAAATTCTAGTACTCAGCCTATCTGAAAATCTGGACATTACTGAATGCAAATGGCCAGGACTTAGTTTGTAGTGAACCATTCAAAAGACACTGATAATGGGCTCAGGATTGAGGGAACAGGCACATATAAAGAACTATCACTATCACCACCACCATTTTATATAACATTGGGAAGTTCCTGGAAGGTCTCTGCTAACCAGGACCCTCCTATCTTATCAAGTAAAACTGGAGTGGGAGGCTCTTATGGTCTGAAAACTTGGTGAAGGAAGGTTAAAAAACCCTTTTGAAAGCTTGGAACTTGAACAAGGCAAGATGAGAAATGTACAGGTTTCCTCAATTTCCTGCAAATAATGAACACTGTGATGTGCTGTAATGTGACTGTGACATATTATAATGTGATTGTTGTGTGTTGTAATCTGACCATCGTAGCCTTCAGTGGGGAAAAGTACAAAAACTCAGCCTATGCATATTCAGCTCCAGAGTGGCTGGGGAGATTCCCAGTCCTGCCACTTCTTTTCCGTTCCACGGCGCTCTGGATTGCCTGGAGGAGCAGGTCTCTGTTGTTGAGGATGTTGTATTTACTTAGGTTCACGAGTTTGTCAAAATTTTCAGGGGAGTAGATTAGCCTAATGAGGTAATAGGGTGAGCAGTTGTTCTCCAGATTTACTTTGCCTTCGTCCATCTCTGAGAGACTGCGCTTTACCCCTGCAGAGGAAGAGAAAAGCCACCACCGTGAGCTGAATCTGGAACAGAACGCGCCTGGTGTTGGAGGGGACTGATGTAGTTAGCAGAACCAGCTGTTAAAAACAGCCTCCAGGAGACTACACCCCACCACGCCTTGCAAGAGCCATTCCTGGTCAGCTGTCAGTGTGGAGGTGCAGAGGGATCCGAGCTCCCCACGTCAGCCTCTCATCTTTCAGCACCTCTTCTCAGCCTCAGCACAGCCAAATCCCTTGCTGCTGCCAACATTCATCATCCCGGTTGTGGCAATCTTTTTGCTTAAAAGCAAGACACCCGAATTGCCTCCACCAACAACTCAGCAGCCTCATATTTATGCTTTTACAAATGTTTACCATTATACTTTCTTTCTTTTTTACCTAACTCCTTGAAGTCTGAATCAAATATGCCCCAACCACAAATGTGCTGTGAGATGACAGTCAGTGGGGCTACAAAGGGACTACCGAGGCATCCCCTACAATGTCTACTAGAACCACATGAAAGTGGCACGTGACCTTTCCTTGACACACAGCAGGCTTTAGTCTAACCCAGTGGTTTCTTGGCAGCGGGATGTCAGGGTGCTGGGCCCAGGCTGTCAGTAGAAGTGGTTGTGCTAAAAATGTCCAAGCTTTACTTCAGGGAACCTCCTGATATTCAGAGAGCCATATTATCTGTGCTGTCCACATCCACGTACAGCTGCATCTGCCTCAAGCACAGAAAAGCACAGTCTATAGTGTCATTGTAAATGGGCACTTCACAAGCCAATTCTTTCTCTTTTCTAGAATGTAAATAGTTAAAAGCAGGAAAAATAAATATTCTCATTCCACAAGGTGTCTCTCAGCCATCTGGAAATGAAAAGCTCCCCTGTTAAACTTGAAATCTATGCAAACAAGTTGCCAAGGACCCTCCTCCCCCAACCACCCACATCAGCTGCTGGCTGTCAGCTTGATCGATGAATCACTGGCTGCTGGGAGACATGCAGGTGAGCGACACAGCTCACAGATTTGGGCCTGGAGCACTGAGAAGCTGCAGCAGCTGCTTTGCTCTGCATACTCTCTCATCTATCTTTCATTCAGAGTGCCTCTAAAACACTCACCTGTTTTACCTGCTAGACACTGTTCAATAGCCTTACCTGATGGCACATTGCCATTTGGACCATCTCCAGCTCCACCTAACAAGCCCAGTTCCCTCTGCTGGGCACCTCCTCTGTTTGGCTGCCAAGTTTCTGAATGTGATTTTGTTGGAGTATTTGTTAACATACATGCTCTCTGAGCATTCAGTGGTGAATGTCATAGCAGCAAAGGAGCTTTATTTAACCTGTTTTGCTGCTATTCATATCTTTCCCCAAATGGTCCCTCAGAGACAGACATTTTGCTGTGGTCCCAGAACCACAATATAGTTTTGGGTAAAGCTGTAAGGAGAGGGGTAGGAGACCAGGTAGTCTCACTCATGCGAAGGCCATGCCCTCTCATAAAATTATTGCGAGAGAAAACAAATAAGATCAATACTGTGGAAAGACAAATGACCCAAATTCAACTAAAATGACTGAGCTTACCAGGCTCCTTGAATTCCTTAAAGGTGTCATTCACCAGGGGAAAATGAATTACTATGGGTGCTCTGGGGTCCTCTGGATCCGAAAACACGTAACATTCCTTTGGGTTCTTCTCCTCTTCTTCACTTAGCTCCACTTTGGGGAAAGGGATTTTTTGTATCTTGCAGTATTTGTATGTCATCTCCAATTGCTGTGGATACAGAATGTCGTTGCCTTAAAGCCAACTCTAAGACAAGAATCAGGTTTACTGATGCATCATAGAAATACCGTGGCAACTTAATTTAGTCCCTAGAATTATGCTGCAATGAATGCATAGACCAAAATAGCCACAGAATAACCCTACTTTTTGCCACCACACACCACAAGTCAGAAGACACTTCTCACCCTATAAAGTTTTTTATAGTTAGAGGAAATGACCACACTTAGAATTTGTCATGAGGACAGTGCAGGGGGATCAAGGTCTTGTCTTCAGCAATCAATTGTCACCTCCATTCCCAGGGTATCCCAGAAAGTGTATGCCACAATCCACTACAGAGAAAGGAACCTAAGAACTACAGACCTATAAGCCTATAGTTCTGGTCTTCAAGGAGGTTTCCTTCTTCCTCCAAGACATGGTGACTGGTTTGCTCTTGAGTATATGATCAAGACTTAAAAAGCAGCTTACTTCAAAGTTTTAATAAATCAAGGATCTGCATATTCTGTCCTGTTGATCAATTCCCATGCCCCCCACCACACAAAAAAACATACAAAGGGGAATAATTTTCCTGACTACCCAGGTGGACCTGCAGAAGCCCTGAAATATGTGATTAAAACTATATAAACACGGTACGTACACTACAATCTACAGCAACCAACCTCATACAGTCCTCTCCCTCAGAACACCAACAAACTCTATTACTCACCTCAGAATCTAAACCTTCTAGTGTGAGGATCACTTCTATGCCTTTATCATTTAGTCATTTTTGAAGTAGATGGTCACTGTGTAATTTGAGCATTATATATTAATTTGGCTATTAAACCTCACAGCTTTACAAGAAGAGTTTAACCAGGGCTGGAAGGAACAGAGCACATTAATCTTCTCACCTTGAACACATTCCCCAAACCATAATCAAGTGAGATAATGACATCTACATTCCTTTCTGGCCTGAAAAGTGCTGCACCACTGGTGTTAATGAAATAGCCGACATCTATCAGGCAAAGATATTTCTGCAGCGGTGTCAGATTGTTAGGGAAAGAGTCCAGCACAGTGTCTGAAAAACATTTTGAATATAGTTAGCAGTGCATTGGTAGGAAAGAAGGAGTCAGTAATTCTGGCTTGCTACACAGTAAGGGCAGCCCCTTGGTTGCCCTCAAGACCAGGCTCACCTCCCTCCATAATGCGACCCCACAATCATGGCCTCGCAAAGGCAGGCTGTGAGGCAGCCAGGCAGAGGACAGGTGAGACACAGACTCCGCTGGCCTCACAGCTGCTCTGGGGATTGACTTTTCACAGAATACAGACTTTTGCCGATTTTTTCCCCTGCTAAGAACTGGGAAAAATGCAAACAACAAAAATAATTTCACAGTGTACCAACAAATCTAACAAATGCAGTACATCACTGCTCTTATGCATTGCTCTTTATTGCTTTTGCATTCTCTGGTGTAGACTCCTATCCCTGGGTGAAAACTCTGACTTCAGCTTGCGTTCAGTGACCTCTCATATTATCTTAGCTGAAAAAATACCAGATCATGCATGCACCATCTCCTACCATCAGCTTAAAATACTGCTTGAATTAATTAAACCTCACATTAACTCAAAACACAGCAAAAAGTGGATTATCCTAGTTGGCATGTTGAGATCTAAAGCCAGTTCCTAACAGCTAGACTCTCATTTCTCTGCCAGGAACCCCACCAGCCACCCTGCAGACAGCAAGTCCCCTATCGTTATCCTGGTATCATTTCTAGTCCCATAGAATAAGAAACATTTTGCCATGGTTTTAAATATCAAAATAGTGTTTTAAGAGATTTCTTCCAGTTCACAAAATGAGGCGGCAAAGCCCTGAGCAGACCCCTCAATACTTGAAACATCTGTGCTTAGGTATGTTCAAAAAATGTTGATTTCAGAAATACTGCAGGTAAGTTCCAGCATCTCACTTCTTTCAGCCGCTCTGCTGCCCTGGCCTCATTCTGTAGTGTTGATTTAAACCGAGTAGAATAAATCCAGCTTGTTCCATAGCCTGGAATGTTTGACAGCATCTTGAAGTAATAACTCATAGTTTTTCCATTCCCTTGGTGTCAGATCTTTACAAAATGATTTGCTTATTTTAGCATTCATGGCTGATAGGAATTCACAGATTCTGCTGTAAAGAGAGACATTTGCACGCAGTCCCTCACATTAAAAGCAGAGTGTATTTTTTAGTTCATATTGGCCTGGTGATTATTTTTAGTTGAAATTACAGTACCCCCATTTTCTTATCATGGAGATGGAACTGCACAGTATTTATTCATGGCTGGATAAGTGAATTAGAGGTGGACTTTTCCTTGGGAGAGTCTCTACTTCCATTTCACACTCAAAAAGACGCTTTGAAGAAGCTCTTCTTCAGGAATTCCCTCAAAAGCACAAACCCTACCGTAAATGTATTAAAATGATTCCGTACTATGAGTTCTCAAATTTATCACCACAACCATAAGGCTTTTCACAAGCCATTTAAAGTGTTGTTTTAATATGTCAGTTAATCCGAGCTGCAGGGAAGTATTTAAACCAGAACTATATTCTGGAGACCTCTCCTATCATGAGGCTACCATTTCTGCCCACAGAGCTAGCATCTACTCCTGTCTCTGTTCTAGAGATGGATCCAGTTCTGGTTTTAGCTTGGTCTCATGCAGGTAGACAAAAAACAATACATCATCTACTGTTGTTTCCCACTCCAGATTTTTATTTTCCCTTTTCCCACTCCAGACTTCGGGCCTTCCACTTATTTTACTTTATTCGGAGAATATCTGCCCTGAGGTCATCTTTAGTTTTCCTCTTCCTTCAAATCCTCCTTGAAATCTGCTTCTACCCATTTGCCTTTACAAAACTGCTAGTCAGTAAATGTAAGGACCTTTCTCTTAATGTTTACTGACTGACAATTTTATCCTTAATCCGCCTTCTTAAGCTACTTGCTTGCTTCCTTCTCTCACCCACCCTTCTTATGCTACTTGTTTTCTTAGAGTAGACTCTAGGACAAGGACTTTTTGCTTGCTGAACATGCTGAAAGCACTTGGCACTCTGTGGGCTCTGCCTTAATCCACAAAAAAACTCCACACCTCTTGCTATTGTCAGCAAGCTTCAGGTAGCAATGGCAGCCAGACATAAACAGTGTTGTAACTTGCATGAAACAGAGGAGACAAAACACAAATTGCCAAAGAGAAGGACTCAGAGGAGGCAGAGCCCACGTGTTTCCTTGCTGAAGTCAGATTAGCCTGACTCGTGTGGGGTCCTCCCACGCTGATATCTGCTCATGGAATAAATGAGGACGCTGGGATTACAGGAAGATTTGTGGTACACAAAAGCTCAGCTCCATTACCTTTCACACAACATTTTATAGTTTTTGAGGTAAAAGTATTATGACTGCTTACTTCGCCCTTCTGCAGAGCACAGGCCATAGGAAATTACTGTTCAATTTATACATCACGTCTAGGTATTATGTTTGTTTAATATATTCAGTCAAAACCTATGTGGCTTTAACTTTCTCTTGTTGGATCTTGCCATTTCTCTTTCTGAAGGGTTAAGGAAAGGTCCCTGGATGAATAAATCATCAGGCAGAAATACCACACGTATGGGCAAACACATTTTTGCAGCCAACCTTTTCCTTAATTTGATCCACACAATAACCTGCTGGTTTATGCCTCTAATGTTACGTCTGTTTCTTGACCCTGAAAGAGTCTATTCTTTTTTGAATCTTTTGACTATTAAACCTATGTAGAATGAGAAATTTCCTATAGAAGAGCATGCTGTGACTCAAATTACAGATCTCTTCAGAAGGTGAAAGAGTGGCCCATGGACTAGTTCATCTTAACCTGTTAACCCTGAAGAAACAAATAAAACCAAATTCCATCTCAGCAGATTTCCAAACCCTGAGAAAGTATCTCTAAATGTGAGATTTCCAAAGTCTAAAAAAAAAATCTGAGATGTTACCTGCACACTGCAGCTAACTCTTTGTTGCAGTTACCTTTCCATTCAATAAATTTTTTCTGATGGATATAATCCTTATGAAATTCTAAGCCTCTCAGGAAGTTATGAGACTTTCCCAGTAGCGGACGCTTGGTCATAATGTCCTGAAACATTTCATACAACTTCCCTGACAAACAAGATGGAGGCTCGATGATAGTGGTATCCTCCTCAGGGGAATGTTTTTCTGAAATAGAGAAGGAACTGTGAGAAAAAAACATAAGCAATCTGTTTTGCTAGACACGTTTGCTGGCTAGCTGTCCTTGCTGTATTTCTGTGTGTCTCTTCCCTTCCTGTTTCTTGCAGTCTGCTGAAAAATATATGTGCATGCCCATTTAAACAGAGATAGTTGGTTTTGTTTAAAGCAAGCACGCATTCTTTTCTTTTACACACTTTCTTTGTACTTTTGCCTAAAAGCAAAAGGCACCCTCCTCATTTACAGTCACAGGAGTCATTTAACAGACAATGAGCAAATCCTAAATGAAAAACATTTGCAACGAACACGAAGTATGCCCCTGGGTTAACGAAATAGAAAAATAAATAGAAACAAATCATTCTGATACAGCTGAAAATCATACTGCAAGATCTACAGCTATGCAACACAAGATGCATCGGTTTAGGGAGAATGTGAGAGATTATTCACAAACAGTTGCAATAGTATAACTTCCTCAATCCTCTCCTCAATAGTAAGCATGGTCTGATGAAAAACGAGTATTGATTTGGAAACCCTTACCTATATCTACCATATCTTTGGCCCATCGTTCCCAGAATTCATTTGAATTTGAGGACCAGTATAAGCCATCCAGCAAATTCCTAGTAAAAATGTTTGTCCAAAGACCTGCAAATCAAAACAATTGGGAAAAGTACTTCACTAACATGTTAACCACTATTTCATCTTTTTTTATTACAAGTATCAATGCTACATATTGTTGCCCTATATAAATTCACCCCATTATGGCGCAGCTGACGTAGTAGGTCTCAGAGAGCTCAAGCTTAATGATGACAACAAATCAGTGTTCTTCCTCAAGAGAGTACTACTCCCAATCATTTGCTGTATAGTGCAGAGTAACAAAATAAGAGGTATCAGTCACCCAAACTATGTTTTAGAGTGCTTACTGTGTACTTGTGAAAGAAAGAAGTTATAAGCAGACTAGGGAATCACAGTACAGCCGTATAACCATAAGGTCTTTCTTTAAAATAAATTATTCTTTAAGTTGATCTAAGGCCTATTCTTTTCCTTTCAGGCATTTTTTTTTTTTTTTTTCCTGTGGAGTTCAACTGGTACAGGATCAAAATAAAATTAGCTCTATGTGTGAGCGTGCTTTTGGAAAAGAAAGACCTACCCTCTGTTATAAGCCCCATGCCAGGTATTCACGTGAAGAACAAATTCAATCTCTAGCAGACTTCACAGTGAGAGAAATATGATTTTTGTCTCCAGTGGACTCTTGCTTTTATCAAAAGGTGCAATTCTGACAAGGCTTTTAAATATGCCTGGGGGAGATGGATTCCTCTGACTAGCTGCTTTTCCCCTTTTCTTTGTCTTTAGAGGCACAGTCAAAGAAATTGGTGAAGGCTAATAGGGCTTCCTTCATCCTTGTGGGCAGGGAATATTACTGGAGATAGATGACAATTTTCAACCCACAAAGCTCAGATGGTTCTTGCCTTTGTGGCTGGATGAATTATATTTTATTTTCAGCTCCTTCCAATTCCACAATGCCCTCCTAGAAAGAGGCTGAAGAGATGATGACTGGGCAGAGAAGGAAGGCTTACTATTTCCTCAACTTGCCTTCTCCACCTTCTTGTTTCACTCAGAATATGGGAATGGGAACCCTGCCACAAATGTCCCAGACTTGCCCAGGGAAAAAGAGAAGACAGGAGAAAATAAACTGTACAAGGAGCAGGAAGTGTTCAGAAGGGGTAAAAAGCCTGTTGAGTCAAGACCTAGAGCAGATACCTGCTGGCAAGGACTGTTGTACAGACCAGTGGCTAGCTAGTACCATGGTTTCTACCATATTGTGATTAACTATACTGCATTGCTAGGTCACCTTCCAGATAGCAGATCCGAGATTCTGGCAGCTTCTTCACTCGCCTTCCCATGAAGAACTCGCTGTCAAAAAATTCTGAACGAATGGAGGCTCCATATTTTGGTATGGCCACCTCATAAGGAGAGAACTCTGTCCACTCTACAAAAGAATTGACATATGCCATGTTTACTGTCATACAGAATAAGAAAACAAAACCTACACCTGTGGATAAAGCTACCTGCAAGTTACATGAACTTTGCTGGTCTCAGAAGCTCTGTACTATCAGTAGCTTGTACTGCAAACTACACTGTCTAGTTCCCTAAAAACTGAGATGTGATTCACATACAAAAGGAACTAGCTTTTTCACCTCAGAAAGAGTCTAATGATAGCTTTAAAAACTTAGATTTATATTTATAAAGATTCTGGGATCCCACTTGTCTCTCTAACTCAAGATCATCAAATGTACACCATATAAGTGTGATCCAACCTTCAAGGAATGACCGGCATGAAATCTCTACTAAACCAAACCTGTCAGACTACATGAAAGCAGCCTGAAGACACATCAACTCAGAATTAGAAAGTAACACAGTGTGGACGTGGCCACACAGTTTCGTGACTCAAGCTGTCCTGTACAGGTATTCCTGTAGAACAGCAACCATGAACCTAACCTCATGTAAGTACTAAATGCTTTTTCTTTCCAGTATCTGCTGGCTTCATTACCTCTTGCTGAATACAGTCTGTATCTAAAGGGTGTCACAACACACCCATCACTGCAATCATACTCCACTCTAGAGATTTAGGTAAGTGCCAATTACATTTCACAGCACCTCTTCAAACTAAGGAACCATGATAGCCATTTTATAGGTGTGAAACTAAGGCACAATAAGATTTATACGATTTGCCTCCACTCACTCACAATGTATTTGGCAAAAATAGAACTTCATTCCAGATCTTCAGAAATGCCTTGTTTGTGCCTGAGGGTGTTATCCAGCAGATCTGCTTTTTCTAATCAACACCCAGCAATTCACAAGACAAACATTTTATTAAAAGATGAATCCTGAGTCAGGGAAACCAACAGAGGCATTCCTCCTGCATTCCCCCTCTAAACACATACACTCCCTCCCTACAAATTCTCTTTAGTCCCTACTCAGAGTCAGAAGAAACTCTAAGAATACTTACCTCTAAATTTGAAAGTACTGAACTTTTCCTCTTTGACATTGAGGACTGCATAGAAAGGCAGTGGGTTTTGTCCATGCTCCAGTGCCTTGCGCTGGTCTGTGAGTTTGTACTTTCTTGGCTAATCAAACAGATAAAAATCACAGTAAACCTCTGGAAAAGCATAAGGCAAAACCACTGACAATCTACATGAGTACTGATAGACAACAGGTGTTTTATTACCCAGAGGAATCTGTGGATCACATTTTCTTGAAAGACCTTTTCTTTCATGTTCCTGTATTTTCCTTCCTGGTTGCCCTTTTGATATCTACTGACCTGTACATTAATATCTAAGTGCCTTGACTGTCTATGTCCAACAGATCTTTACTAAGGCTTGGACTAACGTTCACAAGAGGGCAGGTTATTCTAGTTCTTAAGTGTCCAACTAGAAACATTAAAACACCTGACTGTTTTGGGGGGGGCGGGTTGCTCAATTCTTTCTGAAAATTGCCAACTGAAATTGCTATCCGTTGGGCACCCCCCTTCAGAGGCACTGACAAACCACCAGCTACTCTGGAAAATCCTGGCTATAGGATTTTTGTCATTATTTACGAATCATACTGGCATGCCTCAGTTGCTTTGGATTTGTTCCACACATTATGTTATGCAAACAAAGAGGGAAGTGCCAGAGAAAACAAGTGGACATTTCTCAAATTTGTGGCAGGACAAGGTATGTGGCAGTGTGGTACATACCCGTTCATGTAAGAACATTTCCTGAACAAGTGACCACAACGTTGTAAAAGATGAGACGTGTCCAGCTTTTGCCCTTTCAGCAAGTTCCTTGTGATAATATTTCAGATGTTCCATAGACATAAGGTTGAGTTTGCATTTTGTCACTTGTTCTTTTACTGCTCTGAGCGGCCCCTCCAGAGTCTTCTGTGACCAATCTGCATGCTCATACAGGTCTGCTAGGGTCCTAAAGAACAAAAATGTGGCAGAATCATCCATTTAATAATGAAAAATACTGTATTTACCCAGACACTTTCATCAAAGCAGAGAACTAGCTAGCTTAAACTGAAGTTATGATAGAGAGCCAACTGTAATAGCTTTACCAGGGAATTATGTTCACTTATGAATAATGTAAGACTTTGAAATAAATGCATCTCTCTCACTATGTGGAAATGTGGTGTCATAGTCATTCCAAATACAAATCGCATTTTCTGTACTCACCATGTTGAGCCAGAAGCCCCAGTGAGATAGGTAACACAGTCCAACAGATTGAGCTTCTGAAGAGCCAAGAGGTGGCCAAACATAGCTGACATTGCTCTGAGGCCTCCGCCTGTTGCCATAACAGCTATTACTGGGACCTGTTCAAAACATAAATATTATCTTCAGAAAGTTACTCACTTGCCTACTTGGAAAAGCCTAATTGCAGCTCCTAGAACTTCTTCAGCAGACTTTATTGGAGGACAATGAAATGAAATCAATGTTCAGCCAGTCTCTACCAGTACTTTATTTAAATTAACCTCCAGATACTCAGAGGGCTTTCATAATCTCAAAGCTTGGATGAGTTTGGAAGCTGTTAAAATTCACTGATTTTAACCCTTCTTCCTCTCTTTTTTCTTTATAATTGGAATTGCTATGATTTATAACAGATAATGATATGATTTAACTATAAATAATAAGAGTTCAGTAAACATAATTAAGAATGGATTCAAGGAAGTCCTGAACAGAGTTCAGGAAAAAGATATTAAGCGAACAAAATGATTCTCTGGACAGTGTCCATTCAACAAATAAAATTCCATCAAGAAAATAAATGTTCACTTTAAAATTCACCCTGGATCTTGGCAACAAACCATGCTTCAGCTGGAGCTTGTTAGAAAATGTTCTTTCTCCATTCTGAATAATTTTGACATTTTGTGAAAAGTGATTGGAAAATGAAAAAAATATAACCCTGAAGAAGGGACATTACGGTGATTTCACAAATTTCCACAGGAGGTGAATTTCAAACACTCCTGTTTTCCTACTTATTTTGGATTGTCTGGTTGTCTGTGTTGTGTCTCACAGAATATACCAATGCCTCATATTGTGCTGACCTGCCGCATCACACTGTTGGAAACTCTGACCTTGAAGACGGATATATTCTGTCCTTAGGAATTTGGCCAAATGAAGAGAATGGAGGCCTGAATAGCTGAGCTGAAATTTTAGATGAGTATGGGATATGCCACTCCGAGAACTTCAGTTAGGCTGCCATTCAAATCAATGGGTTTGTCATCAATGTGCAAAAACTACTAGAAGGTTTGTGGGAAGTTGTGCCAATCCAAATTCAATAGGCCCACAGCCCATGCTTGGATTCCAGCTCACAGACCTCGTGTCCATGTAGATCTCTTTCCAAATGAAGAACCCTTTTCAGGGCACTGGCAACCACTCTCTTCCTTTTTTGCAAGAATTCCTGCTCTTCTCGGCATAGATCATATCCTAAGCGCACATCTAGTTTTTCCGTGCTGCAACATAAATAAGTCCAGAGGCACAGGATTAGTGTTAAAAATGCACATGGATCTATTTTCAGCAACTGCAGTCTATTAAACATCATAAAGAATCATGATTCACTGTTCAGATTTACAAGCAGAAATGCAGATCTCAGTTGCAAAGAAATGAACTGTTTCACTTCTACACGGTCACATTATTTTCTGATGTTTCAGCGTAAGTCTTACTGCCAGCTTAGGACAGCAGATACGGAAAGAGAAAGGATTATTTATGTCCTTCAGTAGCTTTGTTAATTGAATACTTTCTATGTTTCCTTCAAAGAATTTCTGAGCAAAAGGTCATCAGAACCTAACGAGGTCTTTCATGGGGATTTAAACCATTGATTTCTACAGAAACAGTATAATGAAAAAGATATTCCAATTATTTTGTTTTTATTTTTTGTATGTCTCATTATTTTACAGCATAATGTTTCATCTTCCCTTGCTTATGCTTCTTTCTATTGATAATACCATGGCCACAAATCTATTTTCTTAAGAAAACGTGTGTTGTTTGAATAACATATAGAATCTTGATGTTTAGATCAAGTCAAATCCCCTTCTCCCTCTGCCTTCTTCCTGCTTACTTGTCCCTTTTGAAGAAATCTATAATCTCAGTCTTTGGTTCTTTGACGCAAAGGACATCTGACTAAGTTCCTCGCTGTTTGAAATTCTCATTTATTTATCTGTTTGTTTATTTATTTATTTTGCATTTTAACATGACTCTTGCCCCAAATCAATTTACTTTTGCTCTGTTGTGGTGACTCTTTCACAGTGACTTAACTACCAAGGTATTTTGCCCTTAGTCTTGTGCATTCCTTATATCTAAATGAAGGATACTCTGCTCTAGAATTCATTGTTCAAAGAATAATGAAACTTGTAGAGAAACAAAACAGTCCCCTTACCAATCATTTAGTTGGAGGTACAGCTGCAATGGCACATTCTGTAAACAAAGAAACGTGAGCAGGAATGTGAATGACTGTGAAAATAAAGTTTAGAAATCCAGACTTTCAGTGACTCCTGGAATGCACCACCACCACCACCCTGCATACAGTTTTTTAAAAAAATTTAGCAGGAAAGGGAAGATAAGCAAATAAAAACCAAACATATTCTGTAGAGATGCTAGAGAGGCAGGAGGCATTGAAGTGGCTACCTGACCAGACTGTGAAACGGGACTCCTACCTCACTGTGACCCCATGAACCAGCCTAACCCAGCAGCAGTATCACACTGCCACCCTCTATTTCTTGAGAATTAAGAACAGTATCCAGCTAAAGACAGTGTTAGGGAGAGGAAATACAAGTCACCATATCCTTTCAAAAAGCTATTGGAGGTAGGGCAATCAACTGTGAAACAGACGTTCATTCTCCCATCTCTGTAGGAGAAATACTAAGTAATTCTTTTCCTCCTGTATTTGCCTCCCATTTGCTGCATGGTGTGAGAAACGATGTCTGGCTGTTGTTAACAGATTCATCTGGTCACACAGCAGTGTCATTCCTACTTTTAAAGCAACTTAAAGTTGTACCTGTCCACCAGTTACCATCATTACTGTATACATACAGGAATGTGACAAAATTGTTCTCTGAGAGTAAGATTCAACTCATCTAACTTTAGCCACCTAAAATTTAGGTATATAGACTGAGCTAGCCACCCAAGCTTGATACAGACAGTAGACACAGAGTGGGACATCCCAAAGACTTGCTAGGGGTATTGAACATTCTCCTTTAACTGTGTAACAACAGCAGAGGTTGGTCTTTTATTACATTTAAACATTTAACTTAGGCATCTAGAAATGGCCAGCATGAATCCCCAGTTATTGATTTTACAGACAGAAAAATGATATTTCTCTGAGAAAACTAAGCGTTTTCTACAGAAATCTTGTATTTGCATCTTGTATTCTCACCCAGACTTACCAATTGAATTATTTTTCAAATGATATTATGTTAAGTACTGATGGTTACTTTAGTCATCTCTCCAAAAGGTCATACAAATGGTGAGGTACTTACATGTCTTACAGGGAGGGTTACTTTCACTTTGTGTCCAACAGGGAGAAATTTCAGTGGTACTGTTAAGGTGTCACTTAAATTGTTTCTGTCATCTTCTTTATCAGAAACTTTCTGCAGAGAACAAAAAAAAATATATTTTACTCACAGTAGGGCAACAGTTCTCCACTGTTTTGGTGACACTGAAAATAAGCGAGCAGTATGAGAATTGGCTTGGTGCAGTGCGCATTACCTGCAGCCTGGCCTTTAGAACAGGCTCCCAAGCCTTCACACAGTGGAAGTAGAAAGTATCTGTGTCCTCTGTAGCTTTCTGTGTTCCTTCATGAGATGCAGGCACCGTAAGCACGAGATTTTTACCCTCTAGTGAAAACAGATTTGTTTAGAGAATATTACCACTGTTCAGGCAAAAGAGCTAACAAAGTTTGCTGCAGACATTCTCTATGGTAAATTCTCCATAAGTTCCCACACTGGCAAGTCTCCTACAACACAGAAACTGGTACTCTTGCATCTGTCCCAAAACTTGGAGTGCTCCCAGAGTCAGCACTCTCATACCTCTACCAGCAAAGTTTACTGTGTCCAAATTTGATAGCTTCAAGGAAAAGACACAGAGATTGGAGTTACTACTGGAGGCAGTTCAGGGACTTTCACTGCATTGCATTTTATTGTCTTTAGAAGGTTATTAGTTGTCTTTGTATCCTGAAGTGCCTCCATCTGGATCTGAATGCCTATGGTTTGGTTGTGTCCTCACTTCACAGGGAAATCTGTGTACCTTTCAAATATTTCCTGCTTTCATTACTGTCCACTTGCACTTCCAAGCACCAAACTTCACGTGACTGTAAAAGACAGAAGTGGAAAAGTTTGAAAATAGCAAATGCCATATCTGCAGCAAATAACGAACCATCAGGAAGCCAGCTAGTAGCTATAATATAGGGCTAACCTAAACTGGTCTCAGTGCTGGAAGCAAGCTAGCTGTACAAGAAGAAATTCAGAGCTCATTATACCAGAACAGTAGCCCAGTTATAATGCTTTACAACTAGCTTGTCCATACAGTGGTGCACTGACAGAGGTGATTATATCCATTGCAGTTATCCCCAAATCAGGAATCTCTGTACAACACACTGTTGCCCAAACTCAGGTATGCATATATATGACAATTACTTAGCAAGGGTGGGAGGAAACCACCTGATGATGAGTTTTAGTGTATCGTGGCCATGATTCGTCTACAAGGCATCTTCTTGTTGGTTCTGATCATGGATTTATTCCACCCTACCCTCTACCTGAGTCATTACAGTTCACCCTTATTAACTCATGCCAGGACAGTTTTCCAAGCCATTTCAGGAACAACGCATGCCAATCATTACAGCTCTTATGCCTCACACAGAAAATGAGGGGGAAAGAACAGAATATGTATTACTTTGCCGCATGGGTATTAAGGGCTAGCATCTGGAAATCATACACATGCTTGGAGTGGTTGGCATGAGGTGCTTTGTACTCCTTTGCTGCTGGGACAGCCCAAGGAGATAGGTAATGGACCACATGCTGACTAATACCACAAGAGGACTCTGTGTTTCAACAATTAAAATAGCTCTTCATTAGAAAACTCATTTCCTATAAAGCTGCTACATTAGATAACCTTCCAGTCATAAGCACATTGACTACGTATTGATGTCTTCTTCTGTAGACTCATCCCTTTCAAACCTTTGTTCTTCCTGCCAAATGCCATGCTATATTACATGAAACGCATTTCACTTTGAATGCCAACCAACACAGGATGCTGAAATATTAGCAAACCATAACTGGGCAAAATACTGATACATGAGAACTTCAAGAGACACAGTTTCTCTTTTTGCATGCAGTGGGCAACATTTAAACTGTAACAAAGAGGAATTGTCCCACATTTTTGTTTTATACCGTCGACCATGCTCGTATCAGTAACAGTAGCTTCTGCTCTCCCTGTAAAATACCAGATGGCCGGGGGAAAAGTAGAAAAACAAATGAAGGAAAAGTCACTCCAAACTAAATTCATATGTGAATCTTACCACTAGGACATCATTGGTAATGACATACTCTGGAGGGCCAGGACTAAAAAGACAGAAGCAAAAAACAAACAAAAGATGTGTGAGTACCTAGTATTTATTTTTTTAATAGCAGTTTTATGACCTTTTCTGCTTAAAATTGAATATAGTTACATTAGTGTCATAATTTGTTTTCTGAAAGGCATAATACATGATCATCTGCTAAGCACATGAACCAAAATGCAGTTGCTAAACGAGAAGACAGGAGAGTCCATAAAAATACCAATTCTTAAAACTACAGAAGAAAAAGGTGTTGGTCCATGTGGAATCACGTCCTGCCCCTAACAAATGGCCACATGGCTTGGGGAAAGCAAAGACTACTATTAATGTACTCTCCAAATACTTATTAGGACAGACACTTCTGTCTGATCCAGATTATAATGTACAACTGGTCACCAAAGAACGGCAAATAAGAATTAGCTCACATCATATGTATGACTGGAAAACATACAGCTAAGTAATATAAAGTCTTTGTTCCAGACATTTTACCTTGTAAATCCTAGGTTTGTCACTGAATGGAAGTAGTTATTTAATACCATGAGTAACCTATAGATTCTACTAACATAATCTCTAATTAAGGCTAATACTCCAATGGCACTACGTTACACACATTCGTAAGTGCTTCCATAGATCTGAAAGGACCATTGAAGTTATGTAGTATGTAATCTTTGACTTTCTGCAAAGTCCAGGACATTTTACCAGCATGTCAAGCCCTATAACTTCTATTTCAGCAGTAGAATGTATTTACATATAAATAACTAGGTTTCACTTCCAAGGGTGGAGAATTCCCCACATGCTTTGTAACTTGAACTGTGAAAAATGTTCCTCTTATTTCTAGTCTGAATCAGCTCAGTCCAGTTTCCAGGCACTTCATCTCACTCTGTGCTTTTTGTACATCTGGCTGTGATTGCTTCCACATTTGCAGGGGATGCTTGCACCATCACTTAAGGTGTCTTCCATAGATAAATTAAATAGATTTTCTGAGCTACGTTGTGTTAACCAAGAATACCAGATATTTTTTTCTGCAGCTATTCCATATTTGAGACTAAGAAGCCCTATTCACAGTTTCTTCTTCTAATCATGAAGTTAGTCAGTTTTAAACAGACTATGTTTTTTGTAACATTAAAAACTGGACAGATAATGCAGTTTAGTTTGTGGTGTTTTTTTTTTTTCAGTCAACTTTGTGATAGCATTTAAAAGAGAGAGAAAATTTATCTTATGGGATTTGTTCTTCTCCAGTGTCGATTACCAATTTGAGGAGGAGGGCCTTAATTTTACTATTTGTTGATTGCATGTTTTTTCAGTTTAACTATGCTATCACCTAAAGATTTTTCTAATGCTGTCTACATCATTCGATGTATATTCTGTGGTAATTATACATGTTTTCTGGTCTTTTAGAAAAACTAAAGTGTTCAAAGCATTGTTACATTTGTATTAACAACTTGGAGAGCACCTCTCTTAGGGCTTGTATGCATCTTGTGTGCAAGTTATTGAATCCTGCCAATGTTACTACATTTTCATGATCAGGATTTAGGTGCCAAACATAAGGTAAGACTTGTATAAGACACACTAAAAGACAGAAGTAGCTGAGGAAGCTAAGGCTAAAAAAAGAAATTGAAACAGCAATCTCAGCTCACTGCTGTAAGGAAGAGCTGGAAGAATTTCCTCTTTCTCTGAGATATTATACTGCCTGGCAGAACTAAACCTTTCAGCTTTGGAATTTTACTCACATTTTTTCCATCCAGAATTCCACTTCCAAACTTTCCCATTTCTTAGAGCACCTCTCTTTCTAAAAGGAAAAGGGTAAAATACATATGGATTATTGGAGGCTGCAAGTGTTCACCAGTAGAGACACATCAGAAAAGTGTTTCACTTCCATGGCTGATATCTATTCTGCTAACATTACCAAAAAAGCTAAGATTGCAATGGAAACCACAGGCTCAGAAAAGGCAAGTAAGATTTATGTTCTCCCATCATGGGATATGTAGTACTATACATCCTTCCAAAGATACAATCAGAGAGGAAAAGCTCGGCTGAAACAGAAATATATCTTTCAGCAAAGACAGTCTGCCTGGGAGAAAGGTATTGAAGCCCAGCAACAAATGTCACTAATTCCAGTGTCATTTCTATGTACAAATCATTTAAATCACATTCACGTTGAATTCAGCAGAGATGAAGGGGGCAAGAGCGCTCCAGACTGAGAAGGTTATTGAATCATGTTATTTCCCAGTGACTCAGCAAGAAATGGCTGAGAAATGCATGCCACCAGCCTGCAGAGTCACTAGGAGGATCCCTGTTAACAGCTTTCAGCATTTGGGAAGTAGCTGTTCTTGTAGGTATGGACAGTCTCCTTCCTGTAATGAGCATGTAGCAGTTCCTCAGACACAACTCATGGAGATGTCACAGAGCTATCCCAGTTTTGTTCCCTGGACAACTCTCTTTCATGGGCTCCTTAACAGAATACCAAAGATGTTAACAGAACAGGCATGCCTTTATTATGGGCTATGGAAATCTGAATCAACTAGAAGGAAACCCAGCATGAACCTGAACAGTAGAAGCCTGAAAGAATCATTTAATTCAGCTGGTTAGTGGATTGTTTTCAAGTTTTTAATAAGTTCTAATTTAAGAGGAAATGTCCTCTAAGCATGGCAAAAGTGGAATAAAGCTAAAAAATAAGAAAGTTATCTGCGGGATTATAAAAGATGAAAACGACTGTATTTACAGATGCTAGTTATTATCACTTTTTTGTCTGCACAGAGACAACTGCATGGGAGAGAAGCAGCTTCATTTTCTGAATCTATTAAAAGAGATTAACAAAGTCACAAAAATCCAGCACTGATTTGATGAGATATTGATAATGATATCAATATACCAGGATATCTGTTTATGCAGACCCAAACCTCACCTAACACAGAAGCCAAAATGGAAAGCAAGATCTGTCCATGTATTTTCAGTCCTTACCTCTGATTTCAAAGCAAATGTCTCACGGACTCTCTCTCCAGGTCTGACTCTAGCAACGTTAAAAAGAACTGTGAACTGCATGTCATCTTTCGTAAGTGGATCTTCATCACACACAGCCAATTCTAAAACGTTCTGGTAGTAGAAGAAAATAAATATGAACTTACTGAGCTGCTGTTTCCAAAAATAAATAAATAAATAAATATGATTACAGACTTTTGCTACTGATTTACTATCACTGTGCTTTCTTTCAGGAGTCTGCTAATGTGGAACTCAATCACTAAATCCAACTTCGGGAAACTTATAACTGAATAGAAGACAACTACTAACAGAGAGCTCCCACTATTCCAAGGCAAAAAAGATGCTCAGTGCTCTGTGCCACTCTCTGATAACCCGTCCAAAGAACATAACTATTCGGTTTCTTCATTTCCTAAATTCTCCTAACTGCATAGCTTAGGGTAGGATTAATTTCATCAGCTGAAGTCATCACAGTGCAACTTTGCTCTCTAAACCACAGCAACTCCTCTACTCTTCCCTTACAACCAGTGGAGGGAATGCTTTTTCTATATTAACCATCCAAAATAGCCCAGAGATGAGGCATGCTACAGCAGTACTTATTTCTCTCAGGCGACAACAAGGGGAATCTAGACTAGCTCAAATATAGGCGTATGTATCACAGATGTCTACAACTATCTGAAGGGAACACTACTCCATATGTCTGCTGTTTTGTGCTAGTGAGTCAGTTGCAAATTCTGTTACTTGAGCATTGTTTTAAGTTATTTAGTACATTTGACCAAGAGGGTGTCAAGTGAGGACTCCCAGCTATTCAAAATGGTAAAATCTCTGTATTTTTACTACCTCAACTTCTCTCTGGATCCTAAAGTAGAAAGTCTCATTCCAGACAGGGTTGTCAGAATTCTTGATGGTTTTGGTCTGAAGCTTTTCATTTGAAGCAGATGGCAGCCACAAGCGCACATAGCAGTCTGATGCAGTCACTGCAGCAGAAAACAATTAAAATCCCAATGCCAATATTATAGATGAAAAGTAGGGCAAGGCCGTGATTCTGGGGATTAATAAATACTTTTTTTTTTTTTTTTTTTAAATAAGTAAAGAGATCATTGGTTAGAGGCAACCAAGGAAAACCATCTTAGTATACTACCTAATTCCTGGGTAACTACAAGTTGCAAATACACACATGCACACATGCACACACAAGATACACTAAGAGCAGTGTTTCCCGTGTGAAGACAAAGAGGCAGAAAAGAGCCCACTGACCATTCATCAGGCATATTCCCTACCATTCCAGTCAACTGTGTTTAAAAAGTTTAGCTGAAAGCAATGCTAGTTCCAGAAAGGTCTATTAGGACTATTACAGGAAAAGAGAACACATATTGCAGAGAAGATGAGATGAGACTAGCTTGCTGTCTCACAACACAAACACATGGAGGGGACATGCCTGATGTCCAGAAGTGTTAGCTACTAAGGAAGAAGACCTGTTGCAGCTAAAGGGTGGTGTGGGCCCAAGAATTCAAGGACATGAGTAAGTCAGAAATCTTCTCATTTCCACCCTAAACCTATTCTTTATCATTAGTGCGGTCAGTGCCTGGAGCAGCCATCCTTTGGAAAGAGCCAGGGTGGGAAAGTTCATTTACTTTGTGGAGCTTGACATCGGTGTGAAAAGAAATCTCCGAGATGATGTCTTTCAGAGCTGGAGTCTGGACTTGACTGAAGATGTCTACTGCAGCCCGAGATGCCTAAATACTTCAGACTGGTATCAAGCAGTGAGTAACATTGCCCCGCAAGGTTTTGGCAGGAAAGTGGAACTGTCCCTTCAACAGAGTAGATAGAACAGGTCATTGAAGCTCTTAGAAATACAGGTCACGCTATCGCTTTTCTAGTGTCCACCTCTGGATGTCGCTACATGATATTTGAAGTAGAGTGAGAGTGTGAGAAAAGGCAGCTCAAGGTCCTTCTACTGGCTGAGGAACACATAGGACACTGCAAAAAAATGACAGCCTGAATGGCTGATCCATCAGACACCTTGAGAAGGAGCCATAGGAAGCTGTAAGGGTGAGATAATGAGTGAAAGAATGTTGAATACAAAAGTACATGGAAAAATCTGTTTTGCCTGCATGTTCAGCATGTGCTTAGGGCTGATTTTGCAGAGGCTCTCCTTAGCCAGAAACTAGCAACATTATTTAACATGAAATACTCCAAATGACTCTGTATTTTAGAAGGCCTGAAAATCTCTAATTTACCTTTGACTATGGTGTATAATCGATACATTTCAATAAAAGGTTCCTAAATACATGTCCTGTGCGGCAAAATGCCTGCCCATGATATGATGTATACCCACTAAGAACATCCAAACCAAACAACTCCAAGCAGATTTACAGATTGAAGTGCCCTCACATGGTCTCCTTCTCTTACTGGTCCAGAAAGTTCACCTGAGAGTCTTGGATTTTACAATTTCTCTGAAATGCCACTAGATATGACCTTCAAAGTAATGATGGCATAGGCATTTGATCTGATTATAGCCCTGGCATTAATACTTCTATTGCTCTGCTTTATGTACTTTATTTGTATACCTTCAGAAGTTAGGAACATTGCTCACTGTGTAAACTCTAGAGGTGACTAAAAGCACAAGCAAACCACAACTCACACAGGTCTCTTGATTTGATGTTCCTGGCTTGTATGATTCTTACAGAGAGCATGTAGATGGGACAAATCTTCATCTGCAGAGAAAACAAATGCAATTAGTTTCATCGGCTCATAATATAAAAATCGTATGTATTTTGAGAAGTACAGGGACTGTCTGTCCTTGCTGTTTGCCCGTTTGAAGTAAGGGGACCACCTTCCTGTAGAAGTACACCATGCTAAGATAAAAGCATGGTTACACACTGGGCTATTTGCTAAGTAGCTTGAGTAAGTGAAGACAGAAAAAGAAAGAAGACAGGAACTCAGACAATGCTACAGAAAGTTTCTGTAGTCACCCTAGAGGTGTCTCTTTTCAAGCAACCTGGTGCATGCATGGCCGTGGTGATGGTTGTACTGCCAACCTGCAGAGGATCTTGTGCCACAGCTGGATCAAAACTGGGCCTTTGGAAGGCGATAATAGAAACTCACAACTGCCTTCCTGGTCTTGGCACAGCGCTGACACTGGGCCTGGACATGGCAGTTGTCAAAGTACTTTAAAATCTTCAATTTCGTATCCCAGCTAGGAGTACATTTGCATGATGCTCCTAAGTAGGCCACGTTCACCAAAAGGCATCTAGAGGAATGCACTACAGACTTTAAGTGACTGGATCATTGGCCCTGCTGAGGCCACTCAGATGAAGAAAAGTGCCCTGCTTTGGAGGCATAATACCACAGAATCCCACATCATTAGGTGTCTTGAATACACCTAATGGAAATGGGACCATTGTTCTTCCAGACATGAGGTTTATTTCTGTCATAGGCAACGTATCATTGTAATGCTTATTTCAAGTTACTTGCTCCTAACTCTAACAAAGAATTAAGCTTCCCAGCCTAAGCTAGTCAGTAAAATATTCAGCACATTTAAAAGATATTCTGATCATCCTGAATGAACACACATGCACAGACAATAATAATTTTAATTAAGGAAAGTATTTCCTTCTTTTTTCAAATTGGAACATTTCTTTTTGATTTCATTTTGAGTGTTTTATCTTTTTTTTTTTTCATACTAGCTTGGCGTGTCAGCAATAATAAGCATAAACAACAACCAGCCCTGCTATAACTAATAAATTAAAACAAGACCACACACTGTTGGAAGTTTTCCAGTACTTTTAATGGCAGTTTAAATTACATACTGACTGAAATATCATATCTATTTGTCTAAACCAGAGTATCCCACTACACTCTAAGAAATAATTTGACAGTATTATTTTCAAAGCTAGCACCATGATCAGTTTTCTTGACACTGAAATGATTATCTTCAGAGATATTAGGAGCTGGGGAAGGTGGAACCCCTCCACAGAAGCAGTCACTACACTTAACCTGAAATTCTTTTACAATGGGGTGGAGACTATTGGGTATTTTTATTAGAAATGAGACTTGCTTTCATTCAGCTTCATTCAATTTTGTTTAGAGGTAAATGATGTTACATCAGATGTATACCATTTTAACTGTGAATTAGCACATTCAAATAAAGGCTTAATATTAAATATTATGATGCCAATTTTAAAGTTACATCCTTTAAAAAAAAAATCAGGTTGATATTCAAGAGTCACCTAAGCAGAGAAACCTTGTTGGTAAACCTACAAAATCACAAATTACACTGTCTCTTGGATTCTTAACAGTTGATTGAAACACCTTTTGTATAAAAATGCAAGACATTTGTGGAAAAAGAAGCATTCCTATTATATTTTTCTCCAATTTAAAACTGAAATATTTAAAACATTCTGAGTTTAACACATTATAGACATTACAAGTTCCAGTGAGGACACTTCCAAATTACTCCAGTTGCCCACTGAAATAATTTGACTTTAATTTTCCCATGCAAATAGTTATTTAACATGGAAGTACCAACTGCAATGCTCAGTCAGCATTCCTAGTAGGTTTCATTAACATGAAATATTGGATTCTGTAGCCAATTACAGGGCTGACTGTTTTTAATTAATATGTTAATTCTATGTTGTTTTGTAATCAACTTCGCCTTGCTCAATAGAAGCCCAAATCATTCTCAGAGTTTGCCTTCACTGAGAGAAATGGATGTTCGTATATAATTTGCTCTGAACCTTATGTGATGAAAATTTCATAATTTCTTACAAAAAAAGGTGCATCTGCAGTTCATTATCAGAGTAGTCTCAGTTGTGATAGGTGTCATGCTTTTTCACCTTCTCCCACTAGAGCCAGAGAGCCTCCTGCCTCCTTCCTTTCCCTTCCAACAGCAAGCAGTTCGCTTTAAAATGTCAACATCTTCCTGCCAAAGGAAACATCACCCAAGATGACTATCCATTACTTCAGAGTTGGTGCAGCATCATCCTTGTGTTGTTGCAGGGGAAAAGATAAACAGGTTGAGACAGGTAAAGGTAGCCACGACAAACCCTATGGGCTGTGAAAATTCCCTGGGGAAGCCTGAAGCCATCCTGCTCCCTCCCAAGGCTGCAGTTACTCCAGCCTGCAGTAACCATTCAGAATTGGGCTAATTCTCTTTTTCATCAGAAAAAGGCTGAGCTCATTTTCTTCTACAATGGTCCAGAGCAGCCTACTGGGTTCTGATTTGGGTGGTCTAAAATAACATCCTTGCCCAAAAGTGTTGGCACTCCAGAATACCCTTCTAGAGAAAAATATGTGTGGTTAGAGATACCATTTGTGATTTCCATATAATCAGACACAATGAGTAATACTGTGATTAATGCAAATTGATAAGCACAGGCATCATATCCAGACAGCTCTCGACAGTCTTGCAGCTCTACTGATCTTGCTCCTTTCAGATCACTTCCTTGTCGGAAACACAGTTTCCTGTATAGGCACACAGAGAGTAACTAATCCCCTCTGGAAATATCCAGAGTCAAATGTAGCTTCCCAGAAGCACATCATTCTATTTTTGCCTAGAAATACAATCATCCTTACTTGCTGGAAAATTAATAGTGCCAAACTGAGGCCAACGATAGAGTGCAGGAGTCAGCTACCTGTGTATATTTGCATCCTAGACAAAACTACTCCAGACCAATAAATAGTGGCATGTCCAGACTCCCAGAAAGTAGGCTAAAAAGTGCACACACAAAAAAATCTTTCCACTTGATAGCATTTAGCATTAAACTACACTTCCGTACTCCGAAAGCAAGTTTTAGGGGAGCAATTTCAGGTCTAAAATAGAGAAAAGTTGATAAACAGGAGATAAAATTAGCATGGAAGAATTGCTACAGTTGCATGAAACCTTAGACAAACTGAAAATTCACATCCGTTGCCAACCTCTCAATGATTGTAATAATATACATTTGCTGGCCTACTGTCTGGCTTCCAGAGAATAGTCATATGCCTGTCAGCTTCAGGAGGACACATAATTAGCCTTCTCTCCTGTTTACAGGTAGTTAGTCACTTCAGGGTTTCATGCCAAAAAGACAACTTCGACAGTATATGAGCTTCTCAAATCTCATTAATAAAAAGTCTACTGAGACTGTCTTTGGATGGCAGTGAAAGAAGCAAAACCTACTGAGAGCTCCACATCCTTGATTCCACTCCATATTGCCCCACCATGCTGCTCCATGAACAAGGCCTCATGGCTACCTTCACTAGGAAGTTATTCTTCTGGACGAGTAGTTTCTGCAGAGCCTGGCAACCTGGGAACCTCCTCCCATCACCACATGTTGGAAGTCTGACTGGCACCTCAGTGTTGCACTTCCCCTGCCCCAAAACTAAGTAGTTCCCTAAGCAGAGTTACCACCATGGAATAACAACAGGTTATATGAAGAGTTTTCTATGAAGAGTTTGCTCCATGTCTTTTGGCATTCTGCAAATAGCTTTAGGGTTATCACCTGGCTTTATCAGTATCTTTTAGGCATAACTAATTACCTGCTTTCACGCATTACTTTTTCTTTCCCCAGTGGCGTACTAGAAGCAGTACAATATCTTATGTAGAAGAACTCACAACAAATATAATAACTTGGCATATTATCATCATTTATTTTAACTTAGATACTGACGATTTGGTTCAAATACAATTTGGATACAATCTATTAAATTAAGGTTAAAGCTATAAGCTTAAAATAAAAAAAAAAAAGCTTCATGACCTTCATGACCAGCCTGGTTCCAAAACACTCTCTTCCACATAGATTCTTTAATTGCCAATGTGGGCTGAGTTTATTAGCCACTCTATCAATGAAAATACTGCTTGTAGTTTGGCCTTCTACCCAGATGCCTATTTCCATTAAAATTAGAGGAATGCAAAATTTTGGTGGGACAACCAACTAACTGAAGAAATACGCAAAACTAGGAGAGGGGATAGAAGGAACAAACATGAGCATGTAAGCCTCATTTTCCTTGGGAATCACAATTATCCAAGATCTTATCCTTGGAAGTTGAACCATTGATAAGTAAATCTAATTTGCTTTATGAACATTCACTGTAATTTAATGTTATCACTGATGGAGCGTTTGAAGAGTCATTGTAGATTTGGGATGCGTCCCCTCTTTATACTCTCTCAGTCATCTCTTCACATGTATAAGTGGGTTGCTCGAGGCATTGTATTGGCAGAATTTTTGAGTATCTTACCACAGAAAAAAATATTTCCTTGTTCATAAAATAAAACTAAAGACCAATTATTCTTGTCTGAGCAAAAGAAAAGACACTGTTATGAAAGTTAAAAGCATCCCCTGCAAGTTCCAAATGCATATTGTTCATCTTGGTAGCATATTTAAATAGTAAAAACCTAACTGGGAGACTTTTATTAGGTCTTCCTAGATAGCATGAAGTATCCACACTTTCCAATTTGAATTTTTAATTTAAAAGAAAAATAAACCCACAAAACCACTAGAGTCTGATTTCTGTCCCTATTTACCCATTTAAATATACCAAAAAATGCATTTGCCTGACAGCTACCTACATTACTGAATGAATATTCTTTCTTGGGAATAGAAGCTTTCTGACCTGCAGCTACGCTTGAACTCTAACATTTTGGCAGTGCTGCCTATCAAGCAGGATTATGTCTAAACTCAGAGAACAGCAGTTGCAGCATTAGGATCAAATGTAAGAACCGTCTCTGTGAGACGTTCTAGGTAAAATTTTATCTACGCTATCTACCTGTCTTTCAGATCCAGTGTTATTTTATTAGATACAAAATAGATACGTAAAATTGATAGATAATATTTATATCTAAGATGGATACATAGCTCCGGATCTAACAGGTAAGTAGACAGATTAAATACAAATTTTATCCAGAGAGTACTTTGCATTTACAGTTTATATTCTTTGCCCTGAGCACCAAATGTTTGAATATTTTTACCATAGCATTCAGTCTGTCTATTTAAGCTACTGACAGCTGAATCTTTAACTTCACCTGCAAATATTACTGCCTATGGCAAATATTCTTCAATCTTAACGATTAATAATTCTCCATGCGCCATATCATGTAACATTGTTTTCCACTATATCTAAACCCCAGGAATGCCCATATTCATTTTATTTGCTGTAAAATTTGACATAGAGTTTGATACACAAAGAATGTTTCATTTGCAAATTATTCACATCTTCCATTTCAGACACGGCATCCACTACCTTTTAAAGATACTCGAGAACATAACTCTCAGCCGATAATTCTGTTCATTTATACGAAAAACTATCAGCTAAAATCTCTGAATGAACTTACTATTGGAAAACTCAAGTCCAAACAAGAAATACTTCCACTAGAATCACACTCACTGTAAACATGAAAGATAGCTAAATCAGCTCATTAGAACTCCCCCCTGCAGCTAAAGTAATATAAATTGTGCTTTGTTGCTAGAAAAAGGTGTTTGGTTTTTGTGTTGTTTTTTTTTTTTGGTTGGTTGGTTTTTTTCAGCTTGGGCAAGCAATGAACATGTGCTATCCTGAGAAAAGCATGCAGTAGGACTAAAGCACTTTCGTTTTGCAGTGAGGTAAACTCAAGGCCAGCCCTTTTCCTTCCTGGTGTTCACTCCAGCATGTACACCTTAAGACAGAAGAAAAGGAAAGCATTTTCACTGTGTTTTTGCTTAAGCTAGCTCATGTATTAAATATGGAGAGGTAAAAGAGGAAAATAGGAAATTTACAAAGCTCAAGATAACCCTGCTACATCACACCAGCAGCAGATTTCCTTTGCATCTCAACAGACACAGGGGGAGAGTTTGCTCACAAGAGCTGGAGACAGAGTTCCCAATAACAAGGTGTCAGGCCACAACAGAGTGGACCTGCAATTCTCTTACCTTGGCTGGTGGGCTCCCCATGGCTCACAAGATGGCGACAGCAGCAGAAAACCCAATTTGGATAACAGATCTGTCAGCTGACAAACACGCTCACAGCTTGTTGTTGCTGCTGAAACAACCTGAAGGACACATATAATTTATACAGGCACTGAGCTCCACCCTCTGCCTCCTCTGTGTGGAGAAGAGATTCTGCCTACGTCTGACAGGGAGATCTGCAATGTCAGAGGTGAGAGGAAAGCTGCAGTAATCACATCTTTGCTTGTCACTTTACCTCTTATGATTTGTTATTGCCCCAATATTGTCCTGCCAGGTTTATGGGTAGATTCTGCCATGTTCGGAAAGTCCCCCTTTGCCCCCATTTCTTCCATCCAGTCAGTAGCTGATTTTTCTGTATCTTTTAAGTTCTTCCACATAATACTCAAAGGGAAAAAAATGAAGGGAGACGATAGCCAAAATTCATCTATTAAAATTTCTGTTGGGAAACCAATCCATTTCTGAAGGGCCCTTTTCAACTCTTCCTACAGCAGGGACTTGTTTTAATATATTATTGGGAATTGTTCTGCAAACCAGTAAATCAAGCCTCCTTATTTTGAAGTACCTAGTGGATGACTACCTGGCCAGCACAGTGGTGCTGATGGAACTGAGATAAATATTGACAGGGAAAGGGAAAGCTGTATACATCTTCTGGCCTTTACTCCTTTAGAAGCTTCTTATAAAAAGGACGTGTCAACTTGACATCTCCCAGCTTCTCATTCTACCCCCCATCAGCTTACCAGTGACAGTGGTGGGTCCTGAAACATCCTCAGGAGATGCCTCAGACACAGCTTCCTCCGCCTCTCCCATTCCTCCTGTGGACTGCTGGTAGACAATCTGTGGGCTGCCTGTCAGGGCACTGCTCCAGGCAATCAGTTCCGGCTGTACCATAATCCACATTTGCAATTTCATGGTGGATGTCCTGCAGATCCAAGCTGGGAAAACGCCTGGGGGACACCATAAGCTTGCAGTAAATACATGCTCACCTGAACACAGCAATATCAGTCAGAAGAAGAGATACAACCAGGCCTCACTAAACAAACAGTAGACACCTAATACTGATTGAAGGGGAGAGGGTCAAGAGTTAATTTTCATCAAATAGCAGCTATGAGTTTGGTTTGGGGCAAGATAAGAAAAAATGAACTGTAACCAAAATAACTGTTTAGGAAAAATAGGTTTACCTGAAATCTTTGGCATTATTTATTACCTGAAATTCACATATGTACTGTCAATCATGTTCAAACCACTTTTTAAATCGTTCCACCAAATAAATAAATAAATAATTGTAAAAATATTTTTTAAAATCACCAATTTAAAATCAGTTCTAGTCAGATGCTCCTGGGGTTATGCAAGTTATAACCAACAGCTCAAACTGACTTTTCAGGAGGAAGATTCTCCTGTGACTGGTGATGTAGCCACTATGCTAGACCTCAGGACTGGATGTAGGATTGATTATCCAAGCAGCAGAGTGGGAACTTGAGTACTTGGTTATGGTGGCATCTTTGAAATACCAGAAAGAAAGATATCTGAAATAAAGGTCTGCTATGTATGTACATTAAATCAACAGACAGCTACAAAGCTCCCAGAAAAATAAGCAAAACTCATCAGAAAGCAAGCTGGGGTTCAGATCAATTAACCATGCAAGTCTTGTGCCCCTGCAGTAACACTTTAAACAGCTTCACCTGGGCACGTGTACTGCAGTAGTCACGACTGCAGTGCAAACATAATTGTCTGTACTTCCTCGGACACAGGAATTGGTAGTGTCCCTTTTCCACAGATTATAAAAAAAGTGAAGGAAAAGAGAGAAAAATCTATTATCCAGAAAGGAGTTTTGGTTTTCCTCCTCCATAGTACTGTTCCAGCTTTGATCACGGTTTCTGCTGCTGTAATTGAATTGAGAGACCAAAATAGTAGGCTGACAAATTTGCCTCCTAGAGAGAAGGCAAATGGAAAAACAGCCAGAGAAAAGTGAACTCCACTCGAAGAGGGGTATGTCTGCTTGGAAACGGAGCAACATATTAAAAACAGAACAGCTGCAGCAGGGAGACCCAGGCCTTAATGGAACAGGAAAGAAGTAAAAAAAAAAAAGCTCCTAAATGTCTTCAAATCAAGGTGCAAAAGTTACTTTGGAGAGCTATGGAACTAATTTTTCCAATAGCCCCTCCAAGAAGTTAATGTTTCCAGTAAATCAGCAAGGCCAAAATGCATAAAACATTTTGTGTTGCTTGTCAACAAGCACACTGACAAGTACCACGTCCATTTCCTCCTGGACATGGGGGAGATGGGCTACGTGATGTCAGGCCTTACTACAGACACAAAAAATGTACAGGATGGGGAAAGCAAGACAAAGAAAGTCAACTGCATAAAGAAGGAAGAACAAATCTAAAAGGTTAAATCCAAAGCAAAGAGGGCACAGCACAAATAGCAGGCAACAGAAGTGAAAATGCTTCATACACAACCTGTTGGCACTCGGATCATGCATACAAGAGACCATATGAAACAGAATCAGAATGGAAGGAATGCAGACCTATGCTGTTCCCAGCATGCAAAAAACAAAAGCTAATAAATTAATGTTCAGCTTCACGCAACTTATCCAGTGGGCTGCTCACTAAGCCTGTTGTAAGAAGCTACTCACAGTCACAGCTAGACTGTCAGAAACCAAGCTGTAGAATGATAGCAACTCAAAATGGCTCTGTTTTGGATTATCCTAAACTTAAAAGCTAATTGGGACAGAGCTTACAAAAGGTGCTGAAGCCTCACTGAGTGTTTTTCATTATTTATCCCAGCAATGGCAACAGCAGAGAAAAATTTCTCACGAGAACATCTCAGCTTTGGTGTACAAAAAATACCCTCAGCAGAGCACCGCCTTCATAGTCCTTCAGTGTTGATCGTAACTGCATCTCAAGCAAGGATGGCAATTACTGAGACTCTCTCCTACAGAAATATCTCTCTTAAGATTATGCTTGAGAACATCTCTTTATTCATCTCATTAAAGCTGTTAAATAGAGCTAAGTGATGGATCTTCCTAGGGCTAGCTGCTGTGACACCACCAAGGAGATGGAGGTGGAAGAACGTAGCTTTGTGGAGACTTCTTGTTGTACCAGACAGTGGCAGTGTGAGATGACAGCCACTTTCTCCTTGCCTCATAAATCAGCTCCTGCCTTGTTCAGCTCAGTGGCTGGGTTAGGAAAAGTATAGTAATCTGAGGAAATAATTGTTTATAGTCAAATTAACAAAAAAAAAAATCAAAATGTCCTCAGAAATTGGAGAAAAAGACATGTTTTTTCTCAAGCTCATCCCCAAACTGTTTTTTCATATAGTGGTTATTGAACCACTAAAACAAATAATTTGCACAAAAAATCCTCTTATTAAAATATATCTCCGTTTTTCAATTCAACATTGCCATGTGAAACTAGAAGCTAAATCAAAGCTTCAGAAATGCCAGACTTTGAGACCATTCAAGACTGAAAAAATTCATTTTGAAATACAAGCTAAGTTTCACTGTTCCCTCCTCCCACAATTCTGTCTGAGCAAAACAACACACCTAATCTGAAATTATTTCAGATCTTTGAATGCTTTCCAACCATCCATTTTCAGCACACCTAATGCTAATTAGAACAAAATACCAGGTTGTCTTTCTGAACAGCAGTCAGGTGATAGCAGCATTAATAAATGAACAGTCTTTCTGGCCATCAAGATCTAAACCTGTTTCAGAAAAGTAAAAGGTGCTATATCCTCTTACCCATCTCCTGAACCACTGCAATTTTAAATAAAGATATCATACAGTAAAACCAGTATCTCTGGCTCTTTATCTTGACCACGGTAAGAGAACTAATAATTTCCTTAGATATTTTGCAGGTGTGGGTGTACCTATGGTGAGATGGTGATCTTTGTAGCTTCAAGATGGGAGGAAATTGATTATTATTTATCTGGGGTATCTGAGGACTGGAGTGCTATCTTTCCAAGATACGTCAATGTAAAACCACACGTTGAAATCCACTGTGTTTAAGTTTAGAAATTGTTCTTTTGTTTTAAACCAAGTTATTACAGAGCATCTAATTGAAATAATTGAGTAAGATATTTCAATGTAATTCCACTCAAGCCAGTTTCTGAGACCTTTATCTTCAGATCTTATTCAAATAGTCTGACACTGATGTCAGTACGAAATTGCTTGAGTAAAGACCTCAGAAGAGTTAGGTAAGCATTACACTTCACCACTTGGCTGACAGGAAGAACTGACTTATGTTTATGGTATTTAGTTTCAAATCATCAAGAGGAGGGTTTCTTTTCTAGTTGCCACCAGCCCCTTCTATTTTTTGAATAGTCACTTTTTCAGAATCAAGGGAGTAACACTTATTTTCTCCTACTGTTTTTCAACTTCTATGACTCTAAGTTCTTTGGGACAAGACAAGACACTAAGGAAATGTTTGCTACTTAATGGTATTATGCTGGCCAAGAGTAATTAAAAACCAAAGATTACTGTGATCTTATGACACACATAGCACTACTTCCTTTCTAACTCTGCTGCTGTGTCAAATCCTTATTAAGTCCTGTACATGAATTTTTTCAAGGTTCTACCTTTACCCAAGCGCAGCCCTTAGACGTTGGCTCAGAAAGGGCTAGAAGATATACAAGGACTAATTTAAAATAACACGCAAGTCATCAAGGGTTCAGTTCACTCCTGGCACTAATTACCCTCCAATAGCCCTCCAAAATTAACAAGACTAAGGACAATAGCAGGTATCCTCAGTCTGTCATTCTGTAGGTTACTACAGGTAATGGCTAGACTCTTTAAACACAGCTGGCAGCAGCCAAACTATGTCCTAGGTTAACTAGTCCAGATGACTTTAGTGGCATGCAAATGTAAGAAAAACACCCCAATCTGATCTTAGAGACAGAGCAAAGAAACAGTAACAGCCAATTCAGGGTGATCTGAATAAAGTGTATCGCCACTAACTTTGGAAACAACTGCAAAGCCCTTTGTAGCAAGCATACTGATCACAAAGAAGTCAGTACTGGCACAGCATCGTTGGTAAATATTGGAAAATGCTCAAGTCATAGAAATATCTGAGAGTGAGGTTTTGTTTTGCAATAAAACTTGCCTAAGAGCTAGTTAGCACTAAAAGAGGAGGTCTGTCTCCCATCCCAGTCTGGAGCTTACAGAGCTCTGCCCCTGTCCCAGTGTAAGCTCTAGTACCCTTCTGGCCAAATGCTAAGGTCATTTAAGGAGGTGAAGCAATAGAAAATTACTTTTTTTTTTTTTTTCCTGAGGAGTTGCTGCCCTTTCTTAGTGGCATGCAGGCATTACTTCAGCTTAATTGGAACATAAAAACTCACCTTAAGTTCAGTAGTGGGAATCTGATCATGGGCAAATAACATGGTCTATGAGATCTGCCTAAAGCATCAAGATTCACAGGAAAATGAGTATCAGAAGTGGAAAAGACATTAGACAATTCAGTGCATGCCCCTGCAAGTAGATCATTACAATTTATCGCCCCCAAGTCTCAGAAAGTCATAGGGCTTTTCCCTACCTCTTTGGATGGTTCTTCCGAGGTTACTGCAAGGTTGTTAAAACTGCAAAGGGAATTTTCCCCTTCCTTTACTTATGTTCATCATTGTATCTTATTTATTTACTTATTTATTACTAAATTTCTATACATCAACCACACTGTGGGAGCAATTTAAAACAGAATAACCAGAGTTTGACTGAAAATATTAGAGCTATTAGAGTTTATGAGCCTTGCAAGCTCATTCACAGCAATAAAGATCCCCTTGACTCACTTCTGGTGGACTGCAACTTCTAAGAGCAGAAGACTACTTACTTCATGAGGACTTCATGGGCTCTGTAGAGTCATGGGGATTTAATACAGAAGCTCCTTCTGCATTGATACTTATCCCTAGAGAAAATATTTCAAAGACAAAAATTAGATGTGTGGCTGTTCTTCCAGTCCACTTGTGCCATTCTTGTGACAAAAAGAAGTCAGAAAATTTTCCTAATATTGCAACTGGAGATTCACTTTGCTGAGATTATTACTCTCAGCTTTATGAAAGCTGCTTTCTGTCACCTGCTCCCCTTAGTCCAGCGCAGAAGGCAGGTCACTGTGAGGATAGAGTCTGGCACTTGGAACACGCTGAGCTTCTCAGTTCATGTTAGGAAAGCTAGTCTGCCCTGTGCCAAGGCAGAGTCATCCATGGAGCCCGATACTATCTCTGAATGTCTTAATGCATGCATATTACGTCTGCTTTAATTTTTCTGTTTCAGCAGCACATAAAACTTAACACTTGATTGCAATTCTAAATGCTGTTGTTCTAGTGGAAAACTAATTTTCACAGGCCCAGCTCTTTTTTAACTTCTTAATTCATGTAATACTGTGGGACTTCTGAAGCTCTTGAGAGTTCTGTACATTGCTTTTTGAAAGCTGAGAACCCAGAATAGTTCAAAGCTCCTACCAAAGTCAATAGAAATTTATAGCCTCAGAGAACTAGGGTGTTTTTAACATTAGGCCCCCAACATTCATGGTTTATGTGGCAGGTGAGACATGATACGGCCAACATGCCAGAAAACTTGTGTAGATCATGAGTTACTGAGTCTGTTCAGAGCAGAAAATTAACAAAAGCTACCTAAACTGCCTCCTTTCCCAAATGATCCAGAACTATGTGCCAAAGGTCCAAAATTAGGTCTCCTTGCCTTAGCCAGGGAGAGCCCACATTGGAAGAGATACATTCACTCAGAGATTCTAGCTTCCAGGGGCAGAGATATGATAGAAGACTAGGTTTCAGATGGTGACCTCTCCCATAAATACCTCCAGGAATCAAGCCTCACCCACAGCCTACCAATGCAACGGAGCACAAACCAGTAATGGTGCCGCCTTTGCAACAAGAGCAGCTTGTATCCTACAATCTCTCCCAATGCAATAGATATGTTGCAAAGCAGCAGAGACCCTCACCTTGTATGATTCAAACCCACTAATTGCTGGTCTTCCTTTCTGTGTACTCACACACATACTGACTGCATTTGTCAGCCAAGTACTGGCAAGCAAGTTGTGAACCGCAAAAAGCCAAAATGCCCCGTGACTTGCCTGTACCAGCGCCGGGAACTGGAATGTTCATCTCTCAGAGGAAATCATGTTGGCACACTTCCCCTCACCCTTCCCAAAAAGGTTTCACTCCTGTATATAGAAATAATATATTTTGAAACATTTCTGGGCTGATGCCTCAGTTCCCATGCCAGGACTCTGCCTACATTGCTGTTTCACTGCTATGTGGGTGGCCAGGCAGTCACCTGGGTGGGCTAAGATCTTTGAAGCTACAGGATCTGGCAAGCTGGAAGCAAAGTAATTGGCCAATAGTTGAAGGACTTCAAATGGGCAGCTCGCTCAATTGCTGACCAGCCTAGGGGATAGCTCCTGGTAACTGGGAGAAGCCAGCAGTGTCATGGCATCACAGAATGGTGGGTAGCCAGTGGAACAGGCCAGGTGGGTCCAGAAGATTTACGAAAGCATGACAACTTTCCAAGCTGGTTTCCATGAAGCTGGAGAACCAGCCAACCCAGCAATACAAAATCCAATCAACATTTTCAAAAGAATAAGTGTTGCATCAGAAAACTTATGATCAGCTCTATTCATCGAACATCACTTCCTCTCGCATGCTAAAACTGTGAATGGGAAGTACCTGGCTGTTGTTAACACACCTTGTATTTCTTCCTCCTCCTCAGACTTGATACACAAGCGGCTGACAACATGGACAGATATGTGGAGCACAGAATGGATTGTGCAACAGCTGCATGCTCTTGCTTACAGGAAAAAGAGGAGAGAGGAAGTGAGAAATAAAAATGGCAATGCTCCCCCCACACTCCATCTGAATACTCCTCAGTTCTGTCCTAAGTTCTCCACACATCTTAGACAAGTTAGCAAACAATTTGTACAGTGAAATGAAAGTAGCAACAACCAGTTCACCTGAGACTTGGGAAACTGGAGCAACTCAGAGGATGGACAAACTAGAAATACAAAGAAAAATTATAATGATTCTGTCATTACAGAATATTACAGGTCCTTCCTCTAAACAATTATCATTTGAAAACATCCTTTTTAGACATCTCCCATTTATGAATCCAAACACTGTACACTGATGTTCTGAGAAACTTAGTGTATTCCCCAGAAAGCATCAGTATCATAGGAGACATCACTTTATAGATGGTCCAAAGAGCACCAAAATATCCAGCAAGAGCATGGGTCAGAAATGCGTCCCACCCTCTACATTCATATTTGAAGATGCTTTTTGTACCACATAGAACATTGTCCAGACTTATGTGGCTCTGAATCAAATTAAATGAATGCTTGTATTACATTATTACAGATGCAGCTAAATGTTGTTCACTTGTCCCCAGCAAAACAACCTTCAAGTCTGTGGGGAATAACCTGGGAGTCACAAAGTTAATTAGTAGTTTTACCTGGCACCAGGGACAGTCTGTAAGAAGTTGTGACCAGGGCAGTTTAATTTTAATTCAATATACTACTCATGTACTATAAAGCATATGTTAATAACTTAAACAGAATATATTATGGCATCCATTACAAAACCACGAAGCAAAGGTAGTGTAAAGCTATTTGAGGCTTTCCTAAACATGAACAGAATTCTACAGTTGTCTATTAACTGCCTCTTTTATACCTAACATTTTGAAAGAACTGTACAGGTGAACCCATGCCAACCCATTTCAAGCTCTAGAGACAGGAACATGTGTTTGGTTGTGATCATTCTAGCTTCACTGCCTTCCTCATCACACATGTAATCCTCATCATTATGTGGCCTGTCTGCGTTAGGACAGTATTTAACATAAAACATGCTGATGACAGAGCATCTCTGCATTTCTACTGCTACCTGTGTGATGCCGACCACAAGCAAAATTCTCATCTCTTACAAAATGCCTCTCAGTCCCTCACTTCTCCAGATTATTTAGGAGAACTAGTTAAAATTCAGCCCAAAACCGACCTACAATAAAATTCTGAAACTTCAAAGTTGTCTGCAGTTGGAACAAGAAGTGCTGAAAAGATTCACAGACATCTTCCTGATCTGCAGCTACTTATAATTCATCAGTAGTTTTTGTGGTTAGACAGTATCAGCCTTTCTACTGTCCATTTAGCAGCTATCTCACGCATTTAAAAAGTTTTGATCCTCTTAGATAGTTGCATGTGTTTCTCTCATGAATAGTTTACCTGATATTTGTAGTATTCACAGTTATAATTCACTTTCCACCTCAGGTGCATAAGTGTTTGACGAATTGGAGCACAACTAAACAATAGACAAAGGAGTATCACAGAAATCATTATTCCAGACTCCCCTCTCTGCCCCCAACAAAATCACAACACATAACATTCTATTAGTAGGCTTAATTATTGTTTAACTCCTGTCCTTTCACTTCTATTTTCTCATTTGTGTTGGTGTTTGCGTTGGTGTTCATGTAACCTCTTTAGATTGCATTTTTTTTCTGAGCAACAGCTTATCTGGGAGCTTTTATTGCTTTTAGCAAATGGGGCTCACTTCTCTTTTGACTTTTCTCAGTGTCATAAATGACAATAAATTCTATTTCTGATCCCTGAAACCTGTGCTATAGCTAAACTATGTATTTTCCCTCCTACACCTTCCTTTCACATTGTGACCCCTGACTTTTCTCAGCCTCCACACCACATTTCCCTCCTACATGATCGCTAAATTTAAACTAAGACTGGATGATTGTCTTTTATGTGTAGTTCAGTCAGACAAGTAGGGCTTGATTCAGGAATTACAGAGATAAATGCATGCATTGTATAGGTCAGACTAAATAACCAGCTATGGTTATGGCTACGGCCACAGCTTTAAAAATGCCTTTTTCCTCCATGCACCAAGCCTTTCGTTCTATCAACATATATCAAGAGTCCGTGGTTTACTGGTAACCACAGGCAGTGATGGTGAATTTGCTTTATAAGAAAGGTTTCACAAAGAGACAAGCTGTTCCCATTATTTCAAGGAGTCTCTCTCTGCAGTCTAACACTGTCAGAATCCCAATGCCCAATGTAGTGCAACTCCTCAACAAACAGGGAGCAACAGAACTTCCCAGGAAATACATGGCACAGGACAACGCATAAAAGCTGTCTCAGAAGAAACCTGAGTTCCAGGGCCTGGGGTTCGTAAGGCCACGAGGGCAGGAAACACATTCCCTTCCCCTCCTTCACTCCTTTCTACCCTGAGCAAACATTGTGAAGGGAGCTCCTGGAGACAAAACTAGAGTGATTTCCTGAGCCAGTTTCCACTTTTTTATTCCTATTTCTATTGTACAGGCACTAGCCCTTCATTTGCATCTCATCCATGTCAGTGGGTTTCAGCCTTTCCTGTTTATTGTTGGTACACCATCATGGCAGCAGTGCCATTAGGATAATTATAGTAGTTAGGATAGTACTCCCTCACACACTACCAAGAGACATTTTGCACCTCGATAACGAGGTCAGCAGTTTCCAAGATTCATAGAACAAAGACAAAGTGTTTTGGCAACATGCCGGATATACTCCCAAGATGGCCTGGACACCTTTTCCTGCACTAGACCTCATCTGCTTTTCTGCATTACCGTTCATTGCTACTTTCTGCTTCAGGCTCTTCTTCCCCCAGGATGAACCATATCACGTTTTAGTCTCTGCAGAAGCTCCCATTCTCAGGGCCACCACCAGTACGGAGGCCAATGGAGAATTCTTTCAGTTAAGATTAGAGAAGCAGTGGGGAGGGCAAAAAGAGAGGAATCACAGGCCAAAATCATATCCAAGTAAGTATTCATAAGTAAACGTTATTGAACATACTACTAAGCTGTTGTTACATTGCAAGTAAGAAGAGGAAATACAATTTATGCTGTTACAAATGTGTTCTGGTCTTCTGAACCCAAACCTGTATGCTGTTGCTGTCTCTTTGAGAGAGTCAAATACCTCAGGGCATATCTGCTAAGCTCTAGGCTGGGAGATGTGACAGTCCAGGTTTTGCTTAGCATTTAGTCTCATGTCACATCTAAGTCTAGATTAACACAGTTTATTTCCCAACTAGTTTATTATTTCCCTTCAGAGGATGCAATTAAGACAAACACAAGCTTTTAGCAAAATGGCATTTTTGTCAGACTTCTTCTTTCTTCCATTAAAAACACATGAATCTTTTCTACAGCCATTTCCTCAATTCATACCAATGCATTACAATTCATACCAAGGCACCAGAACTGCTCACAGAACCACGCTTTGTAGGCCTAATGACTGCACATTTAAATTGAAAATAAGACCATGGTAGATAACCAGGCTTGAAACAGGAATATTACAGCTGAACTCCTGGCCCCCGGTACAAAATCAGTACCAAAACTATCGCTGAGATACACACACGATTCTCAGCAGCTATGCAGACAGTAAGCTTCATACAAGGCATGGCAGCTGACTTAGGAGAAGCACTGTGAATACCTAATGTCCAAGCAACAAAAAAGCACCCTGCACTGTACATGGGTGACAAGTCATTGCCAGAGTCAGTCATTTCTCCTCTCCATGAATTCTTAAGCTAGCCTACACAAACTGTCAGGATGTTAGCATAAGGCCTGCTACTCCAGGCTCCCTCACCATTTTACAGAAGAAACAGTACACACCAACACTTACGGCTACGTGAGATTTTGTGGTCTTTCAATACCCTGACCCATATATCATCTTCTTGGCTAAAGCTCATGCTATGTCTGTACACGAGCATTTCACTCAGTTGTTGCTATAGCTGTACATTATGAATTTTCTTAAGTATCCAATATATCAGCTTTTGGCACAGCTCTTTTGAGCAGGTGTGTTGTGCAAAGCATCTGTCAGGACCCGTATGCATTAAACAGCATTTTGTGGGTCCCAGGAGCTGCAGTTTATATTTCTCTGAGCTTTGTAAGGCCAAGTTTCCTCTGGTCAGTACAGCCAAAGAATGTTCTGCATACACAGACAGAAGGAGAAGAAGGACTATAACTAAAATGTAGGATGAGTTCAGCACCACTGAATTTTTAAATCTCACACTCGCATCCATTTAAGATAAAATTTTCCATATAAGCTTGCTCCCAAATGCAGACATCTGGAGAAGAAGCACTTCTGGGCTAAAAACATTTTTGATACATTCCAGGAGGACAGAAGGAGCAGGGCAACAGACACTTTGTATAAAATATTTTCCTAACATATTCCTATAGCAAAGCTTCTGTGACCTTGTCATTTTTGCTGAAGCGTCTCCTTAGACAACATCAGGTGGCTGGGATACTTTGGTAACTTAGAATTGCTAGAGAGTTTATTACTAGGGGATTTGCTGCCACATAGTGACACCATGTGGCCAATTCCTTAGTCCAGAAACTACAGGTCAATGGAAAGAACAGCGCAGAATTTTCTCATTTTTCTTTTGCTTAATTAAATTTAGCTTAGGGATGCTCAGATGCAACTATATTGAATGGTGAGAGTAAACTTGGACAGAACAATTTTCATCTGTATAGGTACACAAAAACTGGTAGATACCAGCTACTTATAGAACTATGATTCTGTTTTCTCAAAAAAGTGCACCCGGAAGGTGTGCCTATCTATGGTTTAATTCTGCAGTAACGCCATAAAGAATTGCAATGAATTTTGGAAATGGATATATTCTTGCCTTGCTCTCGTGGTTTGTTTGCATTCGAAGGGACTACAGATGCCTCCATTTATTCTTACAGATATTCCTGAAGAGAGCATTTAAATTCACAAGTGGGAATACTGCTGCTAGAAATGTTCTCAGTGGAAGTTATCACTCTGCATTACATAATATGGTGACTGATGTGATGAATCATCTCTCCCTAGCACAGTTTGTTTTTTTCCAAATCAAGCACTACACAGTCAAAAGGTACAGCTCATGAAGAATGGTAAGAATAGGCAGCTTCATTTGAAAGAGAGAGATGGAGGCAGGCAAATGATCAGGTGAAAACTCAACACATATCACTTATATATCCCACAAACAAAAAGAATAATACATAAATAAACTCTTAATGGAGAACATATGTTCACTCAGGGCTACAAAAAATATGTAATGTTCAGTAAGAAATGTGTATTTGAGGCTGGGTTCGGAATGTGTTGCTCTCAAGAGCAGGAAGGAAGGGAAAACCTAAAAAACATAACTTTTGGTTGCACAGGCTTTGCAAAGTTAATGTTCCATAAATGCTGCTTTTTTGTATTGATTAGTTAAATAACATGCTGGTGTAATTTTTTGTTCAGTATTGAACTGCAGGTGGACAGTTTATTTCAGCACTATCAAAGTGCAGCTGAATTTAAATGAAATAGGTTAATTTGAAAAGTGGTATAGCAAGATTTTGACCTGCATAGATAATAATTTACAGCTTGGGAAGAACCAGCTAGACACAGGACTTCCAGCTTGTTCAAAATAGGAAGCTGAGCTGAGGAAGTTTACTGACCTGACCTCAACTTCCATCACCATGACTAGTGAGATTATGCTGCCATCTTGTGACCTGCAAGTTTTACTTCCCTACAGTGACAGCAACATTCCCCCTAGACTGGGACAGTGTACTTGTCTCCCTGGTATTAAGCTGCAGCAACATGCTTTAAGCAGCTGAGCTCTCCTTTGTAGGTAGACCCATGTTTTCCTTCCTTAGCTGTCTTACCTGTGACTTATGGTCTGCACCCTTCAGTGACACTTTCACTGCTAACAGAAATGCTGTCCACGGACAGGACTGGGTAGAGACTGGAGGCAGCCCTGCAGAGGGGGTGAAACCCACAGTTTAAAGGAGTAGGGTTTTGTAATAAAGGCTACAGAATGTTCCCGTACTGCCAAGAGAATCATCCACATTGGAAAGAAAAACACACACTTAGCTAGCATTTGCATATGACAGTATATAGTAAAAAAAGACATACTGTTTACATCTGGGAAGAAGAATGATCATAATTGATTACAGTTTTGGACATTGATGATAAAGTTTTTCTCTCTGGCTTCCCAAGTGTAAAACTTGTACGTTTATGATAATTTTTTTTTTTTGCTTAAAAAATTTTGTTACAATTGGCTTTGTTCTGAATCTAAAGCAGGTTGTTCCATCTGGTCAAATGAAATACAACAGCTGTATGTCAAAGTGGTCATGCTGTTCCCTTGAAACTACAGACTTCAGTTGCACTGACTGCTTACACCGCATTTTGCAGTACCTGGTAAAAAGCTTAGTACGGCTGCAATCACATTGAAAAGCAAGCTCAGAAACTCTGCTAGCATCCTCCCATTCCTTCCTGATAGCTCAACTGTACGTGCTTCCATCCATGTTCATTCCCAAGATACTTCAGAATTGAAAGACCTAGAATCAAACATTGAAATGCTGACTATCTGAAATGCACATGCAAGGAAGGAATTGCAGGTGCAAGCAGGCTTGAGCCGTGAGCTAACCAGGCAGCTGCTCTGAGCTGGGATACATGTTCAGGATAGCCCACGGAAAGCATGCATAGCTGAAAGGTTCCCTCAACACATCTGACTGGAGATAAATCATCAGTCCTTCTCCACTACCAAAGCCTCAAACACCATTCTACACCCAAATCACTGAAATATTTTCCCTCCAATCCTTCTATGCTGAAGTAAAACAAAACATTCTGCATTCAGACTCTGACTAGAGCTTCCAGGACATGATATACTTTCTTCAGGACAGGGCATAGCAGAATGAGGATTCCCACTTAGCAGCTAAAGGTTGTTTGCCTGTTCTTGAGGAGGCCAATTGTATTTCATTGGCTTTATAAATGGCACCTCAAATCTTGTGACAGTGGGGACTTTAGACTTCCTTATAATGTAATTATAACTAAAATATTCAGGGAAATACACAGCCAGCTGAACCATCTCTCTGAGACTTATTGGTGTATTTCAATAATCATAATAATAATTATTACTGCGGTGGCAGTGCAAAGCTCTGGGCAGATTTACAGCTAATATATTTACCAAGTTAAGTAAAGAAAAAAAATGAAGTGTAAAGTCATGTAGTTACAGTCCCTTTCAGTAAGTCTGTGATGACAGGCATAGACCTTCCTTAACATCATTTGTTCCTTCAGAGGTCAGGGAAGGTGTCGCAAATTTCTTTCTTTCCAGTGTTCCTGCAATTAATGCAATTTGCCCTGGTCATGTGAGGAGCAGAGTCACTTACACTCTGCTGCAAGTTAGCAAAGATCCGTCTAATGTGGCACATCACATGTACTATTATTTCTGCAACTGAAGATGCTTTTTTTCTCTGGAGAGTCACATTCTGACCCCCTCTTCAAAGCTGAAAGTGGATTCCAGTTCTCATGACTAACTGCCACGTCTGCTTTGTTAAAACACAATATACCATTTAGGTAAGCAGTCAAAAAATTAAATCATCTCACATCAAAGCTTATCTTTAATATGCTGTATCCAAGTGATATAATGGAGTCCATTCTTCTCCCTTCTTTTCCAGCCAGCACCAACTGATACTAATGAAACATGCAGCATCAACTGGACATCATTTTGAGTCTGCTGCAGCTAAATGTAGATCTTGATGACCACCTGGGGAATAAATATTCCTTTCATCAGCATACACATGCAATTGATATACTCCTAGATAAATAAGTATAAATACACTTCTACTGATCTTTGGCTCTCCCCATATCTTTCATTACTCTCTCTTTTACAGCCACCTTCTTCCATAGCTAAGAAAGTATTTGATCTTTCTGCTGGGTTTGGACGAGTGTGTTCTTGCACAAAAGGTCAGCTGAAGGCCACAGTACCTGTAAAACTCCAGAGCAAGCAGCCTTTAGATGACAGCCAGAACAGAGTTTCAGTGGTAAACAATGGCTACACCTAAACACTGCACAGAGAAATGCCCTTAGCCCCAGCATAACCTCCCACTGCTCCATCACTGACTACATACCTATCTGGTAAAACATGATTTTAGAATATGGAGGGAGGAAAAATGAACCTCCATACTCATTCAGCATTCATTTCTGTAAGATGCTGATCACTCTAGAACCAATCTAATATTTGTGCATGTGTAAAATCCCATGAATTTTAATTGGAAACCTTTCAGTATGGGAGATTTCGTTTTACAGTAGTCTTGTGTTGAAAAGTCCTGGAGACAGTGTTCAGGACTACACCTGGTGAGTTGAAATAAGAAAACTTTAAAGCAGACTGATACTGCTGAAGAGGCCCTTCATTTCCACTGAAAGAGGAGGAAGACCCACTTATAAGAACAGGAGGTATTCTGTTGTCAGAAAACCTCTAGGAATACAGACTAATGCTCAAGGCTTGATGGTGTTTTTTGTGGGATGGTAGTAAGCCAAAGACACATTGTACATCCATAGCTGGCAAGGACACAACCTCCCTCTCAAGAAGGCAAACTTCATCTGCATATGAAAATACTCACATGTTAGTGATAAAGGTAAGAAAGCGTCCTATTTCCCTGCAGGAACCATTGCCATAGCAGCACTTGCATCTCCTTGTTCTGAAGACCCAGCTCTAAACATACATGTTCTTTATTTTTGGATAAAATCCACCTCTGCAACAACAGTTTGTGCAGGGCCTGCTACTTCTTCCTCATTTCACAAGGAGGTCTTAAGAGATACCATAAGAACTGAGGAAGCCCCTCTGCCCTGGAGCAAATATCATCGTTAAAGAATACTCATGTATAGTCTCCTTTCTGTAATAGTAGTGTAGAGAGTTTAAATGACTGCCACCACCCCTCTTCTTTCTCTGGTACATTCTCCTACCAGAATGGATGGAGGTTACTGCAGCAGCCCAGACAGCCAATGGGCTCACAAAGACCAACGTCCATACCGGCATTAACTGGAGTATGTTGTAGTCTGAGAAGCTGCTAATTGGACTAAAGCCTGGGAGCTGATAATACCTTTCCTTTCCATGTACTTCATCACACTGATCTGTAATACGGATTCATTATAATAATAGACACAGAACTCATTTTTATTAACTTTGTCAACAATGAGAGCTCAGAATAAAGCTGGCATACTTCAAATGAAAGACATGAGGAAAGAAAGAAAGGCAGAATTCAAAAACCTAGCAGAGTGAAAAAGGCTGAAGTGGAGGAGAATAAAACAAAGGAGCAATGGACACAGGAAGGATAAACATCAGAAGTTCAGGCCTCTGGCTATCCTAGAGGCAGCAGCAGAAGAGCATGGTGGTTTGGTCTGTGACTCTTCCCTGAAAGTGAATAAGGTGCTGTGCCTGGCCTGCAGGAGGTCAGAGCTGTTGGAGGGTGCTGCAGAATTACTAGCCAAGCAAACAGTGCTGGGAGATCTAAGCTGATCAAAACATCTCTTTTTTCAGTGAAACATTTTTTGGTGGGATGATGAAGGTCTTTTGAGAAACCAGAGCTTTTCTTTTCTCTCTTTCTGCTGAAAAGTCTGTTTGGAGATACATGACCTGACACTTTCAGAGGCATGGAAACAATGGAAACGTGCTAAAAACAGAAACTTTCAGTTTTCACACTTCTTTAATAAAAACCTAAAACACACAAAGGAAAATCTTGCTGAGAGAAAAGCATTCCTGATCATCTCTGCATGGAACCTTGCACTGGAGAACCGGGGACCACAGCAAGAAGGACATAGACACTCTTCTGATTCCCAAGAGAACTGCATTTCTGCCCACAGCATACTAAGTCACCTCTCAGCTAGAACCTCCCTGACTGTGATGAGTGCATGCGTTGACCCACAGAGAAATCCCCCCCTCTACTTTTCAGTGTAGCAGGAGACCCTTGTCTTCCAGAAATGCCACCTCATAAGGAGAATTTTGCACCATTCTACAGACAGAATAACAGGAAAGCAACTGAGACATGCACAGGCATTAGTCAAGTCGTGACTGTATGTACAATAATTTAGCCTGAACAGCTGGCTAGGAGGTCATAAAAGAAATGTGTTTTACTACATGAGTGCTAAATGAAATGATTCTTTTGCCAAAGCTGGCTAAGAACAGTCACGGAGCGTATACAGGATTTATGAGACTAACCTCTGGATTCTTTCCTGAGCCCAGGAAATTGCATTCCTTTGAGGTCTGAGCTGACATTCATCAACAATGCAAAATTATGCTCTTTTGCAGGGAGCAGGAACGGTAGAAGCACTGGACAGCCAGTCTTACATGGAGAAATGAAAGGAGTAAAGAGAATAATAAATTACTCTTAAAAAATTCTACTCTCCTCTCAACCCAGAGGAAGGGAGAAGTTGCACATGCAAAGGACAGGGAGCAGATGCCTCCCCCATGTTCTTAGAAAGTCAAGCTATTTTTCTTAAATTTGTAAAATAGCAGGTAGAGTGGTATTACCTGCTTCAGCACATTACTGTCCTGTGCATGGTGCTTGCTATATGGCTAGACAGGCAGACACAAATGATGAAGAAAAAATACCCAGAAAACAAATGGAACAGAAAATGAAACAGAGGGAACAGCTCTGGCCTGAGTACAACTGAACTCTCTGCTTAGGAACTACTAGCACCTCCCAAAACCAAAGCTTTCTCTCAGGTCTCAAAAGGTGAAAAGGCCACTTAAGGAGGGGAATAGGGCTTTTTTCAAGCAATTCTTTTGTTAGTGGACTATGGTTCCTTAGGCTATGCAAAATGAACTTAGCCAGAGACAACCAAGAAAAGGAAAAAAGTTAATGTTTATTTCTGGTCCTCCTCACCCCCTCTTCTGAGCACAATATTCCAGATACAGAAAGGGGAAACACAGGGCACAACAAGAGCCATGTATCCTAAAGAAACTAAATTAGCAAAAAGACTAACTTCACATTATATGATGTGTCAGGTTTTGGCTGATAAAAGAAAGGTTTCACCTCATGAAAATACCAAATTTCAAAATTTGCTGTTCTGAGGTAGAATAAAAATCAAGACTTTTTTTCTGAACCCAACCATGCCGCTATAAACAACCTGCTGATCAGAATAACAGTTTGGGAAGTGGGAAAATGTGATCAAGCAGAGGCATGAGCCTCAGCCTTCTAAACCCCATGGAGATCCCCAACTGTTAACTTAATGGCAATTTCAAGGAGACTTTTACCTCCTTTCTTTAAGAGGATAAAACAGAGTTATGCAATTAAGGGCTAATCTTTTGTTCAGTGTGAGAAAACAGTTTTTTTAAATACCTTTTTTTACCTCCAGACACTCCAGCAACTAGAGAACAAAGGATCTTGTTATTTTTACGTCTGATTAGAGACTGAAAAAAATGAAGTAGATTTGTTCTCCTGGTTGCTACATCAACCTCAAAGTGAGAGACCTCTCTTGAAAGAATTTCTACAGCCTGCCACTAGAGCTTCAGTGATGGAAAGCAGTTATTACCTCTTCATAAAAGCATTAGTTGTCAGCTTCCCAAGACAATAACTGTACTAATAATAACTGAATGCACAACCACTTAGTTATGAAAGTATACAAAACACAGATTTCAATCACTTGTTTCTAACTAGGTATTGTGTCTTGCAGTAGCCAGTAATGCTGCCATTCATTGTCTTACAGAGAATAAAAGGATTCGTGTCGCAGCTGAGCAATTGGTACCTTGTAATCATGCTTGTTCTCCTAATCCCAGAGTAGGCAGTGGTTACCACACACTCACCTCAGGCACCGCTCGGTGAAACCGGCCATCTGGTCGGGATCTGGGCCATCTTGCTTTCACTTGCATATATATGTCTTCTGGCAGAAGGAGATTTCTGCTGGAAAACTTACATTCTACAAAAAAAAAAAAAAAAAACAAAAAAAAACCATATAAGTAATTACAAAACACATTTTTTTAATCTTCTCTTTTTACTTTTCTTTCCACTCTCCATTCCCTCCCTCCTTCCCAACAGACGTGCATACATCTATACCCACCCATCTACACACTCACACACTTCCTTTTATCAAGGGGAGAAATTTAGGGAGTATTGCAAAAACACTTGGTTATGAAAGTATACAAAATGTAGATTTGGGTTACTTTTTTTTTTTCTTTAGAAATGTACAATTTATATGTCTATTTTAGTTGATCTTTGATTTTGCCTAGCTGAGTTATGATACTGATTTTGGGTATTGCACACACTGAAATTCCACTGCATACACTAGACTAGAGTCAAATATCTCTACATATTTTCCCATATTTTTTTCATACATATTTTTACTAGTAGAAACTAGTAAAAAAAAAAAAAAGCCCTTGTGAGATAGTAGCAGGCAGCAGGGCTACTAATGGATCGCTTCAAAGAAATCAAAACATTTAAGCTGCACAATATTTGCTTTCACAGAGCTGAAGGATGATGATAAAATGTTGATGATAAGAAGTTTTGGAAATCATTTGAAAGAGTGTAAGACAGTAAATCAGTGACTACAAGCTGAAGGCATTAACCTTTAACTGATCACAAGAATGATGAACAGTCCTCTGAGGTAACTGAGACTGAGGAGGATCAGTCTTGCAGGATCTGCAACAGCAATGCTATCACGGCAATCATAATCAACTTCTTTACGGTTATGTTTTTACAGAACTTTTTGACTTTCATGGTAAGTTTTGATTTAAAAGGTCAACCCTTGTCCATGATAAAATCTAGGGCTGTTTGAAATCATAACCCTCCTTTTCCTGTGAAGATGCTCCTGAGCTGACAAATCAAATGTACAGATTCTCCCGTAGGATATCTTTTTGCCCCTTTTTCCTTTTTTTTTTTTTTTAATAAGGCAAAGCAAGTCATTTATAGGGAGGCTTGGACTGTAATAGCTAGTCTGAAGAGAAGCGTACAAATAACACAAAAATATACAAATTAATATATTGTATTAATATATGTATACAATATACAAATAAATACAAAAAATACAAATACACAAAGAGAAGCATCAGACCAACAGTCAGCCTCAAATCCAATTTTCTCAAGCTTCACCTTTCTGCACTGTTCCAGTACAAGCTAACTAAAACTGCACTGTGACAGTTATAACATGTTAGGTATCTCCATAACTGAATTATAGCACTATGGCTTCTTACTGTCAATTCCCTTTCCATATCAGGAATAACTAACAAGTTCATTTATCATAATCATTGTTTGGAATCTTACACCATAACGTTCAGTTACAGCCAATATGACTGAATGAAATTAGATATCATGAACCTTAAAAAAATATATATATATATTTAATGAACAGTTGCAGGAAAAAAATAACCAGTCATATTGCCTTATTAACATGTCTCTCCTTACTGTTCCCTATGCAGCTGTTCCCTTACAATTTTGGTTACCAGAGATGGAAATCACTGCTCCCCCAGTCATGGTCCTCCAACTCCGAGCTCCAGACAGCCCAAGATCTGTTACTGTTAAACACTGAAACAAAAAAAATGCATTAAATGCTTCTGCCTTTTTCTCCTCCATAGTATGTTAGATGACCATTGTCTCCAAGTATCAGTAAAGTGTTTTCATTTGACCTCCTCTTGCTTTTGACATACTTGGAAAAGCCTTTTTTGTTGTCTGACACCACAGTGGCCAATGTCAACTCAAGTTGGGCTTTGGCTTTTCTTGTTTTCTCCCTGCAGAGGTGAGCTGCAGCTCTGTACTCTCACTGTGAAGCCAGACCTTTCTTCCAGAGGTCATATATTTTCTTTTTTCCACCCCAGTTCCAGGCAGAGTGCTCTGTTCAGCCAGCCAGGTCTTTTTTTTGTTTCTGTTTTTGTTCTGTTTGCTTGACTTGCAACACAGTGGGATTGCCTGTTCCTGGGCTTTTAAAAGGTGGTTTTTGAAAAGCAACTACCCCTCATGGACCCCCAGATCCTCTAACTACACCACAAAGACTTCTTTTTATTACATCTGTATAAATTGTAGTCCAGTTGAGAGAAGAAGACCCTCTATATATGAATTGCCAATTACAAACTTCTCCTGACAGATGAAAAGACGCCCTTATCAGCAAATAAGGACCTTTGAAACATACCTTTCACTGGAAAACAACATAATCATACTCCACTTTCCAACAGACAGCACACACTCCAGTGGCACATCCCCGAAGATAAAGCAGCGTGCTCTCTCTGCAGCCCTTGACAACAGCCCAGGGCTGCATGCTGGGGATTTAACGGAGGGTTTACTGAGAGTTGGTGTCCACTTGATGTAACAATCAGGTCTCTGTCAAGTGAGAAAGATACCAAAAATATTTCATTTCTCCTCCTTTAGACACTGCTACTCCTATCACAAGAAAGACGAATGCCCCAAGTGCTGCAGGGCAATGGTGCTGCATGGAAGGACCAAGAGCTTGCTCCTGACTTAATACCACATGACCTGTGTACAGTTCAGCTGCTCTTAACCCACTCTTGCCACAAACTGAAAAGGATTATTCCTCTTGTGCACGTCATCTAAAAATTCCCATCTTCAAGAATATTAGTATCATGTAAGTTCCCCTGGAAATAAAAAAGACAACTTGATTAAATCCTTGACATGACAGATGGCCAAGATAGGACTGTCTCCACATTAGAAACAGGTGTGAATCTGCTGAGCATTTTGAGGTTATAATCAAAGGCACCTTAACACTGACTCACAGGGTGTTACATCGAGATAAGGAAAAGCTCCTAACCCTCACAAGAAACAAATGACAAGGTGTCAAGGAAAATCAAAATCTCTTCCTCTGCTTTGCTCATGTTTGCTCTCCTTTCACTGGGTGATTATTGCATTTTCTAATCACTTGTTATCACTGCACACGAGCAAGCCCTATTTTTAACTTCACAGTTGCTGAGGTTTCTTTTCACCTATTGCTTTGCAGTAAAGTGTAGAATTTAGGAACAAGTAGGTGGGGTTATGTGCCAGAGCATGAACAGGGGGAAGCAGCTGTAGTCTACTAAAGCAAAACTTGGTGTGAGACTTCTGAAAATCTGAAACAGAACTCCATTACAAAAGCAAACATATTCATAGTAATAAAAAATAAATAAAAAATCACCATGTAGCAAACAAACATACAAACAAGAACTGATTTCTCTGCTTCAGCCCAGAAGACCATCTATCCCAGCATCCTGACTCTGCCAGTGGTCAAAAAAGATGTCCACAGAAGAGTGCAGGAACAGGGCAAGTCCGTTGTGGTAATTCCCCAGAACCCTCTGCCCTCCTCCAGGCTCATATAATTTGTGGTTCTGGGTCTCTGAGAGGCAGAGGCAGTGTCTTTGAATTTAGCTAATCTTGAAGGATGCCTCCTATATAAATTTGTCCAATGCTATTCTATTGCACCTAATAGGATCCTTGTGCACTGGTGTGATGGTAAGTCACACAGAGTGGGTTTGTTTGTGCAGAGTGGGGGACCATTCTCAACAGATTCACAGTCTTTATAAAATCAAAGATGCTTTGAGGACCAATTGGAAACACAGTTGATGTGGTTGAAGTAAAGGACAGATATGTTTTTATCTAATTGAGAATTTAAATCTAGCATCAGCAATACTCTGCCAGTGGCACAAAGGAGCACAGAAGTTTGGTATTTGTGTCACACTCAGTGCTTGGCAGGGAGCGATGGCTGGTTGCAGGCCAAATGCAGTGAGTCCAGCTCACATGGTCATTCCCAAATTCTGCAGTGTCAAGGTCTGACCTCAAAGGCAGTGCTTCCTACTTGAATTTTTAGCCTTAGCATCCAGAATTTGTGAACAGAGGCAGCTCAACCAGTGCACATACTTATCAACGTAACAGCAACCTAACCTACATAGGAGATTCTCACAGAGCATCAGAGATAGCAGACTGAAAGATTTGCCCTTTTTATCTCACTCCAAGACAAACTGCATCACTTTTATACATCTTTATGTACAAATTGCACTGTCACCTGTGTACTTCTCTGACGTCACACAGGGAGGGAACCTGGTCTTCCTGGGACTGTTGGCATTTTGCAACTTCTGTCAACAGAAATTTAAAGTTGAGCAGGCTGGCTATGAACAAGAATGCTCTACAGATAGCTGCGTTCTGCTGGTGTGCCTAATGGCTCCTCCAGTGTTTTGTTCTTGCTCGGTCATAACAGTTTGTCTTTTGAGACAACAATTGGCTCTGTACCTAGCCTTGTCTGTTCTGTGACCTACAGGCTCCCATGGCAAGATCAAACCAGCTGATTACTGCAGCAGAATTTAGAATCAGCTGGATCGGTTATTACAAACATAACCAAAAGCTCTGCTAGAGCTACTCAGTTATCTTGGATTGGCAGAGTGCCACAGCAACCCCAAAAGGCTCACCTGATACCCCAGTGCATGTTCCTGCCACTTCCTCCTCCGCCCCAGCTAAACATTTTAATCTCCTTTTGTGTTTTTTGTTTTGGTTTGGTTTTTTCCAGGATTGGGTTTTTGATCAGCAAGCAGGAAAACAGTATGGCTATCCCTTTGGGCAGCAAGGTATTCTTCAACAGCCTGGAACAGGAAACCACAAGTTTTAACTAAAGTGACATTAATGTAGACATAAATTTAGAGTCTAAATGCAAGGTGTTAAATGTTCAGTGGCTTAAGACACTGAAAAAATATAAGCCTAAATTAATAGAATGCAACTTATTTAATTATTTTCTCTAAGTGGTATCTGGAGTCAGGGCACAGACATTTTTATGTTTAATGTACATTTTGCACAGCCAATTTTTAAAGACTCTGAAAAAACAGTGAGTTTTAGAATCCCTATATTTTGTCTGGACGATGATAAATGACAGTGATGTTTTACAGAAATTGCTGCAGAGAGCGTTAGTTCATTGGAAGCATTAATTTTCCTTCTAGCCAAGCTTCAGTCAGAATATCGCCTTTTCTGCACTAAATACTACACTTGGCTCAGATTCCATTTCCAAATGACATACATAAAGCACTAAAAAGTGCAGAATGGTGATTTTTTTGTTCTGAAATGGTAGAATTATAAATTTCTTAGCAAAATACTACCATAGCCTAAATTTTGATTTTTTTTTTTATTATTTTGTCATTAAATGGTGGTCCTATCCTAGAGCTTGATAACACATGATCTGGTAATGTATTAGAGAACTGGATAAGCTTTGAATAAAGAAAAAAAAAAAAGTTCCCTATCGTCTTTAGGCTGCCAAACACACGGGACAGAAACAGAGGATGGGGAAAGAGCACTTCTAATTACACCGCACATATTCTCTACTTTCACTTCAAACCTTCTGCCCTGAGGCCATGAAAGAAGCTTGCTTGCAGAAGCCATCCAGAGACGCTGCTTCTCCCGGGTCAGAAGCTCCTGCTGTTACAGGAGCACATTTGCACTGAAATCTCCTTGTTCAGCGCAGTTCCTGGTAAAATTCTGCTGAAGTCTCAAATAGCCATTACCGCAGAGACATAGGACTTGATGTATAGGTACCTTCACAAAGATATTTCATCTCTCCCATGTCAGCTTACATGTGAGAAGATTGCTTCCCAGCTTCTGAGGAGCCATGTCACAAGCTCTTCTCATTAAGATGTGCAGTGCTAAACAAAAGGACTGATACAAGCATCAGGTCAAGATCTTTTGGTTCAGGCTAGTTTTTTGATCTGCTATTTCATCTGAAGCACTTTTCAGTTACAAGCAGACTACAACAAAAGCTTTCCCCGTCCCCTTTTTATTACCTTTATCAGTTGTGCTTGGCATGGTTTCTCTTTTGCAGCTGAAGATCTATTAACTTTAATTAAATTGTAACTTTCACATTGTTCTTAAATAATGTTGTCTGTCCTCTGTAACCCTGCAGAAACTATGCAAAGCTGCCTGACTCTACAGGCTGTGATTAGTACAATCTTTGCCACTACCTTAGAAAACCTTGGAAAAATGTCATCTTAGCCCCACTCGTCTAACTCACCCCTTCAGCAGAAGAAATGTTAACAGTTCAAAGCTCTGTCACTGCAGAACACGCTCAAGAACAAGCAGAAGCATTGTATTGAAATTAGGCCATTTCCAATTACTTGATGCTAGTCTCCTTCCAGCTTCTATTTCCTGAAGATAACTTTCAAAACTGAGTTTCTAAACAGACCAGATGATTTAAAATGAATACCCTGTGCAACTGCGTTGGCTGACCTATTTTCTTGTTTGTATATGGCACAGAGCTGCTCAGCTAAATCAGCTTTTTCAGTCTTCCTTGCTTCTTCATCAGCCTTTTCGACCTTTCTTGCCAGCTGCCATCCAAGTGGTAAATAAATGGGCTTCAACTGGATAGCAAAGCTTTAATTTCAGACCAACAAAGAGGTTTTATGTGGTGCTGTCATCGATGGGGTCACCCTGCAGCTCCCTCCGTCCTCTTGTTGCAGCAATGATTTCTTTGAACGTGACTGCTGAAACCAGCAACGTAACAGACCATAAGGAAGCATCGCTGACCCATTGTTCCTTTGCTGGCCCAAAGTATTTTTCCTTTTAACTGCAGTTTCCTCTTGTTAAAGGAAATCTATTTTCTCAGAAGCTCACAATATCCTAATTCAAAACACAGGTCTGCAAACTGCATGTTGAAGGCTGAGAAAGTTCGTCTTCATCTCAGAAGGGATTAAAATAATATGTTGTCCCACAAAACACACAGTACTGCATAAGCCTCACCGTGTTCAGTAAAAACAGAACAAAATTATTCATCTTCCAGAGACTCTCACAGTACAGCGGCCTGAGTCAGAGACAAATCTGGATGGAAAACCCAGGCTTTTCTGACAGCTTTAATAAAAGAGACAAATGAGGGAAAAGAAAATGTCCCTTATCCAAATTGAACTGCTCAAATGTGTTTGACTTCCCTTGGTGCTACACATTGCTCTTCTGTCAGGTCCTACCCACTCACTAAACATTTACAACCACCACAATTTGTGCAGGACACAAGGCACACAGAGCACAAAGAGAAATGAAGAGGTAGTAACAGAAATCCTGATGGACCCCCACCCCCTGCTGCCTTCTGTGGTCAGAATGGGAGCCTCGACTGCTCCAGGAGGCAAAATTTGCTCAGTTGATACCATCTGATCTCTGGAAAATGTCAGCAAGCTGCTGTCTGCCAGTACCCTGCAATTGCGAGAGGTACATCCCAGCTGTCCTCACCAGGCCTGGACCTCAGCAGAGGGCAGGTTAATGCACATTTCCCCAGGAGGCAGCGTCAGTCCTCTCTCCAGCGTGGCATTTCCTAGCTGCCAGTGAGCCCACAGCTCTCTGCTGTAGCAGCAAGACAGCGAGGACAGACTGCTCCACGGGGCTCCTGGGAACTCAGCAGCAGCCATGGTATTATTTTTCCTCCCCAAAACAGGGATAAACTAAGCTTCAACATTCAAAAGCGGGTGCTTAATGCACCTGCATCACCCCATCTTGAGCACTGTGCAGAACCCTTCTGCAAACTCCCCCATTCTTGTTCCTGACAAAAGGTAAGGACTCCTGTACAGAAACTCTTCAGCCAGGTGAAGGGATAGCTTGTGACTGCACCAGGATTGCTGCCTGTGTATTTACAGGCATAAATACAGTCTTCAAAGACTTCATTCAGATCATTTCAAGTAAAGCGTGCATACACACGTACAGATTGTATTTGTTGAGTAGCACAGTGCAAACTTCCATCTGACATGTAAGGTATCTGCAGTCAGCAGGACATACAACCAGTGCAACCAGGGTAAGATTAATTTCTTCTGGCTTTTGAAGTACCAGAAAAAAATGTTGTCACTGCAGTTCAGAATAAGTCAGAAGAGTGCCTCTTTATTCAGTCCAGATCAGAACCGTAGCATCTTTTTTACTAAGGAATGTGAGAAAATGACATACCAAGAGGAAAGGTGAATACATGTACTGAGATGTGTTGCCCTGAGAAATCACTGTTTATATTTAGGTTAATTAAAGGTGTAATACTGAACAATTCAGTGAAGGACTCCTCCTTTGAGAGTATTTCCCGCTACCAAGGGAGAGGGTTGGAGACCAAAAGCAAAGACAGCTGGGCACAAACACAGTCTGCATGACAGGATGGTGGGCTCTCACTGACGGCTCCAGCACAGACAGATCAGATGACGCCAGTCTACAGTGTAGCCGGGGACAGATGACACTTAAAATTCAACTCAAAAACAGGAAATTATTTGAGAAATGAAAATACACAATTATGCAACAATGGTGTTTAGAGAGAGGTAGGCTAGGAAGCTTTGAACAGTTTTCCAGGATTCCGGCCCTAAAACAGTGAGAAATTAAATACTAACCCTGCCACCATAGCTGACAGCGACACTTCTACTACAGATTGCTCTTAGGAATATCCGAGTCCATCAAGTGTTGCCAGAAAAAGGCCTGTATCCTGTGCCACGCATCTTCTTGGGCTTTGGCATGCTCCCTCCATTGTCCTCCCCACTGCACAAACAACCCAAGCACTTTGTGGATGGAAGCCTGGCACAGAGGCAGGTATGGTGGCTCCAGGAGGTGCCCTGCTCCAGAATAGGAGCAAAACTCCACCTTCCGTCCACAGTGCCGAAGGCGCTGAACAGCATCCTGGCAATACAGGTCACTTTTCCAGTTCATGTCATCCAGCCCTGACAAGAAGAGGAACTTGGCCAAGGACCTCTCCAAGGGAATGCGACAATGCCACGTTGCGGGGTCCCTGTGATCATCTAGGATTTCTGAAAAATCTACTAGGTCGGACTCATTACTGGTCTTCATCCTCCCCAGATCATATGGGTGGGGAGGAATAGTGAAGCCATTCCCCCGCAGTGGAATGAAAGAATTAAAACCACTTCCAGATATGCTGACAGCTGCCTTGATGCCAGGTAGGAACGTGGCCATCGAAAGGGCTAGGTCAGCTCCTTTAGACAAGCCCAAAACGCCAATCCCAGTATCCTTCACCTGAAACACAGTTACAGAACAACCATTATTAACTACTCATATCCTGGGCTGACATAACATCTCCCCCCTCTTCAGCTTCCTCACTCCTTGTATGATTAAAACCTTCTGGTTTTTGCCCTTTCTCCATTCATGTTCTCTCTCCCCCATATTGATCCCTTTGCTGAGCCTCCAGAAGGATGACCATGAACTCTGCATTTCTTCCCCCGTAACACTTTTTCTTCCTGGTGAACTCCATACACAAAGCCTTTTTGCTTCTTCTGCATCCTGGCTTGACACTTTCTCTCAGTACTGAACATTTTACTGCTCTTGCCTCCAAACACTCGTCCCAGCCTGCTCTCTTCAGGCTCCTTATGGAAAACCAATTTTTCATGGGTTTACATGCATTGATTTTCTTTCTTGCCATTGTTTTTTCATACTCTCCTACAGCTGACCTGTTATCTTCTGTCTTGTCTTGGAACACACAAGGTTGATTATGCCTGGGGCATAAACAGCCCAACTGTTTAAATCAACTTATTTACAGTGAAGGCTCTTCACACCAAATTCACATTGTAATGTGCGTCTTGTAAGATACTCTGGAAGTTTTACAGCTCGATGAGGAACAACACAAACAATTTTGAAACAACCATTATCAACTACTCATATCCTGGGCTGACATGATCAACTTCGTGAAATGAAAACCACATTAAGTAGCATTGCATTCAAAGCTTAAATTATATTTAATTTCTCTTGGTCTCTTTTGGCTTAAGTATTATGATATATTGCCATAAGTGTTTTTCTCATCCCACACACATATCCTAATACCACCCCAGCTTCTTAAAACATGGCATACTCTCCAGTACTATAACTGTTAAAATGTCCTGCTGTTACAGCATTTTATTACCGCCCTGTGAAACTTACTCAGAATCAGAAACCTCTCAGAAATAGTAGAAAAAGTCAAAGGATTTTTTCCCTTCTAAATTCTTGTTTGTTTGTGTTTGTTTGTTGTTTTTTTAAAAAAAAAAAAAAAAAAAGATCTTGTGCTTAAGAAGTTGCACTTCTAGCCTGGGAACTACTTTGATATAAATATTACACAAATACTCGTTTGCACAACACTCCATGGACTGTCATAAGGTGCTATGCAAAACTTTTATCCAACTACTTGCAAAATTGGAGTTGAGGCATGGTGTTTTCCACCTCAGATCATGCTGTCTGAACGTGCTCTCTCCTTTTACATCTCAGAAACTTAGCTGCATTCAGTGACCTATAGCATTTCACATTAGGAAATTATCGAGTAGCTTCCAGTAGGAAAAGTACCATAATTTGTCTCCTACCTGCTGCTGCTTCTGTAAAAAGCGTACAGCCTCCTCAAAATAATCCAGTTCGAGAATCTCTGGCATAGCAGGTAGATCTTCAAAGGCCATGTAAGCCACAGCCAGAGTCACAAAGCCTCTGCTAGCAAGAAGACTGGCTCTGTATTCAACAAGACCTCCTCCAGATCCATACAAATCGATAAGTCCGGGGAATGGTCCTGGTCCTGCAGTGAGAGATAAATATATACACACGCTCACAAAGAAAACTTTCTAGAGTTGCTTTTTCAGTAGCACCCCCTCAATGCACATACAGACTGTAGATATCAGAAGGAAATCATCCTCTCAAGCTTTATGCATGTAGGTTCTCATTCTGAGGCACACACTCAAACGTAACTGGACTCTTTTTCCCAGCCTAATTAACTGAGATGATTATAAAGAAATTACTGTTCCCTCTCCTGTATGATTGTCTCCTATATAGATTATCCCAAGCATTTCTGTGAGCAGCACAGAGTACGAAACCTAGTTTCCACAGTCCCTCTCCATTAGTCAGTTCTCTGCTGTGTAATTATGAAGATGAGTTCACCTTACAGCACCTCTCTCCCTGTAAGAATGCTAATTTGGATATTTCTTCTCTTGTCTAGGAATTTATTATAGGAAGTTTGTATTTTGTGCGTTGTTTTCCCACCACCAGGTTCAGCTGAAATTGGCCTAGATGTTGTCAGGCCACTGGGGACTCATTTAAGTGCTGTGTCACTACATGAGTTCTTTCAGTAACTGTGCTAGCAGCTTTTCCGAGGAGGGAACACCTGACTTATGAAATGCATCAACAAATGCCATCACTGACGTGCATCAATTCAGGCTTCAGTCTCATCTGGGTAACCACCTCTGGGCTTCTCAGTTCTCCTCCTGCAGCCATATGATCTTAATTTCCTGCTGCTGCTCTGCCCATTCTTACCACCAGATACAGCTGAAACTTTCCATAACAAAATTTGGTGTCACAGTAGCTGCAGAGGACTTTTTACTTGCTCCAGAGCAAGATACTCACATTTAGGTACTGCTCAAAGAAAATAAACAGTTCAGGACTCAGAGCCTTACTCAGGATCCAGTCTCATCCTTGTCTCTATACAGAACTCTGCAAATGTGATGTCTGTGTAAGGCTTTGCCTTCCCTGTTTGTCCCCCATCTTTCTAAGTATCGCGTGCAGTTCAGCTGCTCAGCTGAGCGGGTACAGACTTCTTCCTTTGGCTTTCCCAAAGCCAAAGAGAGACAGAGACACAAGTCCAGAGTCTGTGGCAGCTGCTGGAGCAGCCCTGACCTACTGTGACCCCAGCCCATTGCTCCCACCTCATCTCTTCACTCCTCATCTTACAGCCCTGGCCAAAACCAGGGGCCTCCGCCCCCTCAGCTTGTCAGAAGAGCTGGGAAATAAGCACACTTTTCCCCAGGTCCCTCAGCCAGGAGAGGTCCTGCTCCCTGCTCAGCTGAAGCCAGGAGATGCCTCGTGTTGCTGCTGCTGCCCTCACCGCACCCCCTGCCTCTGCAACGCCTGGGCAAAGCTTGTGGCTGCCCTGCGCTGCTGGGAGGATGGCAGCGGCTGGACACGGTGCCAGCTGAGGGAACCATAATGGGGGCTTTGTGCCAGCTTGCTGAGTGGCTGCAGTGCACAATGTACGATGCAACTCACACCTGGAAAGGCAGAACGGAATTAAAACTCACCAGGAGGGAGGAAGAGAGTTGCTTTAAGCCGACCTTCTCTGACTGAAATCCTCTTCACTCCCTCTCCTAAAAAACTTCGCTCATGGGTGCATTTTCCCAGCAACCGGCTCATGTCCCCGTGGCCCTCATACACCTCCAAGTCCACGCAGAAAGGGGTCAGGACGTTCCTCTTTGCCAGCCGCTTATAGGGCGTTTTGGAGCGCAGAGACCACAGCAGCCCCATAGGCTCCACTCCGGAGTAGCTGCCCCCCAGAGCTGGGGAGCAGGTCAGGTCGAGCTCCCCGCTGCTCCCAGCCCTGTAGCGAGCGTGGGCTTGGAAGAGCTCCCCACCCTCGTCCACCAGGCAGGCTCTGAGGGTGACCTCCTGCTGCGGCAGAAGACCCGTCACGCAGATCTGCACGGGGTCGTCGAACAGACACGTGGGGGAAGGCAGAACCGTCACCTGCACCGCCATCGAGCTCTGCTGGGGGAGAGGAGGCTGCTGGTGTTTGATGAGACGCAGGCTGTGCGAAACGGGAACAGCAAGAGCCTGGCGCTTCTCACGCTTAAAATCTCTGCCAAAGTCCAGGAGGAAGCACCGGGCCTGCTTCCTCCAGCCAGCAAGCACAGGCTGCTGGGAGATGTAGTTCAGGTACACCACTCCGAACACCTCGTCTCAGGTGTCCTACGAAAACACAACCAGCTTGCAAGGACAGAAGTTGTCATTTGCTCCTGCTGTGCACTTTTATTTCTGGTCATATACAGACTAAACCCCTGAACCTCAAGCGGCAGAAAGAGATACTCACACGGCCTTTCCCCCAGACCATGGGAAGTTCAGCTTCGATCGCAGGCGCCTTTGTCAAGGCACAGTAAGCACAAACAAACTGGAAAATCTGGAGCAACACGACGTTTTAATCTAGTCATGAAACAAAGCCTGTCTTTAATCCCTCTTGAGTTTGCAGTAATTTCTGAACAAGAACCACAAGGTGAAATGATGTTTTAGGTTTTAGCTGTGTTTCTTTAAAAAAAAAAAAAAAGAAGTTAAAAAGGTAAAAAAAAAATTTCTTCAGAATAGTCAAACTTATCTAAAGGGTATCTGCATTTTCCCAATTAATACATGTAGAGGTGACATGCAGGTTGACTGAAGACATGGCAAAGCAACTCTAAAACTACCGAGGATGTAACAAAATGCAGCTACATTTAAATACAATGGTGAAAAGAAATAGAAACTGGTAATAAAAACATGTAGCTTAACAGGGAGCATAGCCACCACTGACCTTTGCACATCCTTCTAGATGTTCTCCATGCATCACATCGTTTGAGAAACGTCAGAAATTAGTACAGAAGTAAGCTTTTAAACTGGCCTTTTATTGCAGAAGTTGTAACTTCTCACCACCAAAACACCACAGCAACTGAACTTAGTGATCACAACTGGACAGGATTTTTGCCTTAAGCTGGATGTATGCATTGGACTGATGCAGCCTGACGCATGGGTGGCAGCGCAGATTCTTCCTTTGGCTTGTTACAAAAACCATCTCTAGACCTGAATAAATGTCATGGCTTCTGTTTCGGGACTTCCAAAACCTGGATTGCCTCCTTTCAAATTTTATTCTGTTCACCATCACTGGGGCAATATGCAAAGTCCTAAAAATGCTGATATCACATCTTCTACTTACAAGCCGGAAAACCTGGCCAATTGACCTGAGACTCTGAAATCAAGCAAAATAGCCATGAGCTGTTTGACATTCTTTGTTGAAGATAATTCAGCGTTCAGTTCTTTTCACTTGACTCAGGTCTGTATTCCAGTCACAGATGCTGATGACTGCATCACATCAGGGAGGAAGATTGCCAGCTCAAGTCTCCCACCTCTGCTATAACACTTTCACAGCTTTTGTGAGACAATCTAGCAGTTGATAATAGCTGTACTTTAGGTCATATTCCATGTCATACCAATAATTCACTGAGGAGAGAAAAAAAAAAAAAGGCATTCCTAGAGCTGTAATGTAACGATTTACAAACGTTCACAGAATGTTTCAGACAGCTCAGCTAGTTCAGGCGTTTCCCTGTTAGTGACTGAACTTTGGAATGAGTAAAATTTTGACTACAGCCAAAGGTAACGTGAGCAAACGTTAGAGTTCTTTGCTGCCAATGCAGCTCTGTCAGCTCAAACTACCTCCTCTTTAGACTCTGTCCTTGGGATTCCTTGGAGCAGAAACTGGCAAAATGCATAGGAACATGAAATGTCTCCTTCTAATTAGGCCACAGATACCAAACACACTTCGAAGTTTAGTATCTGGATAGGAACCTCTCTTTCTCTGAGTGTGTGACAGATGGCAAACTAACCACTTAATCAAAATGGTGAGTAATTAGACAGTGCTTTAATTCTGAATCTCAATTTAAATTTGGTGTAACATCTGCTAAAAAAAAACAAAAACAAAAAAAAACTAAGTCAAGCAGTATATAATCTTTTACCAATGGTTCTTGTAGGAAGGCATACACTAGTTTCCGACACCCACTGGACCAGACCAAGAAAATATTGATTTTCAAGTGCATACAGAATGCAGTGCAGTTAACAAAAGGCTGAATAAACAGAGCAACCCTTTAGCGTTTCTGCTAGACAGAGAAAAACAGTGGCTGGGGGTTTGCAACTGGAAACAACTCTACTTTTTCTGTCTTTAAGGACAGATATAGCAGTACTCGGAAAAGAGAACTAGAAATACTGCTTTATAGCTAACTGGACTTTTTATCACACTGTTGCCAATACTGAAAAAATGGTTTGCAGTATTTGCGGTGTAACACAAATACTAATGCTATGTTATTCAAAATACTTTATTTACTCTGTCTGGGCAGGCAGGATTATTGCAGGTGAAGAACAACAAAAAAAACTTCTGCAAACCTTGCAAAATTTAGAGGACATAATGATAACACTCTGCACTACTTCCCATCCCTACCCCTCCACCTGTACCAAATGAGCAATGCTTGAAATTCTCGAACTTTCCTGGGGAAGCAGAAGAATAAAAAGCAAGATGATGATGCATCCTACAAAGAAAGAGATGGAAGTCTTCTGATAAGCGCAGGGGAGCAGTAACACAAGCATGGGCTTATTAGCAAGGTAAAAGACTGGGTCAGAGAGAATTCCAGCTCACATAACAACAGAGTAGCTTCCATGTTGTGTCTACATCCACACCTAAAACTTGTGTTTCTGGTTTCCTTTTCTTCACCCAAATCCTTTTTGCTGATGTGCTGATGTCATGCACTACATGCAGTTTAATTGTGAAAGGTATGTAAATGACCCGCTTGCAGTTATCAGACTAGGCAGATAAACTACTCAGCTCCCTACCATAAACAAAATCTGGATCATGATCACTGAATTAACTATTCTTCTCCTAATCTGACAACTACAAACATATTTTTTTCTGATACATCCCTGACTCTTGTTGACAATAACATGAATTACAAGCAAAACAGACTGCAAGAAGATAGCCCAATGGAATAGAACAGGATCAGCATCTGCAGATATTCTTATTTTTTCTTGAAGGGAGGTAGACAACATTAAGGGGACCTTTGGTCACAGTTATACTTTGCTATGGAATCTCTTATCTGCATACACCCAGCGCAATTCAAAATTATACCTGGAAATCTTGTGTATTTTACCTGCTATACAGCCATGTGATTGCTGAACATGGTGGAACCAGAGAGAAGGGAGGTATAACATCTCACCAGCTTTCACTGTACACTGCAAAGGTTTTGCCTGAGAATACTCTGGATACCTTTCTAGATCTGGGTTTAAAGGGTCCAGAGGGATCCAGGGCACCTGAAAGCAAAAGAGTATGTCTATGGTACTGACCATGGCAAGTGTTTCCAGCAAGATTCCAGGAAAACAACTGACAATCAAACTCACTAGTTATGAAACACATTTTGCCTAGCAAAACATTACACATGCTACACAGCTTTCTACACTCAACTGAGAATAGGTCAAGGATGCAAAGATTTGCCTTCTTCAGTGAAGCATTTCTAATTAAGGAAAAGCTGCTAAATGTCAGCCATCAAGTTTCACTCTCATGGCATACTTTCAAAATGTCTTTTGAAATTTTAGAAACTCCTTTCTTCTTCTAAAGCGCTCTGATCTACTTTGATTCCTGTCAACTAAACACCCTCCTTCCTGCTGGAACATCCCTGTTGCCTGCATTAATTTCTTCTTTGCCCTACAGAGTTACAAACCTCAGCACTCCACCTTACTGTATGTATGACAAGAATGCTCCTGTTAGATTCTATGAGCACCACTCTGTAAACAGAGAAAAAAAACCAGGCTCCAGTTCAGCTGTAGCATTAATCACATATTGCACAGACAAAAAGAGAGAGATTATATACAAAAGGGTGCTGAGTTTTTGTAAAGTGACTTCAGATCTATACATTCTAATCAAATAAATATTACTACAACTAAGAAAACACAATTTATTCATTGAGACAGGCATGTTTTATCGCACTGGGTGATACTGCTGTAAAGTAAAATACATCCCTGAGTAGAGGACCAGAAAAGGTGAACGCAGAGGACTGTATTAAATCAGTTCCTTTATAGTTGATTCATTTAAAAATCCTTTACTGGATCTATTTAAGTTTGGTGTAAGGGAGACAGCTTATGACATCAGTGGTTTCAGATATGCAGTAATTTTATTCTTTTTTGTGTGGAAGCTGGGTATTCTTTGCAAATAGTAACGTACAAGTGAATTATCTGGGAATTCTTTCCAATAATGTGGGATTTCTAAATATTCATCAAAAAGCTTGGTTTAAGAGCTCAGCAGTGTGCAAAACTAGCTTTACTTTTCACATCGACTGTGTTCTTTATATCATTTTTACCTTATCTGCAGTCTTCTCATCCACAATTTCATATGAGCCATCTTCTGATACGTGGTAAGTTGCTGGCTGATAGAGCTCTGGAACCACAGAAAGAATTAAATGGCACAACACAGAGTAGTACTCAGAGAAACTAATGGAAGGGCATGTCACACTTTCACTAAGTGACAGAAAAATTAAGAAAAAAACATTTTCAATTTTCTGTCCCTCTCTTTGTTCATTGCAATTTTTATCTAGTTCCTGGTTTGTCTTATTTTAAGTCAGCCAGAATACTGAACTGCCTTCCTGTTTGGAACTCCAACCTTTTTTCCGCGCAGAAATTATTCTCTTCTCTTCCTCAAAACCTATTTTTCTCCTGGTCCTATTTTGTTCCAGTAACTATCTTGTTTCCCTTTCAGAAGTCATAAACACATCCCTGACTTACCCAGCATTCTATATTCTTTCCTTTCTTCTTAGGTCAGCCTAGCAAGACAGCCTTTTCCAGAGCTGTTAGTGACTTGTGGCTAGCCTTTCACTTTTAATTTCACCTTACAGGGCTTATCACCCACTTCAGACAATTTCAGAAAAGCAGCATGCTTTTCTTCCATTGCTTCAGCAAATGTGCTTTTGTAATCACTTGAGAGAGTCTCTCTCCATTAACCTGATGTTCAAAAAGACAGTCACCCTTTTACTATACACTACAAAATGTAAGCATTATCTGTGTTCAATGCTTTAACAGTCACTTCTTTTACAAGATATGAATCATATGACATGTATTTCAATGTTGTAAACAGAATAAAAACAGTATAATTACAACATCAGAGCTGCGCTTGTACGGAGGCAAAATTACGTTAGTGTCATATAGCATTCTACATTCAGCTGATCTGAAGATTTGAAAATCAAAGAATTGGAAAAAAAATATAAGGCACGGAGTTAAGCTGTCAATTGTCTAGATGACTTTTGTAACAGAACAAATGACTACTGCGTACCCAGGAAAACAACAAGAAGAAAGAGAAAACAGGCAAAGTAATGCTGTCATAAGAATCTCTTTGTTCATTTATATAGCTTTCAGAGATTCTGTTAGTAACTTAAATATTTCATTAAATTACAACTTGCTTTTCAGTTTCCTGGCTTTTTTTTTCCTAAAGAAAAGGATGATCAGGCAGAATTCAAACCTGTTAAACATCAAAGATGGCATGCTACATACTGACAAGACACAAATAATTGAAATATTCTAAAGCTAAAGAGATTGCAAGAAGTGTCATTGAACCTATTATTTTATAGGGCAGGAAAACCTGACCTCAGAATAACGTTTGCATTACAAAACCACGTGCTGCACGCAATAGGAGATTTCTGTGTGCAGTGGAAAAAAACAAAACTGTATAAACATGTTATCTCTGCCCCCATTTTTATGTCTTTCAGCATTTAATATCTCCCCCTTCCAGCCACCAGACATACACACATAGTAAATTGTGTACCATATGGGATGAAGGGACGGTCACTCGGTGGATGCAGTAGAAAATGTTTCTCTCCAGATATCACACAGTACAAGTTCTCATAATGATCTTTATGTACTAAGATTTAGAAAAAAAGAGATGTAAAAAGAGAAAAATAAAATCAATGTTGTTTCCTTCTCTACCTCCAAAACTACAGTGACCTGAAAGTTTCAGCTCATCTTCTAATTATCAGGCCACTTCCTCCTCTTGTGGCCAGTGGGAGTGGAAACCAGCAATATGATGTAGCAAATGTACTCAGGCAAGCAAGTTCCAAAATCACCTTATCAGAAATACACAAATACAGGTTACAAAAACACGATGACATCCGGGATAGACACTATCAGCCAACTGCTATGAAGTCAACTGATTGGCACTTGAGAGCAGGTGGGATTTCTGGCTCTCAAATACTCTTACAAAACCTGAAGTTTTTGGCCAAGCAAAGCACACCCTGTCTCAATTTCATGCATTCTCTCATGCGCTGTATAAGAAAGTTACATGTGGGACAACATCCTGTGGCCTGGCACGGATGGATCTGGTTTGACTTACACCTAAGCTGGCCTCAACACCAACAGGACGGAAATCATCAGTGCCTTGCCTGATGCAACATCCAGAAGATGCACCCAGAGAAAGAGCAGCGAGAGGCTGCAGAAGAGCAATTGAAAGAATGCATGTTACAGTAGAGCTGCCCTGTCAGAGAAAACACACCATTCTACTGAGCCACTAACTCAAACCAAGTCTGCTTAAACTTGTACTGAAAGCACAGAAAAGACTTACAGCACCATACAATACCTACAAGATGTCACAGCAGCTGATTCTCCGAGCCAGAAATTCACAGCATCAGGCTTCTTCCCTGAATGGTTAGGGAAAAAAAAATGTTTTCAACAAAAAGGGAATTTGAAGCATCTTGTCTAAACGCATTTTAAATAATTTTTTGGCAAATTGGTTTATTTCTATCTTTCAGCTACCTTCCTAACTATGACAGTTTCCATTGCAAATAGCACTCTGTGAGCAACAGTAGCTTCTGCACGGGAAGCTACTGTAGCACCCATCAGGCTTCACTACCCAGTGCCAAATTGAGGGTTACAACCTTCATTTTCACATCCTGAATCCCTAAGATTTAGCTCACAGAGAAACTGCAGCACATTTATGTTTAGCTGCAAAAGGAACGTGAGCTCATAGTAAATTAACATTTGAAGGAAATATATCCTGGAAAATAGAAACCAACTTCAATGAAACAAACTTTAAGAGAAACAAACACCTGCAATGATACAAAAGCGAGGGTGTGTGTTCACTCATTTCTTATAACTTTGGTAGCAACAGCACAAATTCGAGTCCAAACATGACTCTAAACCAGAAAAAAGCCACTACATAGAAAGAGGTGCTGTACAGCACTACCACCATAATGTTTCATTGTGATGGTGACAAAACACAAGTAAGTTGCTGATTTTGGAGTAAACCAAACCCCAAACTAGGATTACTCTATGATTATTTCACCAGTTTTCCTTTCTAAGGGAATGGAACCAAGCTGAGCAGTGGTAACCAGTAAGAGAACCATGTATGTGGCATGACTGTTTTAAAGTTATATAAAAAATATTTTACTCAATGTAGGAGAAACAGAAAGTTTACCAAGTGCCTCACTCATCCATGGTATGTCAGACTGCACATCACAGACAAGTTCAGGGAACTCCTCAGTGAGGTTTGAACACTGCTTCTGCACATAGAATACGTTGGGAGAGGTCACTTTCTTCTCCACGATGTCCAGAAAGTCCATGAAAGGCATTTGGCGCTCCTCTGGCATGACAAAACGGTCCTGAAACACCGCATCTGCATAACCATTTGGTGTTACTGCCACACTCACTACCTTGGGACCTACTACCTCCCTGCAAAATAAATCAAAGGTTTATGGCCAGACCTGTAATTGGCTCGTGTATTAGATGCTGGTTACTTTAAGAACAACATGCTTCATGGGCAGCAAAAATAAGAAGCCTGGCTTTCTGTAGATGCTTATCTTTTGACAAGATTTTCTACTGTCTATTAAGGACTCTGCTCCAATTGCTCCTTGCATTCAAGGCAAAAGGAGTGTCTTTTGCCTCTCTGAATTCTCTCATCTCTACGAGGTGAGTTCATGAAGTATCTCCCTTTTCCTCAGAGGAAACAGAAAGAAGGCGCTCTTTAGTCACTTCTCATGAGTTGTGCCAGAGCCTGATATCCTCAGGACCACTCAATCCAGCCAAATCTGTGTGGCCTTATGTAAAAAAGCCATTGAGAGAGAAAGTGTAGACAGGGACTGACAGACATACATTTTGAGACTAATAGACCACACTTCAATGAGAAGTTTAATTTAAAAATGCATTTATGTTAGGTCTAACCAAAAATTCCCTCTCAGAAAAGAACTTGCTTTTCTAAAATTCAGACATTGTTAAAATGCTCCATTATTTCTTTAAAAAAACAGGATGCACTTGGTCACAAACAAGTCAGTCTGGTTTTACAGCACTACAGCCCCACTCTAACTGAGGGATACAGGGTGGAGCACACGTCAGGACACTAGGAATGGACTCAGTTTTGATAACGCGAGTCTACTGGCTGTACCCAGTCAAAATACTCACCCTTCCTACAGAATCTGAACTGCTCAGGGTAGTATGCCCATAGGAAGAAATTTAAACTTGAGTTTTGGACGTTGTGTAAAGAAGATGACTGAACACCTTCATACAGATGCACAGAGGAATCTGAGATAATCTCATGAATAAAAACATTAACAAAGGGCCTTTCAGTGGGGTCAACTTAAATTGAACACAAGTCATGCTCAAAAGCTCATTCCTACCTAAGGTATGCTGAGGTCCATTTCTTCAGAGCTGGCCAGTGGCTGATGGCATTCTGAATTATGCAGGGCTTGTTTGGACTCACCCACTCTCGATAAAACTCCAGCGGGGACGGAGGCCTATCCAGATACGGCACAGACTCCGTCCACCCCAACTCTGTCCAGGCAAACGAGAAGCAGTTTTACTCCGTGTCCCGAGTGACGCGCCCTGTATTAGAGCTCTAAGTGGCTTTAAACCCCAAACCACTGGTGGTCACTGAGAGCAAGCGGTGCCCCTCAGACTCCCTAAGTCACTCTGTTAAAGCCCTGACCTTGTCGCAGAGCACTTCTGGGCCAGGGGCAGGCACCCTCCTGCTGCCAGCCAGACTCCCCCCACACGCATCCCCGCTGGGGGCCCACGGGAGAGCCGTGCCGCCTGGAAGGCCGCGTGTGACAGGGGATTCACCTCTGATAAAAGCCTTTATAAAGCCTCCACTGAGGTGGCAGCAAAGACACGGCGAGAAGCTACTCAGAAGCCGCAACGGCGCTTTGCTTTGCCGCTTTGCACATCGGAAGACAACCCAAACGCATCATTTTCCTCAGGGGCTGACGGCGCCCGGGCCAGGCGTGGCCGTCCCCATGCGGTTACGCCGCCAGCCCCGCGGCCTCCCCCCGCTCCCCGGTGGGCTCCTCCCGGCCCCCCGCGCCTTTGGCCGGAGCCACGAAGCCGCCCAGGCCCGGCCCAGCCCGGCGCTCACCGCGGGCGTCCCTCGGGAAGGCGGCCAGGCAGCCCCGGACAGCCCTCAGCGCCGCGCCCTCCGCCATGGCCGCGCCACCTCCCCGCACGGCCCGGCCCGGCCCCGCGCTCCGCCCCCGGCCCGGCGCGGAGCCAGCCCCATCCCGGCCCCCGAGGAGGCCCCGGCCCGGGCTGAGGGAAAAAAAGAGCCCCCAGGTGCTGCCGGCGAGGAACGGCTGTACCAAATGATCACATTTTTATTGAAACAGTTTAAGACACGGAGTACAAATGAATACAGAGTTAAAAACAGCTCCCGCACGGGGGGGGGAAGCCTCACAGTGCAAAAAAAAAAAAAAAAAGAAAAAGAAAAACCAAACAACTTTTTATTTTTTCAAATTAAAAAAAAAGACATTTTAAAGGATTATTTTACTTGGAGGCAAAAGTATAAAAACACATTTATAAATAAAGCAAGAGGGTTGGGCTTTTGTTTTTATTTAAACCACTGAAGGAGAAGGGTAGTGTTGAAGACCACAGGTAGAGCTGTCCGGTGCCTAGGGCATACACAAGACATGCAGGGTGGACATGGCTTATTCCTAAAGTTGCTGCCCGCGCATTTCCCCCTCCATGGGTACAGCAGGTCACCTACACGAACACAGAGCCCAGTGCCCGCTGTTCTCTACAACACTCAGTCTGCAACACGGGGCGTGCTTGTCTTACCCCACAGAACAGCCTGCTCGCTCAGGGGCCGCACAAGACCTGCTTCTATTATTTTCTTGAGGTTTTTATCATTTAGTATCCTGGATGTTGCACATCTGGGGACGGGGGGGAGATGACACCATATACATGCATGACTTTTACCAATGGTGTTTAAATACCTGTATTTTTTCCTTATATATAATTATATACATATCCTTTCTTTAAAAAAATTAAGTTCATATGTTTCTACTCCTGTAGGGAAACACCCCAGTTCTCTGAGGTGTGAAGAATTCTCCAAAATGGGGGATTTTGGTGAGGATGCTCTAAGGCCTACCCCAACCATCACCTGGGAGAGCTGACAGAAAGGAGAAGACAACCTGAGAGAGGAGGTGGAGGAAACGCACAAACACCGTACATCATCTGGGTGCTACTGAGGGAAAGGAGGAAGGCCTCAGCGACCCGCGGCAGGAGTGACACCGAGTTTGCTGCGCTTCCTCCTGCACCACTTCAGAGGGCCTAAGAACGAAGCAAGGGGTCTCGCAGGCAAAGTGACACTATTTACTATGAAGATGGGGCCGGGGGGAACACAGCACTGTTCTCATTTTGACCAGGAATGTTGGGTATAAGGGATAAAACGTATGTAAGGAGAACAGGTAGATCTAAATTTTTTCTTTTTTTTACAGACTATGTTAAACAAATAACTTAGTTTAATACAGGTGTCTGGTTGTACCTGTGCTAACACCCACACAAACCAGTAAGAGGGATCCCAAATCAGTAAGAGGGATAGACTCAAGTTTATTACCTCCTCCCACAAGCCTTTTCACTTCCCAGGCAACTACCATTCAGTTTTTCTCTACTTGGCCTAATGGACAGCCTGTAGTGAACCATACTCACAAGGTGCAACAAAATGTAACACATTTATGCTCTCTTTTTGCTGTAAACTAGAATTTTTAGGGATATTTCCTACTGCCAGCAATAGGAAGTTACCAGGGAAGAGTCAGTTGCATCAGTCTCAAACAGCAGCACTATCTCATCACACCTCTAAGCAACAAACTTGTGGCACTAACATCTCCTTTACAGGACTTCCACCACTCAGTTCTTAACTACCAAACCTTGGGCAAGCAGCTGACAATTTTGCCTTTTAATATGCAGTTGCTTAGAGGACAGCAAGCAAAGAAACAAGAGGCCCAATAGGACATCTTTAAAAAAACATCTTTCAATTCATTCTTCAGTTACTGATCGCCACCTCAGTCCTAAATCTACTTTCCTGAAGCCTTTCTGTACTATGTCTCATGGTTATTGGCCAAATGATGTTCCTCAGGCCAAGACTCTCTACCTCTACTTTGTTTTCCTGAATGTCCTACACATGCTATTCTAATTTAAACTATACAATCATCCTCCAGCTGATCTACTTGCCCAACTCTTTTATCATCATTCTGAATAATTTACCTCTGGTTTCCTGCATGCAGCCATGACCCCCAAGCAAAATCCACTCCAGGAAACAAAACCCACTTTGATCAGCTTAAAAATCAAATTTGCTCCACGTCTCATTTCCAAGGAGCTTTGTTTTGTATCTCTATGCCAGCTTCACTGGTTGTTGCTCTGTGCCTCGATGTCAATTTCATTCTGGCTCTCTCTGACCCTTTTTGTCACTACCTCATAGTAGAAATAATAAAATGGAATAAAATTGCACAAGGAAGTAATATAAAGGACCCTTAAACCATTATCTTCAGTACCAAAAGATACCTGGGTTGAAGGGACTGCTATTTTACCTGAGTGTCTTGTGGCCCCAGTACAGCAAGAAATTTCTTGTATACCAGGACATACATGTTCACAGTCTGAAAGTGGAGGAACTAATCATCTTAAAAGCAAGCTTGGCCCACACTAACTCTGTCACAGACCCACAACTGCCACCAGACATTCCACTCACAGCATCTCCAGCACAACTTTTCACTCAAGGAAACTGCCAGAAATTTCCTCTACTTTTCAACTTGTCTTTACAAACCTCTCTTGCACAACTGATTCAGAAGAGCGCAATGCTGAGACAGGACTAGAAGACAACACTTTTAAAGTTTCAGTGCAAGCCCATGGAAGGAAAGGTTAGCAAGGACACCTGAAACATTTGATGAAGCAGATCTATGTTACAGGCAGAAAAAGCTGGAAAGCCCTGAAAGTGCTTGCCATGCTGCCATGTCCTGAAGCATTCAGCAGTGGTGATCAGCCAGAAACCTGTTAGGGGGAGAGCAAGAACTGCAGATAATTCATCCCTAGAGTATATTGAAGAAATAGGTCACCAGTCTGGCTGTCCCAGTAGAAAAAGGCTGCAATGCAGATCCCCAGTCACAGAAAGGACATAAAACAAAGCAAGACAACAGAGTGCATTTCAGAGAACCACAGGATTTCCAAGAGATGCCAACCAGGACAGTAAAACAAAAGAAGATTGCTTCAGGCCTTTAACCTATGGGAACAAAGTGACTGGCTACCTTTAGTGACTTCCAGATGCTGGCATTCTCTCACCCACTTGGAAGCTTCTTCTTGCATTAGTTTTATAAAATGGGGTTACACTACTCTGCCTTAAAATAAATACAAGTCTGAAGATGGAGGAAATAAAGCATTTGTGCATCTGCCTCTGTTGTGAAAAGGAGTGGGAATAAGGGGGAAGGTGCTGAAGAGTTTTTATTGGTTTTAATGTTTTGTTTTTTTTTCTTAGCTTATCATTGACTAGTAAAGTATCACTGGACATTTTTAAGCCATAACAAACACAGGTCAGCATAGGTTTAGAGAAGCTCCACAGGGTGAGAAGAGAATTGCACACACAAATGCAAAGAAGATTTTCTGTTTCAGTCAAGAGATTAATGAAAAGAGTCTGGGGGAGGGGGTAGGGGAATGGTAGAAAACACATTCCAAAATATCTTAGTTCAAAGTTCTAGGAAAACCATTTTCTGCAGGTAGGTGAAATAGATTTACAAAAGGAAAGAGAATCCCAGTTTTCTCGGGATGTAAGTGTTGTTTTCCTGACAAGCAAGAAAACATTTTTCCATCAAGACAGTGAAATCAACAAATGATATGGATGAGCAGTTGCACTGAAGATCTCTCAAATCCACAGTTACGCTGTATGAGATGGAAACCAGCTTTTCAACGTCACTTCTCAGCAAATAAATCATAACCCCAAATTTCCCAGTCATGATAACATCAAAGTTGATATCCAATTCCTAATCATGAAAGCTGGCTGAAATGAACTTTCATATTTGTATTTAAATCTTTTTAAAACGTCGTCAGGAAAAAAAAAGGCTGCAGTACATGAATATCAACATAATGCCAAATTCCAGACTAAAAATATCACTACTGATTTCATTAAGCAAACTCCAAAGCTTGGTCCAAGGGTTGCAAAGTCTTACCCCTGGAGGTGAACACAGATAAAAATACAGTATGGGGACTGTCTTGTGAAACAAGAGAAAAGCAGACAGAGTAGTCAAGACAACAATAAGATTACTCTAGGTAACAAACTATGGCAGGAAAAGAAAGAACAGCAAGACAAGATCTAAGCAGAAACAGTTCATTAATTGCACAGACACTCCAGCCTGTCTCCCTGTTGGGGATTTATAATACAGAGATTGTGTCTCGCGGGGATATGGCAAGGGATTGACATTTTTTGTTAAAGAATAAAGATAATAGTCACAAATGTGACATAGAGTAACAGTCAGAAAATAATAAATTAATAAATAAACCCATAAAAAGTCTGCTTCTTGATTCTCCTGAAGCCTTGGAGAAGAAGGGATTGGCTTCACTGGAACTCCTTTGTATTTAGTCAGCAGTTCAGATTTGCTTGGATTAACGGGATTTTCTTTGTTTCTTTAGGTGCCAAACATCCTGATCTCCTGGCTATGGAGAAATTTCCAGGCAATTTCTCCAAACTCCTCTTTCAAAACTTTGTCTAGAGACAGGAATTTGAAGACAATTGGGAAAAAAATATTAAAATTGTGGCCAGCACATTGCTAAGAATTAGAGCAAGTCAGTTGTAGTGGCCTGAGGAAATCAATTTCTAAAGGTCACCCCACCAGCTCTAGACCAGCACGATGATCGCATCAATCTGAAGATCTCTCTGTGGTCCTTCTCTTGGGATTATTTCTGTGTATTCACAAGCACCTGAAAGACACTGCTTTTAAAGTTTTTTGTCCATGCGTCGTTCCACAGCTTGTAGCAATAGCTCTGAGTACTGTTCCAGCAAAGCTAGTGTCTGCTCATCTCCCAGACTCTTGGGACTTGGTAGATTGGCACCAGATCCATCATTTAGTGGCCTAGTGGTATCTTGAGACTGTGCCAGTACCTCCGTAACCTTTGGAAGCTCTTCCTCATCCTTCAGGGAATCCAATTCTTTCTTCATTAAGGAGAATGCTTCTGTCAGGAGGCCTGCTATTTTATCTTTGTCAGTAGAAGACTCCGTATCATTTAACACCTGAAAATAAAGAGGCAAAAGAAAAGAAAAAAGAATGCATTGGGTTTTGGATAGAGCACAAAGTACGCAGTTTCAGCCCTTTAGGAAAGTGAAGCCATGCAGAAGATTTACGGACCATTTAAGTGTCCTTTTCTTCAACATTTGAGACTGCCAATTTAGTCATATATGTATGCATCCAATACAGCCAGTCATACAAGAAACAGAGGCATTACTCCAATAGGATAGAGGCAGAAAGTACATTTTTGGGTAGCGACCCCTTTATACTGAGCCTTAACAGCTACTGTTTCCCAGTTGCTACACAGGGCCACAGTCTGTTTTTCTTTCTGTCTGCCAGATGCAGCTGGTCAGAGGAATGCAGAGGTCACAGAGCTAATGCAAGCACTAAGACTGTAGCTGCAGAGAAACACGTGGCAGAAGCTCACTATGGAAATCTCACACTTAGTACAATTTGACAGATCAGTGCAAAGCAAAGAAAACAAGATCTGTTGTAATACTCTGCATGTAATGATGTTCTGGCAGTAAGGGGGACAGGCAAGTGGATGCGTGTTACTTCTCACAGCTGGATTCCCACGATAATTTGCTAATACTTTTCCCAGGCATCAAAGACAGAGAACAGAAGGCAATAATAAAACTTAAAGTTCATACAATATTCTATATCTCTGAAGCATAGTATAAATATTAACTAATTCCCTAATACCCCTTGGAAAAGGAGCGTACTGTTATCTTCAGCTTACAAATAGGAAGAACAATCTGTAAAGTTAATTGATTTGCTCAGAATACCATAGCAAGCCATTGGAAAAATGCAGCGGTTGAAAATCAGGAGTTCCTGTCTCCCAGCTCAAGCTTTGGTGCAGAGAAGTATACCAGGCAGCTTCTGCCACTGAACACGCAGTCAAGAGAATACTTCGAGCATGCAAGCACACACATTCAGTGCTTGTGGACTGTAAAGCCAACCTGCTAAAACAGAGACTGTGTCTGAGGTCACTCACCATGCGGTAAAGATGAATGGCTTTGCGCATGCTGTCCTGGAGCTCTGATACCACATGCTCACACTGCTCTACGCTGATGCACGATTCTGAAGGGGAGGAAAAAATAAAAGCCCACACTAAGGCACAGACACTCCAATATCTGAGATCTCACAGCTGGGTAAGAAAACGTTTCTTAACACATATTCAAAAGATCACGTGCATACACTTCTCGTTCAATTTTTAGGGATGGTTTGAGTCAATCCTTGGATAAAGTTCTATATTAGTTCATATTAGCTAGAGAGGCTTATTGGATAAAGTTCTGTGTGAACTTTCCTTCATATTAGCTAGAGATGCTTCTTGTTTCAAACATTCCTGTTTTTCTAATGTTTAGCCTCTCCAAAGTCAATAACGGTTTCTGTCGGATCATACAATGTTGTTACAGGCAAGGGTAGTCAAAAATCACCCATGTTATTCCCATTTATAGTTAAATTCAAGTTTGAAAGAAGTCTTCCAGTGGCAATATGGACTGATCTGAGGTGCCTCTAATTTGGCCTCCACCTAGTCAGAAACCTACACACTCTTCTTCACGTATCGTTTTGCACAGCATACAATGAAGAACTGTGAGGATAAAGGATTATACTGAATAATAACAGTGTTCTCTAGTGAGGACTAATGTCCAGAGGAGTGCTGACTAACAAACCCAGTCATAACAGTATCACATTGCTGAACAACCCAGGATACTGGTACACCATATTTCAAAACTTGAAAATAAAAGCAAGCAACACAGCTTTCTTCCAGTGCTCACTGGACACTAATTCCAAAGCATCAGAGCCAAAGGCCTGCAATGCTTTCAGAAAATAAACACTTCCATGAGTTAGACATAAATCATGAACAAAGACATTGACAGACACACAAACTGCAGTTATCTTCAATTTACAAAGGGCATATGACTTCCTTTAGTTACCCTAAAAACTGAACTTTGTCACACTAGCACAGTTATTTCTGCACTTCATGAAGGTCATCTTTGAACAGGCTGAGGGAACCTTAGCTAATTTTATGAATACATCTAGAAGATGTATAAATAAGCACTGCTAGAAGAACATCCTTTTATGTATACGTAAAAACACTTGAAAAACAAAAAAGGACATGAGCAAACCCTTCCATCTGCATTCTTCATTCCTGAATCACCCAACCTGGTAGAGCACAGTGGGTTTCTGTTCAGTCCAAGATTCTTGCCCCCTTCCCCCATCCCCCCCCCTTTTTTTTAACCCACTTCTTTCTTCTCATTATTGTTCCTGGATTTCTCCTCTACTCTTTCTTTTATGCTGGTCTCCAGTTCTATGAGATGCCAGTCAGGAGAAAGGTCACAAATGTAATATCAGTGCTTGAGTAACAGACGTTTTCTGCCTCTTGGGTGTGGAGAGCACAGCTCTTCAGAAAGCAGCAGGGAATATTAAACACAGCAACAGTATCCAGCACATCTTCAGCATTTTAACTGTAGATTTCAAAATGCTTCAATAAAAACAACTAAGTCTCCTTAACAGTAGATTTTATACAAGCAGGAAAAAAGAAGGACAGAAAAATTAAGTGGAATCCAAAAGTCACAGAGCAAGTCAGAAGCAGAACAGGTCTCTGACTGTCAGCCCTGCAGTTCTAGTCTAAACAGCCACATTATGATCCACAGAAGACACAGTAAATTGTCCACAGCAATAGCCAGCTCCGATCTAAACAGCTTTTCCAGCATTTACCACTACAAATTTGGGAAAAGTGGTCTCCAAGAAGGTGAAGGCTGGTAACTATCCACTGAGGGGAAAAAAATTTTGTAGATCAACTGTGCTAAACCATACTAACTCACTAAATAATGATGCTGAAATATCCTGTCAGGGAATGCTGTGTACGGGGAGCTGCTTAAAAAAAAAAATATATATATATATATATATATATTTGCTGTTTCTCTGCACTATCTATGCTAACTCTGCAAACAGAGGTTCCTATTAACTGACCAAAAATCATGTGATGTCTCACTTGATTCCCAAGTCTAGAAGAGAAAACTCAGCATAAAAAGTACAAACAAGTGAACTGTTATTGCCTGGCTGTAGAAATGATTCCACAGCTCCAGGCCGCACCCCTGTTGAAGGAAACCTCACCTCTGCAGGGGTTAGGGTTTGGAAGTTTCAGACACACTCACTGTTCAAAAGAGCAATTATCCTATGGTGTAAGAACAGTAGGTCCCTCAGACAAAAAAAAAAACAAAAAACAAACAAACAAACAAAAACATTTCCTGTATTGCATACCAGTGCTTCAATCTTAGGCATTTGATCCCTCTAGAAATACAGAAAGAAAAAGTGCAGCAAACCCAGAACGTCTCTCTGCAATGCTTAGGTGCAGAAATATTGTACTTCACCATTGCAATGAATGGTGGGACAGCCTGACACCACAGAAAGTAATTGATCAAAGGATAATAGAGGTATTCCTTCTCAGACACGAATAATAACAACATAGCAAAAGGGATTACAAAACTGTGCACTGCCTCGTCCCCTGAATGTATAATATATCAGAGCAGTGGTTAACATACAGCTTCATACTGCACAACTCAGCTGAGTAATTTGAGAAGTCATATTTCCTTTCAGGTTGTGACACAAAAGAAAAAACCTCTGGAGACCACAGCCTTGGAGGACAGGTTTTTTGCTTCAGTTTGAAGTTACCTACTAGCCTTCATATGATTGATGTACCTTAAACCAGAGCCTGTAACAGATCCAAGAGCTCTTTCAGCAGGTAAAATAGTTCCCCAGCTAGTACCTTTTTCTCCAAATTAGAGATAATTCAAAAACTAAATCCTTGTTCTTGATGCTCATACCCAAAGGCCTAGGCCTGCATGTGCACTGCGTGCCTAGCTTGCAGACGTCCTCAACGTGATAGCAGCACAGATTTTCTCACTCTCACAGGTGGTTACAGCAAGGAACTTGCCTTGGCCAAGCCTTATCTCACATAACAAAACTGCATGTAAACCACTCTGAACCCTGCACATTTGCACATGTTAACAAAGTGAGGACCAAGCTGCCTGGCATAACTTCACTGTCACTAATTATCTCACTAGGTCCAGCTAATACATACTGGCCTGCACCTTCACCTGCTGGTTGGAGAGGCAAAGGTGATGTAACTTACATGCACTAAGGGAGATTCACAACATGTCAGTTTTCAAGACTGACCAAAAAAGGTTAGAACCACTAGGTGCAATTGTTCAAGGAGGTCTACCTCCTCGCACCTTAGATTCAGCTAAAATCTAACTTGAGACATAAGACCCATAGAAAATGGAAATTAAAGACTCAGAAAAAGATGTCAGGCTGAAGAAGTGTCTCACCATTGAGGGGATGGCTTATGGAACGAGACAGGTGCAGACAGGACGAGACAGGCCAGAAGCTGGACGTAAAGAAATGTGATGGGATCGTGAAGCGGTTCACAAAGACAGGAGACAGAAGGGGGAAGATAAGAGATGGGTATCCATGCACACCTGAGACCTGTGCCGAGGCAGTTACAGATGTAGGAGACCTCGGCCTGATGGGGTCTAGTGGGCAAAGTCCGGGTTGGTTGTCTAGCACACAGGCGATGCCGGTGATCCTCTCCCTGCACCTGGGCAGCGTGCTTTCAGGAGACTTTAGGTGCCGGACCTCTGAAAACTCCCTCAGTTTTAGGTTTGTGACCTCTGGCTCATCTTGGCAACCTGTCCTTGAGACTGGACTCTCCACTGGGCTCTCCTTAACAAGTCCTGCTGAGTTCTCTCTACCAGGAACCGGAGACCCAGAGGTTTGATTCTCCCTTTTGGAGGTTCGGACCTCAGGAAAAGAGGGTTTCTTTTTACAGGCCCCAGCAGGTGACTGCGGAGACTGTGGCTCAAGCAGGGTTTTGGTTTTGGTAGTGGGTGAGAAGGAGGCCAGTGTGGGTCTATCAGGCAATGGCTTAGGAATGTCAAGAATCAGGTGTGCTCGGTTTGATGATGCCAACTTGCTGTGGAAGGACTTGGGAGATGAGCAGTTTACAACTGGCTGAAGCGCTGGCTTCACTGGAACGTTTTCTTTCACTGGTAACTTAATCTTCTCAGCATCTGTTGTGGGACTGAGCTGTGTCTTCTCTGGCACCGGAGGACTTGTCCTCCCATCAGTCGGCATTTCAGTGGAGTAACCAAGGTACAGATTTTCCCCTACAGATATGCTCCTTGACATCTTAGCCCGAAAGCTGGTTGTGGGGTTCATGTAGGACTTTGGTTTTGCAGTCCGGACATCTTTGGCCAGCAGAGCACCAGATCCATCCATCTTCAAGAGACTGGCTGATAACACCCTGCAATTGTTAGGTCTGGTATCCTTCTCAACCACCATCAGAGTCTGAGGACGCTGCTTGGCAGAAGGTATCACTCCAGGACCCTTATCTGTGAAAATTAAACAGACAAACATACCAAAAATAGAAAAGGGCCTGCAGTGAATTCCAAAAGTGGAAAGTAACAGGGTTGCTTCAGCTTATGTGACTCGGCTCAGCCCAGGGAAGAGGTGTTCAAAACCACTACTTCAGGTTAATGTTACCAAGCCTCAACAGCTTTCTTTTTTCCCCCATCCCTCATACTGCTAACACACTGCAGCTTACCTGATGAGAGACCTGTTCTTAAAGCATACAGACGGAAGACCTCAGACCACTCTGATCATTAACTGAAAGGCTGGAGGAAACAGGCACAAACTGTCAGTCCTCTAATCCACTCATATATACGTGGTGTTGCAGTGATAAGGTGTTTTTTTTTTTTAAACAAACAGAGTGCTTATTGATGGCTCATGAAACTGGAGTTCTTTCACGCAGAGTGCACAGATACAGTAAGCTCCCTCTTATTGCACTCTCCTTCCCTCTTTCTCCCTCCCCACTCTGGGGGAGCTTCACTCTTGACCTGGAACACCTACCCATGGCACGAGAGGATTTCTTTGCAGTCCTTTTCACCTTTGGCATTTTTCCTCCCACAGGTGCCAGACAAATATCAGAAACTGATAATTAGGAGACCAGCATCTGTATTACAAATTGAAAATATTTTCCCTTGATGGGCTAAGAATTAAAAGAGATGTAAAGCCCACAGCTCAGAACACAGAAAGACATTAGCTTAATTCAAACCTCTACTCAAACTCAAATCTCCCCATTTCATTTCTGAGTTTATACTACCACTCAGTCGGTGTCCTTACCCTCATGAACAAGGTCGTGAACTGACTGTGCCTTTCTCATCACTGCATTCACAGGGCCTTCTGGAAAGGATGCAATAACCCGTCCAGGAGCCATACCAGCTCTGCCGGCCTCCGAAGCTGATTTGCGTTTTTTCTGGACATAAACAGCCCGGTGTGTATTTATACTCTCCAGGAGATGGCTGTTCTCCAAAGCATCACCAGGATGACTGCCGCCATTTTTCAACAGGTCTGGAGTAAATCCATTGGTCTGGGTTGGAGGTGCAATGGGCTTTGAATCCAATATCAGATTCGATGAAGAGAGTGACAAGCGTCTAGAGAATGCAATAAAGAAATCCTAATTAAAACAAGTAAGTATATTGCCCTGGACAAACAAGCACGTGCATTTAGCCAGTTTCTGTGTGATAAAGAGCCCTTTCCTTCCCTATATGGATTTTTCAAGTCAAAATCACCCTAGGCTGTTACCAGTTTGTTCTACTTATCCCTGGAGGCATTGGTCTTCATGCATTTCACCTTAAACTACCCAATCACAAATAGCACCGGGTCACTGCTTCAGGAAGGGACTTTGCAAAAGGTGAAGGCAAAAGAACAGGAAAAGTTCCAGGCAGAGGGAAGACTGGGTAAGGTCAGGTCATGTCTCTTCTCTCAATTCACCTTACTAACAAAATCTTATACATTCTAAGATACCCCAAGAGAAACTACACTTTCACAACCTTATCAAAGTATAATTACTATGAAAGCTGGTCAGTATCTTCAAGAGAAAAGCTTTATTGCCTCCTCCTCTTCACTTCAGACAAGCATAGTGGGCTTACCTCAGAAAGGAGGCAACTTTCAATCTGATTTGTTTGACGGTCAAACAGATTAAAAGTCCACAAGTTTTCATAACCTAAAACTATTTCTCTTATTACACCTCTAGAGTTGCTAGCAACTTCCTTCACTCACCATTGCAAGTCTCCAGAAGCTTACACAATAACTAACCACTGGCTTTCTTCCCAAACATGAGGTCACAATGCTAGATAGAGCTTATAAGAGGCACTCCTGAGAGCAGCAACAACTGCATGTGAATACAGCAATCACAAAAAATTTTCTTAACACAGAATCTAGACATAGCTGGTGAACCACAGATGTACCTAAATCCGCTCTATTCTATACAATGAAATTAAATTAATTTGAGACAGGATTTCAGGTTGTCATTTTGGAATAATACAGGAGAACTTGTTTTAAATATTTATGTACCCAAATCAACTAAAATATTTACACTGCCACCACCCTTTTCTTCTTCTCTCTCTCTTTTTTTTTTTTTTTTTTTTTTAAACACCATGGGAAACAGCTTGGAGAGGCTTTTTGAGGTGCTTTGGGACTGAGGATTTTTTGGAAGAGTAATATAATAATATTCCCATGGAGCTTTGTATGAGACACCAGAGCACCCTGTAAAGGCATGGGACTGAGAAATGCGGCTCGGTAAGAAAGGACTATAAAACAAAGGAAAAGTTGACAAGCCTATTTTCATTGTCCAAGCTGAATGAAATGCAAAAGAATAAACAGAATATAAATGGTGAAGAGTAAATTAAACAACAGTGATTCCTTCAGCTTAATCAATCAAGGTATTAATCACAAAACAGTTAATCACACCTTCAAAAGAGGAAAAATAACAAAACAACAGTGTTGCTTTAGGAAGAAATGGATCAGCTCGAGTGTCACAGGATGGCCTGTCCAAACCACAAGGGTCTGCAACCAACCTGCTGGGTGCAGAAGCCTGCTTGCTATTTTGGCCCAGGGCCTAGCACAAGACCTCACACTAGTAAAAATAGACAGACAGACGCACTCAAAACAAGCAGAGCCATACCTGAGAGCCGGGGACTGGGAAAGAAAGCGAGAGGAAATGCTGAGGTTTTCAGTTCTTTCCAGACTCCTACATGAACCACCTAAAAATTTTGGTTAAAGGGGAGAGAAAAAAGGAGCAATTTAGTTACAGAACAAACAAACATTCTGACATGCATTTTCTCTTCACAGAGACTATTGAATGTGTCCTCCTCATATCCAAGGGGAAATTTTGAGCTAAAACAACAAAGAATTAAGTAATTTCATTGCCTTTTCTGTTCTTCTTAGATTACTCTGCCTTACATTGCTAATCTCCCTAAGGGTATGCCTCTTCCTTTTTCTCTTCCCTTTGTGTCCTATCCTGCCTGTAAGACTGTGAGGCATTGGCATCAAGCAGAAAGCAAACCAATCAAAGGAGGAAAACAAAAAAAGATATTGCTATGTGCAACCATTATCAATTCTAGCAAGATACGCTTTGTTCTGGAGTTGGTCGATAAAGACTAGCCAGCTCCTTTGCCACTCTGATGTCTCTTCTTATTCTCTCCCTCCACCCAGCATTTCAGCCTTTTCTTTTGTGGCATTTGTTTTGCCTTAACATACCACTAGAGGCCACTACATGTCACCTATGGGGACACACACACAGAGTCAATACATTCAAATACAACAGGAAAAACTGGTGCTAGAACAAGAGAAAGGCTTTTCAGGATTGCAGGGACAATACCTAACCCAAACCAACACAGACTCAAATCTGATCCACGCAAACTTACACACAAACCAACAGACTTATCAGATGTTTCTAATCTTCAAGCATCTCTACACTAATTCCCTATTTCCTCCTCTTTATACATTTATACCCAGCAGAAAGTCCTCTCAGAGAAAGTTCCCCCAGTAAGTGGAGAGCTGTACCTTTTCCATCAGTGCTGCCCAGTGTCCCAAAATGCTGCTTAAGGAACTTTTCCTGATCAGGTATCTGAGGAATTTCTCCCTCTGGAATGCTGGTACCCACATCCTCCTCTCCTTCCTCTCCCTCCAGGTCTGAGATGCCATCTACACTTAGGGGCTCAGTGCTTTCAGAATCTGGAAAAAGGTAAAAACAAAAACTGTAATAGCATGATCACAGTAACCTCAGTCACATTAAAAAAGATATTCACCAAACATGCTTATTTAAACAACTTAAACCTAAAATGTTACAGCTCAAGTCAGTCAGCATTAAGTGTAATTATCTAATTATCCCCCAACAGCACAGCCTATGGGATAACCAATATTAAATCAATATAAAATCTGCCTCCCTAGCTAGGAGGGCAGAACAAAGTAAAAGGTTTTCAAGGAAAGTACAATTCAACCAATTCCTGCTTCTACAGTGGCTTCACTGAAGTGCCTGCTCAGATGATCCTGAATCTTTACAGCAATGCTAGCAAGACTAGCTAGTAGCTCATGAAGAGGATCAGCTACTACAGATCGGGAGCACAAACAATGAACATGGACAGCATAGCCCCATCAAGTTCCTGCAGTGATCCGCATCAGATATAAATTATATCATCTTTGCATCTTACCTTCATTTGGATGGTCTGGGCTGGACAGACGACTGCTGCTGTAATCTACAGAGCAGGCACTATCAGGACTGTGTTTGTCTGGGCATCCATTGCTGTGATAATTTCTATTTAGCTTCCCATGGGGCAATGCTTTTACCTGGAACTCACTACAAGAGAGACAGGAAGATACAGTGCTAGAAGAAATTTGTTTTACATGTAAAGGAGCATAGTCTAATAAGGCCTTACCTGTGTTAATAACAGCTTTGATTACAAAAGTAAGACTTTAAAGAGAAAAACAAGTTGATTTATTTTATCATTATACAGTACATTTTTTGCATTTCATTAAGCTTGGACAGTGAAGTCTCAAGGGGACTGTCTGACTTCCTGGGTGTTGTTAGTTTCCCGTGACTACAAGGCACCAGCACTGCACTGCCCTGGCTTGATTTCCAGCACAGCTGAAGAACAAACGAAGTGGTCTACTCAATTAAAAAAGGACTAAAATCAGGCCTATACCCGTATGACACAAACTCCTATTTGCCACAGATTTGAGCCCAAATGCAGTATTTTTTCTATGTTCACAACCTGCTTCTTTGAGCCATTTCACTGTTGCAAAACAGAGAAGATCCCAGATTTGAGCAAGACTAATTCACTGATGAATATCATAAAAAATATAGTGTTGCAGGACAGGGTTCCTGATTTCTTTTGTGAATTCTCACGTTTTATTTTGTCAAGACACAAACACTGTTCTTTTTGCCTGATGCCTGAGGATGCAGAATTCACTCAATGGAACTGCATGGCAAGTACAGCTTGCAAAAACGAGCAAACTTTGAGATATTTCCAGTCTGTATCCAACATCACCAGAATGCCTCCCTTTCTTACATGTTGGAACAGCGCATGGGGCTGTCTATAATGTTACCATAATACAGATAAAAATGTAAATAAAGAGAAACTGGGAAAAAGCTTGCAGTTTCAACTGCAAAATCTTGGCATGCACTGTTTTATAGAAGCCTGTCTAAAGCTATCAACCCACTCTTTTTAACAGAGAAGGAGGAGACAGAGGAAATTAAACAGTTATTAGCATCAGGTTAAGAAGCAAAGGGAAAAATATAATCGAGGAAGGAAAAAATGGAGCATAGAAAAAAACAGAAAATTCAGTAAGGTAAAACTAAAACAGAAGAAATAGCAGAGGAAGGAGAAAGGTCTCCACTGTCTACAGTGTCCTTGTAAATTCTAACTCATGCAACTCATTATATTTCTCACAACAGCAACATCACATACTACATTTAAGTTAAATTCTTGCCCAATTAGGTTTGGAATTGTCCCAAATAATAACATCCTGTCTTTTGTCCTGGGCAGACATTTCACTGCCACGTATATGTCACTGTTGGGTGCTTTTCCAGCTTCCAAATTTTCCCTTGTTTATTTCAACCCAGAGGAGGGAGAAAGCAAAAGGCTGCTCCCAAATCGTTTATTCAACAAAATACTGGAGGAGGCTGTTAATGTGCAGTTTCCTCAGAGGAAAGATTATTTTAATGGTGCCCTTTTAGTTTCACCTTCCTTTAGCATCAGGCTGGCATAAAACCCTCAACTAAATATGCCTGGCATCAATCAAGCAGTAAGTCGACTCATCTAAGTTACCACACAAGCTGCAAGCAAACTAAACCAGAAATACCTAAGCCATGCATAGCAGAGAGCTTATTTTTATTTTTGACCTGTTAGGGTCTGTGGGATGGATTTCGTCTTGCTCAGGGTAGATTACACACTCCTCACTTTCAGATGGTTCCAGTTCCTGAGAGAAAATCCCCTCTTCACAAGACACGAGCCGAATCACCTGGGGCCGCACACAAGACCGGTTGTCTTGGGGAGCTATTGAGCTTCCAACCTGGTTAAAAAAAAAAAAAAACACATAAAATTAGATATTACCAATGTTTTTCCTTCAGGTCAGCAGCTGCTGTGCAGATCTAGAAAGTACACATTACAACATAGAACGAATATCATCAGAAATCTGAGATTAGAAAACAGCACTTCTGTGTCTCCTCCTCCTCAACTAGTAAGCTTGACTGCTGTAGTTTCCTATTTTGTTTCCCATTTGCAATCCCCTAAAATTCTCTAGTGAAGTACTAGACTCCCCACACCTATCTGCTCACGCATGAAAAATATAAGCCACCTGTCAGCAGGTTATGTTTATTTTTACAGGCTGATCAGCCATAGTTTAGAGAAGTCTGTGGGCCACAGCTGAAAATCATTGGCTTACTTGCACACAGTAAGCCCAATTTTCTCTTCAGTCATGCAGTTATAAAGCAAGGAAAAACACATCTACCTTCAGCACAGACTGCTACTAGAAAACAGGCATTAATCTTCTGGGGTATTAGCACACATTACTTGCTGTGACCCATAGGTACAGAGATCCTGTCTGTGTTTTAAAGCTCACAATAATCTAGCACAACCCACAACTAAGGGCCTCATTTGAGCCACACTTCAGTTACTACTGGAGTGGAGAAACAGTACTCCATCAAGGTGAGGTAACAGGAAATCAGGCACACCTTTAATGCCAAGCTCAGTTTCTCAGCTTGTTTTATCCATTACTAACCAAGGAGCTGAGGGAAAATACAAGTCCTTTCCCCATCTTTGGAAAGAAACCTTAATCCCACATGGGCTCTGCTTTGAGTATTAACTACAAGAGTTAGCTGAGCAGTTTTCTCAGAAGGTAAAGATATAAAGAATATTATCAAGCAGTAATAAACACAGCTAATAATAAACAGAGGCAGGACAGATACACTCAGAGTACATTCACCTCCTCAAAGAAGTACCACCCTTACTTTGTTGATGTGCACAGGTAGATCTGCCTGTTCTTCTCTATCATCCCCATTGCTGTTTTGAGACAGCGAATCTCGACTTGGAGATCGGGAAACAGAGAAGGACTCCAGCTGACGTAAGTCAAGCATGGATTTCACAGTCATCTCTATGTTGCTGGTTGGCTGGGACCAGCGCCCACGTTGCCGGGGCATCTTGCTCATTGGTGCCTCCGAACGCTGGATTGCTGCTATCTCCTTGGCCTGAAATTGAAAGACAGTCTTAGGGAATCAGGTCTGCTGATTGTAAAACAGGAGAGAAAATATACGACCCATAGCAAAACAAAATTATAACCATCTCCAAAAAAGCTGTTCATCAGCTTAAAATTCCTCCCCTAATCATAAAGGCATCAAGGTAAATTGATAGTTTTGTTGCAGCTTCTTGCATGACTGAACATTCAAATGCCTTGCTCAGATCCTAGCATAAAATAAGCTTCAAGCCTACATGATATTCAGGTCAGAAATGAAGGGGACAAAAACATAACATCTGATGGAACGATACAGAGGTAGAGATCCCAAGTGAAAACATCTCTTAACTAGGCTCTATTTTGCCACCCCAAATCATTCTTCACTGATGGGCTTCTCAATAGTTTCCCACTGCGGCTGCACCTTTCCCAGTAGTGAAAATGAAAAGTTTTCTATCTCCATGTGAATTTCTTTTCCAGTTTCCCTATGATGAGAAATACAATTGGAAGATTTAGCAACTCACCCTCCTCATTTCCCAATGGGAAAGGCTTCTTGAGAGGGTAAGGTCTGGATCTGGAAAGGGAAAAAGATAGATACCTAGTTGTCATCCTTGGACAGTGGTCCAGCTTTTTGAAAGATCTCTTACCTCATCTTTCCCCCATGGCAGCTTTCCTACACATTTTGAACCCACACACCACTGTCAACATGGTTTCTCATGAACTGCCAAATCATTGTATCATTTTTTTTATTTTTTTAAAACACAGTTTTATACAGGTTTTTCACTGACTCAGCAGAACACTTGCCACAGTGCAGTAGCCCATCAAAGGCTTGGAAAAAAAGCCTGCTCCAATACACTGTAACATCTATAGTAAAAATATCTCAAATAGGTAATGGTAATTTCTACTGTAAGTTTTATCAGGCATCCTTAGAACCCTCCATGAGATCTCTTTTGAATTCTGTGGACTTGTAATAACCTGTAGAACCAAGCCAATGGGATTAATACAAAAACTGTTTGGCCAGCTGGAACTAGCAAGACACTTCGCAATTTAACAACAGAACACCGAAATACACCTCTGTTTAGATGTTGGAATGGGCAACATTGCCCAGTAGTGCTGATCCATCTGGTCCTGTTTTGGTCTCTATCTGCACATACCTTGCTGTAACTAAGTCCTAAGTATCTTGTCTCCTCCCCCCTACACATTCATGTCATTTTTCTCCGTATCTGCTGCCCATGCCCCGCTCCCATTTATACCTGAGTCTCTCTCGGTGTTGCAGTTGGACTGAATATGGAAAGATTGCAGCCCACTTAACTCGTCTTCATCATTCCCTTCATCTTCACCATCCTTGTCGCTGTCTGATGAAAGTGCAGGCACAGAGGATAGGGCAGAGATGGACTCGTGCCTGGGAGGCAGAAATTGGAAGAAGTGTTACAGTCGTTCTCAAGAACAGCCCAACATTTCAAATCCTACACCAGGCAATTCTCTACCTGATTCTCTCCCTCACAGAGAACACTCAGCAGGCTGCCTCAACTCTCCCAAACAGCCCTAGATGGACCCACCCCTGAGAAACAGGGCAAGTTAAGCCCTGCACAATGGTGTGTAGAGCCTTCCACAGAAACCATCTTTTACATGTAGAATGATGACAGAAATCAGAACAAAAGTAAACGAGCCAGAGCAAGTCGAGTGGAATGAAACTTGGCCTTCCATTTCAGACCCAGACAATCCAAAAAGTCAGGACGGTAGAGTGTATTTGAAAGGAAAGTATTTCTCCCACCCTTAAGCATTTCCTCTCTGGAACTATTTTACACATCAAAAATGTCAGAGATATTTATTCCCTGTTTGACAGCAATTGGATATATGGCAAATTATTATTTGCAGACAGGTTCACATCAAGGATTGCACCATAAAGAACCTGCATGAACAGCCCCCACACCATAAGAGTGCCATGTTGCACTTTTTAGCTTTAACGCACAAGGAATGTAAAACAAAATTTGGGCAGATCTTTGATCAAAGTAGATCAAACAAGCATTCCCACAGAAACCTCAGAAGCACTCCAGGCACAGAACTCCCTGGTAACAACTCAGAACACTTACCAGCACCAAACTATTTTTTTTCCTTCTTCCCCTTCCTCCCCTCACCCCTTCAGACAAAAGAACCAAACGATTTAACCCACTTTGGACAATAATTGAAGAAATGAAGAACCCCTAAAAAAAATTTGAGTAGTGCCCACTCTATGGCCTTGAGTTACAGTGCCAAACTCATCATTAGTGACGCTTATAGGATACCAGTTGTGGGTGTTGAGTGCCAAGCATTATTCATGAGATAAAAATAGCTCATCCACCAAATACAGATCATCCTGGCGAGGAACCAAGTTCTCCGGCAGCTGACAGATAGCAGGCAGTATTAAAACATGTCAAGAAGTAGTTAAAGTATTTTAATCTTTTCTCTTCCCACATAGTGGCGGAACTTTCATTTCCATTTTATTAGGAGTGGCTGAGCAATAATTACCCAATCCCTTCAGATGAGCTATAGGATGTTTTGGCAAAAAAGAAGAACAAAACTAACAGCACAGTCAGCTGAGTTGTTCAGTGAAACAGGACAGTTGTCCAGTGAAACAGTTTCATGTTGGCTGCACTTATCTATTTTTGACAGTTGAGTATGTCATTTTCCATCTTTTCTATAGTCTTCTTGTGTGTCCATCTTGTCATTCTCATGGTCTTGTGTCTGAGCAGGGAAATCGCAATGAAGCTCAAGCACCGCAGTACAATTGAGGCTATGACAAGATTTATGCTGTGAGGTATAATGGCTCTATATATCATAGGAAATATTAACTTTTATCAGTAACTCAGCATCTTTCTGCTTGTGTCCACCATGGTTGTTTGAGGAGATTATCAAGGAAGAAGGGTTAGATTAGACCTCTTAGCATCTAACTGGTTGGATGTCTTACTATGAGGAGGTGGCAAGGCAAGGTTACGTGTCTGCTAAATTCCTGCATGTACTACTATTGGTGTAAATGGAGAAGGGAGGATTGCTATCAACGTGTTTTATGTTACAAATAGAAAGATGGCCTCTATCCATCAGATAGGTACTGACAAAATTAGCAAGGGGGAAAAAAAAAGTAGTATTTTCCAGCATCCTCAAAGAAGCTGAGTAAGTGAATGCAAAACATATTTTGGAAGTCGGATGGGCTTCTTTTTTACCTTATGGGAAGTGCCAAGCAAATTATGAAGTCAGATGTATCCAATACAAATGTGCGGTTGTCTCATATTACACAGCAAAAATTCAAGCCCCCTTCTACATCCTCCTTTTTCAACTCTCATATGCTTTTCAAATTCAGTCCTGTGACTCAAATGCAGATAACTGAATGGGGTTTTCAGAAGCATCTTAGGCCCACTGACTTCAAACAGAGATACTTCTGAAAATGAAACCTATGTTCACAAGGTCTTGAGTGTTTTAACTCTTCTGCTTGCCCAAGTCAATCCTCCAATTTGGACTTCACTTCTTTCTCCACATTCATCTATGTACACTGGATTTTCTTCTAAACACATTCCACACGTCCTCAACACTCTTCCACAGTTCTTGTTCGTGCTTGGATGAAAGTCAGAGTAATACAGGTTGAGGTTTCAAGCATGGGAGTTGCTTCCGAATAAGCACCACATGAGAGCATTCTGACATGGACGGAAGAAGACTTCTGGGGTTTTGTTGAATTCCTGTTGAGAACAGGTTCAGTCAACCCCAACAAAGCATCATTACACCTGAATGAATGTTTCAGAGTAGCTATTCCGGAACAGCATGTACAGACATGTCCAGGTCTTATTATATGTGCGACTCAGTGCAAGGATTTTAATTGTCCGTGCTCTTGTCTTCTTCCTTTGCTAAGGAACTATCCCCTTCTAGTACCATGCCTAGGTTTTGTTCTGTGGGGATGGGCAGAGACAGTTGCACTTCAAAGTTCCCAATTTCTGAAAGGTCAGCCAGTACAGGGTCAACGGCAGGGAAGGACCTTCAGTAAGAAAGCCTTCAGGACACATAATATAGTAGACTCAGAAGTGCTACATGTATGTACGGAGCTCTAGTATTAAGACATCTGATGTTAGAGTACTCTGTATTCTTTTACATGTCCTCAATTTAACCTTTCTTTCTTTTCTTAAAACAACACAACAAAACACAAGAATGTCAACTATCCATTTCAACAGATATGGTATCAGCATTCCCACTCTGATCTTGTGCTACTTAAACTGTCAGCTCTGAGAGTCTATTTATGAAACCTTAACATCCTATGTGGTAGGGTACACTAGCCGATTCCATCCTCTGCCAAATGCCTAAGGGTTTTAAAATGAAAGTTACCCTGTTTTTCCTGACAGAAAGATCACAGTGCTGCTGACTTCAGAGCTTCCCTGGTGTTAAAACCTCAGCAGCTCAGCACAGACTCAGGCACCACTTTTGATCTGGCATCAAAAACCTGCCCCATTATGAGCCCTGGAAAAGGCACAGCTTTCCTGGACTGGACCAAAGCCTCACTGAAAATTTGATAAGGAGCTCCTCTTTCCCAATATACCCAAGGGCACACAGTACTTCTTTGTCTAAAATTACTGTATGTTTGCCAATGTAATTCAGATAACATTTCCATCTTCTGCTATTTATACTAGAGCTTCAATGAAAGTCACAGAAAAAGTGACTTTTAAAATTAAAAAATATAAATGCTCAGCTAAAACAAGACTAATCGCTGTAAACATTCCACAGGAAAATCAATTTAAAACTTCCCTTCCAAAAATTTGAGACAAGCTTTTATAAACAATAAGCACATACTTGGATCAAAATCAAAAGTTGAATTAAAAGGCCTGTACATGACTCCTCAGCTGAAAACACAAACGTCTCAAAACCAAAATGTACCAGCAATATCAGCTGAGTAAGTTCTTTATCCCAAACAATCAAAGCTCCTCATGTTCAGCAGATAAGAGACAAGCACACATTAGCAATTCTCACAACCAGAGACAGAACTAGAAGGCTATCAAGGGCACTATGGAGAATGGTGGATCATACAGGTCGGATCAGTTCCAAAATAACACAATGTCTCATAAGGCGAGTCAGAGAAATCCTTCAGAGGAGAAGCTTTAGTATCTCTAGAAGTTTTTGGACGGTTTAAAAAGGCTAAGACTCAGTTTGGAAAGAAGGTTGGATGGGGAGAGTTTGTGACAGAAGATTACAAAACCCTGAGGACGACACGTATCTGGATGCAGAACTACACTTCACCAAAACTCACAATATTCAGAACCAGGGAGTTTCAATGAACTAGCAGAAGAGTGGTTTAAAATAGAGAAAAAAGTCTTTCTTTCCATAGAGAATAGTGAACTCCTGGAACTTGTCACCATGGGAGGGTGCAGAGGCAAAGAATATTACAGAGTTCAAAAAGGATTTATACAAATTCAGTGGACAATGGCTCTGTGACCAAAGACTAAAGGGAACAGGCATAGATGTACCTCCCAACATCTCAGATGCAACAACTGAGCATAAGGCGAGTGCACCACAAAGGTCCATATAGCAAGGATCAGTGTCTCACTAAACAGCACTTCCACAGACAGAGACAGAACACTGAACTTTGTGGAACACTGGTGTGACCCAGAAAGGCACTTTCTACATGTATACATTGCAGATGTTATTCACTTGGGCTAATCCCTGCCCTGTCAATTGCAGCTGGATAGAGACAGCACTGTCCTGAATTAGAAGTCTCCTGCTCCCCACTGCCACCTCAGCTCAGTTTTGCTTCCCTGGTAGTATTTTGGTTATTCGTTTTGTCACACTCTCATATTATGGAACTATAGAATGCATTACTACCCACACCGAATTCTAGTAATACCATTCTAGAAAAAAAATAGTACAACAATGACATATCACCAGGCAGGGATCTTTCTTAATACTATTGTGACTCCTTTTGAGACAACAATTTTATATCTTAAGGTATAAACCAAATCTCTACTGCAACCTATACATACAGACTTTGGAAACACAACCAGAACAGCTATAGGGCATCTAGAAAACCAATCTCACTAAAGTTCATTAGTTTCTCCTCTCCCACCTCAGTAATGCTGATCCAATAGGTTCTTCTTCCATATTCAGTCCCAATCCAAAATGCTCTGGAGTTATGTCTTTGCTGAAATCCAGTGACCACAGCGGTCGATCAAAACTGAAAACAAGCTTTCAAAGCTGACCAAACAAGAAGATTCCAGGCTTGCAAGGAGGTAACCAAACAAGTTTAATAAAGTGCTGGGGTTGGCGTGGCACTAACACCGCCCTTCAGCAAGCGTCTGTGACGGAAACAAGTATCACCTAATGCGGAAGAGAACTGGGATTATCTGTCACAGGCTGAGCCTCAGTAGGGTAAGGCTGCAGCTGCTGGAATAATGGAGAGTCTGCTATAAAAAGCACATTGCTTGACAGCTCTAGAATTTTGGCTAGAAAAAGGCTTCATGAGTTCTCCTAGTATCGTTACTGAAAGCACTTATTAGGCAAGGGTTGTTTCAAGAATGAGCAGATCAAGACCTTCCCAAATGAAACTATGCAGACGGACTTGTTCAAATGTTACTTGCTCCCAAAGGGAGTGGGAAGCTCCTTGTGATACTCTAACAACCAGTGTGGTAAGTCCTCCAAAGCTTTGGCACTTGTATATCCAGAAATCAATTTGTAGCCATTCTGAGGAGGAAAACTGTGGGACATAGCATCAAAAAGCTCTGTTTTTCTTTTTTCTTTTTTCTTTCTTCCTTTTTTTTTCCCCCTCCACTTTGATCCCACATCAGCTTTGTCAGGAGTCTTTCCTATGTTGCTTTTGGTCAAACGAGTCTCAGCTATTTACTAACTATAGAGAAACCAAAGACATTACACTAATAATTCATAATCTCCTCTCCCTCTTGTTCTGCATAAAACCAGCGTCTGTGTTTAAGAACAACTTTTTAAAGAAAGGTCACCAGATAAATTTAGATCTATTTAGATTGTAGACCGTGGTAGTTTTTAGTTATGTTGCTCACTGAGCAAAAATAATAATATGATTTGGCTGGCAAGAACTTCTCATGGAAATTATTTTTATATTTATAATTAAAGGTGACTTTCTTCAAAAGCCTCCTGAATATAGTTAACAAAGAAACGATACAACTGTAAGAACTTTTCAGAATTATGATCAACATGGCAAACTCATGCAGCTCACAGGTTTGTCAGTACTGCCACTGCAGAAAATCACCTTTAAATTGCATTCAGCCTAGATCCACCGAGTTTTATTCATGAAGGAACAAGGCTTCCTTGGTGGGATGCTGCGTAGCGATCTCAGTACTGCTAAGTAAACTGCTTATTAAAAGTTTCTGACCACATTATTAAACTAAAATAAGACACAAGGGGCATTACATACATATTGCAATCAGTGAAGCAACACCGGGTAAGCCCGTCTGGAATATCACAGTCAGGTTTGTATATCCAAAGAGGCAAAGAAATCATGGCAAAACCAAAAGAGTAAGACAGCTTTTAGAAGACACTATCAGCGAAAAGAGCAGGAACTTTTCAGTTGAACTCCAGTGGCACACTTTTCACTTTAAACCTTACAAAGCCAGCTCTTCTCAGTCTACTCTGCTCACCTCATGAGTCCAGCTGTCTTGTGTGGCGGAGACTTTTCTGCCTGCTTTCCTCTCTGTTTCATGTCAGATAGTCGCTGCCGCATGTTGATGGTCATTTCTGAGCTCAGACGCCAGATGAAGATGCAGCTGAAAGAGGGAAAGGTAAGGCTTGGTTTAAGTCTCAGCTCATTTTATTAACATTATCAATTTCATTTGCAAAGGCAAACAAGAGACCTTCTAAACTGTGGTGGGGAGAGACAAACACAGGAACAGCTTCATGGAAATTCAATCCCATCATGAGCCTCATGACAAAAATGTAAAGCCTGCCTGGCAAAGACTCCTTATGAACTAGAGCAACTGCATAGAAATTTGCACAGGCTCATGTCTTATCCTGTACCTTTATTCCCCTACCTGACCAGCTGCTGAAGGAAATGTCATAACAAGTTATTCCATGGTCAGCAGGATAAATGAAGTCTGGCTCTCTACAGATGTGTTTTACATCCTCTTAGCATCAATTAAGCTGCAGGCTCTGGTTGCACCTTCCCCTATGGGCAAGATTTTCCTAAAGTCTCTCCCTCCATCTCATTGATTCTCTGTGGTGTACTAACAGTTAAACTTATGCAGTCATTCTTTTTATAGCCAGGGTAGTTCTTCTACTTCTCTATTCTGACTCTCCCCAGGAAACTTCTAAGGAATGTGATGGAATTTGGTCAATGGATTTTAAAGTGTTTAAGAAACGGAAACAAAGTGTCTTCTCATTGGTTTCATTTTCTTCAGAAATCTGGCTTCAAAAAATAAATTCCTCATCACATTAGAGAATACTGTATCTCATCTTCAGCTACTAGACAATAAAGCAACCAGTATTTTCTTTAAAATGCAACCTCAGTGCTAACTAATTCTTTTCATCTCACCCATCTTTCCTGTCTAGCTGGGTGTATTTACACTGATGTAGAAACAGAGGTGGTGTTTTTGCTATCACTTATAACATCATGCTTGCTACTTTGGAATCCAAAGAGTATTTAATCAAGTTCTTCAAGATCTGTCAGTGTCACCCTATTCATCAGTACTCCAATACACCAAGGAATTTTCAGTGAGGGGCTTTCCCCTCCTTCCTTGCTGGTTTGTAAAAAGTTTAGGTCTCCTGGACCAGAGGCAAACACCAAAGGCTCCAGGACCTTGAATGCCTGCATCTTCTCCATTTTTTTTTTTGTTTGTTTCATGAAAGGACATTTTAAAAAGTTTCTTTTTCATGCCACACCAAAAGGAAACAAACAACAACAACAAAACACCATTTCACGAAAAACTGACAAATCACTTCTTGCCCCCAGTCCCTGAGCTTTGTCACACACGAGGAACATCACTCCCAGCTACTCAAATCTCACACAGACACAGAAGCTTCCCATCACCACTGAAAATGTCATTCTTCTCCCCAGCTTTTTAGCGAAGAGAAAGTTGTGAGGCACTGCATCTGGGAACTATGGCAACCTAAGGCAGCCAGCTGCTTCTCCTCAAACAGCATCTCTCTTGAACATAACAGCACCTATAATCTGCTGCTGAGACAACACTGAAAAGCAGCAAACCAAATTCGGCAAGCAAATCTGGTTTGTTCATTTACCCCACCCCCACAGCAATCAAACCTAGAGATAAGCAGCAAACAGAATGAACTTGTAAATGCATTAAATACATTAGCATTCTACAAAAAGCTTTGCACAAGTATGCTCCCACCTACCCCTTTGGGTTTTTGCTTTTTTTTTTTTTTTGAACGTGCAGTATTTTTCTCCCATTCCTTGTGCCTTTCTTCATCTCCATTGTTCTCTTCCCAGTTTCATTCTTTGCACATGCTGTAGCATGAGATCAGACTATTTTCCCTGTTCTCCTTTGCAAAAGGCACTTTCTTTGCTCCTTACAGCTAAATTGTTCAAGAATCCCTTCCTCACTTCTCAACCACCTCCTCCACACCCTTACTGAAGAAAATGACACTCTCTCATGTCAACAAGGGAACACTGCACTAAATCACATGCAGCGCTGGGTACCTCAAACCTTCCATGTTTCTGGAATTTATCAGAAATTCACAACAAAAGGGGTCTTTATTCTGCAACTTTTCCCTTAATCTATTTACACACATGAAAGATATAAGGAAAAACAAATTATTTACTTTTTACTGAAAGAAAGAAAGAAATAACAACCTGATGCAATTAAAGGTGATATATTTTACATTTTGTAACAACTGACTCCCTAGAACTCTGCTTCCAGTTCAATTGTGTTTTATTAATAGGAGAGAGAGAGAGAAAGAGAGAATCTGGGTTGCGCAGGTCTTGAGATGGCACTCCAGGAAGCCTTGTTTCTCAAAGGAAAATCTTATTAGGTTCAGCTGATTTAAGCATTCACTGATTCCAGGAGCAGTGGGTCTGCTCACCTCTACAATCATTATATTTGGCGCATATTTTGCTTTTCCCTTAGGCTCAGTCTGGTGATTATTTAATGTTTTCATGAGCTGATTTGGCTCAATAATCTGCAGAAACCTCAGCTGGGGAGCCAGAGGCTGCTGATTTAGTGACTTGAATCAGCTTACTGAGGGGTCAGCTGTACCACAACTGGCTCAGGGGAGCAGGGAAGAGGACCGTATGGACAGGAACAGGAAGACTGGGGACAGGCCTTTCCTTTTTGCTGCTGGACAGGCCCATTCACCTGGCGAAACCTCACACATGGGGGTACTGTAAGAGAATGTTGTGGCGCCACTGTTCAGAATATCACAAACTCCATTACACTGCATTATGTTACGGACCTGAGAGTGGTAAAGTAAGAGGCCATGTCCCTGTTTCCTTTACTTTTACTATAATAGTACCTACATTCAGAAAACCACAAGAAAAACATTTCACATGGATATCTTGTTCTATGGAAGGATAATTTCTGCCAGAGCACATTTCAGATTTAGAACACCCTGAAGTTTCTTTGGACTTCATAAGACATTCCTCGTGAAATAAATCTACCCTCCTTCTGGACAAACTTTAAATGTAGTGTAAGATGGTATGAGCTGGTATCACAAACAAATCCCCCTTACCTGTCACCAGAAACAGAGATCAGATGTTTGCAGTCATTACTGAATTTCATCCCAGTTACAATTTCTGTGTGAAATAAAGCATGATCAATAAGCCTTCCTTTAATTATTTCAATGAGTAGAACAGATCATTAGCCAAATAGAATTTGAATCGCTGTGCTGAACACAGACTGATTAAAGTCAAACACTTCACAGATCGATATGCCCCAATCACCATAACCACCTAAGATTAGAAAGGTTATACCATGGCAAAATAAGCATACAGACTGAAGTCTCTTCTTGTCTATAACAGAATAACCCCTGCATGACAGGAGCTGAGAGTATGTCATAAAGAAATCCAGCATACACTGAAAAAACACAATCTTACACAGACCATTAACTGTGCAAACAAATACGTGGCCTGACAGGCATACATGCGCATGTGCTTACGTTTTCCAATGCAAAATGCAGTCTCAAAAAAGTTTGCAATGAAATAAACTATTACAATCTCACCCAAATATAACCTAGTCCAAAATACCCAACGGGTAAACTTTGGCAGAGAGGAACCTTCAGAAAGCTTTGACTAGTATCAGACACTAATATTACAGTCATCAGCAGAAAAATGTGTTTCCACAAGTTTACATGCCCTACCTGAGTGCCCATACATGGTCGCAACACACTCGCCAGAATAGAAATCAAAGATGGAGAGGTTCTTGTCAGAACAGCTGGTTGCAATATAAAGCCCAGAGGGATCAGTTTGCACCTGTTTAGGAGGTAAGAGAAGTGCAAAGATCTAGTGAGAAAGTGCTTTCAAACTGCATGAAAACAGTCCAGAACAGCAAAGACAACCATAGCTGTTAACAAAACAAAATGCAAGTAGCTCCACAAGACTCCAGCTGAGTACCAGGCTGCCCAGCATCACAGGACAAACGTCCAGTATAACTAAACAGTTAGAAAACAATTTTCCAGCCTAATCAGAGACTATAAACATTTTACATGGAATGCCTTCATGACTGCGAAGGCACCATCACCAATGGACAGGCTTATACCACTGTTTCCCATTTTCTTTTAAGCACTGAGGTCTTATTTTCTTTTACCAAATGACCAAAACAAAATAGAAGACTCAAAATAAATAAATAAAATCAGAGCTGCCAGACTTTAGTGAAATATTCAGACTCCAATCCTGAGGAGAGAAACTAACACAGAAAAAGCATCTTTGATGATGATGTGGTCAAATCTCCAGCATTGACAACTTCGGTTTGTTTTGTGTTTTTTTTTAAATATACACCCATTTATTCTTTTAGCCTTGATCAAATACCTCACTACAACTGAAGCAGCACTACACAGCAAATATAGCTACTGTCAGCAAATGCCATGCTTTGTGCTTTGCAGAACTTTGAGGAATCAAGAGTGAAAATGTCTGTTTTTTGAAGAAGCCACAATGTTAAAATAATGATAGCTTTTTTCAATAATGTTTATTTTGTTGCTGTATCTTTTGCTTCAGATGTCACTGGGTTCTATTTGCTAAACTTCAACGTATGTTATGACCTCACAACAACATACCAAAAAAGTTTAAATTCCAGAGGCAACTATAATCCCTTGGTTACATAACTGTCCTAAAAACAAACAAAATAATTGAGATTCCCCACTTGAGCTACACATAGAAAAAAAAAGGGTATTAAAAACAAAAAAATCCAGCTTCCAGCAACACTTCATGGTTTGTACTCTGAGAAAGATATAATCAGACACCTGAGCTTACCATCAATTTTTCATTTTCATTACTATGGCTTATAAAAACTTGATAGGAATATAATAGACACAGAGAATGAGAACTTGTTTCTCTCTGTAAAAAAGAAGAGGTGACACTGAAGAAAGCTGTTTGCTTTCCTCTCCTTTATTTAACCCAGTTATTTACACCCATCAGTAATATTGCTAAGCCTGTGCAGCTGAACAGAAATATTTGTTCTAAAAAATATAAAAATATGAAAATGTAAAAATGAGTGAAAACAAAAACAATGAAGAAGCTTGTTTGGTAACTTAAGCAGAGATACCTTGGTTGTGTCAATTGGTCTTTCCCCTTTAAAGACATGAATGCAACTCTTCCACACACCAATGTGCTAGCATCAATATTAACACTAAATCTTTAATGCATGTGGGTTTACCAGTGGAAGCACAGGCAAGTGGCAGAAGCAGGCAAGCTACCCCAAAGCCTGGATACACTCAGCAGGTGTGAAACACGAACAGACTGTCTAAATAGTGCTGGGTTTGTTCAGCCCTCCAGGGCTCAAAGAACTTGAGCTTTTCAGCATAGATGCTACTTAATTTTATCAACTTGTAAAGCCTTTCACTTGCATTTGCCCTCCGGCGATGACATTTCTCAACTCTGATCAACAGGCAACTCCACCTAAAAATCCTGTCAACAATAATCAAGAAGGCCAGAATGAGCTCTCTGGAGCAAAAAATTAAAGGACTGAAGTAAGGAGACTAAAGTATTTCCTGATGGACATTGTTGCAGTTTTGCTTGCTTTTGCAGCATGGGACTGTGTCTCACTTCAGACAGGGGACAGAGAGAAATTATCATCGTCCACTGACCCTTTTCCTATTTTAGCCTGATAGCCAAATACTTTACTGTCCCTTAAAGATGGAGGTAGTACGAACCAGCAGCAGGATAAGGATAAGCAAAGTAGAGAACAAGCAAAAAAAACCAACAACATTATTGTGTTCAGATTCATATTTCATTTTCTAAGCTCTAATCTACACTCAGAGGAGCAGGAAAAAGGAAAAGGGAAGAAGAAAGAAAACAACTTACTTTAATGAGGGTGCCATCTTCACCTTGGGATCCCTTGTAAAGCTTCTTCTGCTTTCCACTGCTTATGTTGAAAACCCTGGGGGGGACATTTCACATGAGATACAGGGAACAGGGCCTAACCACGGGAAGTAGAGCTGCAGCCTCTACAAACTATAACCACCAATCATTTAAATGGTTTAAGAAACAACCTGGAAAGTAACGTAAGGACCTAAGACCGGGTGATAAAATATCAAGCAGATCATCTGATTTAAAATTCAGGTTTGATTCTCAATCAAGAACAAGTATAGCATGCTGGCACTGAAGGGAAGTAGAATGGGGGGGAGCGAACCTTGCCATGCCTTGTTATGGTTGCTAATGGTTATGTAGCAGGAACAGCTCATAATAAGCTCCTGCCAGTCCACCCTTACTATAAAAATACCTGTGGTTTCTTCATACTAAAAGAAAGGTTTAAGAGAGCAAGACCCTTTATTTACATGAGAATGCAAAAACAAATGTCATTTAGCAGTGGCATTGAGCTATGTCCAGAATTCTCAGCATGTCATCCAGATACTACAAGAGACACACAGCTATGAAGATTCTCCTTTGCTTTGAAGGCAGAAGCAGACAGGCTGGAGAAATCGATAAAAAGGGAGCAGAGAATGGACTCCACTTGTAAAAAGACAGTCACATCTAGTTCACTTTTAAGCTCCTGCAGTCCCAGCTACTTCACAGTACCACAAAGCTTCTCACTGGGCATACCTTTAAAAGTAAAAGTTACCATAGTGCAGAAGTTCGTGCCCCACAGCTCAATGATGTGCCAAGGAAGGCACACTTTCTCTCTCCAGTAGAAAGGCTTTGCTCTGCAGGGCAACCCAGCAAGAAGCCGAGAATCCAATGGACATTACTATACATCCACACTTGTTTGTTTGTTTGTTTGTTATCAGCAAGGGAAAAAGCAGAGTTCAACCTCAGAGTTTGAGGTGAGACCTCAGATCAGTCTGAAAGTGCTGTGGCAAAGAATCAAGGAACAATGATGGGGCTCAGACTGCTCTGGCCAACTCATTTATGATTGCAAGAATATTTTCAAGACAAGAGGTGAAAACTAACCTGATATTACGATCCTGGCAACCAATAGCTGCATATTTCCAGCTGGGATCCACATCCATGTCATACAGAGTGGTCTTCCTAACAATGTGATGTGTTCGGGTAAACTGAACTCCTTCTCCTGTCTAAGCATGCAGGTAAAGGACTATGTCAAAATCAAGTAGTTAACCCATTATTAAAAACTTCTAAATTCAGATCCTCTCACACAGCCAACACAAACCAACACTTCCCTCTAACCAGGTGTGCTGAGAGCAGCTGGGACTGGAGGCACAGCAAACTCCTTCCTCCAGCCCATACTCTTTCACTACTCTTCACAATAGCTGGGACAGCAGAAGAAAAGCAGATATCCTGACAGTTCTCTACTTTGAATCTTGCTGAGAGAGGTCAGGCTGGGAGCCCTGCATGCTTCACAGAAATAGTTCTCTAAATGTAATCTCTTGTATTGAGACAGAGTGAGAGACACTGAGGCTGAAACAACAACAAGCACTTACAGAATTCTGATACTGCTCTTTAAAGTAGTTCCTTTATGGAGAGATTATTAAAAAAACACACAGCAAGCTGCAATAACTTTACCTTCTGCGCAGTGCGGAAATAGATGCTCTTGTCTGCTCCACAGCTTATCATTCTCACTTTCCCATCATTGGCTGGAACAAAAAGGCAGGAGACGATCAAAAGATAAATAGAGATACAAGGTGGAGGAAATGCTTCCATTTATACCACTGCTCATTTATTCCAGACCTGATTAGCTAAAACTGACTCCTACCTTAGCAGTATGACACTGCAGCAATACAGAAGCCCCTTCTCAGGGACAAAAATCTGATAATGCTCAAAGTGCATGACGTCTTAACACAGAGGACTTATGCAACAAATTAGGATGTAATTCTGTCTTTTCCCCCAGTAACATGCTCACGTTCTTATTCTCTGTGTGCCACAGCACTCTGTGGCAATATGACCAGAGAAAGGCGGGTCACACTCAGTATAAGCTGAAAATGGACAATAGGCAATTTTTATTCCTCAAAATCAGTCACATATTTCTCGCTGCCCTTTCTTACTCAGGTCAGGATTTCCTTCTTCCCTTAACAATGTTTTGTAACCAATCTATTTCTTCATCAAAACACACCTGAAAAAACTCAATGGAATGAAAATGGATACAATATCACACACTTGAGCTGCACCCACTTAGAGCAGGACTGCTTTTAGCTCACAGACTAGCACAATGGCCTAAGTTGCCAGGGCTTTCAGTGTGCCTCCCCCATCTAGCTCAGCTGGCTGCACTCAAAGCCAGCTCATTGTAAGACAGAGCTGTCAGAGAACTTTTGCTGGCCTTGGAGCTACTTGAGAAAAAGCCTGAAAGCGCCTCAGCAGAGGCTCCCTGAAAGTGCTCCATGAAGCTTCAGCAAGGTCCTTTCACCTGAGACTTTCACTTGAGAGCTACTATCAAAGTCAGGTTCTCGTCCTTGAACCCCAACTGAGCAACACTGCAGCAGCACTGCAGCTACACCTACACCTGGCCATGTACCCCACTGATCCAAACCCTGGCCCACACACTCTGCTTCCTGATTTGAACTCGAACTTGCCTTGCTGCTATAGATTTGCCTGGCAGTCGCTGAACTGGGACCAACCTTGCATACCAACTCCAGGCTGACCCTGACTTGCTGATTTGTCTTCCTGGCTTGTTCTTGGACCTGTCTCATCACTATGGATTTGTCTGGTGCTCTGGACTGCTGGCTGAATCTATTTACTGTCACTGGACTTAGTCTGCTCCACCTTGTTTAGGTACTGCGGGACTTTCCCATTGCCAGTGAGGCCACTAGCTCTGCTGGCCTTCCTGTCACCCTTGACTACTGGCTCCTCCTCAGCCAGTCCTTGTTGCTCCCTGACAATTGCACACCACACCACACTGATGTCTTTGACCACCAGAAGTAACAGAGTGCTGGGGATACAGTGTGCTCCATTATCATGAATGCAAAGCCTCACACTGGTTTGCAATGACAAATTTACTTGTGACTGGTTAATCCCAAAATATTTCTGTGGGGTTTTGGTTTGTTTTTTGTATTTTTTTTCGGAGGATGACTGTTCCACAGCAGTTCCTACTAGGAAGAGCGTATAACCATCTGACATCGGTTAAAGGGAGTAAATCATTATAGAAAACAGATTTCTAAAGAAACTCCTGGGGATTCAATCAGGAGAGGATTTTTCAATGAAGAAGAAGGAGAAGGAAAAAATAGATGGGAAAAGGAGGCACCTTCTGTTAGGACTATAGCTACAGATGACAAGAAAAAGCAGCAGCAGCTTCAGCCTGACCTACTTTTAGTATTTAAGCAGTTCAAATTACTTCACAGACACAACTATGTCCAATGGGACAAGAGCTGTGTTTAAATCCAATGTTGGAGGGAGGTTGCGATTATCTACCTGCAAACTTCACAGCAGTGATGGAAGAAGAATGTTCATCCAGGGTCTGCTGCAGGCTGTAGTCCTTTCCAGCATCCAAGACATGAATCAATCTATCCCGACTGGCTGAAGCTAAGAGCTTTAACCCTGTAAGAAAGTTAAAAAGAGGGCAAGACCATTACTGAAAGCCCGTTTGTTCTTCCAATCACCATTTTAAAACAGCTTCTTAAGTCATCTTAGAAACAAAACATACTGTAGCAAACTGCAGGGATGGATGCTAAGAAATGCCCTTGAATTTGACACCACAATAGCAGACAGAACAAGTTTCAATCTTAACCTACAATATTCCAAGGAAGAGTACATGAAAGATGCTTTTTTCAAAGTCTCGGTCTACTAGCCCAGTGCTACAAGCCTGCTCCAAAATCCGTTGAAGGTTCTGACATACCACGGCTGGACATTCTGACTTGTTCAACACTACATTCATATATATGCAAAAGGGAAGGACCTCGATTGCATTTACCTGTGTCAGGTTTGGAGTACTCCAGACATAGGATCTCAGAGTCATGGGCTTCCACCTTCAGCATTTCCTGCAGAGACTGCAACTCATATATCCTAAGACATAACACAGCTGATTTTAGTATGCTTAATAAAACCAGCAAAATCTGGTTTTGACTCTCATGCGGGCCCACCCCTCACCCTGCATGAGAAGTCACGTGGGATTACCTGAGAGTGCCTATCCTGTCCCCTGAGGCCAGGTGCTCCCCACTGGGACTCACGCAGACAGTGCGTATCCCCACCTTTGTATCCATCACTTGCGTGTCAGCTTTGTCTGCACTTCCTCCTGAGTTGTAATCTGTGTCCAGAAGTACCTGAGTGTTGTCATCTACATAGATGATTTTCATCAAGTCCTGGGAATACAATAAACCCAGAAAAATATTAACTAGACACAAAATATTAAAGTGAAGTTAGAAACATGGCTCCTGGCCCACATATAAATTTCACTGGCAGTAATTCTGTAATTGGTGGTAACTTTTAGCTAGGAGCAAACATTTGGTCCCTTCATATTGCAGCATAAAAGTTTCACAGCTGTGTTTCACAACCACCATTTGCAAAAGATTACCCTTTGGCTGGAAACTATTAGCATCTCCTGCACAACAAAAAAAGCTCTGGGATTAGTGATTACAATGTAGTAGAGGACAGAGCAGGAACCTGAAAGACTTCTGAGCATCATCCAAGTCAGCCCATGCCTTTTGAGAGGAGTTCAAAAGAAGGAGCTTTTTCCACCATGAGCACGTTGCTGAAAACAGGCAGGTTAGGGCTGCTGTGCCCAAAGATCTTCCAATACAACTGGCAGCAGAAGCAAATGTCCATAAGCAATCACTGTACTGTATGAGTATCCTCACCCTTAGTATAGATGAAGTGAGGGTAAAATGTTCCTCATTCAATTCTCTTGAGTCTCTGCCTCATTTAATAGAAATTTCCAAATGAATCTCCAAGTGGTTACACAATACAGAGATTGGGAAAAAGAAAAGCAGCCCTCCTGAAGCATATGGCATGAACTGTTTTGGAAAAGACTAAGCTTGGTGAATCCTTGGGTGATTTATGGAAAAAACAATAGTACCCAGGGCCATTTCAGACAAGCTGTCTTTACATCTGTTATTCCTGTTATGTTTCTTCAGGTCCACAGATTTTACTAGACTTGTGCTCTACTTCCAGAGAAGCCTGTGTTGAGTTAAAGGTCCAGAGAAGTCTGGGCCTTAACTTGGGAATACTTATGCATAAAAAAAGAGCAACCCCAAGAGCAAGGCGGTGACCAAACCCTGGGATCTTACATTGCTGAGGATGTTGCGGTGCAGTGCTGTGCCATGAATGTTGGAGCTCTCAGTGTTCCACAGGCGAATGGTGTTGTCAGAGGAGCAGGTGATGAAAGAACCAGGGGGGAGGCATGACTGATTGTTGTCCTTCACCTCTGGATACATCTAAGGGCAGGTAAAAGCAGCCTCTGAATGAGAGTGTCCTGCATTGGCATCCTACCAGGAGCAAGTTTCAAAACAGAGTAAATGAAAGAGCTGTCCTCTCTGCTTTGTAAAGGTGAGAGCCAGACAGGAGTTCTCCTAAGGAAAACCTGTTTCTAAACCACAGCTTCATATTCACTTCAAACAAATGCTGAATGAGCTTCCCTGAATATCCCTTTAAGAAGCCTGCAATAAGCCAGCATTCTTTGCTCCTAATGGTTCAAAGAGCACTTCAAAGACCATGCAACAACACTGTACTGTTGTCTGATAATTTCAAGTACTACTGTGGATTTATAAACCACAAGGAAAGGGAGGTAAGTGATTAATAAATCCTCAATAAGTCCTCAACCTCTTCACATGTTCTTTCCACTTTTCCTCTTCCTTATAACTGTTAGGATATACATCAACGTATTATCAATTGCATTGTTTCCTGTATCTCCGTATCCATCCCTCTGAGGAAAAGTCAACTAGACAGACTGGAAGACAATAACCATTTGTGAATCTAATGCAGGATGTACTGGTAAATAGGTTAACAAATCCTGAGCTGAGATCTTATCACTTGTTTCATTCCTTTGCCTTTGGAGCACTTCCTCACCACAGACCTCAAACACCTATTTTTGAGGTCAGCAGTAAACACGCATATTGGTGAAAGAAGCTCTTCCATCCAGCTTTATCCTTTTCTGTCCCTTCTGTCACCTCCCACCTTTTAGTGGTGAGATATATTTTTTTCCCAGTAACACACTGCAATTAAAACATTTGGTCAGCACTTGCAGTGCAGCCAAAGAACTGCCTCCAGCTCCAACCCAAGCCCCATAACAACCACAGTAACCACAGAAAGAAAACTGAGTCAACTCTTTCTCTCCGCTTTAAGTATTTGTATTCAAATTTGGCAGCTCTTCAGATGACTTCCCCAAGCACGACTCGAAAACCAAGACTTGCACCTGCAGACGATGTTCCCCGTCTATCTTTACCTCAACGTTCCACACGCAGGAAGAGTGGTACAAAGCAGAGTACACCTTGCCCACTTTCTTCGGGTCTTTGACATCCCACACATACAGGCTGTGGTCATTGTACACACAGGAGAGCCACTGGTTGGTGGGGTCAAACGTCAAAGCAATTGTGTCCGGATACTTCGCATCAGCCATACCAGAGAAAAGACGACTGTGCAAAGAGAGAACAACAGCCTGGTTAACTTGTGCTCTCCTGGGGTCTGAGCAAGGAGGTCAAGTATGGGAGTTCAAATTCACTGCGCGGATCTGGCTTGATCAACAACATACTGCAGCGTATAAAGGTGGAGAGAATAGCTGGTTGGGAAGGCCTGTCAGTTGAACAAGAAAAGTCCCAAGGGAAACTAGAAAGTCCCATAGCAAAAGTCATTCTCCTTACCATCCAAACCAGAGTCCCACCACAGGCAGGCATTTTGCTCTCCCTGAATGACCACCAAAGAGGACACTTGATCATCACTTGAGGTCATCATCATTTACCACTGCATAACAAAGTGGTAAAATCCAAGTCAAGCAATCTCAAAAGAAAGGGGAAGATGGAGGAATGACTTTTGATGTGTGCTACCTTCTGTTTACTGATTGCAGGAACTGCTCTTGTGCAGCACCAAGGGGAAGAGTGCTGCTACTTAAAATATAGGAGCACATCAGCACAGTGAACAAAGGAATAATTCATTTCAGCTGCCACTTGTCTGACATACTTCCCTTCCCCCCCTGCCCAGCACAAAGGCCAGCTTGGGGCTGCTTGGAGCACTCGTGAGATGGGCAACTGCAGATGGGCACAGTCCTTTCTAGGCAGGCAGGATCTCTGAAGCAAACTTAAATACAGAGGGATTCTGTAGAAGAAGGAAACACTCCCTTTCCCAGGTTATAACACGATTGTGCCAATGTGAACCCTGTATTTCCTCAACAGGGGTCTTCTGTTAAGTGCTGCTGCCATGCACATAGAGAAGGAGCTATTCTCTTGATCTGAGGTGAACTCACCCATCTCACAGCACTGCTAATGGTATTGAGTAACGTAATTATAGCCAGAGTGTTAGGGTGTTGAGATCAGGCAATTTAAAAGGACTGATGGAGATGCAGGGTTGAGGGCCAAAATGAATCCAAGTACACCAGGCAATTGGAGCCCTGCTTCTCCAAGCGAAAAACTTTGAGGGCTAAGAGTGCAGCCCAGACCCTATCAAAAAATCAAGTCATGAATACAGTTGTGGGCAGTTGTGGACAACCAGCATCCCACAGAAAGGCTCTGGCATTTGAGGGAATATAAAGAGTCCTGTGTTTTCAAGCTTTTTGGAAGTAATAAAAAAAAATGTTAAGATTGTAATCAACCTTAAAAATGCATGCTTAAGAATCATATGAATGTTTCTACTTGACTGATGGATGAGAGCAGCAGACAGTACTTTTAAAGGGTCTGTGTATGCAATTGCTTGGCTTAGCACCACCAGAAACTGGTAAAACTTTAAACTGAGATAGTTCCTTTTCCAGCTTCATTACTGGATTATCGTTCCACTGATCCTCTGGAGGAGGGCTATGTAATGTACTGTTTGAACTTTTTACCTCAAGTTCCCAATAGAAGTTTAGAGAAAACATGCTGAGACACTCAAGAAAAAAAATAGTATATCTCTGTAGATGTTGGAACTCCAGATATCCACTAGAATGATGGCTGGTGGATTCATACACCTTTGGATTCCTTTTCCCACTAGGAAGAGCAGTGGAAAAGAGGCAACAGAAGATGACTGGGAAATTACCCATCTCAGAAGGTGAGAAATCGAGAGCCAAGGCAGAAGATACTGGGGCAATGGAGGAAAACAAGACAAAAAAGTACATGATTGAGGGAGGAGAAATCCTGAGGGAAACAGTAGGAGGTTTGGGTTGATAAAAGATTGCAACAGAGCCTTTGAAAAAATACCACACGAAAGCCTGGGCATCTGTTAACAACGTAAGGAAGTTGCTACAGAGAGTCTTCAGCCCTTACACCAGCAATAAGCAAAAGATGTGCCATGGTACAGAAGCAAATGAAGTGTGCCGCAGCATCCTGTACCCTCTCTGCCTGTTTGCTCAGAGCAAACTAAAATCAAAAGTCCACCAGACCTGAGCAATTCCAGGGAGATGAGGAAGAAGACGTGCTGTGTAATCTAGCAACCAGCTTTGGGCTTTAGCACAGCCATGCCGGGCAACGCTGTTAGAACTCAGGGAGATCTGCCACACACTGCCAATTTTAGTCCATAAAAAGAGCACAATCCAGATGGCAAAAGCCTGGGGAACAGTTTTAACCCACACAAGCCTCCCCTGCCCCCTTCAATCCTCTCCACAGTACCTGGCCTCAGTCACACTTGCGATGTCTGTTCCCAAGAAATGCGGCTTCGGCAGCGTGGTGACAAAGTGAAGGTTCAGAGGGTTAAAAATCCGCACAGTGCCATCAGCGCAGCCACAGAAGATGTAATCATGATTCACGGAGATGCAGTTTGCCACAGTGGTCTGAAGAGGACATAGTACAAGGCTTGTGAGCAACGCACTTTCACTGCAAAGGTCACCAAACACACAACAGAGAGAATAGCAAATTGACAGACAAAGGAATCATGGTCAGAGAAGTGAAGTGAACTCGAGCCCTCTGGGACTAAGAAAAAGGCTAAAAATCCAGATTACTTTCCTGAGGAGCTTCCACCTGAGCCGTATTCTGAACATTGTTTTTTGTTCCTTTGTTACATTCAGTATCACCGTCAGGCAAGCAGCACCTCTCCCTGTAATATTGCACCAATACATTACCTGTCCAAGGGGACAAGAAAAAAAAAAGAAAAAAAAATGTTCTCCCCCCTTCCAATGGGATCTCTACAAATGGCAGAAAATGGTAAAAATGGACTGTGACGAAACAGGGATGAGTTCAATGCAAAACTGTTTTCCAACTTACTGTGAAGCTGTCTGTATTCTGAACGAGAGTGAAAGGCAGAGTTTAGAGAAGAGAGGAAAGAAAAGAAGAGGTATTTCACTTGAGAGAAAGCATGGAAAGATTTTTGCCTTGGTTTTAATGCACTGGATTCTTTCAGGTGAGCATCTTACATTCAACTGAAATGAAAATAAGCCCTATAAAATTCTTAACTGTAGGCCGACCTGCTATTTTAGAATAGCCAAACCCACTACCTCCTACCTAGGGAACCTGTATTTGAGACACACGAGCCAGGTTAGACACTGCAGAGAGAGTAGAAATCAGAATCCTTCAAATACTCCTACTTACATGGGCCAACTAAGGAAGGACAACACAAGAGTTGCCAAAGCTACTTCAGGACATTGCTTTTCCGGAAGGGCAGTTACTGTAACACTGAGACTTGAGAATGAAAAAGTCTCAATGATTAATAAAATCCCTCTGCCAAGAAGCAATGCCATTTTGTCCGGCTTTCCAACCAGAGTAAGTCACAAAGTGGCAGAGACCCAATGACTCTTACTTCTGGTGGCCAGCTTGTGCTGAGTGCCCTTTATTATTTGTTGTTCCTGCTCTGCTTCGGCAGGCATGAATATTACAGGACAGACAGAACAAAACTCACCCTCAGCTCCACCCATTTGTCTAACAGTCTCTTTTCATTGAATTCACACAGCAGGCCTGAGGATGTGATACAGAAGGTGCTGTCAGCTTTTTTGCCCCTTCCACATGCCACGTCTGCAAAGAAGTTGTTCCTTAGCTCTCCAAGCAATCCTGAGCGACCTAGCAAGGGCACTGTAGCATTGACCTACCAATAAAAAAAACAGTTTGTTAGAAACACAGCAAGGCACTCCAGGCAGACAGACTTACTTTATTTTTAAGAACAACAAGCCTTAAGTGCTGAAGAGCCTCAAAGAAAGGGAACTGCAAACAGCTTACAAGGAAATGTAGTGACACGTTTTACTTGCTGCAGACCCACTGGTTGCACAGTGTACTGGGACCATCAGTGGAACAGAATACGACTAGTGCCACCAAAACTCAGCATAAAAAACATACAACTCAGAGACAGCAACCCCCCCCCCCCCCCCAAAGAACCACCTTTTTTCATGGCCAATCTGTGATTTATACCAAATGCCAACAGGTGCTCCATGCATGAAGTAGGACCATCTGTTCATAAGCACTCAAAAAACGAGCAGACATGGATTCTGTCCCCCAGAGAAGAAGAAGACAGATAAAAGGTTAAACACTTTACTTGAAACTTCAGAAATAACATTCACAACCTCTTGAGATGCTCATACCAACATCAAACAGCTCTCCCTACTTCTGTGCTGCAAGGAGCTCAATAACTGCAGCTCTTTTCTATTTTTTCTCCTTTGGAATATGTGACTACTAAAGAACAAGCATGATTCTATGCAGCCCCAGCAGCCATGCCTCTGCTTCAGCACAGGATAAAACAAACTTATGGTGCCTCTGCAGCAGCATGCATTTGCTACCATCCTACAGGGAGATTAAAACCTGAGAGCCAGGTGTGGACGGCTGCTCCTGAACCCCAGCAAAATCAAAGAATTCCCAGCTCCCACAGCTTACCAGGGCAAAATCCACCCTGCCATAAGACAAAGGTGCTTGTTCGCAGCTTGACCTCAATAAGCTTTTTCTCACCTTGGAGGTTTTGCTGTCATCCAGGTACCAGAACTTGATGTGCCGATTTCCAGCAGTGACAAAGTAACTGCAGTCCTCTGAGAATGACACAGCTGTCACTTTACTCGAGACTTTGTTGGCTGCCACAACAATGTTTTTCTGGAAACATAATCATTTAGATAGCTTAATTTCTTTGCTCAGAAGAAAAGGAAACTCATTTCAATTACAGGCATATACTCATTACAAGAGCTGCAGCAGGGAAAAGATGAGACCCAAACTATTACCTGTTCACCCCAAATACAACCTCCCCAGCAGAAGCTGGGAGCACTGATTTGGCAGATAGCACATTTACATTCAATTACACATCCACATCAACTGGGACTGAGAACAAGTCAGCAGTCACTAGTGACTGCAGGAACTGGCGTCTGAGCCTCCACTCGCTGGTTGCCCAATCACAGGGAACTCAAAGCAAACCCATTTCCCTTTCTAAACAGAAAGGCACACTGTAGGCGAGCACAAGGAGGAGCTCTCCCAGCCTCCAGGCAGCAGTGTAGGTAAAAGGCACTCAAGATAGGGAACAGATATTTTCCATAAGGAAAACAGTACTGGTTCCTCCATAAATTCTCCCTTCTATTTAAAAGGCAGAAAGCTTTATAGAAAGACCCAGAACACTAAAAGCCCACGCCTGTACTAGAAGATACAAAGCAAAATCTGCTGCACCTCTCTGTGCACTTCAAAAGGTCAAAAGTTTAGGAAAAGGAGAAGAAAATGGACTGTGGCAATGATAGGGACATAAAAAGGGAATGGACATTGTCCAAGCAGAACAGGCAGATGACAGGAGCTCCTTGTCCCCAAGACCAGTTCTCAGTTTTACTCCTCCCCATCTTTCCCCAGGGAGGAGTGGTAGAAGTTTGAGTTTAAAAAATATATTTTTTTACAAAGCCACCTGTATGCAGTCCCACACGTGCTGTGCATTATGTTAATCTTCGAGTTTCTACTTTCATTCGCGTAACTTGAAAGAACCAAAAGACTGAGCACTCAATTTCCAACCCTGACACACATGCTTAAAGCATCACCACGCAGGTCAGCTATACAAAATAATAGAAAGGCCAAACTTCAGCTCATGTGGGAGAACTAAATTAAAGCACAGGAAATGTGATGAAGAGGGTAACAAACTAAATAAGCAGACTCATAAGCTACATCACATGAGATTTAACAGATGCACTGAAGTGTGGTTTTTAAAACACATCTTTTAGAGAGGGTTACTGCACCTGAAGAGGTTGCAGGAGCTGACCCAACACATAAATGCTTAGCTTTTACTAATGCAGAAGGCTCCAAGCCTACGTAGCGTAAGCCTGCCTACAAATGTGTGTGTGGTTTTTTGTTTTGTTTTCAATACAAAAAACACACACTTTAATGTTTTTTAATGGATAAGACAAAGGCATTATTTCCACACAATGTTGCCTCAACCCAATGGCAGACAGCATGGCCTCCATCATCTTTCTTTAAATTCCCATTCCAAATCATCAAGGATGGAATTGAAGCATTACAGATGCTGACACAACAAAGGCAAAATGAGCCAAGGGCATCCACTACACCAACAAAGAATCCCTGGTTGATGAGAGTTTCCTTCCTCAACCTCGTAAATTAGCTTTCTAACAAACCTCTAAAAAAGCACATGGCTTTGACAAGGTTTCAGAGCCCAGACTTTTCTGACAGGACAGCAAGATGTCAAGTGTCTCCAAGTCTGGAGAATATCCCCGCACTGAAGTGATTTAGACCATCCCTAAGGGACCATAGCTTTCTCTCATGTCCAAGCTTGTCTGCATCTATGAGTGTCAAAAAAACAAACACAAAAAAGGGCAGAAAGCAAGACAGAACTGAAATAGCTTAATGACAGACTGCCCACTCTTTTTAATTTAACAACTCTGTAGTCCACTCAACCTCCTGAAGAGCTTACCTTCCACGACCACACGTTGACAATCATGTCATGCTGGTACCCCACTGACACAATGTACTTGGAGCTGGGCGAGAATGCCACACAGGCCACCCCATACTTGTGCTCTTGGAGCTCGGCCACCTGGGTTCTCTCAGCGACATCCCACACCCGAACAGCCGGCATGTGTCCGCTCTGGAGGGGAGAAGAACACACACGGAACAGGAAACGTAACTCTTGAGGGCAGTTCTGACAGATTCAAGCATACATAAGTGGGGGGGCTTGGAAAAAGATGTCTAGTTGCTGGAATCACAGCAGGGTGAGGTTAGACTCAAGTTCTTTCAAATCTTTAAAGCCCAAGTTGAGGCTGCCAACCTAATGAGCATATGCATTTCAACAGGTGTCTGAAGGCGCTAAGACTACCTCCCTTGCTTTAATCCTTTTCTTACCCTCCTCACAAAACACCCAAAGACTATAACACTACCTTTCATGTACATCCCTGATCTTTGCAAAGGGAATTCATGGCCAGTTTCTGAAAAAGATTACGTGACATTGCATCTCTGGACTCAGTGCAATGAAAGGCATTGGACACAACATGGACATCAGAGATCCCAAACCAGGTCATGATGTGACTGTTCAAGTTAATTATCACGCACCATTTCAGAGAGGCATCTGGGAGACTAACAGCACCATTTCTGTCACAAAGGTAACACATGAATGCATGCTGCCTGAAAGAATATGGGCAAGGTAGTACCAGAGAAAGGCATTGAGAGAATAGATGTCCTTTGTCTTTATGTTTGTTGTCAAAAGAAAGAGAAGCTCATAGACTTCAGAAATGCTAAGTCAGCACCTTTTGCCAGACAATTCATTTTTTTCTTTAGTTATTTGTTATTCAAGCAAAATAAAACGAAGCAGAAGATGAGCTGAAATGTTGGCCAAGAATGTGCCTGATGAGCAAATCCTACTCAAGAGTCTATCACGATTTCACGTTGTAACGTTGTAATCTGTCAAAACGGTAGCTTGCCCGATAACATTTCCATGGCAACATGGCAAAACAGTACCTTTTCTGATCAGGGTTAAGTCGTTTGACTGTGTGGGAGAGGCAACTCCGAACACAAGAAGGAGAAATCAAATCTTTAGCAACTCAGAACTGTGAATGTTTAATTGTCTTGTCCAAAAGCTTTGCCAAGCAACTGCTTGTAGCCCAGAAAAGTGCTATGGTCAGATTTTGCTGCAGTTAGTGCAGTTCTCCTGCACAGCAGAGCTCAGGTCTGAAGCTGGCTGTCAAGATGCTACAGTGAGCTAAATCAGCTGCTCTTTCAAGCAATTACTGTACTTAAACAAATGCATATGTGTGTATATACATATATATATTTCCTAACATCTTAGCATAAACCTGCGGACCTTAAGAAGTTGAATTCATATTCAATCATATAATAAATGTTCACCAAAAGCAAGCTCTGCGTCATCCCCATGCACGAGCAATTTATGCCTCCATAGGGAGAAAAAAAATTAATTTTCCTTTGTATTGAAATATTCAAAAGACATTTGATGTGCATGGTATGCCAAGGACAAATCTCTGTGCTCTCCTTCCTGAAAAGCCAGTCGTGCAGGAAGCTAAGTTGCTAAGAGGCAGAATTAGCATGAGGCTGCTAAAAGCGAGTTTGACAAAGTGAACTCAGTAAGCATTTCCCTGGGGGACCACCCACAGGACCAAGCAAGAAGAGGCTGCTGACACCGGCAGGGGACACCACTCCACCAAGTTCGAACTCAAATGTCAGGCATGTGGGAGGATACAAAAAGAGAAATGGCCTTACAACAGGGCAAGAGGAGACATGTTTTGCAACAAGGCAAAAAAAAAAAACAACACATCAACTTTCAAGTATAACTGGAAAAGCTTTTTTTTTTTTTTTTTTAAATCAAAACTTGCCCTTTGCCCCAGTGAAGTGTCAAACTGGAAAGCTTGGGTTGTCAGTAAGAAAAATATCCACTTCATTTTTCACGTCTTTTTTTACCTCACATGAAAAGAATAGAGCAGCAGAGAGGTACAAAAAAGTTTGTTTTTTTTTAATTTATTTACTTATATACACATAAAAGAAAATTACATATAAAATTATAAGGCCTTTTTTTATATACCTTACAACTTCTAGAGGATAAGGAGCAATTAAAAACAAATTACAGTATAAAATCTTGTGCTTTCACTAAAAAGTTAACAACAACAAAATCTCTGATGCTCTGATGGAATATCCATGTTTGTGTCTTTTGTGTGTGCCAAGGTAGCCTCCATCTCAAAACACTACTGTTTCTACTGTTGGCCTAATCCATGCAGGATTCAGGCTAGGGAGCTTCCCAGTGGCATGACAGCTGCCATCACAGTGACTGCTCCAGGGACCTCTGGAGTGAACAGCCTCCTTGACAGGGCTGTGATATACTTCTCTGTGGCTGAGGCTCAGGAGGGGACGTGTTTCACACATGCTCACTCCCCATGTCTTACAGAGGCACAGAAACTAATGATAAATTATTATTAATCACACACAAGAGCAAACTGAGCCCAACCATAAGGGGGACAGGCAACATTTCTGTGGATTTCTAACATCCAGCAATTCCAAACTCATGACATACAGTCCATGTTCTGAACTTCTCATGCACAATAGACATGCGGTGGAGTCATCCTTATTCTCCCCCTTAGGCATGTTTGAAAAGAAGTAATTGTCGCCCCCAGCCAAACATACAATGCCAAACCACAGGCACCAGCATCTTTTGTCACTATTCCTAAAGCTTCAATCCACATGCACTTTTCACTTTTTCCACAACACTGTTCAGCTTCAGCTACTTCCTGAAGTCCTGAAGGAACAATGATAAACTCTGTCCAAGATTAAGGACCATCCAAGTACTCTTCACTAGGCTAGAGTAGAGCCATGCTGTGTTCCCTTTCGCTTATTTTCACGCTATCTTCAGGCCACAGAAGCCACCCCAGAAGATCTGTCCCACAAACCGATGAAAGAAAGCACACTAAAAAACTGCAAGCAGGAGTCCAGAGCCACCCATAATCCAGCTGGTCCACCCAAAGATACAACATTAAAAGAGATTTCTGTGTAAAGGTAACTCACTGGCTTGATTTTTCTAACACTCTACCATGCTTCAAAATGTGCTGGACAAGGTGTGTCTCCTCTCACACTTACCTCTCCTGTAACCAAATATTTTCCATCTGGAGAGAAAGCAAGTGCTGTAATTGTTTTCCTAAAACAGAGAAAATGACACTGAGAAACATTTCCAACATGTGATTTCATTTCAATACATCATGACTGGGGAGTAGGCTGGGACAAACTGGAAAGAGGCTCAAATCACATGTAATAGCCTGACATAATAGTTTTCTTTTACCAGACGTCTTAACACTTGCCCTGGTGATTCCCTGGTGCTCAAGTCTGTAGCAGCATGCCTACAGCATTGGAAAAACTCCAGAAGTCAAGGTTTATCTTCATATTTATGCCTTTATTCCAGACGCAGGACCATGTCCCAGTCCTGGCTCCAATAATGAGGAAATAGTTTCAGGTAAAAAAAAAAAATCATACAGATACCATGGAGTTCTTGCAAGACTCCCTCCATGTCATGCCTGCAAAAGTTCCTCATGAGGCCACAACATTTCTGAGCTGTTGCCTCATCAATAACAGCACCCCACATTAGAAGGAGCTAGAGTCGAGCCAGCAGGCAGCCTCTCCCCAAGGCAACCCTCACTGAAAGGGGATTTAGCCGGAGCAACAACTCCCACTTTGTTCAAGCCATAAAAACCTTGAAATTCATCTCCCACAGAAAGCAAGCCAGCTTGAAACTTCACTCACCTGGAACTGTTCAGAATATGGTGTTGCTTATTTTTTCTGGGGTTGAACAGCACAACAACACACCTAGATGGAGGAAACAGAAGAACAACATAAGTATTTGTATAAAGAAAAAAAAAAAGCCATCCTTGCTGGCAGAGCAGCAGCATAAGCAGCCCAAAAAAGCTGTTCCATACCCCAGCCTCATAGGCTGAGCTGTGCTTAACTGGGAAATGCAAAGGGAGAATTGCACGTCTCTCCCATGTTGAGGTATACCATGTGCTAGTATCACAAATAATTGTCTCTTGCATCTGTGAGCCCTGAGTCTCTGATTGTTCAAACTGTACAGAAAGATTAGTCATGAAAGTCTATGCAATGGCCCTGATGGATTAGGTTCCCTGCCATAAACATGACCCTATGTACTGAGCACCAAACCATCGCGTCTAGACCAGAGCAAGAATGTCAGGACGAAGGAAAGAGGTCCTCTTTCAGAAAAGCTCAGGGTTGGGATGAGGAGCTGTACCTTGTCCATAACAAGAGGACAGAAAGCTGTTGAGTATAGCATGAGAGGTGGCTGGCCAGTTAAGAAGTGAAAAACTATGATGTCAAAACCTATTGACCTGAGGGACATATCTGAATAAACAACTTGCTTAGGGGCTCTGCAGAAATAACTATTACTTGCTTCTGCAGCTCATCTGAAACTCCTGGTAAGCAATATAATCACCTCCATCAGGAGCTAACCAGTTGCTGGCTGGGAGGGGCGTGAAGGAGAAGAGGCTCCTCTTCCCCACAGATCTTTCCAATAGCTTGTTGCCTTGGTGTCTCAGCCCACCACAAGCAGCCTGGAGTATTCCCAGGCCCTGCATCTTCCCCACTCTCCACAAACACTTAACACAATTTCAAAAATCCTCACGTAACAGCATTTGTCTTGTCTTGTAGAAGAGAGCAGTAGCCAGTGGATATGAAAAAAAAAACAAAACACCCCCACCCAAGGCCCTTCCTGCTCTCGCCTGAAAGCATAAAAGGAAGGGAAAATTGGCCTCAGGCAGAACTGCAATTGCTCTAATGACTTGGTGCCCTATCTCTCACTTCACCTCTAAAATAGAAATCGTGGGTTTTGTCTCTCGCTCTGTATGTGCACACTGCCAGAGCTCGGAGGCCTGGCTCCTCCTCCCGCAGCTGTGCCAGCAGAGCACTGAAGGATGCCCCGGCCCCGCTGCCAGCAGCCCTCACTGCTGGGGACTTCACTCACGTCACTGTCACGCTGGGGCTCACCCACAACGTGTGCCAGGCCACAGACACCAGTCACAGGAAAAACACAGGAGGGAGAAGTTGTAGAGCTGGCCTGAAGCAGCCAAGCAGAAAGGCAAAAGCTGAGCCATCGCAGGAGCCAACTTTTGACGCAGGCTGCGAACCCGTGCCCTGGGCAGCTCGGCGCTGCGCTCGCCAACACCGGGTCCTCCTGGCCCCTCTCTGTGCTCCCAGCAGCGGTCAGGGCGAGCAGTGCTGCAGGCACGGCTCGGGTTTGACAGGGCCTCACCTGGGCTGGCAGGTGTGCATTTTGAGAGGGAAAAGAGAAGAGGAAGGAGGACTGACACACCAAGGCCTTGAGCTCAGAACCCTTGAGCTGCCACACTCCAGTACCATCACTAGCTCAAAGCAGACACTGTCAGAGGGTACCAAAGCTTTAACCTCCACAGCACCAACCAGTCACAAGAAATGCCCCCCAGTCAGACTATTCTACATTTCCACCCATGCCTCACACAAAAGGCCAAGGTCACAAAAGCACCAAACTTTCCTAACGGTTAAGTCAGACAGCCATGACCAGAGACACAATCCTGTGGAAGAGCAGTGAAAGTGTAAATAAGGAGCCCATTCAGACTGGGATTGAGCCTTCCACGCTTTTCACCCCGGAGAACCAAACTCGGAAGTTTCAAGTCAAAGCTATGCTATTTATTTCTGAAGGATTAGTGTAAAGAAGCAGGTGGTTTGTGATCCATTAACAAGTCAGGGGAGGTTAAGCCTTGCAAATCACAAGATATGAAATAGGAAGTTAGCAGATGTGAGAATCCATCTAATCCCAAGCCTTCAGCTAAGCAGAAAAGCAAAGTAAAACTCCATTCTGTGAAGTTGGATAGGTTTAATGGACAAAAATCCTGCTGGGTTATGACAGTGATGAATTTTGCTCACAATAAGCTTCAAAGAAAGCATTAGAAAGAATCAAGGAAAAGACACAACATCCTGACAAATACCTTCCTATGCATCCTGCACAGAAAAAAGACTTCACAGAAGTGAACACAGTCTAAAAACACAGGAAAGATGCAAAAAACAAGCCACAGTCTTCAAACCAGGCAAGCAAACAAACCACTTCCTAGAATAGTATAGTGAAACACTAAGGGGTTTGCCCTTAGTAACTTACACAGCAGAGCCTTTGACCACTTACAATCATGAGTTTTAGCTTGAATGTGCTCCAGAGCTGGCTGTCTCCCTGCCAGGCTGCCTTCCTGCAGGCTTCCTTGCCCCTTCTTAGCTCCCAGAGAAGACCAGGCCCCACAGGGGAGGTGAGGGCCCCCCAGCTCACACACGAACTGACAAAGCACTCCAGCAGCCACGCAGGCTCAAGTCCCACAGCAGCAGGCACAGACATGGATATTTTAACTCTGTCTTAACACACCTATGTCAGATTCACTGAGTCAGACTCATAATGAACAAACACTATCTGGAGGGGAAATAGAAAAACTCAGTGTCTCCTTACTAGACTGCAAGCATTGATTTATGCCACAAAAAGGTCACTTTAACCCATATTTTTACAGAAACAAGTTTGCAAGTGGTTATATTGAGTTGTAAACCACATTTGCTAATTGATTATGGCCTTGTATACCAATAAAGTTATTTGGCTAGGCTAAACTAGTCTTTTCAACTTGCTTTCTTAAATGAGCTGCTACCCAACAACAGCTACCCCACTGCTCTGCTGGTTTTCCACCGTCACCCTCCTGTCTGCCATGCACAGGGGCAATGATGACTCCAGGCAGCTCCAAGAGTACCTTATTCAGCAGGATGGCAGCCAGGAGCCACACATCCCACGGCAGGGCACAGGCACTGTTCTGGGAGTCAGCAGCACCTGACTTGGAAAACTGGCTCCCTCTCAAAATGCACGGGAAGGTGTGTAGTCATGGAGACCACATCTCAAAGAGCAGAAGTTAACTAGTTTCACCATTTTAACCACTTCTGAGTGTTCAGGGCGACCTCAGTGCCTGCTCAGACACTTGCAGCTCAGCTCGGCATGGCCCCGGCGCAGCTCCTCCACCCCACGCAGCCAGCAAGTCATTCTTCAGCAGAACCCGCAGCAGCTCTCCAGACAAGGTAGCTCAGAGCCCATGGGGATGCTGGGTGTGCTGTTTTAACAAGGTAAATTGGTCTAGCAAAATACAGGGAATGCAGACGAGGAATGGTCAGATCTCTGACCCACCTATTCAATGCTTCTTCCGACTTCATTATGGCTACCAAGCCCTCAGGAGACTCAAAGTACCTACTCCTTTCTGTTTATATTGGCTTTCATCTTAGTTAAAATAATAAAAATAATTACCATGGAAAATTGCATATAAGAGCATACACCCATCTATCCGCCCTACACTTTTGTCTGTTGCTTTATAGGACCGCATTCAGCATTTTACAGCCAGAGGGGTGGAAAGGACGCAAGGGATGAGAACACTCAGCTTTTTGTTCCTAGCCTCCCACTGTGGATGCAGACCAAGCAAAGTACTTCAGACATGCACTGTATAATGGTCACATCACCTCTCTGCCCGCCCCACCCCTTCCCCAAACTGAAGCTGTCAAAACAAACTCAAGTTCTCAAGGCACTTTTGTCTGAAGAGAACTTTTTCAATGCTAGTGCCAACATGAAAACTAACACCAGCTTCAAAAGCACCTCACATGGGACCTACAAACACCACTGACCTAGTGCAGTCGAGCTGTTTAGAAGGTCAGCATTGTAAGCAACCTTGTTTCAGCACAAACTCTACCTTCTCTGCAGCTGCAGGCAGGGCTCGATGACATCAGCATCTTTTCATCCATGAATACATCCTGATTTCCAAGACATTTACAGAAAATATTCACTGCCATACGGATTACTGCTGTACAAACCATCTATCAGCCAGCTGAGATCAAGTGTCTTGTTTGTTCGCATGCTGGTTCCTGCAGGGGCCATTGGCAATTGCACACATATTTAAGGAATTATTTCTAGGTCTATGATGTCACCCACAACCTTCAAGCAACACCTTCCTGATGCAAGCAGCTTTTAAAGACAAATTGGCTGTGGATTCCCTCCCAGGTCTCCTCTTCCCCGTGGGGCACCCAGGTAACTTCAAACACAAACAAAGGACAGAATCGGCTGTCACAGCTACGTCAAGGATTTTTGCAGACAGCTCCATCACGGAGCCCATGTGGGTCAGGCAGCAAGGAAGCAGGGAAAGGCCCCTGGCAGAGTTTTCCAAACCTCCATGAAGGCGCAGCCCTATCTTGCACACGCACAACTGTGCACCATATATGCAGATAAAAAGCTGGTGTTGTTTCAAAGGGGGAAAAGAGGAGGGGAGGGAGTGTCCAAACAGTTCCCATTGGCTCCTGCAAAAGGAAAAAAAGCCCAAAGTATAAAAAAGAAGCAATTTCCCTAAGCTAAATATAGGAGCAGGAATGGAGAGGAATCGGACGTCAGTATCACATTTACATGAAGCATCTGACTCACTAAGTCAGCAGCAGCAGATCACCCCGTGCCCCCCCCTTTTACTTCTGCCTCTCCTCCTACCAGCTTCACTCCTGTTGTTCCCCAGATCCTAGTTCCTGAACATTTCCTCACTGTCCTCCTTGCACATCCCTCCAGTCTCAGCTGCCTTCCTCCACCCACTTTCTTCCTCACCCTTCTTCAGCAAGGTAATATCAAACAGATCTCTGCACAAGTCAGTTTTCTCCGTCCCTTCCCTCTGCAGGACACCCACCCCTCCAGGAAAATGAGAAGTCAGCAACTGTATTCCTTTCCCAAGTTATCCATCAACCAGCATTGCCCTATCTTGCAGGATGCGGGACCAGAGGCCGAGTTCACAGGTCCAATCCTCCCCTCCTAAATGTATATAGCTTATGCTGGAAAGAGAATGTTGTATGGAGGAGAGAAAACTCCATTAAGATGCCCAAACCAATTTTGGCTACCCCTCCCCCCCAATAGTTTCCTTTCATGCTGCTGCAAGGATAAATGAAAAGAGCAAACAGTCCCATCCCTTCAAAATTAGTCCATTTCTCACTTTCTGGCTCATACTCTGCTCTCTTCCCCAGACCCAAAGCTATTCAAATGAGACTGCAACAGCTTCCTACGCACAAAATGCATGAAAAAGAAAAAAGGCATTGATAAGAACAAAATCTTTTTTACACTGCACTGGTTGCCAAGGGAAGCTTGATCAGAGTGAAGCAGCGTCTACAAAAGCTGGTGTTAATTTTCTGTGTTGCAATTCTTCCTGCCAAAAAGCTTCTTTAATTCGTAGCCAGTACTGGGAGTGGGTTAACAGCGATGAGAGAGGATGTGCACGTTGACTATGTAACTGAATAGGTATTTTCATGCAAGCTATATTAATGAAATGCATTCTGAGAAGAAAGGCGTATCTGTTGAGACGTTAGGAGTTGGGTATCGTTGCCTGAGAATAAAAGGCTTCAGAGCTCCCTGCACCAAACCATGACCAAGAAGACCGGAAGAACGGCAGTTAGAGATGCAGAGAAATTCATGCTTCAGAAACAAACACAGGCTACTGGAAAGACACAACTGCTGAACAAGAAACCCACTTAAAAAAAAAAAAAAAAGTCATCCATACATGTAAGCATTGCTAGGCTAAGAGAGTAGAAATTTCTGGTTGCCAACCTGGGACATATCTGTTTTGCTAAAAAGGCTGGGTGGCACCCCAAACCTGCAGGACTGGGAACTAAAATGCAGCACAAAAAAGGCTCTGCTCCAAAAAACACAAGAATGGCCACACCAGATCAAACTCAGGTCCGGTATCTTGCCTCCAACAGCAGCCAAAAGCACAGGCCTAGGGAAGAACACAGCAGATTGTAAAGATACTTTCCAGACTGCTCTTCCAACCTCCAAGAATTTGGCAGTCAGAGCTATCTTAAGCCAGTGGGAGAAAGATTCTTGGTTTTGACCCATCTACCAGCAACAGCACAGCCTCAGCCAAACTGAGTTTTAGCCAGCTAGCTCCCACCTGCACAAGTCTCTCGCGTATTTAGACCAACCCATAAAAATGTAGAGCTTTGTGCCTTCAGGCCTCTCCTCTTCAAAATCTCTGACAAAAATGGGAGAAATCACAGGGGGAGCCTGCAAAACAGCATTGGTCCCCACAGCTTCCCCTGCCACACAGACACCACAGGGCATTTCTCTCCACAGGTCTTCTCCATCACACGTAATGGAAGCAGGAAATCCGATGAAAACCTGGTTGCACCCACACATAGAGAGGGAAAGCAACACAATAAATTCAGCCTAGAAGGTAGAGCAGAACTGACAAGAAGGATTTGTAGAAATAACCCTCAAAGGGACAAAGGCAGCCTCTGCTCCCCTGCCACCCAGCCCCTCCTGAACTCACACCAGTCATTACTGATAGCCCAGTCTGGACTTGTCTGAGGGAACACAAGATGAAGGAGCCTAATGACCTCTCTGCCCAGTGCCACCGCCTTTGCATAACCACAGGACAGTGCTCTGATTGCTGCCCTCAGCCGAGGCAGGGTAACACCGGTGCCAGCTCACTTCCCAGTCATCCTCCAATGCACTGAGAAGAGCAAAGCATGCAAGAGGACAACTGCTGCATCCCCAACTATGGCAGCCTCAAAATGCTCCTCCCAAAAACCTGTGCCTATGGGATCTGCTGGCCTCCATAGAAAGAGGCCACGGGGGGACAGGGCTTGGTGCTCCTGACTTTCACAACGCCAGTGCAGGTTCCTGCTGTGCACGGTGAACCACTTCCACTGGCAGCTCTCTGCAGCCCCTTTACATCTACCAGGCTGTTTCTTTAAAACAGCCAGCTGCGTGTCTGGCCTTAAGCTGCAGTTGGCAGGAAACAGATACACAGATTTGAAAAGATACCCAAGATACTGTAAAATAAGACATCCCAAACCTCAGTGCATAAGTGGATGAAAAGATCTAATATGGAGGAGAGGTTGTGAGTGTTTGCCAATCCAGGCCTCTCTTATTCCATAAAAAAGACAGCGCTGAAGTTTCAGCTCTAACAAGAACACAGAGAAAAACCTGGAGGGCTGAAGGACTCCTACCTGCCTCATACCAGAGCGAGGGCACTGCCTGTCATACGCAGTGGCCACTGTTATTTCCAACTGGTTCTACTGATCTCTCTTCAATGTATCCTCATCCCCTTGGAACAGAACTCCAACGCTAGGTTATTTCAAGGTATTTTTTAAGGGGCAGGGTGGAAGGAGGAAGAGTTTTAAGACTGGCAACCCTTCTAACACTGGCCAAGCATAAGCACAGGATGATGATTCAGGACAACAAAGCCAGGCTCCGCACTTCACACAAAATGGATGCACGGAAACAATGGATGCCCAGGTCCTGCCTCCCTTGTATAAGCCACATTCAACTCCCCAACAGCCATGCTGGAGCCAGAGACACAACAACAGTGCTCTCAGGAGGGTGACGGCTTTCTGCAGCACTGCACAACGAGGAGGCACCTCTCATGGCGGGCAGAGCTGGGCCACGTGGCCACTGTGAAAGATCTGGACAAGAAACATGTGGGGGGGAAACAGAGGGGTGAAACAAGCTCAGAGGAAAACCTAAACTAAGTCTAAAGCAGCGTACTAACCAGGAATTGTTAGAGTTGCAAGGAAGATGAAAATGACTCAAATTAATTGTTGTGGCTCACGGCTGCCTAGTCACCAGTGATTCAGCAGGAACTTCAGCTTCAAAACATCCTCGTTCCCTTCAGTGCTCCAAAGCCAGGAGAGGAAGAAAAACCTCCTGGATTAGAATTGTGCTGCTTAGGAACCTGGATAAAACCCTCTTCCAGCAGGCCTGAGGACAGGCCACCTCCTCTGCGGAACACCCCCTCTCCTCCTCCAGCCCGTAGCAGTGGGAGGCGAAACAACAAAGCCAAGCAAAGCAGCAGCCACACGTACGCACACTGAATTGTGTGTCAGCCTGAACATCTGAGCAGCTTCAAAGGACATACGGCATAGATGACACATGCATGTGCACCAATACATACACCTTCAAGCATACATACGTGTATATATACGCGTGGCTCATGACTGACTATATAAAATACTGAGTCCACATTCCTCCTTCTCCCTCCAAAACTACTCACTTCCCTTCAGGCGGGCAAGCGATGCCAGCAATACACCTACATGAACTTTCAAATCGACTGGGCTGGGAGTAGGAGTTGCAGAACTGTGTTTTATTTCAGTGCTCTTGGCAAACACCCACTGAACATTGCAAAGCAGCAGCAGCCCTGGGGGCTAGAGCAATGAGCAACTGATGACAGGAAGGCTAGAGGAATAAAAGGCTCACTGAGACAGTTCATGACAAGGAATTGTGCTGACCAGTTAGGCAGGAGAGACTGAGAAGCAGTAGAAAATGGAGCCTTGAGCAGAACCTGACTGGTCTCAGGTGCTACTAAGATGATTGAAGCAAAAAAACAGAACACGGCTGCAGACCTGAGGAGCTTTCACCAGGGCAGTGAATGTAACTTTTTCCAGGATGGATGCTCTGGAATCACAGCATGCTGAGGTGTTGTTCATTTTGAGAAAGGGCTTGTCTCCATACACTGAGGACTTCTCCCAGAGTTATGGCTGACACAGGCACGTCAACAAGCAGAAGAGAACATCTCTCAGTCCTTACAGAGCAGCCAAGACACCTGCTTCAGGGATCTCCTGCTCCCCAGCCATGCTCCACCCCTCCCTCCTCTAACTCCCAAGAGCCAGTTCCTCTTCCACCAGCAGCTGGCCGACAGCCCCAGACTTGTCTTCCATAGCACAAGTGAAAAACCGGAGGTGCCAAAACCCCTGTGTTTGGGGGAGGAGGATGAACAGCAAGAAGCTGCAAACAATGTAGCCCTGTAACATGGTATTGCCATTCTCAGCAACAGGCTGTGGGCTTTGTACTGAGCCTGAAAGCCCTCAGGCCTGTGGGGCTTGCTCTGTCTGAACTTTTCTTGACCTGCCTATAGCTTTGTTTCACTTGGGTTAGCTGTGACAGCAGTTTCTCTAACTGGCCAGGTGTCTGTGGCTCATTTGTTTTACTTCTGTTTACCTTTGTGTGATACAGCCACGGTTTTATATAAATAACAGTAACAAGCAGATACTTTATGTAGAATGTGGTATTTACAACCAACACAGTGATGTACTGGAGAGAAACGCAGGCACGGTGTGATAGCAGAGGCCTTGAGAAGCGGAGAGGCAATGCTGCACAGAGCAGTAGAGGCGTGGGGTGATAAGAGGTGAGGCACGTGCTTGGCAGCAGAGACCCCACGGCTCTGGGCAACTCACCCACGGTCAGAGAAAGTAATACAGACCTGGAGCTGGACAAAACTGGAGTAACAAAGAAACAATACCTAACATGCATAAAAGACACCATACAAAGTGAATTCAGAAGTAACATGGAGCTGCAGACCAGCTAGGAAACAGAAAGGTGTAAAAGCATGTTAGCAAGTATTTTAATAAAGTCACCTCAAACGGACCCTGGAGTGAGGAAGAAGCAGGCAGCCACATCCACATCACATTCCTCCCTGTGAAGGACTACACAGGCTGAACACTTACGGTTTTACCCTCTAGCTACTGCCTTTGAAGATCCAGAGGAAGAACACAAGGGTGAGCATAACGCCATGCACAAGGGACAGAAATGAAGAAATGAGTTGCAGTTTTAGTTGTATTATCCCCATTACTGAGACTTTCTGTATAGAAGTATTCTAACGCATTATTATTCTCTTTTTCATATAACAGTGGTAGATTAATACTGGTTCCTGAATCACAGTTCTGAGATTTCAGTTATATTAACAATACACTATTGCCTTTTTGATATATACGTGCGCACACACGTATATAAGGGGTGTTTCCTCTTTGTCACGCTCAAAATGCTTACAGGCAAAGTCCAAAGGCAATGCCTGGGAGAAGAGGAAAGAAAATGCACAGATCTAGGGGAAGAGGAAACAGTCAAAGACAAGAGAAGAAAAGAAGAAACTTTTCTTTTGTTTTTAATAAAAAAACAAGTAGTCATTCAGAGGGGAAGACAAGAACGACACAGATATAGAAAAGCAAAGTTTACAAGAAAATTACTGCAGAATCATGAAATCGGCCAGCAAGCTGTGAGCAGATTCAGCTCTCCAGCCCAACTGAGAAAGGTTGGGAGCTCCCCCCGAGGCACCCTCCTGGGAGCGAGCAGCTCCCTGAAAAGATGCACAGCCCCAGCTGGGATTACACAAGAACATCAAGATTTACACTTCAGGTCTGCGCTGACTTCCCTGTAAGTGCAGTTCCTACCATGCCACAAAGCCTTGAAAGCTGAAGTTTCTTCCTTTTAAAACCGAGTCGCAGAGGAAAACCACATCCCACTTGCAAACAACTGGCCAACACCTCTGTTTCCAGCAGCAAGTGCAGCCAGAGGATTCCCTCACCACACCAGAGCAGCTCCTGGGCACCACGGAGAAAGCTCTATGCATCAAACTCATCAGCTGGGGCAGGCGAACGTGGCAGCTCGTGGCAGGTGCCTCGGGGCTGTAATTGTTTTACCGCTAGCAGTCAGCGTAGCCGATATTACAGTGACATCAATCACGAGAGCAAAACAAGGAGTAATGCGATTTAACTCCCCCTGGTCTCATCTAATTAACCCTCCGGAAGAAGCAACCAGCAGCAGGGCTGTCTCGCAACCCCCTCCCCACAGCCATTGTCCCCCTGCGAGGAGGCTCGGGCAGGCAGCAGGCAGCAATGCGCTGTGGCAGGCCCCTGGGGCGGCCAACAACCCAGTGCTGCTCTCGCCTGCATTCCTGAGCAGACACAGCAAAAGCTCCGCTGTGGCAGAGAAACTGGAGCAGCTTTTCCCTCTGAATGCTTCGGTAAGCATAATTCCTGCAGTATCTACACAAGAGCGTCGGAGACGAAACAACCCCGCTTCTTTGACAGCGTGGCATTAAGGAATTGCCCGCTCCCAGCAGTCAGCTGCTGTTAGCCTCATCTCGGCGTCCTCGGGCAGAAGGCTGCCAGGCACAGCAAAACGGCAAGGGAGCCTCCTGCCAACTCTGCCCGCTCCAGAGCCCTCCAAGCCCAGGCTGGCTGCTGCTGGAAGAGGGGGCACGAGAAGCTTGCTGGGACCCATGCTCCAAGGCCCAAAAGCTCAGAGCTCTGTCCAGCTCTGCCCCAGCAGTGTGGCTTCCCCAAGCAGGAACAGCTCGGATGTTCTCAGCTTGGCAAAACTCAGTTCTGCCTACATGGTGTTTTGTAGGAGCCCTGTGACATCTGTGGCTTTAATGGAGGATGAACATTCACCTCTGCTTTGCCTGTAGCTCGGATAATATAGAGTACTTTAACTGCACTCAGATTTTTTTTCAGAATAGCTAATGAGCAGTAGTTGTCATAAGACCTGAAAAGACAACTTTCCTGGAAGGAGAAACAACCATGATAAGATCCCTCTGCTTTCTCATACACCTCTCCCTCATCACAGAAACGTGGCACGGTTGGAGTGCATGGAGCATTGGGTCAGCACTGTCAAAGCATGCTGACCAACACTGGGATTTGGACAAGGAATCAGCTGATGCCAGCCCTGCCAGGCCCTGGCCGCCAGCAGAAGCAGCAGGCAGTGCCCGGAGCAGGCTGGGGCACTGGGCACACGCTGCGGGGTGCAGCCGCCAGCGCTGGCCCACGGGGAGTGCCAGGTCCCGTGTCTGGTTCCTAAGCAATACTCACTGCACTCATGGGCATGCTCACGGTTAACAAAATACACCACTTCTTGGCACTTCTTAGCCATCCTGTCGAGCAGGATGCTGCTTCACCTTTAACTTGTTGCCTTTCTGACATGGCTGAAACCTGAGACTATCCCCAGTGCCAGGTCTTCCAGGAAGAGGGAAACGAGCGTCTCCCCCTTGTTCACACCTGCCGACGGGGTATGTACTTTGGACTCCACGTACTTCTTTCAAGTTAAACTCCACAATTTGTGTAAAGGTTGCCAGGAGACACAGAGCTTGTTTTGAGATTCTTAGAGAGGGTGGAGCTCAACCAAGGCGGTTGGTATCTCATTTTCATCCCAGACTTCGCCGTTCAGTCCCCATTCCCCCCCCCTCGCTCTTATGCAAGCTTAGGACTTGGCTCACAAGCCCGTCCTGTTGCCACACCAAGGCAGTGGTTGCTGGGAGGTTGGGCTGCTCTAGGGGCATGGAGCAGGTAGGGAGGCACGCAGGTTGCTACCTGCAGGCACAAGGCTCTCAGCCTGCCCCCTCCTTTCTCAGGACACAGCCAACCCCAGGGGCTTGCAGGGCATCGAGCTGAGAAAAGGCCTGCGTGTTCCCAAATAGCCAAGCTTTGCAACTGCTCCTCTTCCCTATCCCAAGGACACGCAATAGATTGCCAAATCAGTCAAAGCTTCCCACTTGCAGAGCTCTACCAGAGCATACAGCGCTGTTTTTAAATAAAGCAGGCATGTTTGTTCTCTCACCGCAATTTCTTTGTGCATAAACTGTGAATGACCCTCACTATGGGACTGCTTGGTTAATGAGATCAAAGCACAAAGCAACAAACTGGCCATCCACAGGGGATTAATTTCTAGCTTGCCTCCCAGTTTAGAATTCAAATGTAATTGGCACATTTTGGTACACAGTGAAAGAGTGAGGACAACCAATGTTTCTGTTGATAAATAAGGGAGGCTGAAGTCAGCTATGAAAAATAAAATCATTAAAAGAGCAGCTGTTGTAGCTACTCTGACAGGCACGATAACACTCTTATGTTGAGGGGACACTAACATTTACCCTGGAACTAAGATGGATGCAGGAGCAAATATGTATTATATAGTTCTCCTTGATACAGTGTGTCAGGCAGCCTGCACAGCAGCAAACCCACAGGACTCCTCCACGCTGCCCTACCTTTCCCTGCTCACAGCCTCTGGAATCCAGCACAGGAAAACTTCAAGGGCAGTTAAGTGCTTTTTCTTTGTCACAAGAATTTTCATTGCAGTCTTGCAAAGATAAAAGCGTTCCCACTTCCCTTCTCTCACTTTCTTCATCACTAGCATTTTTGGCAGCAGCCAGAACCCACATTCTAACATAAACTTTCTTCAGGGCTCAGCTAACACTTCTGGCCCCCCAACAGAGGCATGGGGCTGAAGCTCCCCACCCAGACTTATCCCACCCATGCTACCCACCTTTACCTAGGGCTAGCTCACACCACCGCAGCATCATGCACAGAAAAAAAAAAACCTCCCCAGGATTTTCCCCTCCCCAGGATTTCCGTCACTGGACGTGAGAGTACATTCATGCTGTGATTTTTTTATTTTTATTTTTAATAATCAAAGAAATGGCAAGTAAAAACGCTCTGATGCTCTGTGATGGTGGGAGAAGTAAGGTAAGGACTGTTGCACAGTACAGCATCTTTTAGTCATCTGTTTAATACCCAGCTCCTAATACCTACAGCTCCCTAAAGGAGGAAAAAAAAAGTTACTTTTATTTTTAGAAAAAGGTGCAAGCCTGCCCCCAACCTCTAATTTTCAAGGCAAGGAGGAGGAGGAGAAGGAATTAAGAGTTACCAGCTCAGCTCAAAGCAGGGTTGCCTACCAGGGGCAAGGAAGTGTTCACAGACAATTTATTTGGGGAAAATGTAGCTGCTCCTGCTCCTTCACTCCCTCCCCAGAGAATTGCTGGTGAATGAATGAGAAACATATCCCAACCCAAAGAGTTCCATTACAGCCAGACCATTCTCTCAAAAATAAAATCTATATTCGGTCTAAACATCAAAAACTATCTGGCAACCCTAACAGGTGAAGGTTTCCTATTAGGGCTTTTAGGGTTGTGGTTTGGATTGTTTGTGCGTGGTTGGTGAAACCTCTGCTACCAAAAGTCACCAGACTTCAGCTATTGAGTCCCTGAGCCCAGTGAGCGTGGGTATCGCTGGTCAGCAGGGAGGTTCCTCCCACTGAAAGCACTGCAAGAAGAAGGGCAGATTGCTGCTCTCTCAGCACTTCAGGAGTTCCTGTAGCCACATAGGAATGTAAGCAGCATGGACGTATGCTGCGCTGAGCACAGCTGCACACTGCAAGCCCTTGCTGGTGCCTGGCAGAAAGGAGGAAGCATGTAAACACAGATAAGCACAGGCTCACCCCGACAGGACGGGAGCAGAGTTGATGTGCAAAGGGAACACTTCAGAAGAAAAGATTTGTAGCACATGGCTTCTGTGCAAGGACAGGGATAAGCAGGCGTGTTGGTACCTGGCAGCTTGAGGGAGGATGCCATACCAGAACTACTGCTGCCAGAGCCTCGAATAGTAACTGGGACAGTGTCACATTTCAGCTCTGTTTGTCCTGAGGCTCTAACAGCTGGCTTTTTGGTGCATGTGACAGAATAGCGATCCAGCTTGTGGTAACTGGAAGGCTAGACTACCGTATGGTACTTTGGAGAAATACCCTTTCCCTCCAAGGGGTAATTATGATAGAGAGATTTAAGAGGTAAACCGTATTCCTGTTTCATCACTCTGAAGGATCTGCTATTACTGGGGAAGGGAGGGAGGGAGGGAGGGGTTTGCCCACTTTTTGGATGCTTTCAGGACACTGAAACTTCATGGTATTCACTTTTGGCACAGAAAAAAATTGTGTTGTTTGGTTGTAAAGGCCCAACTCAAACCCAGCTGCAGTCACAGCTCTTCAGTTCAAGTTATTTTTAACAATCTAAACAAAGGGGATTTTCTTATCTTCCTCTCTGGGTCCACAAGCACAACTGTGCCAGCTGGAAAAGTCTCCCCATATGGCATGTGCAACCACAGTATCCTCATAGAAGAAGTGCATTAACAACAGCCCAGATTCCCGGGAAACAGGGAGGAGGAAAAAGGTCTAACCCTTGGAAGATGACTCTACCATTTTTAAAAGGACAAAATAAGCTGCCTCTGGTGTGGCAAAAGCAGATGAAATCTACCTTGAACCACAGACTTCTGCTTGTTTTCGGGTAGGTTTCTATAATTTTTACAATACTGCAGGATCCTCCTTTAGAAGTGAACATACAACGACAGCTCAGAAATTCTTCAAAAGTCTGAGTGAAGTAAAATTAAAGGAGCCAACACCAGCAGAACTGCATTTATCTACTGGCCATCCAGTAGTTCAAGTATCTTAGTGTCCCTGTACCTACCCCAAGCTGCACATGGGATAGGGTTCAATGACATTACCACTTACACTAGGGAAAAATGAGTGAAGAGCTGTACCTGCACAAAGCTGCAGAGCTTTGCACAAACTGCACGCATATGAAGAGGTACAAAGGGTCCATAAAGAAGCGGATTCCTTCTGTGCACCTCTAGCTTTCTACAGCCCACTGCTATTGAAGCATCCAAGCAAAGTGATCTGTTAGTTAAGAAAAAATATGCTCTGAAGAAAGGCAGGAATGCTTGTCACCTTAGGATTTCATTGTTCCATGCAGCCACCAATTCTAACCTGGCCACGATGTTCGTAAGTCTTGAAAAGATCCCAATTCAAAACAGAATTTCGCCGTGGTCACCAGCAGTCCTCTACTAGATCTGCCCCTCACAATTCATTCCAGTACACAAGGTGTTGAAACGCTTCCACTTTCCAGAGAAAAGGAGAAGAGCAAGGCAGGATCTTCATCATGCCTTGTAACGTTACGCAATGTCTATCTTTAACGTTACTCTTTCATTGTGGGTTTTATGCAGCTTAAGGTAAAGGAAAATTCTTCTAAACTGATTACTGCACAACATAATAAATTATCTATATAATGATGGAAAATGATGAGTAAGACATTCCAAGAGGCTCCACATGTGGATATCTGGAAACCACTTCGCCTTACAGCTTGTCTACCAGAACTGGAAAGAGGTATTTGGGAGCAAACCAACAACCACTTCTGGAAAATAAATAAATAAATTCCTCACTCATCAGCTTCCAATGGGATTTACCACTCAATTACGTGAGAGCTCCACACATGCTAAGCAGACTCCTGGATGGATTAAAACCGATTCACTCATTTCCTGCTGTGCTCCTCCCCTTCCTCCCTTTGCTGTGACACAGACCGTTGTCACTGCCCTGCCGGTGCCGGACCTGGCATTCACCTCCTTGGATCTGTGGACCGGGAGCAGGAGTGTTATGACTCAGGAGGGCTGACGGAGCTCAACAGGCTTCCACTCGGCACTGCGAATCCACCAGGGATGAGGGGTGGAGCAGAGGGAAACAAAGTGAAATGAGAACAAGAGATGGTGGCTCGATGCTGCCGCGGCATGGGTTGGCACAGGAGTTGGTACAGAGTTGGCACAAGGGTTGCTGCCCTGGTGTCCAACATGCATGGAACAGTAGCAGTAAAACAAAATTTGACTCAGCCGTGCAGCTTTCTGACTGTGAACACATCGTACCAGTACTCAGGTCTGGGTATTAGTTGTCCTATCTCAAAAAAACTCAAGGCGATAAAGCTGAAGCAAGAAGGCTAGCTCTTAGACAAGATCTCGTGGCAAACAGCAGCAGGAGAAGAGACTTACTATCTTCATCTTAAGTTTGATCATTTAGCTCCTTCTTTTATTGCCCCCTCTTCCCATTTGCAAACAAGGGTAAATCATTAGGAAATGGTTACAGAACATGGGGGTGTCCAATCCCCATGTTCAGAAAACGTACTGCACATGCACAGAGCTAGCCAGGGGCTGCATCTGTACTGGCAACAGTTAATTCTGAGAATAACCCAAAGAAACTCAGTTCGCTGTCTCAGAGAGGAGTGACTATATTAAACTCGCATGTGGCTTTAGAGTTGTAGCTTGTAAAGAGACATGGCAGAGACGAAGGTTGAAGATCATCAACTCGTTACATGCACTCTGGTTCAAATACAGATTTCCCCATCAGGAAGACCAATGTGAAAAAAAAAAAAAAGATTTCTATCAGAATAGCTGGGAATTGATGAGCAGAGCTAGAGAGAGGCCTAAGCTGGCCAGAACGTGAGAGTGTTTGAAAGACACTGTACGCTGAACAGCACAAAGCACTACTTTCCTGCTCCTACAGAGGAAAAAGCACGGGCTGTTCTCCCCAGCAGGTATCCCACATGAGGACAAGGTTCTCAACCAGCTGCCACGACCAACTGCGAGCCAAGGAAAGAGGAATAAAGAGAAGCAAAATAAACCAGCCACACCAGCCTACAAGGCTCAAAAAACAACAAACACACCCCCAAAAAATAGATAAGCTGACTCAAGCTATTTAAGTAGCTGGTATGGAATTTAAATGGATGGATATTTTCCCCTTTCAAAAGGTTTGTTTTTTCTTCCCCCTTTTTTAATGCTAGTCATCAGTAACCTCAGAGGATTTTCTAAGCTTTGTTTCCATTCTTGTTTCTAGGAAACAGAACCTCAACTAGCTACTGGGGCGGGGGGGGGGAAAGAAAAAGAAAGAATAAACCAAAATGAAAGAAAGACAGAGAAAAAGTGAAGTGGAAAACAAACTGGGGAAAAAAAATGTACAGAGCACCAGGCCTGCCACAAGAAATAAAAATATTCAACACATTTCTGTCCCCCTCACTCCTCCCACAAAGCCGACTTTGTCACTCGCTGCATAACCCTACCAGAGATCAAATTAGGCAACTTTGGGTTTATTATACTTGTCAGCATAAGAACAGGCAAGCATGGGCAGCAGATGTAAAACCTTAGGGGAGGGGAGGAGGTAATTTTCTCTTGTATGTTGTCTTGTCTCCCAAGACAACAGCCTTATATGAAAGTGGTGGCCTAAAATATCTGGAGCACTCTGTGCCTTTAGCCTTTCTGGCAGGCATGAAGAAAAAAGCTTCTTATAACACAAGCATCACACTAAAACAATACCAGAGCAGCAAAGCTGCCACTGGAGGAGTGAAAGCCTCATTAGGGTCAAAGAAGAGAAAGGATAAAAGGTTCAAAAGCCAGCAAGAAGGAAAGAAAATAATGTTACATTCAGCTCTTTGGCACCAGTGTAGAGATGGAATGAGCTCAGGTTGCGTTGGGAACTGCTACTTTCAGGAGATTCAAAAACACCAGGAAAGAGAAAATCCAGAAAAGCATTGTATTTAAAAAAAAAATTACTTTAGACAAACCAGAGACCAGAGTAAGATTCTGTTCAAAGAACACCAAAGCTTGTAGTACACAAGTCCTCATTCAAACAAGCATTTATATGCCTGGTTTGGATAAGTCAGGATGCCTGTGGCAACTGTTTTGATCTCAGCCAAATGAACCTAGGCATGTTGAAAGAGTTCTTAGGAAAACAGAGAGCTGTTACGTAAATTCACCTTTTGGGGGTACGACAGATTGGAGGAGCAAAGCTTCTGCATGTCAGGATTACAAAACCTCAGTACATGAACAGAGGGCTGAGGAAATCACTGGAGCACGGCTAATGATGACCAAGTTGCACGGTCAGGTCATGAACCCTACTCAGTCTGCAAAATCAGTCTCATGTAAGAAGTTTCAGTGTCCAGTAAATTCAAGCAACTAGGAACTAAAATAAATAAAGCCAATGAACTAGTAATGCCAGGATTTCTGCAAATCACCCAGGTGAGATAAATTCACTAGAAATAAGAATGGAAAGGGAGAAAATTTAACAAACTGAACCTGCATCAGCTTGTAAGGTGTGCAGCCATACCTCTCTCACGTTGACTTCTAGGTTAAATTAGCGAAAGGAGATCGTCTTGACTGTAGCAAATCACACTGACATCGCAAAACAGGCTAGCTGTGGCACAAAAGCAGCAAGTCATAAAAGCCACCAAATTCTTACAAAATATCTGGCATATTCCATAGGTTTCCTGCCCAGGCCAAGAGATGCTACCACCACCAAGTGTGAACAAGAATCCCTCTGTAAAGCCCTAAGGAATCACATAGCCTTTTAATTATCCAAAAGAATCCCCAGGTGTCCTCAAGCTTGATTACATTCGTGTTTGGCATGCACCAGCTCATAAGAGATCACTGCTAATAAAACTCATCTATCTTCAGCTATCCAGGAGTCCAAAACACCTCATTTTACCACACATGCTTTCTTCTCTCTCTGTCTCCTTTTCATTATCAAGTGTGAATATATTCAGTGTCAGAAAAGATTCAGAGGAAGAGGCAATACAACGGAATATATCTGCATGTCTCTGAAGAGTTCAAGCATAAAGGATGCTGTCAAGCACACATGCAGAACTCAAACTGTCTTTAGTTTAACTATATAAAATGCTTTAAGAAAAAAGAACCTCACACACACACCCCCCACACATACACCGTGGTAAGAGGAGAAGAAAAAAATGGCCTCGTAAGACTCAACTAATGAAATCCATCTCAATATACTGCAGAAAAACTAGGAGAAAGCAATCAAACTGTGGTTTGTTCAGCTGCATTTACCTTCAGGACTCAGAAGTCCATGTGAGGGTCCTTTGGAAGCTCTTTGGCTTTACCGTTGATGCAGCCCAAATGCTGACATGGCTCCCCTCATCATAGCTAATGAGTGTTAACAAGGAACAGAAACCTTGCTCCCAAGGGCTCCTGACAAAGGAGTGCATGCACTGGGCAGAAGAGAACAGGGCAGGCAGGACAGTCTGTAGCCACCCCAGCTTAGAAGTTCCTTTGAATCTTACCGAGCCAAGACTGCACCTGTCTCACCATCTTTGGTTCTTGAAAGGCTTTGGCGTAACAAACCGGCCTATTCACAGTTAGGACCATTGGTTGATGGCATTGCAAGGCCACTCTCAATTGTCTTTGAAAGGTCATGGAAACTGGGAGAGGTTTCTGAATATACTGGAAGAAGGCCAATTTCATTCCCATCTTATTTCTTGTGCTTCTTGAAGATGTCAGAAACTACAGGCAGGTCAGCCTTGCCTCAGTCTCTTTGAAGGTGATGGGACAACTAATCTTGGAAACCATTTACAACCACATGAAGGACAAGAACATGATAAAGAGTAGTTAATATGGATTTATGAAGGGAAAATCATGCATGCTTAACCAACGTGATAACCTTCTACAGTGAGGTGACTAACTTGGCATGTGAGTGGGGAGTAGTGGACGTTGTTTACCTGAACTTTAATAAGGCCTTTTACATTGTCTCTCATAATGTTATTAAAGACGAGCTGACAAAGTACAGGCTAGGTAAGTACACAGTGAGGTGGACTGAAAACTGGATGAATGTCCAGGCCCAGAGGGTTGTGATCAGCAGCACCAAGTCCAGTTGGGGCAAATCCCTAGAGGTATACCCCAGGAGTTGCTCCTGGGGCCGTTACTGTTTCATCTCCTTATTAATGACCTGGAGGACAGGGCAGAGTGCACCCTCAGCAAGTTCACAGCTGATACAAAATCAGGAGTGGCTGACACCAAAAGGCTGTGCTGCCATTCCAAGCAACCTGGACAGGCTGGAGAATTGGGCCAATAGGAACCTTATGAAGCTCAACAAAAGGAAACGCCAAGTCCTGCACCTAAGGAGGAATAACCCCAGGCACCAGTACATGCTGGAGGCTGACTGGGTGTAAGGCAGCTCTGAAGAAGAGAACTTTGGGGTCCTGGGGAACAACAAGCTGATCATGAGACCGCAATGCACCCTTGTGACAAAGAAGGCCAACAAACAGCCTTCTGGGCTGCGCTAGGAAAAGCATTGCCAGCAGATCGAGGGAGGAGATCCTTCCCCTCTACTCAACACTGGCGAGTCCAAATCTGGGGTATGTGTCCAGTTCTGGGCTCTCCCATATAGAAAAAATCCAGACTTGTTGGAAAAAGTCCAGCATAGGGCCACAAGGATAACTGTGGGATTGGAGCATTTTTTTATGTAAGAGGTGACTGTTCAGCCTGAAGAATAAGGCTCAATGCGTAAAAGCATCAGATGAGATTGATTGAAGAAGAGGGAGCCAGACATTCCTCAACAGTGCCCGTGGAGGGAACAAGAGACAATAGGCAGAAGCGAAAATACATTAAAATCTATTTGAAAACAAGAAAAGAAAAAAAAAAGTCCACTGTGTAAGTAACCAACACTAGAAACAACCTGCCCAGAGAGGTTATGGTGCCTTCATCTGAGGAGATATTCAGGAGCTGCCTGGACATGGTGCTGGACAAGCTGCTCTAGGTGACCCTCCTTGAGCAGGGGCTTGGCTGAGATGATCTCAAGAGGTCACTTCCAACCACAATGATTCTGCAAACTAGGATACTGGCCAGGAAGGGCGAAAATTTCTAGCCAGTTTTATCAACCCCCACCTCTTATTTCAGCAAGATATACAGAATCCTCAAGTGTAGCTAGCCTCTTTCTTGGGTGATTGAAAACATCATCCATAATTCTTGTGGAAGTTCCCTTCTTCTAATTCCAGCTTTCATATTTAAGAGTATGCCTACGCAATGCCATTTGGCAGTGGCCATACCACCCTCTCTCTTCTCCTGTAGCTTGCTGACCAGCAGAATAAACTAGCTCAGAGAAAGAGACAAGCTCCAGCAATCCAGTTTAGTGCCAGCAGGAACATCTCCACGACACCACATTGGGCAGTGAAGACTTTTCCTGAAAGGTCGCTCTTTTGTCGACCCAATCTATTTCCACTGCAGTATTGTATCTTCCCATCTCAGTCATAGTCACCTCCCATCTCAGTAGTCGTGCCTCCACCGGCGGGGTAAATATTGTACTGAAAACATGTTTTCTCTCCCTTGCTTTTTCAAAAAGAGGGTACACTGAGACATCAACCTGCCTCTCTCACAGTGCTTTTACAATTTTTCAGGTGCTACCTTCTTTCAGATGACTCCCATTCCGCAGACCAGCAACTCTGACATGCTCTCCTCCTCCATGGGCATACACTCTGCGTAGGCTCCACCTTCAGCAGGATCAGGATCTGGCCCAGGATGTCTCCAATTTTGCTAAACATGCAACTAACAAAGCTACCTCCCCAACCCTCAGCTATCTCACTCTAGGCATCTCTTTTGCTGTCCACCAGTGTCTCCATCTAGATATCTCTACTTGCACTTGGACCATGGTTGATAGAAGGGTTGCACTCCAGAGAACCCCCATGCAAGGGGCTGTCAGCATGAGATCTTTCTCCACATTTGGATGAGAAACACAGCAAGTTATGAATCGTAAGGCATGTACAAGAAGGCTTTTGTCAATTCACTGAAATCATCACCTGCACCATTAGGTACTCACTGGCTTGAGCATCCCACTGAGTTATGTGCAAGGTCAGCATACTACAGAGCATAGTTAAAAAGCCCACAATGTAGTTAATACCTAGCTTAGAGCAAGAGGTGGGAAAGGGATTCCATAAATGGGATACCATTAAAACTCATCAGGTAAAATGCAGTCCTTCTCCCTTGCTAATTACACTAGCAGTGCTGATGCTCATCATTCTCCTGTGTTAAGAGACTAAAGAATGGTAAATAGTCTCCCCATCGAAGGCCATACTGGAAACACCCTGGATATTTATGCTGATTTATCAGTCCTGGTTAATCTTAGCTTTGAAGAATGTGGTTTGTGACTCACCCTGCTGGATAAGCAACGAGGCCAGTTCTGGGGTCGCAGGCTAATCCTCTGCCTCCCGACACAGTTATCCCCAACACCTTCTCCAAGGTCACCTAGCGCATGTGAAAAAGAAAACAAGAAATATCATGAGATACGAGCGCGCTTCAAATGGACCCATAAGTGGACGCTGATGGTGTGGCACTTTATAATGGCACTGAGAAGAATCATAGCTCCCAGAAATTCAGAGCACCTATAAATTCACTGACAAGCACCCCGGCACAGAACAAGTGTTTAACCCTCCTCTATCTTCAACATAGGCACAGTAAAATACTGCTGGGGTACAGAGAAGGAGTTATCGATCCGCCAATTATTGTGTCTGCGCCAGAACATTGCCAAATATTGCAGAGGACTGCACGCAGCAATTAGTACACAGTGAGAAGCTGGGGTGCACATTCACTGCCCTGCAATTCCCATCCTCCCAGCATGAGCAGCAAAACACTTTCTCCCCAGTTATCTTCCTGGAAATCTTTTCCAGGTTGCTGCAGTCTTTATCTCCTCCATCCAGTGGTAGGTGGTTCAGTGTGGTCCCAGTCCATATTCCTAGGAGCTGAAGAGTCATTTTTTCCCACAGTGCTTGAACTAGAAACCACATCCATTGGACAAACACATCCCTCCCCAGGAATCTCAAGAGACAGAATAGCTCACATTATTGGGTTCACAAGCCCATATACCAATGGCCCACTCAAGAGACAGCAATCCAAAATGCTTGCTTTCCCCCCGAGCAAAAATCCCAACTATTTCAAGAGAAGAAATGAAATGCAACTGGGAAGAGCTACTTGGAAGACAGAAATTCAGAGTCAGGCCTCTGTGGCAAGAAGCCAGGAACAGCAAAAACAAAAGCTGGGGGGACAGGGAGGAATAAGACATTTCAGGGAGTGCACTCTGGCAGAGGAAGCATCAGAATGCAGCACTCTCCCAAAGCAAAAGGCTGCAGCGAGATTACACTGCACAACGTCTGGTCTGTGACATGAAAGGACCCAGCCTCTGAGCAAAAAGCAATTTTCAGCCTTGGGATTGTTCTGACAGACACAAAAGTATTCTCTTTTCTTTACATTTGCACAGCTTGATTTTATTTATTATATATTTTATGCATACATTCCTCCTCAGAACTGCTGTCCCTGCCAAATTCATGGATTTTACTGGGTCACAGCCTTCTGTTTTTAATTATCATCATCTAAGTTATATTTGGTTAAGGCCTTAAGGCATGGACGCGGCATAAGCAGTCCCTATTGTAATAATTACTACAATCATTAATGGCTGCCCTGAAGACCAGCATCTTGCATTTATACCAACATGGGGCAAAAGAGGTAGGGGCAGGGCAGGCTTCCCCACACTGCCCTATCAATGCAGCTTACCAGCCCTGAAGAGTTCGGCTGTAGGGTGAAGAAACGAGGTCTCACTGAGCTTATGGCTCAGGTTACTGGAGAAGGTGACAAAAGCAACCCCACGTGGAGCCACCCTGCTTCAACAGGTAAAGCAGGGCCGAGGCGCCACCAGCTCACTTAAAACAAGCTATCTGTGCTTCAATGACTTCCAATTTGGGCTGGCTTCAAACCAGTGACACGGAAAGTGCAATATTTCATGTCCTGCTCTCTGGAGCAACTCAGTCTTTTTCTTCCCTTTTAGTAATGACATACCCCAGATACTTTCAGATAGTGTGAGAAAACACCAAATTGCCTCCTTTCCTCACAAAATGAGCATCTCTGGAACCACGGCTTCTATGACATTCCACTGGATTTTTGCTTAGCATTAGAACAGACAAGTAAAAATGCATTTACAAATTCACCAGTAAAGCAAGGTAATAGTTTTGTTTCAGTTTAATGTTCCTTAAAAAGGGGGGGGGGGAAGTGGGAGGGGAAGGAGCAAGGGAGGCTAGAACGCTATCTACTCTTCCAGGTTTGTTTCAATACTTCAACACATTTATTGTTCAAGTAGCTTCCTAAGAGTACAGAAGGCAGAATTTGCTGAGATTCCAGCTCATACTGTCGGTTCCCAACCCATCACGCTACGAGATGTTTAAATTCCCACAGAAACTGCATACTTGACAGTGAAGGAGGAAGTGGAAGAGATACGTGCCATTCAAGTGCTCCAATCTAGATAAGGCACTAATTACTTGATGCTGTCAGCAAACAGCAAATTTAGCAATGCTGTGCTCACGCTGCTCAGCGCAGGCTTTAGCTCAGGCCGGCTGTAACTGCAACTGTCCTAAAAGGCGCTACCTGACCTTGGCTATGCAGCTAATAGCACTCAGCAGCAGTTCAGCAACCTACTTTCTCCAACAGGTTTATTCTTCCTTTGCCAGGACACACATTCAACACCCCCAGTGCCACCTTGTGCTGCAGCTGAGCTGATCTCACAGCTTCCCGCTCCCAAGGGAGGGGGCAGTTCCTTCCTCCCTCATCCCACTTGTCCCAACAACCCCTTCCCTTGCTGGCGTTTCCCTCGCACCAGCACTGACACAGCAATTGCCTCTCCAGCAAGCCAAGCAAGCAGTCTGAAAGGCAACCCTGTGTGCCTAATCCAATGGATGCTCTTACAACACCTCAGCACGTGTAGCAATAATCCTTAAGTATTAAAAACAACTTGCCTCTAAGAGTAGGATGAACACATTTAAAAGTGGTTCTTATGAAACTTGTGAGCTCTACTCCCACCTCTCTGTCCACAAGGCACCACAGCTTTATCTCCATGATCAGCCTCCAGACTAGTTGACATAAGGGAAAGAGTTAGTCACGTGTCACAAAGCTTGACAGAAGAATAAATAAAAATTCAGGGAGAAAAAAAGAACTAGGTAACAATGCAGTGTAAACTGGATTCCTCCTGACTTGCCAGCCAAAACAAAGAAATAATTAGTACAGTTAATTAGGACAGGGGTACACCAACATTTACTTCCAAATCTCAAATTAAGATTTGTCAGCAAAGGGTAAATTTGTCAATACAGGTCTGACATTACCTCACTCGTGAAGTTATGGCAAAATGAGGTAGGAACTCACTTCGTCACGTAGCAAGCACAGTCTCCCAATCCCACACCGCCACTGCCATTCCTATAAGTCACTCAGGTGGTTCTTCAGCGTGTCCCAGGCAGAAGGAAATTCCCTGACCTCTTTCCGAGTGTGATCTGAGCTAACCACAGGACTGGAGGGTCCCACTGCAGACGGGGGAAACGGGTGTGTTTGTTACCAATAGCTCCCACATTGGGCCAATTTGCTGCCCACAATCATCAGATGTGTCCCTGCTTGCTCAGGTCATCCCATCCAATAAGTGGGCCACCTCACCGCCCTCGCCCAAGCCAGGAAACAATTGCAAGACGAAACCTGTAATTTTGTGCCCCTAAATTAAAGGCCCAGAAAGGTGGCTGGCTATCCACATTTGTTACTTCATCCTGAGGCCTCTATTAATAGTATTTGGCACTTTCACGGTTCTCTAAGTGATTTGCAAGTGTTATTGAACTGAACCACATGCAACGTGCTTCTGGAGTTCACTTTGCATTGAAATCATCTACTTATTGACCACCTCGTCTCCCTTTCTTTAAGGTCAACTTTTTCAAATTTGGAGGTTCAATACACACTCTTAGTCACCAAGAATAGAAAACAGAACTTCAGGTGTGGAGCAAACACCTGTCTTGCAAAACCTGACATTCATCCATTTCACAGACAAATCTAAATTTAGCTGCTCAGAGTTGCATAAATGGGCAAAGAAATTTTACTGCCTAACCAGATCACTTAATCTGTTCCTTCCAGTTAAGATCCAAAGACCATCAGAGCTCCTACAGCCCCTCTACCTGGTAGAGCAGACTCCCAGTCTGCAGCTACCAGAAGGTATTCAATACAGCCAGGCTTCCCGGTAGAGGAGGAGAAGCCTTGCGGCAGTGCAATCCCCGCTGGATCTCAGGGCACATCTGCGAGCAGCCGTTGTTTCCCTCAGACATGGTCCCTCAGAGTATGAGTGGAAGCCCACACACACCTGTGACAGAGCCATGCCACCTCTGCCTTCCTGCTGAGGTACAGATAATCCTTTCAAAAAGGCTGGTCTAAATTAGCCCCTGCCAGTTTTGCTTGTCTTTTCAGGAAAGAAGACACTTGAGCAGCTGCTCCCAGCTCTCAGAGCGTGAGTTTCTTACTTGTTTGAGCTCTTCCTGCTATTTTGAGGAACTTGAAAGACTAACCACAAGCAATTGTTTCCACATGTTACAAGGACAACACAGAAATCCTTTAAGGATCAGCTCAGTGTTCCCTGTCCCGTTCTTCCCCTCCCTGCACACACTCTCCTCTTTCCCGTAGTTCTCGCCCCTTTGGGACCATCCACGTGCAAAGCCACACAAGGCACACGGGAGGCAGACACCGCGGCCTGAACACCCAGACTTTTCTAGAGAGCAGTAGCAGGCCTCTTAACTCGCTCTTTGAAACACACCCACCTAGCACAGTAATCATTTCCAGGCAAATGGATGCCACAGAGGGCAATCCAGTCACAGCGAGAGTACCGCCTGCCCGATCTAGAGCTCGCAGGCTCTCTCCCTGCAGTGACACGGTTTTGCTCCTGCTGCCAGCCTGCCACTACTCCTCCACGCCTGCTTGCCCACCAGCACAGTTCTGCAGTCCAGCTTCACCTTAAAGAAAGGTATGAAAAGAAACTTTTCAAGAGAAAACCATTTTTAACACCAAGCATCCCTCCCAGGTTTTCACCTGTAGGCTAAGTGATGCCATTACCCCAACACTCTCGCCAGGCCAGAAGCAAAAGACTGAGCAGGAATTCAGTAGTATTTCGGTCCCTCTTTCCCATACTCATATGCTGATAGCAAAGTACAATTTTCTCATTTGATCGCTTTGCTTCCCTGCCTTCTACTACTATACACACCCTCTTCTGGGCCCAAAACCTCACCATTCTCTACATACACAATTTATTTAAGCATGGAAATAAAGAAACAAAGCTCCTTTGAGAGGATACATGCAACCCTCGGGTGCACAAAAAGGCCACCGAGGAGAGAAAAAATGGTGGTACTGTACAGGGCTGCCCACACGCCCAAATGCCTACAGCATTAGGCAAGAGGCTACAGCTTGGGAAAACCACGTCCTGCAAGCAGGCACGCCTGCTCGGGACTTCATGGGTTGGCCATCTTGGATCAGACACTGGTTCCTGTTTCCATTTTCAGCCATAAGCAAAAAAGTTAGACAGAACAGTATTATAAACAAATGCATGGAGAAAAATGACAAGCAGAGAAAGGAAATTTGAGTCTCTCACACCTCCTGTCAACCTCCCACTTTATTGAAATAAAAACTGAGTTAAAAACTGAGAATAATTTTGAGTTCTCTACCACGAAGTCATCCCACTGTGTCTTTAAAAGCTTAGTATTCGCACCATCATTTGGCAAGGAACTTCACCAGCCTGTTACGTGCTGCAAGAACCACTGTCTCTTATTGCCTGTGCTAAACCTGACTCCTATGAACGTTATTTGATGCCCCCTAGTTCTTGTACTGGAAGAGAGTGAACTGTGCATCCACCATCTTTAGGTCAGTCTAATGCTGTCTCTTCCAAGGGTCAGTCTGATGCTGTCTCTTCCAAGAAGAGTCTTGACTTACTCATTGGTTCTCCTGAATGCCACTTCATTATCTTTGGTCAGCTCCGATACCCTTCTTTGAGACTGTTTCCAAGTCCACTATATCCTTCCTAAGACAGAAGAGGAAAAACCAAGACTACATACAGCTTTCAACTGTGAGCACACCAAGTGTTTAGAGTAGATCAATACCGTCTCCCGTTTTGTTCTCTGTTCTTTTCTCCCATTAATTCTAACACTTGATCTACCTTTTTGATATCTAAGACCACTTACAGGCAACAGCCCAGAGGTCATCCAGCTCCACAAAGTCGTGGATAAGAACTCCAGATGCTTTGCACTTGGAAATGTAACCCCCATTCTCTTCTCTGCTCCTTTACAGAAAGAGAAATCTATCCTTGAATCAAGCGTTTGGTTTCAACTCCCCCCTTCCCATCCATGCCTTTGTGAGCATTTATTCATGAAGAAGAACATCTTCAAAGAGAGTTCTGGTGACACAATTATTCCATTCCACTCCAGAATGGCTCCTTCAATAAACGTCCACATGCAGACAAGCCCTATTTCAGAAGGCCTCCCATGGGCCTGTGCATAACAGTTAACATTTGAATCCATTTAATTAACTAATAGCACTGAGTCAGCACAAAAAGACAACATCCATCAGAGTTCCTCTCTCATCCACTGCATCATCTGCCTGCCCTCATCTCTCTCCCAAGTGAGCGTGGCCATATTAATAATGTATGTGCAAGAGCACAGGTCCTGAGAAAGTGGCGGACACAGAAATCCCAGAGGTATGTAACCCACGAGGGTTACTCTGGAAAGCCTTCCCTAGCACATCACAGCGGCCACCAGGCAATCAGTTACCACCTTGTCTGAGGAGTGGCTACGTAATCACCTGTTCTTTTCCTCTAGAACACTTTTATGGCTAGGCTTGAGACCCTGGTATTCTTCAGCCCTGGCAATACACTAACACAGAAAGCTCCAAAATCAGGCCCAAGTTTCACAACAGCATGGTGGTTTTCACACCCAGCTCCCTAGGTTCTGCTCCCAACATTTTCAGCACTGCCGCACAGCCGCCAGCGTATTTTCCCTGCTGCAACACAGCAAAGCTCTATCAATGCACTCCGGCACCCGATACGTGAAAATGCATTGTAGCTGTACATTGTCAGCGTCAGCACTTAAGAAATAGCTATTTCTTACATAAGTGAAATTTGATACAGAGTGCCAAATCTCACAGCTGGCCCTGTTCGTACATCTCCCTGCAGCCCCTGAGCCCCACCACAAAAAAGCACGTTTAACCTCCAGGGACCAGCACACACGTCGTAGGCTCTAATCTACTGTCTGAACACGCTGTCTGATCTCCTGTTACTGCTGCGGAAAAACAAAGGTTTGAAGTTTTACATTTAGCTCTGCTGTGCCTCGTTTGGCACATTAAACGCAGAACGCTAATTACAGTATACTGTTCTACTTAAGGGGCTGTCAGCATTTCCACTGTAAAGCCTTCATTTCAGGGCTTTATACCACAGCTGTGAAATATTCGTTTTGCACTTGAGCTTGACATGCAAAGGTCTGGCTTTGGCCCAGGTTCCTCTGCCTGTTTGTTTTTTGGGAGTCGGGGTTTTTGTTTTTGGTCTGGCAGAGGGAGGGTTGAAGATGGGTGGATGGAATTAACTGCAGGGGATGTTTTACTTACAAGAACGCACAAACAATAAAACCCCCCAGCTCCACAGTTGGTTTCTCTCCCTCACCTACCCAAGCCCCCCCTCCCACTTCTGTCTGTGCGCATAGAATATGCACATTCTTTTTTAAAATGATTTTTAAAAAAAAAAAAAAAAGGCTTTTCTGTCCTCTCCAGCCTGAGCCTTCTGTCCCTCGGCATCCAGCGCTAGCAAAAAGTACTGTCTTGGCAAGCCTGGAGATTGAAAATATTCCACCTGCAAAAGCAACAGCAGTAAGACAAGCTCCAACACACGACCAATTCCGGACGCCTCTGCCTTGGCAGACCGGTCTCCACGTCTCTTGCATTAAGTCTCACAAGCCTTGCTCATGGCCACTACTGCAGGCTCATACCATTGCCTAAATGACCTTCTAGGAACTATTCCAAGACCATCAGACAGATTTCATGCAATCCGCCACCGTGACCTGTTGCTACACTTCAAGTCGAGCATAGGCTGGAAGCACACTGAAGCAGCATCCATAGGGTGAAAGGATTCAGAGCTATATCTGACCACTGAACAAGTTCTCGTATTTTAATTTGAGAAAAATAAAAGACCAGAACATCATCGCCCATAACAAGCAGTTGCTATTTCTAGGAAATTTTGATTTCCCAAACAATCACTTTGAGGACAACAGGGAATGATCTTCCACAACACAAATTATGACTGATGCACCTTGGCATAAGAGTGGCAAGGGTAGAAACTGACTTGCCAGAAGGTTTTGAATCACTGAGTGACATGAAGTATTACATGGGTGAACCTGCATAAAAGCGGAGGTGAGAAGGGGTGCGTTTCTCACAGAGATGCTGAGCCTCGGTTCCAATGGCTCTGCCTGGTGGCACTACAACGGTTGCGCAGGGGCGTGCACACACATTTGTTAGAAATGATCCAGTTGAGAGAACAGGGAACAAAATGGTGACGGAGGTGGAAGAAAGGGAACGTGAGCAACCCAGGGTCCCTGCGGGCTGTCTTTCTACACGTGCCTGCACACAGCGTGCGTGCGTTTGTCCATCTCTCCGCACACTCTCTTGCCTGCTCTCCCCTACTGGCCTCCCCACTGTGCTGGCTGCTTTCAGCCCAATTCCAGCTGTCAGGACTGCATTCCTGACCCGTCAGCCCCAGCTGTCAGGGGCTACGTGCTGAATCTGCACTCTGCCGCCTTCTTCGTGCACCTGGAGTAAGGCAGTCCTGGGGAGGCCATAAATGCTGTTGCATAGCCCTGGGGAAGTGGGTGGAACACTGTTAAAAGCACCTCCACCAGCAGCCATGGCGAGGGAGCTCAGAACAGACAGCAACACACGTGCAAGCACCCCTGTGTCCTGCAAAAGAGGATACACACATGGATAGTTTTCTACCAGTTTCTGCAGCAAGACCTAGTTATCATTAAATAATTGTCTTCTGTTTCTTTACTTAACACTAGCTTGATCCCTCAGTTTTGCCTTCCTATTGCCATGCCCACAACAAAGTCCCATTTATTTCAAAATATTGCAGGGATGAGGAAAGGCACATGTAACCTCACCAACCCTGGCTAGAGACACGGCAAAGCGGCAACTTCTTCTCCCATTCAGGCACCATCCTCACCATAAAAGCCAACTCAGACTTTCCTGACAGTTCACAAAACCTTCAGAATATCCAGGCTTCAGAGATACAAATGTGGTGAAGGGACGAGGTGTGGAGTGTGTGCAAATCGCCCACCTTCATCAAAGTTGTGATGACGCTATTTGGACTTTGGTGTGGGGAATTCTTTCTGCTGATGCAAGGCAAAACTGTGAAGAATGTATGTTTTAAAAAAGAGAAAGCAACATCAAACAGGCTACAGGTTTGCTGGTACATAAAGAGTCAATCCTGATTTATTCCAGACTAAATGTCTACACATGGAGTCAATCTGGCCAGCTCCACGGGTAGGCAAGTCCTATGGGAAACAGAGAGACGCGTCCTGTGTGGGCAGGCTTCAAAGAAGCCATTCCTCAAGTTCTCGGGACCTGGACTTGTACAGGATCACTTCTTTACAAGGAACAGATTTTTTTCCAATTTGCAAATGTGCATTACTTCTTCATACAGCAAAGAGAGCACGTAAAATATCACACTTTAGGTAGGGGGTAATTTTGCCCTCCCACATAGGCGATTTGTCCGGTGATTTTTCCTTCATAGTAGAAAAAGGAACCAATTCACCTTCCCCAGCGTGGAGAAATATCTGTAAGAGGATTAAGTACAAGCAAGGGCTTGCAGTGCTTCCCTAGTCTGTCCCAGCAGTGGAGATCAAAGGAAGGCACTTCTGACTGTGTGGCAGTGTTATATATTGGCCTCCTCCAAATCCACATGCAGGGCCTGAATATAGGCAAAGAAAGTGCTTCAGTGAGGGGAAGAAGTTGAAAAAAAAAAAGTTTAAATACAGCTCCCTTGGGCAACGTTTCAGTTACTCATATAAGGGTTTGAAATCAAGCAGGAACAAACGGTTCTCCAAGCGTAAGGGTCACCGTTTATCATCGTTAATCATCACTTCCCAGATAGGAAAGGCTCTCTCCACAGTCATTTTCCCCTCCGTTTCGCACAGGCTTTAGCACTCACGAGAAGCTAGACACCAGAACGAGGGAAAGAACCAAACAGGGACGCAGGCAAGAGCTGGCAGGAGTCCTCCTGCTACGGCCCTGCCAAAGTCCCTCCCCGCAGCCCCGGCCCCGAGCTGAGCTGCTCCTAAACACAAGCAGTTCAAAGCCCGTGGCCTCGCTGCGGGTACGGGCACCCGCTCCAAGGAAACTGCAGCAGCTTCGCATACCTCCCGACTCCAGAGAAGCTAAACACACGGGCCGTAACATAGCGTTTCTAACGCTGATACCGCCGTGGTGCGGAGCTCAGTCCTAAATCACCTCGTGCTGAACTCTATAAACAACACATACGTTCAAACTAAACATGGACACGGGACAGATACACTGAAAGGGAGGGCTCAGAAAGCCTTCCTCACAGTTAACCCTGCCGAGTGAAACCAAAGCAGGAAAGCTATTTAAGAAAATGTACCACGCTGAGATTCCTGTCCCTGACTTCCTTCATTTCTTCTCACTGGCACTTACTTTTGGTATAAATGGATCAGTGCACTGTTTATCCAGGGCTGTAGGGGTGGCGGGGGGAGACTTGGTGGTGGAGCTCGCTCCCACGAGAGTAGGAACTTACAAGACAGAACTAAATAGGGTGAAGGAAAGCATTTTAATCAGCTTGCCTGAAGTAACACTCATAATTTGTGATTTCTTTACTCACTCATAACACCCCATGCCAAATCAATTTATTTTTGTCCTTCACCACTGATTTACACAGGAGTTCTGTCTAAAAAGTCACCCACTGTCATTTCTGACTTGGTACTCTGAACCTGGTCTGTATCCACCCAGCCTTCATTGGCACAAAGGCGACTTCGCAGGTCTTCCAGAGAAGGAGACAGCTTTAAGCAGCACTTAAGTCCCTGGGAAAGACTTAAAGAGATTCTCTGTACACAAAAGCCTGACCTTTTTATGCCCCAATACCTTGCCCAGAGCAGATATCCATGTCCTCCACACGAGGTCACAGAGCTCGCCTCTCACCGCACCTGAAAGCTCCTGCCGGCAGCACCTGAATGACTGCAGGACCAGACACCTTGTCCTCCCACACACATCTCCCTAAGACTGCGGTGACTCTAAGGGGGAAAGTAAATACTTACATGCTCAGGAGATTAGAAAACGGTTTTGTTGTAAGCTGATTTAAATTATACTAAAAAAAAAATAATGTAATATAAAGATGCTAAGATTGGAATAAATACAACAGGAGTACACGGCATTTATCATACAGACAGCATCCCCAAGGAAGGAGGCAGGTGGTAAGGAGATGAGTATTCATTCTTTCCCTAAAGATTTTCTGGAGTATTTATTGTTTGTTGTACATTTCTTGCAACAAGTCCCAGTGAACATGAAGGCCTCCTATGCTCACAGCAGGTAGCAACATGTACTCTCACACAGCTTGCAATCTATAAACAGATATAAGAGGGCTGGATGGAAAAACACACACAGTCTGAGGTGAAATGTCTTGATAATGGTCATGTAACAAACAAGTGGCAGAGCTGAGAAAAACCTTACCTCCCTCCCAAATTCCAGCAGCTATCTACTGCTTGGACCATGCTGTACCACTACCGTATCTCACTCCTGCTTGAGGCTGGGGACAAGAATTTTAATGAATGCTTAAAACTGAATCGAAGGAACATAAAAGAGATTATTTTTCCCCCAGACCAATTGGGATATACAGTGGCAGCCACCCAAGCTCCCCCCACCACCACTCGCTGCCCAGCTCTCTGCAATCCCTTCCTCCATTCCCTGCCCTCTCTCTGCCCTGAGGAATAAGCCTCTTACACAAGGGCCTTTATCATCAGCTGCCCTTTGTGCACCCCAGAATTAAGGAGCTCTTTGCGTCCGTCAGTCAACGTGCCTACTGAGCACCCAAGAGATTTCTCCTGCCAGCCAGAAAGGAGACAACGTCCTCCAGGAGAAGCACTACGTATGAACACATGCTGAAGACTGAGAAAACAAACTGAAGAGAACAGCACGAGCACAGATTTCCATCGCTTCCTCAACAACCCTGTTGCCACCGCCTCCCCTCCCAGCACAGCTGGAAAGGTCTCCAGCGGTCAGTCATACAGCGACCCCGTTACTGCAGCTGCTGCTCAGCCACCTCAGGGATATCTCCTGCAAACCCCCACGTGCTCCCTCAGGTCTCACCTGCCCCAACACTGAAGAACCAACCTGCCTCTGAAAGCCTTTGGAGAAATACCCCAAGAACAAGCAAGTAAGAGAGATGACAGATGTAGAAATTGGCAGGAGACGTGTCAGGAGCTTTGTTTCACTGCTGGGCCCGCTTGGTTCCGCATGCATTTCACATGCATTAGGAAATACGATTTTCGAGCCCAGGACCCGACCGCTATGGGGAGCTGCTCAGGCAGAGCTGCAGAGGAACACCTTAATGGTGAAGCGTCAGGTTCCCACCATACCAATTTCCCTCAGAGCACCACCACAGGGCCAGCTTTCCGCTTCAAAGACGCAAGCTGGTGCTACAGGAGAGGCAACCGTCACTGAGTCACACCTATCTCAGACGCAGAACTTGGGTTTGTCTTTCCCAAAGAATAAAATTTGTTGCAGATTTTATGGACTAGACCCAACACCCAAAAGGTCTGAATAACTTCCCCTGCAATTTAGCAGCAAGTAACACCATCCTATCCTCGCTCTCCCTCATGCGCAGAGAAACCAGAAGTTATAAAGATAACTAGAAAGCAATCCTAAACAAACACATTAAATCATTTGTTCAGTACACTTTGCCTTTTCTACATACTCTGCCCTCAAATCACTTCTGCCTGTGATTTTCCCCAAGTGCCTGGTCAGCTTCCTTTCCTGAATGAAACCAAGCCTGTAAATGAGAGGCACAGCAGTCCAACACAAGCTCACTTGTCTGAGGGGTTAAAGGTGGCCGAACAAACAGAAAAAGGGAGCAGGCTGCCATCTCAGTGCAGAAAACCCAGAAACATGAGAAATAACATTGGCAAAGCAGGTCTCCTTTATCCTATACTTGATGCTTATGAGCATGTGTAGCTGGTAGAGTTATTAAATGTGAGAACCGAGGAAGTGAAACGACGCTCAGAGGAAGCAACTTTTATCCACAGGCTTAAAACCCACTTTGTTTGTGTTGCCACCTAGCTCCTGCCATACTTCAAGAAAACAAACCATTAAAAATACCACCAGTTCTTTACAGTCCTTGTCTAGAAATTCAGAAAGCCACAGATCTAGGCACACAACCAACTCCTGTTTCTCAAATGCTGCACAGAGTACTTCTGTTTTTATATGTTTAGTTCTTAGCAAAATTTTCTGCCATAAAAAGCAGAACATGAGAGCTCATTGAACTCCCGTCTTAGCAAAGGGTCAATGCTCCCGATTCATGATTTTCCACTCAGAAGTTTTAGATGCACTTACCTACTTGGAAGCATTTAGCAGTGTTTGTCTTTTGCAAGAAATAATGTTGAGTGACACATGTAGCTCAGAAATACCTGAACTACAGGCCCTAAGTATGTTTGTCTAAGGGTAATAAGAAGCAGATGAGCACTTGAAGGACAGGCAGAAAGACCCACCAGCAAAGTAATGTTTAGAGTCAGAACATCCCCCTTGATTATCATTTGTAGTGAGCCACTCTGTCTACGTTAACCTTGCTCAAACTGAAGGCTCATGTCCTGCAGGGGAAAAAAAAAAAAAAAAAGGAAGAAAAAAAAGAGCTATAAAGTTTCTGTGCAGCTTTTCCCCATTCCTTGCTGGGTGCACTGCAATGAGGTAGCAGGCTACAGCTGGACAGGGTCTTGGCTCTCCCCTCTGCTCAGGAGCTGAGCCCCTCCGTGAATCCAGGCTGCAGCTCCCATCACTGGGCAGAAAAGAGGGGTAGGATGAAATGGGGGCTGAGCGTCCCTCAGAGTTGTAAGAATGCAACTGGTGATTCTGACTTTAAAAAACAAAACTTTGCAGCACAGCAGAATGGACTGAATGTAGAGGGTTGTTTGCAGAGCACTACACCCTGAAATCATACCCACGTCCACAACCTTGCTTCTCTTCTTCTGTATCAGTTGTTTTAAGAACTTTACTTCTAGCTGCAAACCTTGCTTCTCTTATCTCTTTAGACCATCACAGGCTTGATATCTACAATAAAGCACTTAAAAGACAGCATTATGGAAGGATCAGTTTACAAATTAGCCAAAGACAAACAAGCACTTACATTTTAAAAATGGAATTAACACCAGCCATGAGCAAAGACTAAAACCCGCTGCTCAGGGCTTATCAGCACTTTCTGCTATTTCTATAGAGGTCACTTCCTACATTTCTTTTGGATGAGATAAAAATCTATTACTGACAGAAAACACCGCAGATAGCGGCACAGGCAGCCCCGCTGACTGAGCAAAGACTTCCACCAACCGATTTTGTACAAAGAACCAGGCAAGTACTTCGAAAGTGCAGAAGTTGTTTCGCTTACAAATGCTGCCTGGGAAAAGTCCCAAGCACACTTCACAAGGTTCAAAAGACGACAGCAGCATCCTGGTGCACCTGTGAAAGTGATATCACTTCAACACGCTGTCCCCTACAACATGTCACACAACACAATGACCGGGGCAAACAGAAGCCCTACATGTGCCCAGACCAGTTCTCCAACAGCAAGAGAAGGGAAACGTCTGTCAGAAAGAGTTAAAGAAAACTCCGCACCAGTTTTGGAGTCACAAGAACGCAAGAGACTGTCACAGAACAACCCTGTGGCCCTGGGGGATCAGGTCACCACACACCAAAGCCTAAGGGATTTCTGACATGCAACCCACCACAAGAGAGAAGAGCTGGGCAGCCACCAAAGAGGAGCCCAGTGCTCCAGACCCAAGTTTCTCATGCTTCATGCTCTTCCCTGAAGCCTAGCCCCATGACATTTTCTTGTTGCTTTCAGCCTCCTTCCCCATTTTTTTCAGCTGAGATGGAGCAAAGGGAACTCCTCTCGAGCCAGCTCTAGGGAAGGGAAGCCCTGGTGCTACCCCTTTCTCCTATTTATACCAACAACATTACTGCCACAGTTCAAATACATTTTATATATAGCTCTGTGGCTTATTTCCAGGCAGAAGTAACTCAATGCTGGTGTACATGTGTTTAGAGCACAGCAATTGGAAAGAATGTCCCATAAACGCTGTCAGCTTGGCTGTTCCACTGTGCCCAGAACAGACTCTACCAGGGCAGAAACACAAGCCGGGTTAGGAAAAAAATAAGAATAACGATAATAATAATAATTAGAAAACCAAAAAATTTATCTAGCAAGAAATTAGGTGAGCCCCTTGCCAACTCACAGCACTGTCAGACTCCCACCGCAGCCCCAGCAGATGTATAGCTGTAAGTTAATAGCCTGCTTGTACCCAGCGGGATGCCGTGTCTGCCTGCCAAGGGACCACGCAGAGGTGACCCGGGTGTGTGACAGCGCAAGGGCAGACACACAGCGCACAGAGCATCTGCCAGCGTCCCCTTGCATTTTAATGTAACCTTAGAAACTAGCGGGCTGCACCCCAGTCAGCTCGGCACAGCTCTACGTGCAAACCCTGCTCGGACTGGAAATAGCTATAGTGCTGCTGTGTTTTAATGAACCCGAATTGAGCCCAACACCCACAGGCTCGCGGCCTGGAGCACGGAAGGCACGGACTCCAGCTGGAAAGGGGTGCCAGCGGCACGCAGGCGAGGGAGACGCCCGCTACAAGCCAAGGGGACACAGATCCCGGTGCTAGGCCCTGCTCTTACCTGGCCCCTGGGTGGCCAAGGCCCGGGCAGCAGCCCACAGGGAGCCCTCCTGAACATGTCAGGTCAGCGTCTTATGTGGAACTGGCTAGGTAGAAAGGAGGAAAACAGTTCCACATTTTGGGGATGATGATGGGGGTACCAAAGAAAAATGGAATAGCACAGAATGTCTCCGGTTAACTGCTCACTTGGGAATGGGGGGAAAAAAACAGTGTCTGCTCCAAACTTCACAGGACTTGTTAGCAGCATAGCCAGGGAATATGGATTAGCAAAGCGCAGCTGAGATGGTCAAAACAACATCATAAAGACAACTGCATGATATACATATAAGGCATGCAGACATCTCATGTGCATGAGATGAATCATACACAGACGCTGATCTTGCCACCAGCCACAGAGGTGCTTATCTCCCCATCCCTTGGGTGAAGTAGAACTACTCACACTCATACTACCTCACACACAATTAAGCACATGCATTTTTTAAACCTTCAAGGTCATTGCCACTGTAAAAACATAATACAAAGTTGTGCAAGACTTTGTGTACATTACAGCTGTAACACAATATCAGTGCCACTCTCTAAAGGAGGGTCAGTTACTGTACTAACAGGCACATTAAGTAAAGTAACATACGCTCAACCCAAAGAGAGTACGTTCTTCCTATTAAACACATACACGTAGCAAAATAGAAACACACTCATACCGTCATCCAACCAGGTCCCAGCATTTAAATATCCCCTACAACGCAAAATCCTGCTTGGCAGCTGTTTACAGTACTTTCTTTTCTGGGGATCTGAGGAAAGGCATCCAAATGAAATTGCACCAGAGAGCAGGAGGGCAGGACTCGGGACAGAACCCAGGCAGACAGACCTAGAAGTAAATCCCTCTGCCAGCTGGGTGGCCGCATCCCAAAGACAGCATTCCTCCCGCTCCCCAGTGAGGGAAATCACCCACATTTTGTAACGGATTTTGTTTCTAAGCCCTTCCTCCTGCCCGAACTGCTTCTGCAGCTTACGCTGATCAGTGATGATTTACAGCTCTGCCATCGCCTCAGCATGAGGACTCCCCAATTCAGAATAACCCCACACGCTACACAAACATGCTTTGGGCCCACAGCTCCCGTCCCCACAACCCGGGGCAGGAACAGCAGCTCCTCTCTGCCTGCAGACTTCCAGGATTGTTTACACAGCCTCCTCCCCTCCTCAGCAAGGGCTGCCGGCTAAGGCGGGCCGGGTTGCTCCTCCCAGTACAACAGGCCCTAAGTGCCAGAAAAAACTACCAGCAGAAAGAAAAGAGTTTCTGTTGCTTGCCAACAAACCTCTAGGCGGTAGGTGATGAGTATTCCCAATTGTTTTAAACCTCTGGAAAGTCCTGGCAGCAAAATTAAATGCTTTATCACAACAAGCACTCTTCTCTTCCCAGTGGAACATCCCAGGGCTCTCTGCAGACAGCAGCATTTCGTCACTCCTGGTTACCTTAGGAACTCCCCAGGTTTCAGGCGCCTCGTAAAACCCTTTTATTTCACAAAGAGGCAAGTTTTCCTAAAATGACAAAGACGGTTCATTGCCCTTGGCAGAGATGCAGAGCTGGAAGCTGCCCAGTACACCTCACGCAACCACATCCCCTGCCCCGGAGGACGGTGTTATCACCCAGGGCAACCTGGTGCTGCCTTGTGGCCTTGATGTTCAGCCTGAAACCTGGGTCACCGGGGCTGCACGCACGAACACCAAGGAGCACTCTGTGCGACACGGGCTGTGGGCACGTTACGTTTGCCCAGCCCTGGGGCTCGGCTTGCCGGCAGTTCCCCCAGACGCTGCGTTTAAGGGACGCGGCGCGGGCCCGCCGCAGGGCGCCGCCGGGCACGGGCCGCGCCGGGGCGCGCCAAAACCCGCGCGGGGGGCGGGGCCAGGCCGGCGGGGCCCCGCCCTCCCCCGACGCGGATTGGCCGGGCGGCGTCTCCACGGCGACGGGCGGCGCCAGGCCCCGCCCCCTCGGCGGGAGCTGCCCGCGCCGTGCCGCGGGGCTGGGGCCGCACCGGGGCTGGGGCCGCCTACGCCCGCTTCGGCCGCACGGGCACGGCGGTGAGGGCCCGGGCGAGAACCGGCACCCCTAGAGCCAGGCTCCCGCACGCACGCCTTCCCCCTCGGCCCTGTTCAACGCGCCTGCAGCCCCAGCATCCGGGCTGCAGCGGAGATGCTGTGACTCTGCCGCCACGCACCCCACGCTGAGCTGCTTTCCTCCAGGGAAGGGAGGCTCTGGATGCACGACGGGGGAAGCCTCAGCCGAGCTCTGCAAAGCGGCTGGGAGAAGCAGAAATGAAAGGAACATCGCCGTGAGAGCCGCACCTGTAAGGAAGGAATGCCGCTTTCCAAATTCCACCGGGGCAGAAATCTCATAGCAGTTACCTCGTATTAGCCTTATCGACCCACTGTGACCTTTAATGCTGTATTTTGGAGGACGAGCAGGACTGGCTTTTATTGCTACTGGCTTGGAAACACTAAATATACCAGCGGTTCATAGCCTTTTCTATAGTACTATTTCCAATCAGTAACTAACAACAGTCCTGATCTCCTGGGACATCAGCAAAATTACAAGGCTTACTGGGGTTTCCACAGCTTTAATTCAGACGGTTCTTAATCTGCTTGAGCCTGTTGGAAAGCCATCGTCACCAGAGCTACTGAAATCATTAGTGACAACAGAACCAAATCAGCATTTACAGCAGCGTGGTTTGGGGACTTTTAAGCAAATAATCCTAAATGAACACACGGTCCTCAAATGGGAGAAGTGAGAAACATCCTTGGTAATCTGCAAGAGGCTGGGCTTTGCGGCTAAGGCTAAGATTTGGCCTCAGAGGATCAGGATTCAATTTCTAGTTCTGCTTCAGACTTCCTGTGGGAGTTTGGAGCCACGTCTGTGCAGGAAAAGCACGTTCCCTACCCCACTCCCCACCTTTTTTTCCTTTTTTTTTTTTTTTAAAAGCTCCTTTGGACTGGGTCTACTTCATCACATCTGTCCAACGCTGACTGAAGCAAGATAAAGATGGGATGCTGCTACAGTCATACAAACACAGCCAGCGACCCACCTTTGCACTAATATTTCTGAAGACAGATCACACAGCACAGATCAGCGGTTACAACAGCCGCAGGCCTCAGACGTATTTTCCTTGCACAACAAGTGGACACGCTCAGGACAAGGCTAAACAGCGCTGTGGTGAAAGGAAACAGGGAGGTTTTCTGACCCGCAGTAGCCACCCTTCGGTGGGCACAGCCTCAGCAGAGCCGCAGGGTTTCAGGCGCAGGGAGCAGCCCACGTGTGGAGCTGGAATCCCGAGATTCCAGAGATGCCCTGCTGCACCTGCACACAAGTCCTCAGAAGCTTCCAGCTGTGCGGAGGAGGCAGGTACATCAGACAGAAAGAGAAGCCTCAAGTGTCTGATGCCAGGTTTGGCACTAGATAATTATTCAGACCTTAGTTGGGATCACTCAGTGCTAATATGAGGGCTCCGCTCCTGCTAAGCGCCGTCTGAGTGCCATGTAAGCACCACTCCCTGCCCCAAACATCAAGACAAGACACTTGTACCAAAAGCCAAAGACTACCTACCGCATGGTATTTGCTTTCAGCCTCACGGATAAAACCATACCAAGGCTAACGAAGCACCTCTCCCTAAGACCTGATCGACAGGATGCCCTACCTGCTCGGCTCTGCACGGCCACCAAAATGCTGACCACCAGTTTCCCAGCTGGAAATGGAGGTGGTGCCCTGCTGTTGCTTTCCACCAAACAAAGGAGGGTGACAAAAATATACATTTATGTCATTTGTGTCTGTGTCGTTTTACAGGCATCTGTAGGCCCTTGATGAAACAGAAGCAGATAGTGCTCCAACCTGGCCTGGCTCCCAACCAACATGTCAACTGTTTTTCCCTGAAACACACCAGGCAATACACCACAGATAGCAGAACACACCACCACGCACAGGCAGCAAAACAGACAGTACGTGTCGGAGGAGGTCTCTTTCCACTGTGTCTGTGGACGCCTTTCCTCACCACGGTGAAGCGCCCCACGGTGATGAACAGCCCCGAGCAGCAAGCAACAAACCCACCACCTGCAGCACCACTGCCCAGCCCGGAGCTCTGCCACCATACTGCCCCAGCCGGGTCTTGGGCAAACACAAAGTGCCTCGCTGCCCGCTGCAGCACAACAGCTCGCGAGCAAAAGGGGGTTGTCAATCTGTATGTGCACGGCTTATCCAGCACAGCAGGGACAGAATAAAACCTGCTTACTGGTCTCTGCAGCCAGGTTGGGTTTCTAAGTCCCACGTGCCTTCTCAGAATACCCCGCTCGTCTGAAGGAGAGGAAGAACAACATGCAATTCAAGACCTCTGAAGCTCCGAGACCATCCAGCACGTGACCGCCCAGGGGAAGCAATAGCCACGTAAACCCTCTCAGCAAGTGACCTGATTTGTGTTACTTACGCTAGCTGCACCCCAGCTGTCAGCAAACCATTGCTCCCACCCCGCTGTGTGGCGGGCTTCCTGCTGTCCCTCATGGTAAAGGCAGCATGTTATTTAGGGGTGGCCAGAAGGGTGAGATCTTTCCAGCAACCTTGTCTCAAGTTTGGCAGAAAGGGTCACAGTGGTTCATGATACAATTGCAGGCTATAAAATCAAACACGTTGAGTTGCTAGAAGCTTTTATATCCATCCCCTTGAACCAGAAGCAATTGGTGCTGCAGCCCAGGAGCAGAAAAGCTTTGACAGGCCTTGTGGCTATAAGCCACATTTAACACTCACAGCAAGCTCCAATCCAGGCCAGGAGACCTAGCCAGATCACCCTGTAATTGCAGGACAAGGCGTAACGTGCACAGAGCAACGAGTGGAGTGAGGAAAACCTGTGCATGTAACTGTTAAGCAAACACAGGGCCATCTTGAGCACCATGTATTTGAGGGTGAAGTAGAAGGGACCAGAGCAGCGCAGTAGGAAAGGATTCAGCCCCTGCACTATGACACACTCATTGCTTCACTGACACCATCCACAGATACGGACGTGCCACTGACATGCAGGTCTGGCTGTGGAGTGCCTCATCAGCCTTTGTCCTCTGCTTTAAGAGACACCGTTATAAGCCTGACCAGGGACAGCCACGAAATCCCTTCCGTCTCCAGACAGCAGCCCCTAAGCTGTTGGGTGTGTTTAGACCGAGCGGTGCAGAGCTGTGTGAGATCCCCAGCTATCAGCTGGGGCCAAGCAACACTCACAGATACCGAAGCAGAGCAGGCACAGCAGCAGCAGGCCTGACCTGGGCTGGAAGTGTCCTCTCAGCTGTGCCACTGGCTGCAGCGGTCTCCGAGGAAGCCAGCAGGCTATGCTGCTGCGGGACCACGTTGTTCCCAAAGACTTACAAAGAACTGTGCCCCGCAACAAGCCTCAGCTGCACCTTAAAACAATTTAATAAGAGGTGATGATTTTTGAAGCACACGTATCTCTGAATCAGACTTGTGTGTGTTTTGGTTCTGTTCCAGCTGAGGTTCAGCAACTCTCAGCTGATCCAGTTAGGACCAGCAGCATCTGAAGTGATTCACATTGGAAGCTCTAATATTTTCACACCAAAAGGACTGCATACCGAAGGCAGGCAGCTACAGGCAGGCCGGCAGTATCACTCCACTCCGCTGCATCCAGCATGGCTTGCGGTCCTAGCCATGCCCCGCAGCTTCTCAGGGAACTAAGGAGCTGGAGAACCGGGCTGGGAATGGGCTCTCAAGCTTCCACAGAACTGCTTTCCTCATAAATTGTGCCCATGCACTTCCCGCTCAGAGAGGCACACGTTTGGGCCAACCACTCCTTCCCAGAGGACAGGAAGCCCTGTCCCATCAGAAACAACAGAGGGCTCGTTTTCTGAACAAAAACTCTAAAAAGGTTTTGCAGAGCCGTCCGGTCCAACCCAGCACCGTGCAGCAGCAACAAGCATTCGTTCCAGCTGCACATGTTTGCACGATGTTTGACGAGGGGGAGACCAGAATACACCAGTCCCTGTGCTGAACGGCGTCCTGCTGGGGAACGTCAGGTTTTAGTCAAGGCGCTGTTGTGAACTGGCAACTTGAAATATTTCTAGCTCAGAAAAAAACAGCAGAGATCAAAGAAACAAGCTGCAAATTCCAAGTGTGTTTCTGACTCTCTGGCTTACGCTTTTAAGGAGAAGTCTGTATGCAGATTTTGTAGCGATTTGTTTCTACAGTGACATTGTGGATCTGGTTTACTGAGGAACACACACACACACACAGAAGATGCTTATACCTACAGGAGTAGAGCTTAGCAATACGAACATTCCCTGCAGGAGCTTTACCTGCTCAGGTACATTACTTCTATAAGCAGAGAGAGATTTCTGGTGCCGAGGTGCAGGGTGCAAACAGCAAGCGGGGCATTTCAGCAACAGGAGATGGCTGAGGCTTGTCGTGCTTCCCTGCTGTCCAGTGTCTTGCATGCAGCACGATGAATGCAGCTTCAAAGGCACTCGCTTCCCAGTTTTTAACTGTCTCCCTACTGGAATCACAAGCATGGCGACCAGATGCATAGCTGGGTTTCTGGTAGGGCTAGTAATCCTCTAGAAATTGAACGCAGGCCAACCAACTTATCTGAGGAAATTTTAGCTTCCAGCCTCCACACTGACATGTTGCAATCCTGACAATCAACAGGCCTAAAGGTAAGTCACTCTACTCTAAGTCTGTATTAGTTTGACACAAAAAAGGGAGTATTTTTGTGGAGAGGATACAAAAAGTGGATTACCACATCAGAAAACCAAAAAAATATATATTCTAAACACAGAGCTAGTCAAACAGCAACAAAAATCAAGACTCCCACAAAACAGAAGTTGTTTTCAAAAAGCAGCAGCAAAACCAAACACTACATCCAATTTGTCAACAAGCTTTACTTAAAGAGCTCCTGTTCCTTCCCTTTATATATTTATTTATTAAAACATTCGTGGTTGTGTGACCTCCTGTAGAGACCTCCTCGGGGGAAGCACGGTAGAACCCTGCATTAATTACAGGCAAGGAATAAGTCCTAATAAAAGTCACAAAACAAGTTCCCTCTTACAGCTCCCAAGTCACACATGGCACGTCCTGCGCAGCCCCCACGCTCCCTATCTGTGCTTACCCACGCTCCCCCTTCCAGGGCGAAGCACAAACAGGTCTCTGCGCAGCCAGCCTCCCACAGCCTGCCCCTTGCAGCCCAGCAGCTGCTTCACTGGAAGGAGCCAATTTCCACAGAGCTTCTCGTCAGCAGGACAAACTGCCCGAGGGGTCCGTCCCTGACCGCTGAGACTGCCTGTCAGGCCTCGCGCAGCCCAAGGGCTCTTCAGGAAAGAGCAGGGACACTTACCACACATCGGGGAATAAAAAAAAGAAAAAAAATAATAATTACAGCTTAGAAAAGTGAAGGTAGTGGCACTGAGGGTGCTTGTCCATCTTAAACTGAGTAGCTGGCTGCAAAAAGAGCCTGACAAACTCAGAGGAACCACAGAGCTGTAGAGAGCTTGCTCTTTACCTACTTCCATGTGCATGAAGCACGTATCACCTTTCACGCGTTAATCGAAGGCAACAGTCCTGCTCCATCCTAGGCCTAAGTTCACAGACCGTTCCGTATTTCCAGGTTCACCCAATTCATGTGACTGAAGCCACACGCACCTCCCGGAGCAGGCACTTCTCAAAAAGTCCAAGAGCCAAAAACGCCTGGAAAAGCCCCTCCTGCAGGTCAGCAGAGATCCCTCAGGAGTAGTGTGCGTGATGCTCAGATTTCAGTCCCCAGGATTTACACTTGTGCTAAACAGCAGACTCAGAGGATCTGTTTCCTGCTATTTTAGAAAAGGAGAGCTGCTTCTCACCTTGGAAGGCTGAAGAACACACAGAGCAGAGGAAACATCTCCATGGATTTCAAACAGGGGAAGCTGTTCTGTTGGATAAAGGGGAAGCTGTTCTGTTGGTAAAGGGCCTGCTCCCGTTTGCCTTGTGCAGCCCAGCTGTCCCACTGAAGGCAGGCTGTAAGTCATCTGAGAGAAATTCAGAGCAGACTGGTTTGGAAAACCACCACCAGCCCCTAACTCCCCATCACAGCAAATTGCTTCTACCAGCGAGCTTCTCTGTGTCTCACTGATTAACTGCTCTCACTAATAAGATACACAAAAGCCAGCCCTCAAACCCTAATTTGATGGTGTGGAAAGAATCCATGATGTCCCCAGGGGATCAGGCAGCCCCGACTGCACACCGGGAAACAGCACAAGGGATACAGTGGAGCTCTCCTAAAAGGCACATGGCAAGGTTAAAAAGACACAGGCACCAGGGAAGACCTGGGTTTTACAGCAGCAGGTCCCGGTTGTGAAACAGAGCAGGCAGAACTCAGCCTTTTTTCACAGGGCCAGAATCCAACGCCCACCCCCACCGTACCTGGTGGCACAGGTGGCCCTGGGCTGTTTTGTCAGGTCTCTGTGGAACGCAGGTCAGCAAGAGACACACGGCACGTGTCCCTGGCAGTACCCAGGCTGCACTACGCGCAGTACCTGCACGCACATGCACGTGCAGGGTCGCCCACAAGCGCCAAGGACTCTCCCCGAGACAACTCTGAGGAAGCAGAGCAGGTTTTCTTCTTTCATGACAAGAGAGGAGCGTTGTGTTCCTTGGTACACAATAGCCATCTCAGGGAACCTCCGACCTGAACCAGAGCTTCCAGAGCAGGATTTCATGCTGGAACGGGCCATTTAAATAAAGAGCCATTTATTCCCCCTGCAGTTTTACACACGTTCCTCACTGCAGCACTACTGTTTTGAGACAAATGAACGCGCTTTGCATTCATGGATTACAGGCATTTCTTATTTATTACTGAGTCTTCACAAGGGGGGAGGGACTAACCTCGCTATTTACGGAGCCGGAGTTATGCAGACACTGAGTGATTTGCTCAGGGTTACAAGTGAATCAGTGGCAGGGAAAGAACCAGGTGCCCTGACTCAGAGGCGCCTGCTCTCAGCACAAGGCAATGCCACCCAGCTCCTCTTCTCCCTGCAGCTGGGGAGAAGTCAGCCTCCTCTCCTCATGACACCAGCCAATTCCCAGTGAGTGACTGTCTGTCAGGAATCCTCTGCAGCACCAAGAGGAACGAGGAATTTTTCAGGTTGAACCAACTACACCCAGACAAGGCATCTTCTAGAGAAGAGAGAGCTCAGTCTGATGCACACAGAGAAGGGAAGATGGAGGAAAGCTCATGCAGGACTGTGGAATGCAACCCCTGCCTGAATGGCCACCTCAGAGACACAAATCACATTTCAGACCATCCCACCCTTCCCCAGGTGCTCACAGAGCACTCCCCCGTGGGGCCGGCAGCCATCGCTTACACGGAAAAACAGGTCTTTGTGGATTATTAGTTGCCTGTAACACTGGGTAGCAGTTGGAAATGTGGAGGAAAAAAGAGCATTATGTTCCTCCTGTCAGTCATCCATAACATCTCCATATGCCAGAATGAACAAAACCCCAAAAGCTTTCCAATACAGTATCTTCAGAGTGAGTACCTCCAGTCACATACACCACAAGCAGAGTGCCTTTCGAAAGAGAGACCCTGGCTTTTGCAAGAATTTGCAGCACCGTAAGGATCTCAACTAAAAGACAATTCTGTGGTCACACCAGGCCTCCCAAAGCACTATTTTCGGTACAGATGGGACCACAGGCAACAAAGTCGAGGCATTCTGGCAGCACCACACCGTACTCACCTTACTGCCGATATCTTCACGCTTGTTCCCAGGCTTGCTTCTTCTCAGCTTAATGGAAGGGGAGCGAAGCAGGTTTTTGATCCGACTTGTTATTGTAGACCCTTCAACCGACATCATCTCCAGGTATCAGGAGGGTATTACACCCCGTGCAAACCGTGCCTGGGGAACGAGCCCAGGTTTGAGGCAGAAATACCAAGGTGCTCAGCTTTGCTCACGCTTGTTCACACATCTCTCAGGGATTCTGCTCGGGGACTCCACTCCTGTTACACTGCAAAGCTATTCACAGAGGCTGGCAGGCTTTCCTTTTGCAGATTCCAGAGGATCAAATCAGCAGCAATCTAAACTGAAAGATGCACCCAGGGGTCAGTAAAACATTCGCAATGATTTTTTAAGCTTCATTCTTTACGAGAAACGCCAAATGCAAGATTTAATAATAAAGATGGATGCAGCGTTATTTATTCTCAGAGGCGTCCATACAAGCGATCCTTCTTTTTACTACCATTTAGCAGCTCTAAATCAATTCAGATCAGATCTAGAAACCTGATCTTCCTACGCTTCAGCATCAGCTCTTACAACCACAAAAATCAACGGGGTCCGTCCAGCCCCTTGTGCCTGCCCCGGAGCCGGGCTCTGCAGCCCGGAAAGCGCAACGCGGCGCTCGATCCTTACAGCCCGGAGCCGCGGCACAACCACGAGGGAGTTTTTACCTCCCACGGACCGAGCTCCGCTCCGAGGACACACAGGCAGAAGGGGCGACACCCGGCGGGGCAGGCAGGGCACGTTCCGCAGCCGCACCGCCCGGGGAGAGCGCGGCCAGGGGCTGCCGCCCGCCACCGCGGGGCTCCTGCCGGACGCTGCCCCTCGGCAGGGGGGCGCCGCATGGGCCGCCCCGGCCCCGCTCCCGGCCCCCAGCCTCCCCTACCTGCCGCCCAGCCGCCGCTCTGCCGGCGACCGCGGCGCCCCGCAGCGCCTGCCCATGCGGCCTCCCCCGAGGAGGGGCCGCCTGGCGGGCCGCCCCCGCGGCCGGGCGGGGCGGGGGCCGTTCCCTCAGCGGCGGCGGCGGCGGCGGCGAAGGGGCGGCCCCGCGGCGCCGGGCCTCAGGCAGCAGCGGGGGGCGGCCGCCCCCGGGAGCCCAGCGCCGCCCGGCCGCGCTACGGCGCCTCGCGCGGGTCAAGCGGCGGCGGCGGCGGAGCTGGGGGCGCGCGCCCCTGGCGGAGGGCTGGCGCGGCGCGAGGGCGGCCGTTAACGGGCGCGGGGAGCTCGCGCCGCCCCCTCACGGGCGCCGTGAGGCGGCGGCGGGCGAGGCTGGGGGAGGGGGGTCGGCAAATGCTGTCCGAGGGGGCGTTGAGCTCTGGGGGAGTTTAGGGACTGGCCTGGAGGAGGGGAAGGAAAGTGGTGTTTCTGAGGGTCCGCCCTATGAAAAAAACCTGCTGGCACCCCCTTCTTTAGCACAGTCATGGGTTGGGAAAGACCCTCAGCATCACCGAGTCCCACTTCCATCTTACACTGCCAAGTCCCTCACTAATGCACCACGTCCACGAGTCTCTTAAACACCTTCAGGGATGGCAGCTGCCATTCTCAGTCCATCCTCAGAACGCCCTGCGGGCTCCTTGCTGCTTGCTCCGCAATCCCTCCCCAGTTTCCCCTCAGTGATGACCATCCCATCTTCCACAACTGACTCAAACCCAGAGTACGCGCAGCAACTGGGGGTGACCGTGCCAAAAACACAGGCCATGAAAATCTTCAGTGTTCAGAAAGTTCAGGCACAGCTTTACCATGGCAGTCAAGCCACACAGGCCGTGGTCTTGCCCTTAGTGGTGACCACAACGGCCAGCACACTGCCAGTGTCACTGCTTGTGACTATGTGACCCCGCACTGCCTGTATTTCAAGAAAAGGTTGTTTTCCATTCAAAGAGGGATTCTGAGCAGCCAGGATTACGATCTTAAGGCTTGGCTGGTCAGAAACCTGCATATATTGAAGGAAACACCTAGAGGCATAACACAGGACATCTTTCCAATCTCTATGAGCTCCTGTCATGCCACAGTAACCTGCAAGAAGTGTGTTTAAAATGTTGGTTTCTAACCTTCATTAATCTTTAGCCTTCATACATAGGTGCCCTAAAGAAATCCACACCTGTTGCTATGAGTCAAAAAGCAGCGTGGTTCCAGGCTTTCAGAAATATACCACATTTTTTTAAATTTACAATTAAATTGCAAGTCAGCAGTGTCGCAATTATTTCTTTAAGTAAAAGTAATTGAAGTCTGTGGGAGATAGGAACAAAAGTATCTTAGCTTCCACACCCAAACATGGTCTGCAGCCCAAGAAGAGGCACATAAGAGGATTCTTTCAGAAAATGTGGGTGTTGTCCATTCCTACCTATTGCCACTTTGCTGGAAAGCAGAGCCCTGTTTCAAAGGGTGAGTAGGGATTTATGAAGGAAAACAGAGCTGCTGGGAAAAGAAAAAAAAAAAAAGAAAGAAAAAAAAAGTAAAATCCCTCTTCTATAAAGATTTAGCGGGTGCTTAGTTTTATCCAGACTGGGAGCAGTTCTAGTGAGCAGAACCACTCATGCTGGATGCGGAGTTAAAAACGCGCACCAGCCTGTACACCACTGGGACCTGACACTGCGCAGGGGGGAGAAAGCAGTTGATAGTTCTTAAATTTCTGCTGTTCAACAGTAAAACATCAGAGTCATCACATTTGTGAGAAACATGCATACATTTGGGAATGAACTGAGGGATGTCTTTGAAAACAAGGGACAGCTGAGATGTCTGCTTGGGAGACGCTGTTTTAACGCAGCTAGCGTTGTTCTGTTGAAAGCTGAGCTCAGCATAATGTGATTTGTGATTACAATTCTTTGTGTCTGTGAAGCGACTGAGGAGACAGACTATGTCTGAAACATCACTGGACTTTGAAATTCACTGAAAAGGAACTGGGACAGGCAAGTGATGCTTCTGATTTTCTGAGTAAAACTTACCCCCTTTGTAATTATTAGGTAAAACGGGATGAAATGTCACATAGTTCCTTCAGTTCATCTTAAAGAGAAAGGTCGTACCAATGATTTTAAAGAAACTTTTTCTACAGTTTTATTAATATAAACACTTGGTTTTTTGTTTTGTTTTGTTTTGTTTGGGGTGTTCTCTTTTTTTCGGGGGGGGCAGGAGGATTGATCCTATTATTACAAAGGGAAAACAAGCAGGAATGACCAGCTTCCTCTAAGCATTGTAATACGAGTCCTATTCCACACTTATTTCCATCATTAGAAGGGCCTGATTTTCCAATTCTAACATCACATTTACAAAAGATTAGTGCAAAACCCATGTACTGACTCTACAACTATGAGAGTGTTAGCTTGGGTGAAACCGGAGTAGGAGATGCTAACCTTCTTGGCTTCAGTTCTCCCTGTCGCTTTATCATACAGGAAATACCAAATAACTCAAAATGGAAAGAAAAAACTTCTACTTTCTGTAGGGCCCACTCCCAGGGTCAGCACCTTGACTGAGATCAGTTGATGATAAGTGGAGGCAGCAGGATTTTCAGCTTCACTCTAAGGTCATGAGTTCTTCCCTTCCAGAAGAGCCAATCTACCATGAATAAATTATATAATTTGCCTTTGGCATTTACTCTTCAGTGATGCTCTTAAAGTAGTCTTCTGAGGTGTGCCATAAATAATGAGAGAGACCAGATGCCTCGTAAATGAAATGCCCTATTTTTAAGCACTAGGTAATTAGCTATCTGGAAACGTTTTCCTCTGTTGCAGAAATCCTCTGTGTTTTCTAAGAAATAACATCTTGCAAATAATCCCATAAGCCTTCTGTAGGGCTCAAAGCAGAATGAACATTTTCTAAGTGGCTTTAATCAGAATGATTTTCCTACTCAAAAATGCCTTGATAAAAAGGCATGTAAAAGAAGATGCGAAGCAACAGAGCAGAAGTACTCCGCGAGCCCTCTTGCCATTAAAACCTTTCCTTGAACTTGTTCCCCGAGCTCTTCCCACCACCAGCAGTCAGGCAGGGAACGTGAGGTGACTCTCCAGCTGACCCTGCTGACGTGATGAGGACACTCGTGGTCCCACCACCAGCTCTGCTGAGCACTGCGTGAGCTCTGCGTAACAGGGGCAGCAAGGTGCCGCGTGCCTCCGAGCCCCCGCTGCATCGCTACCACACTGCAGCCGTGACCCAGCGTGGCTGCCTGATCAGCTTGCTTTTCCCTTTTTTTTTTAAACTGATTTCTTTCTCAGAGAAACAGACCTGAGACAGCAGTTCATATTTTTTAGATTCCAACAGACAAGCCTGTTACTGGAGGGAGCTCCAAATTGGAAGTCGTGGCAGGTGGCATGAGGAACTGATGCCTATTTGGAGACCAGGTGTCTTAGTCAAGGATTGGCATCATACCAATGCAAATGCATGGCTTCCAAACAGCACAGAGCAGGGGCTGAGCTTGCTCACGTGTCTCCGCTAAAATTGTGTGGACAGATTTTGCTACACACCGTCACTGCCACTATCCTGAGCAGCCTTCAGGCTGGTTTAGCAAAGGCCAAGTGAAGAGCAGAGAACATATTTTGTCCCCCAAATTTTGAAACACTTGGCAGGATGAGCTTTCAGTCTTCTGTAAGAGCTGTTGACCCTTCCACCTCCACGGGACCATGGTGCTGGTTTCCATTTAGGCTATTGTCTACCATTTTAGCCTCACATGATGTTGATTCTGCAGGGTCATAAAATCTTTTTCCACCTGGTGACTTATTAGAACAGCAAACAGCAGGCACTCAGGTGGGGAGGGAGGGTGAAGGAGGGAAGGTAAACAGCTTAGGTCTACTCCAGAATAGAAGTAGATACATAAGAAAATAGGTAAGGGGCAAAAGAGGAAAAGCAGCTACTGTGTTGTTTATAGAAGATATTTTAGATATGATTTTCCTCCAGCTAGGAAAAAGACTGCAAACTTAATAACCGTTTCATTACTAGCCTCTTACTCAGCAATGAGTTTGCCCTGACAAAGCACACAAGATCCTTCACAGGAAATACACAAGCCTTCTAAACTCAATGTATGGCGTGTCAGGTGGTGAACTCCACCAGAGTTACTTGCTTTTGTTGACTTGTTCTCCCCCAGTGATCTTTGTCCCTTCCTCTCCTTTATTGTCACAGCTAAAAGGGACGAGCAAAATGAGTTTCTGGAAGTTATTTGCAACCCAGTCTTGGGTCTTTTAGTCGGGGTCCTGGTGCCTGACTTGAAATGTTTAGTTTCCAACCAGCAGCTACACAGGATCTAGAGAAGCTAGGGGAGTAAGAACAAAATGTGTTGTATGGAAAGCCCAAGCGAAGATAGGAAGATATTGCTTAGAAAAGGCTCGTAACACCAAGGATGGGTAATTACCATAGTGAAATTAAAGGTGCACAGATGTATTTGTAAATCCCAAGTACAGCTAAGCCATTTTTTTTTTCCAAATTAGAAAAATGTTATCTAAATTGAAGGAAAATATTACGAATCCATTTAAATTTTAACTCAGGTGAACAAGCCCACTTATGTCTCATTCCTGTATTTCAAGGGATCAACTATACCCATGTCCTCATTTAAAAATGCTCTTAACGTAATTATCGAAGCACATACATGTGTCTGTTCAGCTGTCGAGCCAGGGCCGTGCATCTGCCCTGTGCTGACTCACCTGGTGCCCGAGGCACGCATGCATCCGGTGTGTAGCAAGCTTTGGAGCTTGCTGTGAAGCAATAAATGTGATAGAAAACAGCCTGGGCCGGGTGACTGGAGGCTGGAGGAATGGCCGCAGGACCTCAGCAGCGTGTGCTCTGAGCCATCGTCGTGAGAGCATCGCCGCTGTGGGGAATGCAGTGCTGTAGCTGCTGGCTGGGAACGTGTGCTTCTTGCCGTCTTCATGGGGGCTGTTAGAGGGGAAATACAGCAGGTATTCCTTCCCAGACAGCCTGGATACTCTCTGGGTCCTGTGAAGTCCCCACCATCACAGCCTTGGCTGCTGAGATGGCCCGTAACATGTTTCCGAGGCTAATCCACGGGGTCTTCCTTAAGCTTAGCTCTAACAGAGTCTGGTTCCATTCACACACAGGGCCGAATCGTTTGTCAGTCTCAAAAGCTCACGGTGAAACTGCAGTCTTGCCTGAACTCTGTTTTACAGAGGGATTAGCTAGGACCTTAGGGTTGGGCAGAGACAAAACCAGCCACGTACAGATAAAAGAGGGGTCTCTCTTGTTGCCCAGCCAGGCACCCAGGGCTGGAAGGCACACAGAGATGGGATGCTGGATTCAGAGCTCCTGACATGCAAGGGGCACCCAGAGCTGAAAAACACATTATAGGAAAGCATTTGACTGAGCTGGTGGATGCCAAGTCTTTGTTCCCTTTTGTAGGAGTTATATTTGTTCCATTGTTCTCCTTAATTACTGCTCCCTGGAAATGTGAAGCACAGGATTAATTTACCATTGAACTCCTTGAGGAATGATAACGGCTTCCCTTAGGGCAGTTACCTTATACCCTTCCCAGTTTGGGACCCTGAAATACTTCGCAGCAGAGCTGCCAACACCTGCACACTTCATCCTGTCAGCAGTGGGTTTCAGGGTGTTTGTGGGAGGTAGCCCAGAACAACCACGCCTCACGAGCACCTTGGAAGCACTCACAAGGGCTCCCTGAGCAGAGACTGAAAGCTGCTGCCTTTCTGCTGTAAGGGCCTGTTTCCTGGAGGAAGGCTGGGTCTGGTTTGGTTGTGTTGAGTCAGGTGAGGTAAGAGCGCTCCCGACAGTTACAGGCACAGAACGGGATCGTGGGATGGGTTTTCCTGCGCGTGTCCAAACACAGATCAGGACACGATCGTCATTCGCTTGTCCTCCCCCTGGCAGGATAAGCAGAGCGTACAAACTACACCATTTTCACTCCAGGGTTGTTCTGCAGGAGGCAAAAAAAAAAAAAAAAAAGTGCTAATATTTTCCAGGTCTGCCCCAAGTCTCAGAGGTCCTGCAGCTTCCTGAGGGTCGAACACCGCTTGGGAAGGAGGCCCCTGCGTGGCTTGGCCATCACCTCCCTGAGTGTTCCTGCACACAGGGGCCAGCTCTGCACAGCTCCGCGGGTGGCACGCAGCGTGCCCGCTGGGACCTGAAAGGAGAGAACGTGCAAACCCCTCCCGCGCTGAGCTGCGCGCCCCCACCGCCTGCCGCCCAGCGGTATGTAGGTCACCGGTGGCATCGTCTGCCCCTGAGCCCCGTCTGCTCCTGCTTTACCACTTTGTTCACAATTAGCCCGCGTTTTTGTAATTGACCTAAATAAGCCTGTTTGTTTCATTATCCTTCATCCCATGCTTTGTATTTCCAGAGAGCAGTAATTAAGGGGAACAATGCGCTGCAAATATCTTCTGCAAGTCCGCAGTAGATGGTGCCCTGGCTGGAGATAGTTTTGCTCTCGGTGGTGCTCAGCAAGCTGACAGTGCAGACCAAAACTCAGCCAGCATTGGGCTTTGCCCTCAGAAGAAGGCAGCGCGACAGATCTCAGAGACTGAATGTGCTGTGCAGCTGCCTGGCCTCCACAGATGCTTTTTACTGTTACCTACCATTGGCAAAATTAAGGAACTACAGCAGAACTGTAAGTAAGCAAGCATAAACGAAAATCCGTCTGATGATAAGAGATATCAAAGCATTATATTGCAAGCTGCAAAACTCACCTGCTTGTATCAGTTTTCCACACCTGCTCGTTATGTCTCCTACAGCCACACTTGGCACATCGGTGATGTTCTGAATTTCCTCTCACGACATGCCCATGTCCTCCCTGTTAGATGCTTTTTTTTATTACTGTTTTTTCACAAACGGGCTGTCGGGTCCAGCTAAGCTGCTGCTCTGCCAGCAGATGCAGTGGGACACAGGCACCTCTCCCCTTTACATGTTCCTCCTGGGCAGGCTTTGACACCACAGGAAAAGCATGACCCGGGTGCGTTTGGTATCCAGACAAATGACACTGGATCTCCCTGAGTTTTTCCAGACCTGTTGCCAGCCCAGCCCTACCTAGAAGTCAGTGGCTTGTGCCAACCCCTTCGCCCATGCTGGGCTCCCTGAAATCCTCACTGTGAGGACCTCAGTAGGCATCTGAGGCAAAGCACAACTGTCCCAGAGGAGGCTGTGGCCAGAAAGCAGCGAGCAGGCACAGGGGCAGGCTCAAAAAGAGCCATGACACTTGGCTGTGAATCTGGGCTTTCCAATAAGCCTAAATGTGGACCCAATTCCAGTTGCATTTCCTTGGGAAGCAGGGCAACAGATTACTGTAAACTCCTCTTAAAATCCTGCTCAGTTCACCCTCTGACTCCTTGACACAGACTTTGAGAGCCTGGTTCCCCCCTTCCTCTGTAACATACCTTGGCTGGCAGAATTCACCATGCAGAATGAAATTTGACCTTTCCACCACCCATGGCAACGATAATTCAGTTAAACACGACAAACCTTGGACAGCAGTTGCCCTCGGGACACGGTATACTAAATATGAGACAAGCTGAAGGGTGAAACACAAAACTCGTGAAACAATCCTGTCAAAAGAGAGTTGGCAAGGGGGTGCCCTTCAGAACAAGGACACGCGCACGCATGCTCTCCCCCTTCCTTAGGACAGTACATTTTGTACAGGTGACAACAAATAGGAAGGACTGGGATTAATGGCAGCATTTGCGTGCTTGTAAGGCTATCTGAAGAGAATTCAAGCACAGGTTTTACTGGTTTGTATGGATGTGCTTGTGCCCCCAAACCTCGGGGTCTTCAGGTCCTGGACAGAGAAAGCCCTAAGCAACGTGGCATGGTCTCACGGCTGCCTGGCCCTCAGTTGGTGGCCTGCACATCTCCAGAGGTGCCGTTCCACCTGCATTTTTCTGTGGGAACCTCTGGGTACCTGCAATCGGGTGTACAGATAAGGCAGCTAACGAAATTGCCATGACAACAAACTGGGTTTATGCTGGCTGTTGCAGCTTCCTGCAAGGAGGAGAGCGCACGCAGTCTTGAGAGAAATGTTCACAGAGCAGGATTAATAAAACCAGACTCATTTGAGCTTTGCTTTCAACCTGATGAAAAAATTAATGGGTTATCAGCTTGTTACACTGTTTATTTCTGCTTGTTTCATTCTTTTATTTTTTTTTTAAGATAAAAGAAAGAAAATTATATGCAATCTTGCGAAAAGAAGATAATTGCATCCTCCCCCTTGGGTAGACAGCCAAAATGGCTCCAGCTAATGCTCCCAGCTCGGGGGAAGGCGGCCACTCCACAGCCGGCACCGACGGCACACAGCTCATTGCAGCCAGCCCCGCGCTGTAAAACCTCTTCCTTAAATACTCGCCCTGTCATCCTCCTAAGTAAAAACACATGAGGCAAAATTCACCAACGCTTTGGGGCCTGATGGCTGCACCGGCACCTCCCAGCTCGGGCTGTGCTGTCCCCGCTGCTCGTGGTGTGCTCGGTGCCTGCCGCCCAGCCAGGGCCAGGACCGGGACCCCCGGGACCCGCCTTGGCCAGGAACAGCTCCTGGCTCGAGGCCCTCTTCGTAGGTCACCGACGCGCTGGCTTTTCCCTTTGGCGGCCGTGCTTCTCTTTCTCGCCCTATGAAAATCAAGTTTTCTTCCAAACATGAATGTGCCCCTTGTAAGCCGATCTGCAATATAATTATTTTCTCCCTTGCTCAGCAAAGTTTGCGAAACTGGACATTTTCCCTGTCAAAGCCAGACAATGAGGCCTTGTCTATGCTGGAGCACGGTAGTAAACAATTCCCACTGAGGCTGCCACCAGTTCAGCTCGCCCGATAGGAGCCGTTTATTGGAATTTCTTCCTGGAGACTGAGCCTCCTGGTTCAGCTGAGTGCCCTGTACATCAGAGCCACGAAACTTCTGTGGGGTGCGATTCTGCAGGAAGACTTTTTGCGGTTTTGTGTTGTTTCTTTTTATTGCCATGGACATCCAAAAGCTGAGGAAGCAATTTTAAAGCTCCGCAAAGCAGTCACGAGCTGAAAGTCTGCTTGCCTCATTTGTTAAAACCAAAGGCTCGTCATAACCTAGAAGTGAAATTGCTAGAAGAATAGGCATTAATCATCACTTGTTGCAAAAGATTCGCTGGCACCTCCTTTTTCCCCTCACGCTTTTGCAGCCCGTCACCTGAACGCAAGTTGTAACAAGAGCCCATCAGATCTATATCATTAAAAAAAAAGAGAAGTACCAAGATAACCAGAGCAGGAAAAACCTATCTGTCGCGCTATCCACCTTGTATCTGGTGAAGCTCACGGATGTTTGGCCCTGCTGCTCTCACAGGGCTGAACTCGCCCAACATGGCTCCCGAAGGGACGTGAATGGTTCATCGGATCGTGTTTTACCCCGGCTCCATAACCTTGCTTTCTCAGAAGCACAGCGTCATGTCAGCTAACGCATTTTCAAAGCTCGGCACTGCCAGTGCCTGAAGGCTTGGGCAGGGACTGATGAAGCTTCCTGATGGATGGCGAGCTGTGCCCACGTGTGGGGAGGGCCACGGGCTTTCCTGGCTGGGCACTGCACAGCTCCGTCTGTGCCAAGCAACGAGCGGCTTCTTCCTGTGGGAGGACTTGTCTTCAGCTGCTGTTTACCCAAATAACCCCACGCTTCATTTAGTACCAAAAGAAACCAGACGGCTGGTCACCGTCCTTTCATTTTTCCTTCAGGAGGAAAGCAATTCGGTGAGGAATGCCACGATCCCTAGAATCATCCCTGCCACAAGGAGATCCACGGCTGCAAAGGTGAGCCCAAAAACGAGGTCCAGGGCAGGCACAACAGGGCAGGGGCTGGAGCAGGCTGCAGTTCTGGCTCGTGGGAGGTAACTGGCAGGATGTGGGAGAAGGGCTCCCTCACCTCACAAGCCAGGCTACGTGGAGGAATTTGCTTCTGGTTTTGAGCGAGTTGGCTCAAGTCAGGAGGAGCACCTGCCCCTGGGGATGGGAAGAGCTCCTGCAGCTCCTATGAGGGGCCAGGTGCTGTGGCAGCCATACTGCCCTGATCTCCTCCAACACAGCCTCTCCCTTGTCTGGTCACTGCTGTCTTGAGAACACCCATCAAGCTGTTATGGTCCTGCTGATGGGCCTCCTGCTAATCCCAACAGTCAAATGCTACAAATTAAACAAGTCTCGATCATCTTTTCGTGATGGCCTTCCGCCATCACAAAAAGCCTGGGTCCCCCAAGGGCTGAAAACTCACTGAGCTATTCCAGAAGCCAGTGAGCTTTCATCACCCACCCATCCTCCCATCTAGTTTTTATTGTAGACTCGATCTGGAACAATTTAAAGGCAAACTCTGGCCCTTCTTTATTAAGCTAAGAGGTGGTTTCTTGTGTGTGGATTTTTATTTATTTACTTTTAGATTTCTTCCAGCAACAGCCACACATGACAGGATCCCAGATTCCTCTCCTCACTCCTGCCTGCTTCTCCTGAGCACCTTCACCACCACACAAGATATTTCAAGGTCCTTCAGCACCTCAAAGCTGTGAAGTTGTTTATACCTTTGCAGCACTCAGGAGCCTCAACTGACTGGAGGCCAGTGCTAACTCAAGCCTGGCAGACCCATGACACCCAGACCTTGCCCCAAACCTTTGTGCCCACGAAGAGCTATGCACTGGTGTTGCACGTGCTGCGGTTTGCAACCAGCAAGGATTTTGCCAGAGAGAAGCTGCTCAGGAAAAGCAGAGGAGCAAGGCAAGTTTCTTTATACAGCTGCTGCCTAAGGAGTTAATCGAAACGGAAAACCACTAAATATGGTGCACAGCTCATGTTTGTGTTGCATCTTTTTTTAGCTGCTATTTAGTTGCCTGGTTTCAGCCCACAAGGCACGGCGAGCTGCGCTGCTTGCAAGGGGCAGCACCCCTCCGTGTTGGACGGGGGAACTACACGGGCCCGAGGCCAGCGGAAAGGCAGAAGCCCTGCAGTGCTACATCCTCACCCCACCGCCCTGGAAGTCAAAAACCACCTAGAAAAGCCTGACAGGAACATGTCCCTTCTCCTCCTCTTGGAGCTGGCCCCAGCAGGGTAACACAGTTGAGGAGCCCTCAATACACTGCAATGCAAAGAAACCCAGCGCCCATCATCACGGGACTCTCTTGTTAAGTTCTTTTCCATGGCAAACACGATGGGATAAACCTTATGCTTATGCTTACTTTCCTTTCTACTCCAAAAAATAGCCCTACCCCCTCCTAAAATAAGGAGCCATAGAAAGATCTTGGTGAAGATATATATATATAAACATAAACATATAACCAGTGTGTATATATATATAAATTATATATAAATATATATAGTATATATATACACCATTTATATAGTATATATATGAATATATATAGTGTACATATACACTATAACAACATTTTTTAAAATTAATTTTCCCATGAGATCTGTTCATCTTTAAAAACAAAAAAAATCTGCATCACCTTTTCCCCAGTCCACCACGTACCCTAGTCCATCACGTACCCTCAAGCATAATTGTTCGCTTCATTGTATTTTGCATATTCTCAGGTCTGTAAGTCAAACTTGCTCCTCTGTAGAAGTTAAATATATATATATATTTATTTTAAAAAGAACATGGATCAAGCATGTTATCTCCCATTTAACAGAATATGGAAGTTAAGCGATAGCAGCGATAGGTGCTGATTTGTAGCAGGCATTTCATCTATTTCTTCTAAAAGATCTCCTCTGATACTTCACTTGGGGACAGATCTTCGGGCTCGTTCCCATGAGGACAGCTGTGTTGTACAACATCTCTAAAGGAAACAGATACAAAAGATTAATCTGTATTTGGGGTTAGGGAGGGAACATGGAGGGTGATTTTAGAGACAATCTTTGAGATATTTTTTCTTTTATGCCATGACCATATGTTAACCCCATTGACTCCATAAGCAGGCTTCCTGCTTTTCACCTGCATTTTGGTGAAAAGTCCCTTCGTTAACTTTCGTGCATTTGATAAGTCAAAATCCTTCTTTACGACCTCCAATATGTCCTGCATACTGCTGAAGGCTAAATCAAAAGACTCATCTCCTCTGAGCTGTCAGATTACTTGAACCAAGAAACCAATGCTTGTGTTACCAAAAATTCTGCCTCAGAGTGTACATTTGTCATGTGCTCAGGTACAGCATTACATGCCACAAACAGCACCACCACGTAACTTCTCCTCCCTCTCCCTCCCTGTAATAAACTTTCAAAGCCAGTTTCTAGTTCAGCTTGATTGGTTTATTTTAGTTTTACACTTTGTCCCTCACATACAGTTATTTAAGAGTCTTGTACTGTTAGATTTCTACAAAAATATCAATTTTTCAAAAGCAGAAAAGAGGGAAAGATATATTTTAATATATAAAAGGAAAAAAGCTAAATCTGGCATTTCATTATATTCTTAAAAACATTCCAGTCTATTTACAGATGTGTAAAAAACCAAAAATCTCCAGGTCTCTTGGTCTAGAGTGAGAATGTGCGCCTTGCAGGGGTTTCCTTCTCCTGATTCTAAAATCTTTACATTACATGTCACATTCTTGCTTTATTGCCTCAAAGACAGCATACGTCATTGTTAAAAGGTTTATTCCAAACCAATGGGAACGTGAGGGAAGAGTTAAAAAAAAAAAAAAAGAAAAGAAAAAAGACGGGGAAGTCATCATTTAAATTCTTAGCAAAATATTAAGCTGCAGCCAAGAGATGGTGGAACAAGGAGAAGCAGAAGCTGAGAGCATTTCGAACATGCTTTGTTGCCTGGTAGAAGCCATCATCTAACCTTCTGGGAACTGCACCAACTGCACCTTTTGCAGCCAAATCTGGGGTCTTAGTTCATTCAGTAATCGCATTCAGGAACCAAAAACTTTTTACTGTCATCTTTTCACAACTCATTTTTATTGCAATAAAAAGTCCTTACTCCCCCCTGCCAAACAGTAAAAACATCCAAGTATTTTCCATTACATTGATAATGGACAAAACATCCGCAATAGCAGAGCAGGTATCTTAGATAACATTTGAACAGCTTTCATGCTACAGCTTTCTGTCCTACAGAAGTGTGCAAAGCACACGCCTTTTAAAAAGAATTCAGACACTGATCAGCACAATTCTGTAATTAAAATTAGCCACCTGGGACCATTAAAGGATGAGGTGCAGAAAGAGAAGTCAGTGACTAGGGATTTGAAAGGAATCACAGCACAATTTTGGTTGCTGTTTCACACACAGGGGGCATAAAAACTCTTGGCAAAGCAAACTGCCATAGGTAAATTAAAAAAAAAAAAAAAAGCAACTTCAGCCTATTAGAAATGCTCAGAACCCGATTCCCAGGTAAATAAATTTAAGTCTAATATAATGCTACTGAACTAATATAATTACTCCAGACTTCCACTGGTTTAAAATGAGTTAAAACCCTTTAATGATAAGCAAAATATGCATACATACACCTTTACATGCTAATTCCCTTTTCTAAGGCATTCAGTGACAACGGTAAGACCCTGCATGACTCTCAGACTGGCCTATATTCTCTCTTCCAAAGAATTAATATAGGACTTGTATCAAATATTTAAATAGCAAATATGCAAACAGCAGTAAGTTATACGTAACTGCTTTAAAAGACACCAGTTAGAGTGGCAAGGTGAAGACACCTTTTACACGTAGACTCTGGAGTAACTTCCTGCATACTTAACTATAGGGGCTTCTCTCCTCTGCAGCGTAATTAAAAACAAAAAATCATTAAAAAGACAAGGCAACACCCAAAGAATACATATCCCTGGTGGACCTAACCTCGACACGGATCCAGAAGTTGCAGCTCACTGAACAGGGCATATGGTTGCACGGCGTGTACAGCAAACACTGCTACCTAACTGTGGAAGAACATCGCTCAGCACGTGCACAACCTCAGTGCTGGACAGATGAAATTCCTGCATTAGTGCATCACCAAAGATCGGGAATCTTGAGGGGGAACCCCAGCTGCTGTTGCTGGGACAGTAGGACGGGATTACATTCCTAAACATAAAGCAAAACGCACCATCTACTTCCCAGTTTCTGTATCGTTTTCATGGCCGTGGTTTTTACCCTTTAGGAGCAGTGAAGAAGCCCCTCAAGCGCACCGTAACTCCTATTTACAAACTTTATAGGAAAAGATTGTGTATACACTCATTAACAAATCATCTCTCTTAGGCTGAAAATTTAATTTGTCAAGAAAACTATGAAAACAAAAACTGTGTACAAAAATATAAATATCTTTACAGTCTGCAGGCACTTCACATCCAGCAGCTGAACAGTGAAGAGCATCTACAGGTTATTGAGTAAGCAGTGGCAGAGAAGAATAAAAAATACATCTTGTGATTCAATACTGCCCTATTTCCCTGGTAATGAGCATTTTTGTTGACTTTTTTTTTTTTTTTTTGCTATACACATCTTGTGCAAACGCAGTGAGAAACCTCTGAGTACCTTTCCTGAATTTATAAAGAAATGGAAGGTTTGGAAAGATATACACATATTTTCATATATACATTCACATATACACCTTGCTCGTTTATTTTAGGCTACAACAGTCTGAAAGTGTTCTGTATTTTTATGAAACAACGCTTTCTATTAACATCCTATCCACCAAATACATCTTGAGAAATGACAGGAGGAATGGGGAAGAGAACTGGGAAAACACTCAAGCTACTTCAGCAGTGTATTTAAAGATGTAGCAAAGGGGTGCCCACGTTTTTTTCTACTCTCTGAGATTCTCCCTTACAGATGCCCTAACCATCAAAGGAGGGGTTATTTGTATAGGGCCATGAGGTGAATGTGGTGGGGGGCTTTTCTGTATGTTGTTTTCTGTTTACTTGTTTTAAAGTTCACACACTATCCTAATTGCATTGGGAAATACTACCTCCCCCATACAGTGAGAGTTCTAGATGTTTATGACAATATTCTGGGCATAAGCTCCCAAAAGGAGTCTGCCAGAGAACTACCTAGCACCGAAGAACAGAAGCTTTTCACTTCAGCCCTCTGCACTATCTCCAGTTTCCCTTCTGCTGCTCTAGGTAACATATTTGAGAGTAATTGCCATCTCATTTCTGCACATTCATCATATTCTGCAAAACTTTAGAAACAGCACATGTGAAACAATCCCGTTTCTGCATAGATAGTTTGCCTGGTACAAAACCAAATGAACCGTATTTTTTCCCTCAACAACAGACAGCTGCCTCACTACTGGGAAAAAAATAAATATCTGTCAATAGCCTAGGTTTCTCAGTCCTTTTACAAACTATTTCCATGAAGGACCCAATTTTGGAAGGATACCATGTGCCCAGCAATGGTTATAGATAGATCATCTTCCACATTTTGTGAAGGAGAAGGAGAATACCCAGAATACAACGGTGAGGTAAAAATATGTCAACATGCTTAAAGTTTCATAGCACTTATTTCTCAATTTGGGGCCTGCCCTTGGATGAACAGAGTGCTGATGCCATACAGAAAACAAAGCGTTGCAGACAAGGGAAGTTGCCAAACTCAGACACTGGTTCACACTGGCTCCAGATCTCCATTCCAGTCTGATACAATATACACACATTTATTTGCCTGCTGAATTTGAAGGTAAGGTCCCAGTATTACTAAACTTTGTGCCCACGGGTGCTAATGCGGGCATTACTTTGCTATCCTGTCCTTCTTGAACACTTGCAGATGAAGTTTTTACCCCAGTGGGTGCCAGTTTTGCAACTATAGGTGCCAATAAGGGCATCACTTTAGTACTCTGCCCTTCTGAGTCCACTGGCAGACTTGCCACTTTTAAGCCAAGTGGTGCCAGCTTGGGCATGGGCCTCCACAAAGTGTCAGCATTACTAGCTTCTGGATTCGTTTTCATTTGCAAAACCGGTGGAGTCACACTGGTGGTCTCTGCAGTTTTGCCGTTCCCACCGCTGGTTATGGACAGATTGGGAAGCGGATCCTTCATTTCAGCACCTATTACTATCTTTAGAACATCTGCTTCGGATGAAGGCTCCCCAGAGTTCTTGTCTCCATCGGTAATATCATCATCTTCCAAGTGCAGCAGGAGAGGACTTAAAGAGCCACCACCCTCTGGAACTTCGGAAAGGTCCTTAAAACTGCCTCCCAAATGGCCAAACTGGAAGGAAGAACCATCCGCGGCGGAGAGATCACTGGCTGTTCCCCGGCGACCTTCTGCATCTCCATGGGAGAAATCTGAGTTGAGGGTGCTGGGCAGCTCCGACATACCTGAAGCATCATCATTCAATTGCTGATTGAGGAAAGCGATCTCATTGAGCAGAGAAGTGAGGGTCTCATCAGTGTCATCACTCTCCTCAATGCTGCTCAGTAACTCACCTGTATCCAGTTCTGCCTCCTCCATTGCAGAAGCTACCTTCCTCAGTTCCATTTCTATCCTCGAATCTTTGAGCTGCAGCTTGCGGAATGGCAATTCTTTCGTTTTTAATCTCTCTCCTCCAGGATCGCTGTCTTTCTTCCTGGCTTGGCTTCCTACAAACTCACCAATGCAGAGCTTTTTGCCAAAGGACTCTGGACGTTCCTTTGTAGAGGACACGTTCCGGATCTGTGGAAAACCATCTTTATTTTCAAAGAAACCTTTGGCGGTACCTGTGGTACTTCTTCCATCTCCTCCGCTGTCTCCAGGACACTGTTTGGCCTTTTCTTCCGAAAGGATGCTATCACTCTTCCTACTTTCGAGAGGTGCTACTACCAAGGATTTCTCAGAAGCCTGAGTAGCTGCAGCTGTCGTTGTATTAGAATTTTTGTTTCTGTTTGGGTTTAGATTCATACTTCCTTCAGCTGCCAGTGATGTTACATTAACAATCCTTGGCATCATGAATGAATCTTCGCTTTCTGAAAAACCGAACAAAGCACAATCCATCAGAATCCATACCAACTACAAGATAATTCCTAATTATATTTAATTTACTCACTTTTCATGTCTTCCTCAAATAAGCTGCTATTCGCAGTTTAAACCACTTGCACAGTTTTGGTCAAGTCAAGCCTTGAAACATTAATAGCTTAATTTTTAACCTAAAAAACAAACAAAAAGCAACCCAACCACCACCACACTTGACCAGTCCCTTTCTTCAGCAGGCTGGCATAAATGAAAGCAGCTGTAATGCCTACAACTCCTACAGTGATTCACAAAGGAAAACAATGGTGATTTTCTCCCTCACCGTTTTCTCAGTTTACTTCTACACTTCTATTTTGAAATACTGTTTTTGTGCACAATAGTACAGTGGCATTTCATGGACTATCACATTATTTACTTTTGTCTCACATCAGTTTCTCATTTGTAACACTCAGATTTTTCCCCAGCCCCAAATCTAACGTTAACTTTCATTTTTCTCAACAATTCATTACACTGAAATGACTACAATGAAGCAGAAAATGAATGGCTTTGTTCTAACACAAATATAACGAGCAGCAAGCACAACACTGGCAGGAACCACTCCACACCTAGACCCAACATACAGTACTTGGTCTTGAAAAACATCTTTGCTCTCAGAGGCAACCTCCAACTGGCAGCAGGGCAGCATAGTATGGGAAGGGATTGAGCCAGAGAAAGAGCCTGGATGTAACAGGCAAAGATTTTTAACAGCCCCTCTACTATTTTTTACTGCTGCTTCCTCACTGGGATGCATGAGACCATGCACACATTGCAGGCTACGCTTCCTCTTATTCTGTTGAGGGCAAGGAGGATTGGTTTTATATTCGGTCCCTTAAAGCCCCTCTGATCTGTTCAAAACATTGAATAGCGATTTTCTTTGAAATCCCAGACAATGACACCTATCACTACTTCCTAATGAAAAAAACAGTGAAACCTCATTTTTTGCAAGGGCAACCTTCCCTACGTAAAAGCAAAAAGATTCACAAAAAAAACACCAAGAGCCTACCTGAATGGGGCTCTGTAGCTGACACTACTGTTGAGGGCACTGGGTTTCCAGCAACAGCTGACAGTGTAATAGGAATGGTAGAGTTGGTAATGATTCCCTTTACTTGGACAGGAACTGTTGATCCTGGCAGCTGAATCATCACAGAAGCAATACCTTATCCAAAAAAAGGGGGAGGGGGGTGGGGTGGAAACAAGATCCTTTCAGACACTCAGCCAAGCTTGGAAATAAAAGCCTTACAATTCTATGCAAGACTTTACACTGTAATACCACCTGAAAGTGGTAATAAATAGAAATACGAAGTGGTTAGATAATTAAGAGATCTTCCCTATGTTCTTCCTCCTGCCGCAACTTTCTTTAGGGTTCCCACCTCCCTAGTTTGGGAATAGTAAAAATTGAACAGATTTTACTTACTTGTTGATAAACTGGCCATTTGACTTAATTGTTTCAAGTTTCTTTTATCAATGAGGTTCTACCTCACCAGGTTTCAAAGAATGAAAAATTAAAAGAAAAACTAAAGAACAAGTTACTTCGTAAACTGTAAACTTTAGTGAATAGCCTGGTATTTTCATTAGCATGTTCTCAATGATCATACCTGGCTGTGCTGTCACAGTGGTGTTGGCAGCTTGAGGCTTTAACTCAGCCTGCAAGAGTGTGGAAGGAACAGCTGCTACCTGCCCTGGTACCAGTGGGCTCTTCAGCGTAAGCACCTGCCCCTGTGGAGTCATCACCAGGCTTGCAGCAGTCAGTGTAAGAGAGGAGGAGGTGTCTTCTGTAAAAAAGAAACATGTAGATCAGCAATTTATTTTGGCATAGCACCCTTGATGGCAAACAACATCCCGCAATCCAGCGGCAAGCGTAGGTGTGCAAGGAGCTCCAATTAGAAGCTTTGCAAGCCCCAGATATGAAAGCTGCTACGGAAGCTACACAGGCTTCAGGAACCTGATCTATGCAGCTAGAACCAAACTGTACTGCCTTTTCATGCATGATAATATAATCTTAACCCTTCAGAGTGACATCCTGATCAAGTATCACAGCAGTCTTGGTGAAATTACAAGGGGACTTTGTTCAGTCAAAAGAATGGAAAGAAGTTCTCACACCACATCCAAATTCTGATGCCAAACTTCCCCTGGACTGGAAAAAAACAAGGCTTGGGAAACCAAAACAATCAGTTGTTTATACGAGCTGAAGACCACTTCAAGATCTATGATTACCAAAACAAAGAAACATCACCAGATTGTTACAGAGTATTATAGTGGTAATAATATGAAAGGTTGGATTTCTGCAATTCTTTTGTGTCTTCCTAGGTGAGAAAGTCTCTGTAAAACTCAATTACTTCTCTGCAAATTCCCAGCACCAAAAAATTCTTAAGTGTCTGACAATTCTGTCATTTAATTTAAAAGCAAGTCTTCTTCCACCTCTATAACTAGCTAAATCTATTCTAGCAACTCCAGTATTCTCGGGATTGAGCTTCTGGCTTTGAGTCAGCAGTAATGAACCACCAATTCCTACAGGATTGCAGTGAAACTCCGTGAGGCTGAAGAACAACTAAATAGCAACTTATTTTTCATCATTCTGAAAGTCACGTTCATCTGAAGACCTCAGTGGTGCTAGCCTTGTATGTACTGAAAGCAAATGTTTTCCATACCTCTTGGATAAACACTTTCTGGTCCTTTACTTAATTCTGCTTCAAGAAGTAAGCTACCTGCAGAAGCAGTCTAACTGTTTTGCCCTCCCATGGGATGCTCCTGCAACGTCTGTTTCCCCTTTACGTGAAAGGTACATCATTTTTAGCCCACCTGTGGCATGGCTTCCTTTTCTGGCAAGTATCAATGGCTTGCCTCTTCTATTTGTCATAGCCACTTTGCCCAGGTCTCTGGATGGAAGAGAACATGCTTCTTGCTGTGTGGTAGCAGTTGAGGTTACAACAGATTCTGCTGGCTGAACTTGTTTCTTCTTTTTTTGTGCTTCTACGGCTTTTTGTTTGGCGTACATATATTCTAGCTTCTTTAGGACAACCTCTTCTGTCTTCCCTACAGAAAAATTATCAAAGAATCATAGAATATCCCGAGCTGGAAGGGACCCACAAGGATCATCGTACTGGCATTAATCAGTATTAATCTATCTTCAAAGCTAAAGAGCTGATGACAGAACTGAAAATTTCTCACATTGACACCATCCAACTACTTTACATTAGACAGCCCCCTCCAGTAAATAGCATACTTAAAAAAAAAAAAAAATGTGTTTATTCCAAGACATTTTTTTCCCTTCAGAAACATCCATGCACTGAAGAACTGCAACTTTGATAACCAAAAATCAGCTTAGAAGAGCACTAGTTCTTATTGAACTAGTTGCAGTTCACCATATGAAAATAACCACAGCTGTGGAGAAAAATCTCACATCCTTCCTAATGCTAAGTATTATTACCAGACAAAATGTTACTTTCATGTTGTATGAATTTTCTTGCACTGATGAGCCCAGTTACTCCAATTACTTTTAAAGGAAAACTTGCATACAGTTTACCATTATTTAACGTCACCATTTTTGTATCAGAACAAGATTTTACAAATTGTATGTTTTCTGTAGATGCTCACAATTTTGTTATGACTGAAGTTGAAATAGCTACATTGACTTGTTTCCTACTTAGGGTTTAGGCTCTAAGATGACAGCCTATCTTTAACTAAGTTTACCTTTAACTAACCTCCCAGAAAGACAAAATAAATGTCACATGGATCTTCAAATCCCTCCATGAGCAGAAGCTCAGAATATATCACAATTCTGTTTTATGGACAGAGCTGCCTCCTACATCTGGACACTAATGACCCTATTTTTCAGAAAAACAGCGCACACAATTATTTGCAAAGTTCATCAAAGAGTCAGAGGTTTTGGAACTGCTCAAGAACCTTACTGCGTATACTTTTGAAGCACTGAGCAGAAAAGCTGTTTAAGGAAGTGACCAATGATGTAATCATTTTTTTTCCCCCCACTAAAGCATATCCAGTACACAGGAACCCAAGCCTGTGGCTTGCAGCACCGAGATCATTCTACGCTTCCTTTAGGCATAAAGGAAAATAAAAGCATTTCTTATCAGCATGAGTGTATCGCTGAGTCAGAGCCTGGCAGGTCTTCATCTGGCATCAAGAGTCTAAATTTTAAGTGAACATTAATGACTCACCCAGACCCACAGAAAATTACTCTCTCCCATCCTTGAAAGCCTTTTTCTTTCATTATTCTACCTAGTTTGTATCCAAAAAATAGTCTCACCTGAAAGTGCGGATACTTTCCGAATCAAAGTATCCTGTTTACGTGCCAGTAAATTCTTCTGTCCAGTAAGTTTATCTGCCTGATCAGTCAATCCCTGAATTTCATCAAATGCCTAAAAAAATGTCAGGGAAATAATTTATAAACCAACAATACACAAAATAATAAAATACTTTTCCTTCCAAGAAACCTTTATGAAATTTATTTTCATTATCATGAGAAAGTAACTTAGAGAAAGGATGTGAAAAGTAGACCATGTAAAGACAGCTTTCCCTAAACACAAGCTGAAAAGTGATAAACATCTTGGTCATCCTTCCTCCAAAGGTCTGCCATTTTTAAGGAAAAAAGAACTTTTATCCCACAATTTTAAGGTACAGCTGATAAGCATAATTATACATCTACAACTAACATTTTATTTCCTGTTATTTGCATCTTTACAATTAAGTATTTTATATATGTCAGTATAATACTTAATGAAATGTTATCTTCTCCTGCATTAAACAAGATGTTTTCTGCATATTTTAAAATTGCCTTGATCTACACAGTAAAACACTGGGGAATTAAGACGTAAACTTCCATGGATAAATTCACAAAGGATACAAGGAGAGGGCTAATCTGAACACATGCATCTGTGACACCAAGATTAAGCTTTTGAAAATACAAGTTGTTTCATGTGTTGTTTTATTCTACAGTCCTGTAAAGGCGCCTGAAGTTCTCTACTGAATATCACAGACTCACTCGAAGACTTCAGACCAGCTTTGACTATTGCAGGCTGCACAGCATCACAGAAGGTGAAAGGGAGATGACAGACTCTTCCCTGTGACAACAATTTGAAGAGCCTCTAACCCCAGCTGAAGGAGAGAAGCTGGCAGCGTCTAGCCCTAGAGTGTTGAGGTAAGTGCTGGAGAGAGGACTGGATGGAAGCTGGTGACTTCTGACTGGGGGCACCAATCCACAATACTGTGGAGCAACTGCCGAAGCTGGTCCAGCCCTCTGACTAATACCCCCTGCTCCTAACTCCATGTGGGTACACATGATGCTGCTAGGGGAAACCTGGACAGTATGAGAAGTGACTACAGAGCTCTGGGGGCAGCAGTCAAGGGTACGGGAACCCAGGTGGAGTTCTCTTTAATCCTGCCAGTAAGCAGAAAGGTTGTGAGGAAGAGAGCACTGATGGTACAAATCAGTAACTGCCTTCAGAACCGGTGCTAGCAAAAGGGTTCTGGCTTCTATGACCATGGAACCCTGTTTGCGGATCAGCAGCTGCTTGGAATAGACAGGATCCGCCTCACTAAGGGGAACACATACATTTTTGCCAGCAGAATGGCTGAGCTAATAAGGAGGGCTTTAAACTGGGAATGATGGGGTGAACAGCGAGTAACCAGCAGCCCTGTGAGTGATGGACAGGGCTGCTGAACAAAGGACGTGGGGTGATGGGAAGGGATCACAAAATGGGGTTTAGGTGGTGTCTACACCTCCAGCATTTGCATGTAGGTAAGGAAGTTCCTACAAAGGCACAATTATGGAGAAATTCCCCAGCCCCCTTTCTAGGAACCCAACACGCAGCAGTGCCTCTCTTAAGGGTCTGTACACTAAGGGGTAACTTCCTTCTCCAAGTGACAGAGGAGCCAACAAAGGGGTGTGCTGTGCTGGACCTCATACTCCCCAACAAGGAGCTTGTTGGGAATGTGAAGGTCAAATGCAGCCTTGGCTGCCGTCACCATGAGGTGGTGGTGTTCAGGATCCCAATCGCAGGAGGAGGGTGAAAAGCAAGTTCACAACCCTGGACTTCAGGAGAGCAGACTTTAGCCTCTTGGAAGAGTCCCATAGGATAAGGCCCAGGAGGGCAGAGGACCCAGGAAAGCTGGTTAATATTCGGGGATCACCCCCTCCAAGCTCAAGAGCAGTCTAACAAAGAGGAAGTTGGGCAAAAATGCCAGGAGGCTTGCATGGATGAACTAGGAGCTCCTAGACAAACTCAAAATACTTACTTGCTTGAGAATGTAGCATTTGGAGACCTTGGGAAGATTGTGCAACCCCAGAGCTCTCTTCAACTTGTCAAAGAGATCTCTCATTTCATTACGTCGCCGGCGTTCATTTGCTGTGTGTGTCTGGCGGTAATGAGCAAAGGCTTCTTCCTCTGTCTTCTGCTTTCTGCTCCAGATTTGAGGATTCTGCTGGAGAAGCAACCATATTAACCAGTTTAAAGAACAAAGGTAATCTAACAGCACACAATATTCAAACACATGCTTGATTTGCAATGTTTCAACAGACACCTGAAGATTTCATGTCATACTATTCAGCTATGGTCTTCATGAAAGCTTGGTGTCAGAAGCACAAGCAAGAAGCATGAAATGCTGACCAACAAGAAATGACCAACATAATCACATCAACCCTAAAAGAAAAGATCATGAGCAGCCCTTTCTATTCATGAGCTTTCAGTTTTTGCAATGCAAGGCTACTTAGTTAAGCCACAGTATTACAGCAAAATCACACATTTGAGCCCAATGTTTTTGTTTTGTCAAAAAGTCTACTAATAAGTGAAATGACTTCATTGAATACAGGACATATATTTTTTCCCTGGAGTTAAACTGCTTTCATTTCTATTTTGTTTCATGGGTACATACAGATAGGGGCCAACAGACATTGCAGATACAAAAGACGGCATGGATATTGATCGCTACAGACATCTACCAAGAAACAGAAGTGTTGACAGACTCCGATGTCAAGTTTCTTTGTTTAAACGTCCACAAAGGTTGACAGGTAATAATAACTAATTTCTACAGGTTAGAAGATTTGTTATTTCATAATTATTCTTACAGGTTTTGTATTATTATGGTATTTATTTCATGACAAAGTATTACTTAAAAAGTCTTAATGTGTTTTTGACATCATTTTGGGTCTGCTCCAAACCCCAGTGAATCAGTAGAAAGACTCCACAGGTCCAGGGATAACACTTCTGAGCCCGCTGGACTCAGGAGGAATCTGAAGCCTGGCTCCTGACACCCACTTTGCCCTCACAGGCAGAATGAGCTCATTATGGCTGTAACTGCATCAGCTCTTCTGTTGGGTGTTAGATTCCTTTAAAGGAAGGGCCTCATACCATGATCTCAAGTGTAGAGAGTACAAGGAGAAAGCAAGGCAGGCAGAGCATCCTGTAACCCATCTTTATCTCAGCCAAAAACATACGTACCAGCCCGCTCCAATGTACAAGGCGTACAACAGGTTCACGCCCCGCCCTCCCAGCAAGTAGCTCTGTACCTGATTTCAACTACATCACTGTTAGTTACCATGGACAGTTAGTGAAACAGGCTTCAAAGCGACCCGAAAATACAGCATAAGCTTCAGAAGGACTGCAAGGAGTTTGGGTTTGAAAGGCTTCTGCATTGTCTTTAACTTGCCTGAGAGCTTAGCATTTAAACTACTGTTTTCAGAAATCCTTTGCCCAGCGCTGCAGTCTACATAAACCTACATACTGTCTTCTTAGGCACATGAAAGCATTTCTCACTTGTTCATTATTTTATGTGTGCTGTAGAAGTTGTTTATACCAAGAACACAACGCTTAAGAAAACGTAATAGTAAGTAAGAGGTAGATGTTCCTCCTGTACATAAAGCTGAATACAAAACCCACTGATGCCAGTGGCAGTCCTTTTTTTTTTTTTTTTTAAAAAAAAAAAGATTTGGGCTGAGCCCCTTCCCCCACCTATATGTATTTGTTTCTTGCATTTAATAATAAATACACAGAAGATAAATATATTGCATTAGAGTCACACTTGAGATGAAAGTTTATCTTTAAAATGGAGATGTGATACCAAAAGGAAAGAGGAGAGCATATACCTTCATAGGATTTTCTGATAATTTTTCATCCGAAGAATTAGGAGCATGGTATCTGGAAGAAAGGTAAAAAGTTTTTCCCAACACTACTCATCTCATGCACTCTACCCTCATTAAGTATATTCCAGCCTAGTATTGCTCATTTTTATCCCTTGAAATTAACTTTTCCTTGTAACTACATGAAAGCAGGATACTGTTGAGCTTTCTCAAGGAAGCCAACTCTAGCTTCAATGCCATCATCCTGGAAAAAAAAAAATCAGCTGTTCTGAAAGCTATAAAATTATCCCACAGTGCAAGCAACAAACTATTGCACTACGTGTCAAACTGTAAATTCAGCCTCTCACTGTTAATTGTAGAAAGCATCTCTCTTCGATTTTGGATAGCGTTTTAGCTTTTTATCATTTTAGCACTTTTAGCTAATTAAAAAAAAAGACAACAAAACAAACCAACATATTCAATACAGATGACAGAGCAATCCCTCCCCCACCAAGAACAACCTACCAAAATCCTCACGTTTATTACTATCCTAATACATAAAAACAGCTTCCTTGTATTATTTCTCAGCAGCTTGAAGAAAACAGAACAATACACATTTGAAAGAATTATTTTCACAAAATATCTAATCTTCTCACTGAAGGATCTTGACAACTTATAAAGAACAGCAAAGTAGCTCTCTAAGAATAAAAGCTGAGCTGTATCTTTGGAGAAAACATTGAAACATCTGGAGGTATATAATAGCACCAACCAGATTTATTTTTTTTAAGTTTCTACCAAAAAAAGCTCTTTAAACATCAGTAACTAAGGACACAATGTTCCCCATTTTTTGATACAACTGAGAAAGAGCTATGACTATCTTTACATACATTAAGTAAACAATGTTTTTACTTTGCATCCTCTCATTATAAATGCAAGTGCAGCAGCAGCATCAACAACAAAAAAAAAACAGAACCAAAAAGAGCCAAGCTATCCAACCATGGCAGACTATATACAAATAAGAAAAGGCTTTCTTTGCTGCGGCAGTGGTCCCAAAGTCAAAGCTTTCATTTTTCAGGATCAAGGATTAAGCCAATGACCACTCCTGCCTAGAAATAACAAAACTACCAGCAAGAATAAACAAAACAGAAGCTTGCAAAAATCACATTTAAAACCAATGTGACCCTGCTCGCATTCACTTTGCAGGAAGGGAGGCAATTCACTCAAATATTTTACATTATAAGACACATATCCTTATGAACAAATTAATTAAAGGAACAAAAAAAAAAAAAGGCTAAAACCTCAAATCTATTCTTAGTTCTGGCAGCCCCATCCTCACAGACACTGGAAAGCACCAGTGCTCAGGAAGACCTGAAGCAATCCGTGCTTTATCTTACCATTACATTAAACCTGTTGTTAACGGGTTCATTCAATGTCAGCTCATCAATAAAATACAGAACTGTAGTGCTCTCCAAGGATGCTTACTTCTCTTTGGAAGGTCGGATATTAGCAGCTGTGGCCTTCAGACGGGCAATGTTAATCTTCTCTGAAAGCTCCTCCACGGTCTCAATGTCCACCTGCTCGCCATCCTCACTGTATTCACACGCATCCTGGAACAGTTTTTGTTTTGTTTTTTAAAATGAGTATCTACTTAGCAATAGAGCTCAGGCCAAAACAGTTTCACTTCAGTCTCAAAAGAGATTACATTATAACATTAAGAACCATTGCAGAAACAACCTCTCCAGCTATACTGGCCAATAAACAGTGCTAAAGCAGGTGGTTATTTTAACTGTCACCTCTAGGAATTCCTCCCACTAGCAACTGTGCAAAGTGAATTTCAGTAAGGGCAAAATCTGCCATTGAGGCTTTTACTATTGGTCTGATAAAAAGCTTTTACAGGGCAGAGCTTTCCTACCTATGTTTTCAAATATGATTTAACTCCCTTTACAACATCCTACAGTACACTGGCTAACTAACATTATCTTGTCATGAGTTTAAATAGTTACCACCTTGGCAATGGTCTCTCACACCTAAGACAGCACCAGACAGGACATCCCAGAACCAGGCTTCTTTGGGTCAGACAGAAAACTGCTTGCATGATAAAGACTGCAATTTCAGTTCTTTCCAAAAAGCTGACCTGTAATTATTTCACATATTTAAGACACTTCAGAAAGTACTTTTTCTCTATGCTCTCCTGACACAGAAAACTTGCTAGTCCTCTGTGGAGACAGAGATAGAGAACCACTGCAGTGATATGAGTTAAATATCAACCTTGTGGCCATGTGCAGTATCAGATTATCCTCACCCCAAACAAAGCAAGCCTTGTCCAAGAAATTTTTTATTAGTTTTTATTAAAGTTTTTACTACTATAATGTCTACGCTGCTTCACTGATTACAAAATGCAGAACTCCTTCTGCTTCCGAAGTAAGAAAATGTAATTATACCTCCGTTCTGTACTCCATTTCACCCATTTCCCTCAACTACCCAATGTCATCCTCCTCCTATTCTTCTGTCTTTCCTTCCTTCTTTTTGTCTTTTCTTTCTTTCTTTTGGGGGAGCTGCAATCTTCTTCTCTAAACTGAATACTTACCTGAAATTGATGCAAACAGTTAATAAAAAAACCAACACTAGAGTGCAGAACATGAAAAAAGGCAATATGTGATACTGTACCAGCAGAAGTCCTCTAGTAAATGCTTTTCGTGGTACTGATTATTATCTGCAACTCGTTAGTGATACTGCACAGTAACACTGCTGTTCTAAGAAATTCTTATTAGAAATGAAAAAGCGTTGCACTTACTCAGCTGGCCACAGATTAGGCTAGATATAGCACTGTAACAAAAACAATAAAAGACAAGAACGACCTAAATTATCACACAAGCATAACTAACATGATATTAATGATGCATCCTTCCAGTTATCAGTCATAAAATTTACACCTGTGAAATCTGCAGCTATGTTAACTGAAAGGGACTCAATTTATCACCAGAAGCAACTCTTTGCTGGTCATTTCCTTTTTGACAGAGGAACAGGATCCCTACTATCCAAGTATGTGATATAGCAAAGAACAACAAGAAAACTGCCTCCTTAGTTATTGACACCACATTACAGTGACAGCTATTGTCAATAATGCTGCCAGAGAAAATCATCATTTTTTTTAAAAAAAACCAAACTTGTGTAACACATCATCTCCCATGGCTGTGTGATAGAAGCCACAGAAAACAGCATCAGTTTTAAAAATTAAGTTTGCCCTCCTTTACTGAAGGCTATGCTGGGAATGTAGCCTTTAGTAAAGTACATATAGTGTGTGTGTATATATAAAGAGTACATATATAATGGTGTCTACGTATATACACACATGACTACCTGTAGAATCTTCTAGTCTTTTAAACTGAATGAGGCCACGTAACATCCTCTGCCATAAAATCACTCTCAAATATTCCCAAATCTTCCATCACCTTCTACTGATGATGTCATGAGGAGTTGTACTAAGTGTTGGCAGTATAAGACCTACGTAGAAGGAGTTATAAACTTCTAAACTACTCACTTCTGGAGAAGCTGACACCCCCTCCTGTACTGAAGAAGTATCAAGATATTACTGCTGAAGGAAAGAAAGGTGATGCTCAGTTTAGCAGCTATAGCTGTTCCAGATCCGAACAGAAAAGCATTGTTGCTTTTACATGCTGCTGTGCACACTCCCCAGTCACCAATCTCTATGCTTGTAAAACATCTTACCTTTTGAACCAGAGAAGAGCAAGGAGAGTGAAGGTAGGTGAGAAATGACTAGCCTTAGAGAACAATCTCACACGTTCTTTCAAAAATCTCTTTTCCAAAGCACTGACTAAATTTAAAGACGCTGTTTGTCTCTGCCTATGAAAGCACCTTTGGTACCTGGTGGGTTCAGTACTCGGAAAGAAGTTCTTTTATTATTAGTACTGGGTATTTTTGCAACTTTTTTCACAGAGCAGCTACACATCTGTACAATGCTGTGACAGTTCCTGTTATAAAGGGAGCAGCATGGAGGTAAACCAAATTCTCATCTGAATGTGGAAGCATGGTACTGGCACTGGCAGAAGCTTAAGGAATTACTGTTTCTCTCTATGCATAAAAGCCCATAAAATTCTTACTTCTTCCAGGTTTTAAGTATCCACCCACAAAGCAAGACTTGTTAGTACTAGGACCAAGCAGAGCACAGAGAAAAAGAACCGTCTTTACCAAGGAAGCAGTACACCACTTTGAACTTGAGAGGCCAGTCAGGAGCTGCACGTTACCACTGCTGCCCAAGACACTGTATGCCCGGGACCTAGGGAGGCCCCACCAAACACTGCCTGCAGTCTAGATATAGAACTCATCCATGGAAATTGTGACCAAGGTTAAAACTTCATTGCATTTCAGCATAGGTATTTCAACAACTTAAAAACACTGGCAGTGAACAGGACGCAGCTTAGTTTCATGTCTCTTGAGTGGGTCTGTGTGCTTCCAGAAACTTTAAGTTCTTCTATACAAAAATCTCACTAGAAGAGTATCATTTATCCACACAGACAGCAATTTTTCAGTAACTCCTCACACTTCAATATCCAGTTTCAGTGAACAAGAACCACCATTTTTAATTTTTTTATTTGTTCAAAACAAGTCATTTCGTTCTTAAGGCAGATGCATCCAATTTGCCTTTAAGTCATTTCTGTAGCAAGCCAGAACTACATATCCAGCTTCCCCACCGAAGAGCCAAGTGACTCACTTGTACAAGGTCACAGAATAGGAGAAGATGAACTTGAAACTGAAATTAAGGTCTACTAATTGGGAATAGGGGAGGGAAGGACAAGCAAAGAAAAAACCAAACAATTAACACGTTGGAAGATACTGAAATTACACCGTCTCCTCAGAAGTAGAGCTTCTGTGGAGCTCCAACAGGAGATGTGAACACGCAGCATAGCTGCTTCCGCAGCTTTTATTTTTATTCTCCCCTGGGCCTGATGAGAAAAAGAAAAGCTCACCATCATAAAGCCAGAGGAAAGAACTGGCTGGACAAAAAATTACACAAACAAAAATGCTATTTAAATTACAGAACTACTGAACTAAATGACATTACATTGAAAACATTAGAAGTGTGAGAGGTTTAACTTCATTTTAACAGGCCACATTTTACAACAACACAGTTTTATCTCATGATACACAGAGCACTTCTTACTCTTTCTTGCTCTCCTTGGTCATGCATAAAGCTTCCCCTGTTGCTGGAAGCCTCCTGGTATCCTCTCTAGCTTTCCCATTTCATAGAGTATCACTGCTGTGATTCGACACGCACGAGATGCAAACAGTTTCACTTAAGAGGGAAGGACTCTGCCTAACGTACACCTAGGCTTCATTTCACTGCAGGGAAGGGCATACCGCAGGGTACTTCTGAAGATGCTAGGATCCAGCTAGAAGAAACAGGAAATTAACTTCCGCTAGAAACACCATCCTGGTAAAGCTTTTGAGCACTGACAGGTTACCCTGGGGTAATCAAACGTTTGGTAAGTTATTACCCAGCTAGAGCTGTTCTCATGGTGGAACTTGTTACCATACTAAAAAAATGGTACTCAAAGCCTGAGGCATGGTATATTTTTCATGGAAGACAGGTGAAAAGAATGAGGTGAAAAGTCGAGGCAAAAAGTCACTGCCCGCCAAGATCTTCACATCTTGAAGTTTACAAATCCTGCAAGTGGACAGATGTAAAACAAGAAACACTTAATTTCCCTTCTGACTCCTAACAACAGAGGGAAAATGCTTCAGGATGGTAAATCTTTCCCCTTTACCTTCATCTTTTTCTGACTTCCTGATAAAAGGGAAAGTATCACAACTGCACAGGACCTCTGAAGTCCATTTAAGTTAGGCCATGAGACCTGCTATACCTACACAAATCTTGCCAACCCTTCATAGGCCACCCCTATCCATAGCTTAGCATGACTTCTTGTCACGTTTCAACTTCTGAAGTGCTTGTGGAAGCCCCACCCCTCTGATGCCAGTTCTTCCACAGTCCTGCAGTTTGCAGAATCACGGAATGGGTTGGGTTGGAAGGGATCTTAAAGACCACCCATTTCCAACCCCCCTACCATGGGCAGGGACACCTGGTCGCTCAAAGGCCCATCCAACCTGGCCTTGAATGCTTCCAGGGATGGGGCAACTACAACCTCTCTGGGCAACCTGTTCCTGTGTCTCACCACCCTCACAGTAAGGAATTTCTAATACCTACTTTAAATCTACACTCTCTAAGTTTAAAACCGTACCTTGACCTCTCTTTTAATTTCTTCTGCATTGGTGAGCAACAAGCCCAGCAACGCATCTCTTCTGGTTGGGCTTTCTATCACCTGTTCTAGGAAGTTATCCTTAACACACTCCAGTAATTATAAGACTTCCAAATGCCTTTGAGCTTGTAAAATACCCTAAGGAATGAGGACACAAAAGGAACAATCCTGCACTAAAATGAAAACCCAAAGTCGCTACAGAAATGTCAGCATTCTTCCCCTCTCCGCACTTCAGTGCCTGTTTCTGAGCACTCTCTTCTTCATCTGTTTGTTCCTGAAGTCTACATCCCTACTGCTGGTTCCCAAAGAGCAAACTGCCTGACGGCAGAGGGTCTTCAGTGACAGAGATGAGAAAGAAGGAGGGCAGGTAACAACAGATGTGTGTACAGATTACCCTGGGAGATGCCTCGTTTCTGGATCGGCCCTGCCCTCTGCAGTGTCTGCAGATCTCACATGTGGTCTGTATCAAAAGCTCAGAACACGTTAGAGGTTGTTAAAACTTACCTCACCCACAAATACGTCACTTGAACCTTATTAAACTTACAGTGTTATAAACATTCATAATGGTTCGTCATAATTTTAACTTTCAGCTCAGAAAAAGAAGGATTGAAAACCACAAAGTTTCAACAACACTGAAAGCAAGAAACTTGCCAGACACAGCAGCTATGTTTAGACTAGCAAATTAAAGAAGGCTATACGACTCTATTATCTGTAGCATTAAACTACAAAAACAACCCCTGACGTGGTTTTGGCTCATGCCACCAAGTACTCATGTGAACTATTCAGTTTGTGACAGCCCAGGCCAAGCAGCCATTCCCAACAGGCACTGTGTGTGCAAATCTCATGCCTTGAAGAACAAGAGTTTAACATCACATCCCAGACCATCCACTTGAACTTGCTCTGACATCGATTAGTTTGCTTACACAGATATACTAAAAAGACTTTATTCATATCACCAAACCCCAGAGGATCTAGGCTTTTCTTGATGCAGTTCAAGGGAGGAAGTGCAAAAGGGCAAAGATACCATTTTAAGGAGCTTCTCTTTTTGATGAATGGAGGAGGAGTGTACAGGAGTCTCTTAAGTACACGAACTTAGCTCCAAGTAAGAAGTTGATGCGAAGAGCATCATCATGCAAAACAAGTAAGTCACCACTGCAGTGAAAACCACATGGAGTAAAGTATTTAAAATAAAACAAAACAAAACAACAAAAAAAAAGCCAAACCCACAGTAACTACTACTATACTGGTCAGTAGCAATTATCGTGACTCACTGGACATATTTTGGCTGGTTGGTTGTTTTTTTCAATGTCTATTTCCTGAGTAACTAAGACCAGTCCAGACTCCAAACTAGTGAGAGTTGTCACTAGTATTTCCACCAAATAAGAGTGTTAGCGGCCATGCATTCACACTTCACTTCTCTGTTGGTACCAGTGTAATGAAACAGGAAAACTTTGCTAGCAATCTGTTTGTACGGACTGACTTCACCCAGCCTGACAGACAATACCAGTGCTGCCTGTCTTGTAAGCACTATGCTGATAGAAGAGTGCAAATGGTCTAAGCAAAGCATATTCTTACCATTGCTTCAGGCACTACCTGAAGTTCTGTGATAACCTGAGGGTTCTCTACTATTCAAAAGGCCTGCTAAACAACCTGCCTCTGTTGGGAGTTTTCTAGGAAATTCCATAAGCGTTTTCTCCCTTTCCCGCAGTGCCTCCCCAGTAAGACTTCTTATGCAAAACGAGCTGATATTTAATACAACTTGGAAAGAGGGGATAAGAAGCCTGAGCCAAAGAACAAGCACCTGCTACAACACAACTATCCAGAGCTTCCCAACGAGCACGGGTAAACGTCAGGAGGTTCACTGCAATGATGAGAATGCTCTTGGATACGTAACCTCTCGTCAGAGGAGTACTTCAGCCATTTATTTCTGAATGGCCTGAAGGTCTCCAGTTGAAGATCCTCAGGTTGATCTCCACTTTGGATAACAGTATTCTAGCGTACTTCTCCCTTGAAAGGGAAAGACCCTGGCACCTCTCTCCCAAAGGAGCACTGAAGCAGTTTGAAAAGCTGTCTTCTCATTAACAAGGACTGCACTTAGGCATCTGTAGTCCTTTGTAGTGGACTGCTCCTCTGAATACAATACGGGGTCCTTGCAACCATTAGGATCAGGGTAAATGCTGCCTAACAATTGTTAGCAATTCATTGTTATGGGACTGCCTCCTCTAATTACTGTAATTTTTTGTTGAGGGAGCTGTTTGTCCAGATCTGTAAAGTGCTCCTTAGAAATCTTCTCTACGCTTGCCAATCATCAAGTCATATTCATCACAAAGCTTGAGAATAATTCATAGAACTGAACAGCTCCAACTCTTCTGATGTCCTTCAGCCACAGTGATCTTAGAAGCAGTGCCACAGACACAGATGAAAAAGGCTCAAAAATAATCCTCTCTCATACTCTGTTCCTACTTTAGTTAAGTGTTTTCAGGCCACTAATAACAACTGCCAGGCTGTACACGCTAACAGTCTGCATCCTGATCCTATTCATTTTCCACACAAACTTCTATTTCTCCATGATCATATACATTTAGTATGCTAATTCCTCCATTAATTTTGACCAGAAAAGCTCATTACTCCTTGGCTCCAACCATAATTCCCTAATTGTAAGGGCTATCATTACTTAAGGGAGGGAGTGAAAGGAAACAGTAAGGATCACCTCAAGGTTTCAAGGGGAAAAAAAAACCAAAGAGAACCTGCTTCGCTCCCCAGCTGACTCATCAGACAAACATCCCAACCAGAAAATGAGAGAGCCGCTCACTAGCAACGCGCCTGCACCCCAAGCTATTCCAAGCAAGCAAATCAATGGGTGTTGAACTTCAGTGCTCTGCTAGCCATAGCGCGCTGGAGCATTTCAGGCAGTTGGTATCTCAAGGACATAACATGAAGAGAGCAAAGATAGATACCAACACATCCACTGTTTCTTCCTCTTATATGCAATGGATCGTAATAGCAATGGGCCACCCTCTTCATGAAATAACAAACAACCAGCAGACCTTAGGAGCACAGGAAGGAGAGCAGTCAAGCAAGAAGTACTTTCCTCATTCTGTTGATCTATCTACTGAAGAGATCTTCGTACTGAAGATCTTCAGTAAAGAACTGCTTACCTAAAATCCTCTCAAACTGAGGGCTTCCCAACTGCTTCAAGCCTCTTTGAGAAAAACATGATCTTACCAACAAGCTCCTTATTTTCAAGGCATCTCCCAGTGAAAAAGACTAGAGCCTTACATATTTAGACTTAAGACTGAATTCTCTATTAGACATTTGACATGCTAACTCAACCTGCAGGCAGCACACACTAATGAACCAAGAATTCACCCAAATTCCAGACCGGTTTTAAAGTCCTCTTCAAGACCTTGTTCCTCAGCTTTGCAACTCCAGAAACAAAGGTAGCTTAGTCAAGTTTCTGTAAGCTTATATTGAAGACATAGCCTTACAGGGTTTACCAAACTGAATTAATCATTTCTAAAACCTGCAAAGCAAATTACTTGCAAAACAAATGCTTCTTAGAAGCTCCGATAATTAATCATCCTTTTGCAGGATAGAAGAAAAGTCTTTAAAACATCAACCCTGATAACAGGCTACTCTGTGACCAAGACCTATTATTATCTTCTGCCGGTAAACCCACAGATTCTTAAGACTACCCTGTCTGAAAAGTTTATCAGGCATTTGGCACATACTAACTGTGTATCTGTAAACAAGACAGCAACAGCTCAGTTTTGTAACTTGCAAGAGCTTCCACAAATCACAGCTGCTTTAATTTTCCTCACCGTCATGCAGCTGCAATGTTATCATCTTGCCTGAAATTAGTGACCTGGAATATCAACTGATTAGTCAATTTTTCTAAAAGTTAAATACAATGTATTCTCTAAAAGCCAGGGTTGCTGTCTTAACTGAGTTAATCTGGATATGGTTAGAAGAGGAAGAAGTCAAATTGGGTTTCCAACTAGGAGAGAGGAATTAATAGAAAAGGGCTAAAGGAATTCACTATTTTTTAAAAATTCTGAAGACACTAACATAATCTCTCCTATTTTAATTCATTTGCTCTTCACTTTTTCTCCAGTTTTACCCTTCTCTTTCCACTTTTATCTCATCCCAAGAAAATATTTTTTATGTTCATTTGCATCACTTAAAAAATCACACCTTCACATTTTTTTTAGTAATAACGCACTGTTTCTTAAGTCATATACCGATATATCAGAAATATATGAAATAGTTACATGTAGGATTGTTTTCTTTTAACTTCTGGGTGAAATTTGATGGAAATTCTACGAGCGTTAAAATCTAAAGACATCTTACCTATATTACCCTTTATTTTGTGACTTCTGCAGCCTTTCTACTGAAGATGGAACAACAGCTTTCAACACTACATAAATTTATTGCTAAACTTCAAGAGGAGTTTAAGGAGCAATTCAAACATTCCTTCCAAAAGCAAATGCTAAATATTAAGGGCTACAAAAATTAGATAAAAGGAAACAGCTCAAAATAGCAGAACTGCTAGACTAGCTACTACATTTTAGAATCGTATGTCATATTAGGAGGAACCAAGTTGCTTGAGTCAATACAGTAGGAAGACAATATGAAGAGTTCTTTAACAGCTTTTTCAATGTAACTCATCATCTAAGCAGCAGTTTCTAAAAGGCCACTAAAATGCTACCTATAAAAATATGTACGTAAGAAGAAACAAGAAACATTTTTGCTTTGAACCCATATCAAGATTTTTTTTTAAAGAAACCAAAGCCCAAAACACAAACATCATACTGTTTCTTTGAAATCCATGGGTTTAGACATGTTATTTGGACAATTAAAAAAAAAATCCCTTCATAAATAGTTAAATACTTACCACTTTTTCAACATCTATTTCCTCTTCACTTGGGAAATCAGAAGCACCATCCAGAATCTCATCAGCAGAATCATCAGTTTTTTCATCCTCGTCATCATCTTCGTATTCTTCCTCTTCCATATAATCTGCAGGTGTATCAACAGGGGGCATACCACCCTTTTTGTGACGCTTGGGTTCCTGTGCCCTCTGTTCTGGTGTCAGGAAGTCACCCTTATCTGATCTGTCAGCTTTGTTGTCTGCCTCACTTTTGTTTTCTAAAGCAGGTGCAATGCTGGATATTTTGCTCCAAGAACTGTTGGCATGTATTACAATGTCTTTAACCATTTTCATTTCTTCCTGAGAATCAACAGCACCTTGTTCTTTGTTGTTACTATTTTCCTGTGTGGCTGTGTTTGTTTTGCCTTCCTCAGTATTTGCTGCTTTTGTTTCTCCTGAAGTATTACCCTGCTCTTTTGCAGAACTCATTTCAGACTTGCTTCCTTTTTTTGCTCCTAAGCTTTCTGCTTCCGTAGAGCCCATGTACTGCTTTCTTTCCATTTCTGGCTGTACAGCATCACCCTGGCATTCTTTTTTGTTGTGAGGCAGTTCAGTCCCTCTCTGTTCCTTCTTGTTCTCCAGCTGTGTACCTTGCTCTTGTTGACTCTGGGACTGCCCAGAACTTGACTTGTTGCTCTCCTTCATCTGTGCCTGTGCATCTCCTTCCGGCGCTTTAACTGGTTTCTCTTCCTGTTCAGCAGGCATTTGTTCCTTACCATGGTTCTTCAAGTGTGCAGTCTCCTGATTACTCAGACCCTGTGGATGTGCACTATCCGGAGGACCAGCTACAGACCGATCTGATGATCCACAAATGGTTTCAGAGTTAGTTGAAGTAGTCTCCACTACAGTTTCAGAATGGACAGAATCATCTTTCTCATCAGTGACTACTTCATTTTCCTCATCATTTGGCTTTTCACTGATGTACGAATGGTCAGATGATATGACATCTGTGGAAACATCATGCTGAAGAGAGGATTCATCACAAGAGCTCTCAAGTGCCTTAGAATCCTTTTCCACTGTCTCTAACGCAGTGGAATTTTTACCAGGTGTGACTGTGCCAGACACTGGCTCTTCAACATTATTTGGCTGGCTTACTGACACCTCATTTTCTTCTTGTTTGCTATCTGACACTGTGACCTCAGACTCTGTAACTTCAACTTCCTCTGAGCGCAAAGCCTTCTCCGTCTCCTTCTGCTGAGCAGCACCTGAGTCATCTTTCTGGCTTATTTTCTTGGAATCCTTCTTCATCTGAAGAGATGCAAAATGGTGAAGAATGGAGTTTGGCACAGTCTTCTGTCCTGGGAGCTGAAGTAAAGCAAAGCTACCAGATTGTAAAGGTATGAGATTAGCAGTTGAAGCTGGCAGAACACCTGAGCTGCACGTTATTTTTGACTCCGAGGCTGTTTGATTTGTCACGTTGCTAGCAGCAGGAGGAGAGATCCTCAGAGTCAGAGTGCCTGCTTGTGACACAAAACTTGTTACTGAAGGAAGAACAGAGGATGCTTGAGTGACTAGATTAGACGTAGGGGATAACTTGGGTCCTGCAGTTTGTGAAGCTGGATTTGTAGCAGGAGAAGTGGAAGACACAGAGGAAGGAGGAGATAGAGGTGACTCAGGTGGTTTAGCAGGTGCAGGCAACCGAATTCCTACAACAGATCCTGTGAAGGAAAGGAAAGAAAATATCAGCGTGTACTTCCCCACATCATTTTTTTCTTTTAGTTTTAGCATTTGATGCTGTACCAAAAGTAGCCAGCAAAGAAAAATAAACTGTTGAATTTTCATACAGAACACCCCAATAAAATACATGAGGTGGCTACTCTAGAATTAACAGACTAAATAGTAAGCTTTAGCTTTTTTTTAATGAAAAAAAAAAAACACTGCACTTAGTTGAGATTCCCTTCATTTTACTCTTTCCCATTTACTGCAAAAAAGGGAAACTGTGGATTTTTCTTAACTAAATGAAGAGAATACTGCTTAATTATTTTTTTCACTCCCAGAAAAAGACTTCTGCAGAGAAAAACTATGACAAAATTATGTGATTATACCACTGTCTTTTTCACCATAATGAACTCCTTGGTGCATTTTATTAGATTCCCAACTGGGAATTCCATTTAAAACACAGAGGAAAAATATGACCACTGGCAGCTAGCCTCTGGTAACAGCAAAAACCCCAGATCAGAAAGGAACTTCAATGCACTTTTTGGCTGATTCTTCTTCACACCTCATGCTCAGACCTCAGCTAAGGCACAGGATTATCTTCACTCTTCCTCCCCAGTTTTGTCATCTACTGCTCTTGCTCTCACATCTCTATTTCCCACACCACTCTGCCTCCATCTCCCCCAGATGCTTCTTCATAAAAGAGAACAGAGAAAGAAATCTACTATAAAGTGTATGCAAAGCATCACTTATTTATAAACATGTTTTATTTGCAAATATGTACGTACAACAGTACTCTCAACAAACATCCTACCTATTCTCTGCTGGACACCTGCAATTTCTAACTCTCCCAGCCCTGCCTTCAACCAGGCCCTAAGAAAAAGCTGAAAATCAGTTTCCTCTCACACTCTAGAGAGGAAAAAGACCAGTGATTTTATACTGTTAGTGTAACACTTGATCTGAATATTTATTGTAAACGCGCTAAAAATGCAAAACCAAACAAAAATAAGGCAGCACATCCAACAAGACATTAAATAACACCTTGGTCTCTTTAAAAGCATCTCCAGCAAGTGTGATTTTTGAATTATTGCATCCACAGAACTTCCTTTAAGTTATGATAATTACAGCATGTGTATCTCCTTTGCCACATGTGGAACTTGTTCCAACCAACTCCCAAATGCTGGCAACTTAGCCTCTAACTGTGCTTTCTGTGTCTTAGACACGGGGTATTTTAGTTGCATTACATCTGAATAATTACACTTAATGTTCTTTACTTACACAGAACCAAATTAGACCCTATTGGTTTTAACAGGAGAAATGAGTACCAGAGGTGATATTACACAGCATTTCTAGGTGACACTACTCAGTCAAGAAAGAAAACAGACTTTTTACCTGGATTGCGGAACATCACTGGCTGCACACTGGGCTGGGCACTGGGCTGGGTACCGGGCTGGGTACCTGGAGCTCGAAACTGATGCAGGGGGACAAGCTGAATTATCTGTCCGTTAGGATGTCTGAACAAGTTCACACCACCAGGGCTCCTGAGAGGCTGAAGGATCATCCTCTGCCTCTGAGGAAGCTGCATGTTGTTTAATGGTCGCAGAGTAGGAGACGTCTGATGCACTGGAATCAACAGCAATCGAGGTCCTGCACGTTTCTCTGTTCCAGGAGAGATCTTTGGGGGCGTCTTATTTAGAGCTTGTGGAGCAGCATCTTCTGAAATGTTTTGAAAAGTTACATAAAATCGGCTTAAGAAAACATCTTACAAATCAGACATTATCCTTAAAAAAACAAGCACAGATGTTTTGGAAGCAACTAGATCTTTGACCACGTGAAGGCACATTACACCAGTATCTTCATATGTTTATTCACAGAACACACACTGAACTGAACAAACCAGGCCAGAACATGCTTTTTCATGCAGTTCTGTCGACCTTTCTCAACCACGAATCAGAAGACCTCCATGTAAAGATGAGATGGTAATTCCGTACCTAATTCGATTCTACGCCAACAGTGAAATTGCAGCAGTCATAGCGGTAAGTGCACTATACATTTCTACAGGACAAGAAATGATGCAAGACTTCCAGCTCATTTCAAAGCAATCACTGACTACACAGCTACATTTTTTCCTTCTCTACTGGCTTAGGCTGGAGTAAAACAAGCAAGTCAAGAGATTACATTTCTCATCCTATTTTGGAAATAAGGGTGAGGCAAGTGTATCTATATTTAAAGTAGGTTTTACAGTTGCAGACTGTTCCAACTATGAGCCAGGCAGGAAAAAAGCAAACGTCTGCAGGAATAGGCCAAAGCACCCAAGCCTTACCTCTTTTTGGAGCCAGTGAGGGAGTTGACTTAACTCCTGATAATATAATGGGAACAGAGCTGATGGAGGAAGTTGGTGTGGTCACCACCGATGTAGCTACTGCAGTTGTTAGCACAACTGTAGAAGTGGATGTTGTGACTACAGGACAAGTAATTGTTGGCGTTGTTACTACAGTAGCGAGTGTTACCGTTGGTACCGGTGCAGCAATGGCAGTCGCTTTTGTTATATTCACAGTGGCAGTAGGAGTGGCAGGCGAGGAAGTAGTACAAGTGTTGATTCCAGGTGTTGCAGAAGCACCTGTAACTGTAATTGCAGGAGGAGCGGAGGCAGGTTCACTAGCTCTTGTCTGGCTAGGAGCAGTCACAGTAGATGCTGCCACACTGGTGCTTTCTACAGTTACGGGAGAAGTGGTGATGGCTGTAGTGACCCCAGGAGAGACAGTGCACTGAGCTGGAGACGGCCGTGAGGGAACCACAGGAGCAACAACCATTATTGGTGTTGGCTTGATATTGAACTTCTGCGGCGGCCCTGATGGAGGCTGGCAAGTGCTCACTGCAGGAATCTTCTGCTGCAGAGCTCCAACTTTGTTCATCACAAACTTTGTGAACACACCACCAGGAGAGGGTCGAGCAGCTGCAAATAAAAACTTGCAGGTCAAAATTTTAGTAACTCCCTCTTTGCCTTTCATGAGGTGCTACAACTGTCATTTCAGCATGAATTTGGGCCTCCATTCTCCTTAAGAGTACCTTTTAATTAACTTGAAACCCTTATGGGAGTCCTGAATATGCTTTACATATTAGAAATATATTTGCTTTATTTTACTTCTACAGCATGCTATTACATTTCCTCCTGGCCAGAATGAGGTCTTGAGGTATTACATTATCATAAAACTAGGAACAAACAAATTGCTAGGCAAAATCATGAGCTCAAACTACTTTCTAAATATGTCAAATTTCTCCCCTAACAGCTTTTATGATCTTCCTGTTTTCACTGCTTCTTGATTTTCATCCCCCTTTAACTGTATCCATGTGTTACACAGCCACAGAGGAAGGGGGAAGAGAGGTTTGCCACTTCCCCTTCTCATCGCAGTGACAGCTGTGCGGCTGACGACTGGATGGGACAAATTCAACCAACTGGAAATAACCACTATTGGGAAGCTCCTTCCCCTCATCCCGTGCTCTCCAGGGATCAGAATACTGTATCTCCATCACACTCCAGATGCCTACAGATGAGGAGTAGAACCTGGATATACAGTACAACAATGCAGAAATTATTGGGCAAGCCCAACTTATGTATTGTAGTTATTTCTGTGCATAGATAGCATCTTTAGCTCAGGCTGTGCCAGAATATTTAAATCACACATGCAATGATCGCTTCACCCATCAATGAAATGCAGCCACCTTTCCAATACTGCATAAATACCTAACCCAACAGGTTTTATTACAGGAAATGAAAAACAACACAACCATTTACACTGCAAGGAACATCTAGGCAGAAAGAAACAGAAAAATTCATCAAAATCAACATTTTGCCAGGACACAGGTAACATCCTTTTCTCTTGCAAAACTTCTTGAGATCTTTAACGAAGATGTGGGAATGGGTGGATGGGCACTAGATCTTCATTTACATTATTTTTTTAAACCTCATGCTACACACAGTATTTAAGAGCAACTTCCTCTCTTGCCATGCTGGGTAACCATTTCAGTACCAACTCAGACACAAGTACCACATGCTTCTTCTGATATTCCTTTTTTTTTTTTTTTTTAACTCAAAGTGCTGACTAAGTCCAACCCTGTTTAGCTTGTGAAATCCAATGAGATTACAGGTCAGTGTGGTTATTGGCTGCACACCTGTTCTTTTGCTAATCCAGATTTGGACCATCTTGTCTTTCACTGTGCTGCTTCATGCATCTTTGCTGGTCACATGAATTCCAATTGTAAGTGCGACATCAAAAAAACTAACAGTGAAGAACCACAGATTAGAGTGATCCTTTTACTTTAACCTTCATTTTAAGTTCAATCAATGTTTGATGAAAAGCAATTAAAAATCACAGTAAGAAAACTCAAAACAAAAATCCAAGTTTAGCACTGTGTCTGCATCCATTCTTCCTTGTCTCTTGAAAATACGCTCTAGTAGTATTAGTAAAATAACTGAAAGTCAACATTTGCAGTCTTATTCTGAAGTCAAAACAAAACTTTCTGCTTTAAAGAGGTTATTTATTGCAGAGGCAGTTTAGGTGGCAACTCAGCCAAAGGCAGCAGGCACTGTTGCAAAGAAATCAACAGCAATGCTGTACACTCGCTTTTTTTTTTTTTTTTTTTTTAGCTTCACGCAATTCAAAATACAGTAATAAGTTCCAACCTACCTATCTGTCTCTGTGCTGGGACATGAGCTTTCAGAGTCGTCACAGTGGGGGTTGAAGTAGTGCTGGTGGAAGATGTAGTTTTGGGAGGTGATGCTGCGGGCACCTGGACTGATGGTGTCCCAGGAGCAGCTGCTTTAGCATTGGATGCTACCTTGGAGATCACAGTACTGAGGGTTGAGATATCAAGTACTGTGGGTCGCAGCCTGCCTGTGATATAAGCAGCTAGCCGATTGGCAGGATGTAATGCCCCCATCTGTCCCAAAACCAGTTTGGCCTGAGGATACCTTTTATCATTAACCTGAAAAAAGTGGAAAAGGGAAATTTTGTGAAAAGAATGCTAATTCACTGCCTCTGGAGAGGCATTTCAATCCAGGGGACTTCCAAGTGTCCTTTTCAAAAAAAAACAAAAAAAACCCATTGCCATTCAGAATGGGAACTCCTCAATACCTCGCTGCCCAGGGGAAACTTCAAGCAACTCTATTACCTCTGTAATGCAGCTATCAGATACTCCTTGGACTCTCATAGAACCGTAGAGTCCAAAGGAACATGAGAAATCACTGAAACTAAGTACAGTGAAGCTAGCACATATTTTTCTTGTCCTTTACTTATGCTAAAGTCCTGAGTAAAAATGTTTTTCCAAATTCAAGGACAATTTTAGATAGAATTCTCCTACCTAATCAATACCTAGCTTTACAGAGGAAAGAATACTTATGTCACATACACTGGGACAAAACTCTGAAGTTTGCAAAAGCTCTGTCAGCTTTTTTTCCTTACCTGTACTGTCACTTGATACTGAAATTAAGGTATTATCAGTTGATTAACTTCATATCAGAGTTGTAGCTGTAACTGACTGCACAGGAAAGAAGAACCTGTTTTTTCCTGGATAGCAGGCTGTAAGCCTAGTTGTCAATGGGAAGTTTCACACTGATTTGGTTGGTATTGTTGCGTTTTACTTTCGGGTTGTTTGCTAATACCCTCTAAAAGCCAAAAATATTTAACACTCTGTAATGAAAAAGGTCCTTACTCTTTTTACTGATCAACTATCAAAAAAACAGGAAATCTCTCCCTAAGCTTCTCTTTTTTCTCATTTTCTGATTCATATGCCTCCAGTGAAAGTGGTGTTACCATAACCACAAAATATCTCTGAAAAAGAAAGACATCCTAGCCCTACAGCTCCTTCCACCAATTCATAACAGCAAGTTGGCAGCATGAAACTGCAGAGAAATGACTCACTTTCAATTTAGGATTATGAAGTCTCTTGATGACCAACATATCCTCAAAGATGACACAGGCTATTAGGGAAGAATAACAGTAACTGTAGCAAAAAGCAACTTAATGTTTACAGTTCCCTTTTAAAGTTTTGTCCCAGTGTACAAAATTCCTCTGAAAAATATTCTTTCTGTGGCTTCTAACAGCCACTCGTTTGGAATTATCTGTCAATGCACCTGCAGGGAGTTTTCCAAAGCTCCAAGAAGATCTTGAGAAAAATTCTGTACTTGGGCCACCAAGACCCAAAAGGCCTCCCTAAATCACCAAAGCTCAGACTCGCAATCAGATTTCTTGTTACTGTGTCAATCTTAAAAGGGACAAAGTTATGGAAAGGCAGAAACGCCTCTGGATACGAAGAAACCTTGTTTGGACAGGCTAAAGACTAGGTAGGCAAATTAAGGAGTGTTTTTTCTCCCCTTTAAGGGGTTCTAGGACACTGGATGAAACTGAATCTAATCTCCACAGTAAAGGCAGAGGGACCCACCTGAATCAAGCCTGAGGGGCTCATATTAGCTTTGCGTTTGTAGACAACCAGCCTTCCTGCAGGAGAAACCCCTGCATAAAAAGGCAAGCCTTTGCCCCCATGCAACTTCTCCCGTGGCTTGTCCAATGTGTCTGCCCGCAAGAACTTTAGATTTTCTGTTTTTTTGCATGACGGCACTCCACTATCGGGAGTCTCCAAGACAGGTGTCTCAAGCTTTTCATCTTTGTCCTGGTAGGATGGCACTGAAATTTTCACTCTGGAGGAGTACACAGGAGGGTTGTTTTCATCCTGGGCCTTGTATTCCGAAGCCAATTCAATAATGAAGCTACCCACTTTGAGGCACTGCGGCATGTTACTGTTGATATGCTGTGACAAGATGGTCAAGATCTTATTGCAATCTTCCTCCCAGTTGCAGTCAGAGATAATCTCGATAAGTTTGGTTGGTCCACCAGGAGTGGTGTGATGAACATAGGAGGCAGAGTCCCCCTCACTATGGGAAGACCACCAGCTTTTCTCTGAGAAAGAATTGAAATAGGTTTCTGCAATACTATGGCATTTTAATCACCTGGATATTCAAACAGTTTTATTCTGCCCACCTCCACCCTTGTCTCAGATGCAGGGCAACAAAAAGAAGTGTTCAAAGCATCTCTTTCCAGATGAGAGCTTCACAACAAGCAAAAAATGCAAAACTAATGTAACTATTTCTCACAGTTCATTCCCTGCAGCCATACTAGGTTGTATCCCATTGCATCTCAGAAGCTAAACAAAGCTGGGTTGTTTCAGCATATGGATGTAACATCTCCAAGCAACACCAACATGCAGCAGAAAGCATTGCTGGTTATTCAAGAGATGGCACATTTCCGTTGGAGTCAGCAAAGGACGAGTGTCCCATAAGGGCATTAGGGGCAAACAAGCTGCCAGCAGAACTGTCTTTTGTGGAAGATGTGTAACAGAAGCATGACCTTTTGCTGTCATTAGAAATCCAATGTTACTTTTTCAAAACTGTAAGGATGTTGAGCCCTGTGTCCTGGACTTTTTCATTTTGACCTACCAATTCATCAGCATTTTCAACTAGTTGCATTATTTTTCCATTCCCAACCTTAAACACAGAGTGCTGTTGCATACATTAAACAGTGAAAAAATAGCTCAAAAAGGCAGCTATACTTCATTAGTGGATGACACAATGCCTCAAGTATATGCCTCATTTTAAGATTCGTAATGTGATTTGGGCTACTTCAGACCGAAAGAGAACACAGATGTCTAACCTACTTCTTTATGAACTACAAACTCAAACCCAGTATAAAAAAATCACAGAATCATTAAGGTTGGAAAAGCCCTCCAAGATCATCTGGTCCAACCATCCCCCTACCACCAATCACCCACTAAACCATGTCCCTAAGCGCCACGTCCAACCTTTACTTAAACACTCCCAGGGACAGTGACTCCACCACCTCCCTGGGCAACCCATCCCAATGCCTGACTGCTCTTTCTGAGAAAAAATGTCTCCTCATTTCCAACCTGAACCTCCCCTGGCACAACTTGAGGCGATTCCCTCTAGTCCTACCGCTGGTTATCTGCGAGAAGAGGCCGACCCCCAGCTCCCCACACCTTCCTTTCAGGTAGCTGTACAGAGCAATAAGGTCTCCCCTGAGCCTCCTCTTCTCCAGACTGAACAGCCCCAGTTCCCTCAGCCGCTCCTCATAGGACTTGTGTTCCAGGCCCTTCACCAGCTTCGTAGCCCTTCACTGGAAACACTCCAGGGCCTCAATGTTCTTCTTGTAGTGAGGGGCCCAAAACTGAACACAGCGCTCAAGGTGGGGCCTCACCAGAGCAGAGTGCAGGGCGATGATCACCTCCTGGCCCTGCTGGCTACACTATTCCTGATACAAGCCAGGATGCCGTTGGCCTTCTTGGCCACCTGGGCACACTGACGGCTCCTGTTCAGGCGAGCATCAATCAACGCCCCCAGATCCTCTTCCTCTGCACAGCTTTCTACCCACTCTGCCCCAAGCCTGTAGCACTGCATGGGGTTGTTGTGGCCAAAGTGCAGGACACAGCACTCAGCCTTGTTGAACCTCATCCCATTGGCCTCTGCCCATCGACCCATCCTGTCCAGGTCCCTCTGCAGGGCCTTCCTACCCTCTGGCAGATCAACACTTCCCCCCAACTTGGCGTCATCTGCAAACTTACTGAGGGTGCACTCAATTCCCTCACCCAAATCATCAATGAAGATATTAAAGAGGGTGGGCCCCAACACCGATCCCTGGGGAACACCACTTGAGACCAGACGCCAGCTGGATTCCACTCCGGTCACCACCACTCTCTGGGCCCTGCCGTCCAGCCAGTTTTTAACCCAGCAAAGAGTGTGCCTGTCCACGCCATGGGCTGCCAGCTTCTCCAGGAGAATACTGGGGGAGATCATGTCAAAGGCTTTGCTGAAGTCCAGGCAGACTACCTCAACAGCTTTATATGTATCATATTTAATGTACTGCAAAAATCCAACTCAACCCTTCAGCTTGAGCTAAAAAGAATTCAACACCCAGCAGCTCCAGATAAAGTACAGACACTTCTTTGTCCCATATAGTTCTAGGTGGAGAACACAAAGGTCCTGGCCTCACAACACCACTTAGGTATTTATTAATCTTTCAGCAACTATAAAGGTGGAGGGTGGAAGATAGGTGGAGGGTGGACGGGACACAACATCCAACACCCTGTGGTCTCCATTCCTTCACAAGTACCTGATAACCATTCTCGACGACAAGTCTGCTATGTAATACTCTCTTACACTGCTAAACAAGCTACTGCAATACCGGTCATCTTAACCTCAGAACAACAGCAAGTAGTGGATATTTAGCCTGCTGTATCTCCCACATGACACACATACAACTGCTTAAGAAAACAGGAAACTACAAGCACATTGTAAGATTTTTATTGGCAACTGCTGCAGTAACTCCCCTGGGCAAATGAACTTTTGTTTCATCAATAACTAAGTTTTACTTTTTTAAAGCAAGGAACTACCAAGTGGTTGAATTATACTCAAGACTCAGCTCTTACCTCCGAATTTATCAGGGTCATTGTTTATCTCACAGGTTTCTTTCTTACAAGATTCCTTCTTAACAGACTCTTTCTTAGATAATTCTTTCTTCGAAGACTCCTTCTTAGAAGACTGAAGTTCTTGTTCATACATCTGTGGAAGGAAAGAAATGTAAGAAAAATTCTCATCTTGTGTATCCTCTTCCACAATAAAATCGCATCACAACATAAACTAGTTCATCTATCACCCAGAACCACAGAGCATACTCTACCTTTGACAGTAACACAACCTTCATCGTAGAACAGCTCTTTTAACAACGAGCATTTAAGCCTCGCATGATAATGCAAACGTGATAATGTGAATTTCAACAGACAAGACAATTTCTATCACGGTAACAAGACAAGTTTACCAGCACTGAGTGGTGATTTAGATTCTACAGCTCTATCACTGTCAAATAAAAGCCAGGTCTTCATGTCATGTAGGAGTTCCTGGGGAAAAATTCCTCACATTTCCCCAATCTCTGCCTGTTAAATGATACATGCTGGATACACTGTGACTTTTTACCGTTATAAAAGAACTTTGTGAATCCTTTTGGTCTTTGTGTTGCTTTTTTTCCTCTTTCCCAGGTTCATATACTCGGACCCTTGCGCAAGTCATCATACTTTCAAAATACAGGTAGACAGGATCCTTGTCCTCCTCTCGAATCTACCCAAGAAAAAGAAAGAAAACCTCTCCATTCTGGATGCAGAATGCTTCAACAGCAAATGTCAAAAGAAGGTTCTAGCATTTAAAGCGGATTCTGGTTTCTTAATATCACAGACCAGACTACATCATGCTCCCAAACTATATACTCTTTTATATGGGGGAAGAAAAACAGCAAAAAAAAAATCCCATTTAGATGCTTTTCTAAACAGGGGAGAGTGTCTTAACTGCTACGCTTTGCTTAACTAATATACATTAAATAGCAACTCTGATATATTTATTCTTTAAACATAACTAGACTCAACCCTAGTGCTATTCTTCCTCTACTGCTGTTGTTGTTTTTGTTAGATAAAGGTGAGGGGAGAGGCAAAAACAGTCTCCTACAATGCTCCTACAAAGCCACAAGCAAGAACAAGTAAGCCTCCACAACTACACTGAACCCTGTGTGTCTGTATCACAATTTTTTTCCTCAATTAATTAATTAGACAGGCTACGTTATACAGCTAGTTACTTATACAAACATTACAGGACAAGCAATCATTTTCCCAGAATAGCATATATTAGAATTTCCCAAAATATTTCCCAGAATAGCATATATTACTGCATTTTAAAAAAATAAAATAGAGAGGTTATTAGCAAATCATTATCACCTTTTGCTACCTGTGTATTGCTACACTCAATTCCCAACAGAAGATTAATAGAATTGAAGACTTAAACACGGTCAATTCATCCTAACTCAACATACCTACCAGCAGCGGATCTTAAGCTTCCATCTCAATTTTATCTAAAACATACAGAAGTTTTTGGCAGTGTTTGTCTGAATTTTCAGTGTAAAAGAAAAAAAATCCAACATATCTCTTTTCCCTTCTTACCACTGGGTTGGGTTTAGGAGTATACACTCTTCCTGTTTTCACTCCACTGGAAGATCTATGTTTGGTAGAAATCAAGACTTCTGGGCTGGGCAGTACTGCAGGTTTAACTGGTTCAATAACAGATGGTGTTGGGATGTAAATTGGTTCTGGATCTATTTCACCTTCTACTTTCACCCACAATGGACAATTCCTGATTGGCTTTTCTGGCTCTGAGTCACAGATAGCTAGAACAAAAAAGAAAAAAAAACATTTAAGTGAAAAATAACCCAACAGGGCAATAACAGAAATTTTAGTTTGAATCTAAGGCCTCACCATGTACCAATCACTAACTCTCAATGCCAGAAAATCAAAGAATCACAGAATGGTTTGGGTTGGAAGGGACCTTAGAGATCACCCACTTCCAACCCCCTGCCATGGGCAGGGACACCTCCCACCAGACCAGGATGCTCAAAGCCCCATCCAGCCTGGCCTTGAATGCTCCCAGGGATGGGGCATGCACAGCATCTCCGGGCAACCTGTTCCACTGCCTCACCACCCTCTGAGTAAAGAGCTTCTTCCTTATACCCAAATTAAATCTACCTTCTCAGTTTAAAGCTGTCATCCCTTGTGCTATCACTACTGGAGTTTTTTCCTGTCTCAAATTCTAGCCAAAAGCAACAGGGATTTGTCCACAAATAAGAGGAAATGAAAATTAAAATGATTCTAAAGTAATCACTGTTTCTCAGGAGGACTGTGATAGCAGATAAGGAAAAACACTAAAAAATAGGTGATCCTCGCTGACAGCAAATGATTAAAAAAGACTAACATCCAAAAAACATACTTTATAACACAGCTCTACAAAACAATTTATTTACTCCAGTGCTAAAATAATTACTAGAAAGAAACTGAAAATGTACCTTGTCAGTTTTTATCACTTTTCTGAGCATACCTTAGGCCAGATCTAAAACTAATGCAAACTACTGTATTTCCACTGAAGTCAGTGAATTTTGCTGCTGTATACAGGAATCGAAAATACGGCGCTATAGATGCTCACTTGGTAAGAGGGAGAGAAAGAGCGCTACGACAGTGAAGATTATCAACAGCTATAGTAGCAGCTATCTCATATCCTTAGTCTCTGAAGATGTTTGGAGAGTTGAGCAAAAGTTTAAATTATTAAAAAGAAGCTAGCTATCTGAACAAGACAAACTCCTCAGTAGTGCCAAAAAGATTGTAATAATAAAGGGAAAAGGTGTGATTTCCTGCTTGTCTGTTATATCAAAACAGGTGTTGCAGAGGTCTCAGAGCTTGCTCCCATTCCTGCATTTACTATGACCTAAATAAATTCCATGACAAGACAGGTAATTTCAGCAAAGCAAAGAAATTGCTTTTGCCCAGCAACACTCACTGTATTCCACTTTTTTTCTCCTCTTCTTATCTTTCTGCTTCACCTCATCTTCTTCTCCATCACCCTCTTCTGCTGCATCTTCATCCTCTTGATGTTCTTCTTGTGTTCCATAAAACACAAGACTTCCACGCACAGCCTTTTTCAGTATTTTCTTATGTTTTGATCCCCCCTTCACCAGCAACACTTTTCTCTTCAAGCAAGTGCACCCAAACATACAGTCTGGCCTGCGGCAATGGGTAGGCTGACGTTTTTCCAGTGCTAGACTGGCACATATACAACCCAGTCGGCAGAAATCGTTATTGCAAGGAGGTGCACGTCGTCTAATTATTTTATGGATAGGTTTGTTTTTGAGAGAAGCCTAAAAAAGTTTTAGACAGTTAGCATACACTTGAAATTTTAGAAAGATGAAATCAAGCTTACGCAAAATTGCTATTTGAAGTTCATTTAGAATAAGCCCTACAACTATATGGTTTATCTAAGAAAATTTGTTATCTATACGGAAAAAATAGAATGGGGGGGGAGTTGAGTTAGTCTTATTGAAAAAAAGTGACAAACAGTAAGGAAGTGCAGTTACTGAATAGCAATCGTACTAACCAGAAATTTTTATGGGGAAATTTTGAGGTAATTAACAACTAATGATTCGTTTCAATATGCTATTAATACAATTAGTATTTTCACATACTGTTAAGGCAACAATTCTCAGCTTTCAACGAAAAGGTCACAAGACAAAAGGAACATCATGCTTTAACCCGCCTCTTACCAGCTTCAGTCTTACTTTCTGCATCTATAGGCAGCTTCATTAAGTGCAAAGCATTGGAAAAGCAACAGTACAGAAAGGAACGAAACTAAGGATCTACCTGAGCTGTAAGCAGGGTTGCCAGAGAAATGTCTGCTCGTTCTTCTGTAATGTAGGTCCGTGGTTTGCCATCCCAGAGAGCACAGTCCTCCAAGTCCATTAATTTCACTTGAGATTTAGACAAACCTGGCGGACGAGCTCCTTGTTGTTGTTGCGGTGCTTGGCGAAGACTTATCTGTTTTGGTAGTATGTTTTCATCCAGAGCTGGCACCAGGAAACTATCTGCTTGGTTAGACAAACTGCTATTTGAGAGAGACTTAGCACCCTTTTCCCCTGATGCTGAAAGGTTCTGTTTCTGCTTGGCAGAAAAAGGTGAAGGCAGTATGGGCTTGTAGGATGACTTTCCTCTGTTTGAAGATGTCTGTCTGTTTTGAGTCTTTGCCTTCCTAGAGGTAGATGACATAGAAACAGGCTTGAACGTGTAAGATGTGGATGGAATTATGGTGGATTGCTTCTTTAAAACACTGTCTAGTGTTCGCACATAGCTGGTGCTCTTGGTGGGAAGCTGATACACCACAGGAGAAGTGGGCGTGCTAGAAGAGAATCCCATACTTGTTTCCATCAGCTTTCCTTCGTTTTCCAGGTACTCATCCAGCTTGTCACTACAGAATGCTGAGCGATTCTTCAAGGAACCTTCTGAACTGCCACCTAAATGAACCAAGACCAGATTAACTACCTCATAGGAAAGCACACTGACAAATCTTACAGCAATTAAACGAGATAGAACAAGTAAATACCTCTTTAAAAATGTATACAGTTCCTTTAAGAGTACAACACACAAAAACCAAATATTACCCACTCTGAAACACAGCCAGCTGCGTGAACAACTGTTTTTGTAGAGATTCTGTACGTGCATGTGTTCACAGAAAGAGTCACTCTTCAACATGCAGTGCTTCTATGCAACTTACTCTGTTTGTCCTAAACATCTAGCCTACCTGGTAACACCAGAATCAACATGGAATACCCCAAAACAATATTGTATTAAAGTACAGAGAGTACAACAGAAGTATTTTATCTGAATTCCCAGAAGGAACTGGTAAATTGCCAAATACCCGTTTCTCCCTAAGACAGGGCAAAGTAATCCAATCTGTAAGAAATATTTACTCTAACTGAAGTTAAAAAAACACCAATATAAATGAAGGTTACTTTACGTCATCAAGGTCCCCAAGGCAATGGAGTTCTGAAATTACCATACTTCCCCAAATAAAACCAAAACTGATGAACAAAAGCAAAACTATTACAGCTTTGATCTTCACTCAAACCTCTGTAAAACAGAATATGGTTTTGTTTTGTGGGGTTTTGTTTGCTTTTTTTTTTTTTTTTTAAATCATACTCAGTTAGTTTCAATTTTCCCTTCATAAGCATCTATTTTTGGCTGCTCACAGATGTAGTACCAATAAATTCTTCATTCACAACAGTTTCAAAAATATAAATATGAATCTCTCATTAAGATACACATGATAATCAAATTGAAACCTCTATCCAAGGTCAAGAAAGGGGCCACACATTGTAAATATATGCACTGATCTCACTGATTATTTCTTTTTTTCTTTTTGTATTTCTACCTTCATTTCTAGAAGCACCATGAAGTTTCCCTCGCCAGCCTTTGATCTTTGTGAAATCATTTGTCTTTCCTGTTCTGGAAACAAAAGGAAATCCAGTATCTGGAAAAGAAGAAAACCAGCCTCAGCGTTTAAATCAAGACTGATTGTAATAAGTGTCTTAATAAACTCTGCTTATTCCTTTTCAGAGATAGATAAAACAGTAATAAATCAGAAAGGCAGAATAATGCTTTTGTTTGTTTTTACGAAGTAATTAACAAAGCCAAGCTACTTGTACAGATCTGTCATAACTATGCATTTTTCTATCCCATACAAAAGATATCTTCTCCAGTATTTTCAATTTTATTCCCCTTCCCTTATCAATGATATAAGCAGTATATAAGCAGTTGCTTTCAAAATACAAATGGACAAATTAGCTATTTACCAGGCTTAAAACAGGACATGTAAGTTTCGAGCTCAGGGGGAAAGATATTTGAGTCTCTCTCTCCCCCCAGTTCAGAAATAACTAACAGGACCTGCAGAAACTTCATTCAGTGCTTGCTGTTATGTCTGATTAATCACAGTATCAGTTAGTGGTAGACACAGAGAATAATCACAAAGGTAAACAGTGGCAGCTGTCAAATTATTGATCAGCTTTGGGTGTTAAATTGTCACCTAGAAATACTAACAGGGTTCATTGTGGCTGTATATTGCTAGTCTAGAAATAATGGCACTTGACACTGAGCTGAGAATAGAGTCTGCCTCTTTTGCGGCGAAAGCAGTTCTGAGATTCAAGGCCTGCCTCTCACCAGCTCCAAAAACAGTACAGGGAGAAAGGACAGTAGAGTACAGTAATCAGAAAGAGACTCTGGAAATAACCATGCCTGTACTTTGTCCAACAAACAAGCTTATTGTTAAGAACAGTTATCTACCAACAGTATTAGACTTAAAGTTGCATTATAATGAGAAATGCATTTGTTTGGATACTAAGTTTTTGTTGTTTTTTGTTTTTAAAGCACAATTTGACAACACTTTTGTAATAAATGATCATCATTAAATATAAAACTAGATGCTTTTTAAAGGATTTTGGTTATGGTTTTCTTAGCATTTTACCCACCTGGAGAATTGGGGTTTGTTCCCGGATAGCTCCACAGAGAGTAATTTGAGTAGGAAAGAGGAAGTTGCACACCCAGGTATTTCAAGTCAATGCTCATTGTTGGGTCCACAGAATTCAACTTCAATCCCACTGCAGGAGGCAATTATTAAGGTGAATGCAACAAGATACTGGGGGGGGGGAGGGTTGAAGAAGTGAAGATGCTTATTAAAATGGTATATTAAGTTATATACTGGTTTCTAGCATTCACCCATGTTTTAAGAGACCCAAAAAGACCATTAGTGACTCTAGCTCTTACTTATAAAGGATTTGCAGCAGGTATGGATTAAAGAGTATTTTACAGAGATGGAAATCAAGAAAAAAAGTTGAATGACTTGATATTTTCTTGATTGCTACTTAAGTTTCTGCAGAAATTTAGCAACCAGAATAACAACATTCTATTCATTTCCAAAATAAAAGTGTTTTTTTTTGTTTGCCTTTAGAAAGTTAGCACCATTTACAGCCTTGAAGGCTGGAATTACTCCCTGAACGAAACCAGTTGACTATTGGAGCTATTTTTGTGCAAAAGCACATGCCACACACCACACACAGTTCAGTTTCAACCAGCAATAAGAGGCGAGAGTAAACCACATTTTACTTTTGAATAAGTGGGTGGGGAGTGAGATGATGATATAAACAAAGTCATATTCAGTATTCAGCTCTCTCAGGACCTCAGCAGCCTTTTTTTTCCCCCCACACTATCCTTACATCCTTACAGATCAGCTTGAAATTAGGTAGCCTGTCTTCTCAGCACTTTGCAATATATCACCTTTTTTATTGGGGGGGAGGAAGCATGGGGAAAGTGAAACTAAACAGTCTTGTTGATTAGCACCACAAACACTTAATTGCCTGTTGATATCTTCCTTCATCGACTCCCCCAGAATGGTTAAATTGAAAGACTTGACTTCGCCACAAAAGGTATCTTTATGAATCGGTATGGATACAGAAACACTGGGCACTGAGAGGAAGAGGGAACTAGCTAGTGAAATTTGCCTTAGCACCTTTTTCAGAGAATTATTACATGGTGAATTCAAGAAGTGACTGCTGTCAATCAAATTCAACTCAGTCTGGAGTAAAGAATATTTATTTTGATTTTCAGCTAGAGAAATTTACAGATGTTGCTTCTGTTGCCAACAAGTCTAAAATTATTGTGTTAAATACACACATTTTGAAATTAAAAAATGTATGACTTGACAGCGCTTAAGACACACAAAGTGTATCTGCTGAAACCTTGTGTTTGAGCACATTTATGCTCGTAAGTGGCAACACAGTCACCTGATTATTGGCAGCCTGCAAACAATCAACATGGAACAAGTCTCAGATGTGGCAGTTAAAAATGAGCATCTTTATCAAAGACAGTCTAGTGAGATGCACAAATCTACATAGCAAAAGAGAGCAGCAAGTCAATCTAGCGTTTTGTATAAAAACATGTCAACTGCCAAATGTCAAGATGGCATCTATTTCTATTCAGAGTGAATTTAAAATAAAAAGGGAAGAGTACACAGTTTATGTTTCTTGACATTTCATTTGAATTATTCTGTCACCTTCAACAAGAGGCCTACGTTTGTTTAACACTCAAACAAAAATAAAAGCATTACCCATACACAAAATGGATTATTTCTGTTTAGGGTCATCAAATAAAAAAAACCCACACACACAAAGCAGAGAATGACTCCAACATGAAACACATCATGGAGTGAACACAGACAGCCTGAAGAGATTAAATGGTAACTGTAAGTATATGTCCGTATGGACAACACCGAACATGACAGGTGAACTATCATTTTTATCAATTTCAAATCATCCCCAGAGTACTGCTAAGTTCCAGCTGCTGTAGTCAAATAGTAGCAAATTAAGAACCTCCTCCTTAATAATTGTCTCCTCTCTTCATCAGTGGCAGCTGCTAACTCTGAAACATGATGCCAGACAACAGTGCCTTTGATTTTCAGGAACGTGCTAGGGGTTTCAAATTAGCTCAGAGAGAAGAGGCACCCCATGGAGTGGCAGTACTCCAGCAGAGGCTTTCCTCCTAACATGCTACAGTTGCCTTCCCATCTTTCAAAAGCATCTTCTTCCTGCAGTCCCAATGCCTGGCAAGATCTTTAGGACCACCTCTTCCAATGCATGCTGCAATCCATCACGTATCTTAATGCTAGTCTCCACGGGAAGTATTGATGGTTTCCCAGCAAACCTGGAGTACCTCTTTTTTTCTCTATTTGATGACTAAGTTCATCAGTTCCATTTTCAGCAAATACCTCCATAATCTCTCCTCATGCAACGTCTCCAGATTCTCCAGCTAGGTCACTAATTCTACGAACAACTGCAGGAATTCTGCTCACTAGTTCTATGAACAACATTATACTAATGTAACTTTGAATTCCTTGGTAATAAATCAGAGTTTTAACTGCTCCTGTCCCTCTTTACCCCATTCTTCTAGCTGCAACAGATATCCTCAATTACCATTGCCTTAACTTCGCAACTCAACAGCAGTTGTTGGGTTCAGAAAAAACTCCAACATATCCATGAATAAGCTTAAGCATACTTAAGCTTCTCAGCAACATTATCCAACACCAAAAGCAGACAATGTCAAAATCGCTACTTCCATTTCCCATACCACAGGTGAGTGTAAGAAAGCCAGGAAGCTTCCACCATATGGCTGAAAGCACATTCAGAAGCATGGAGTTTGCATCTTCCAGAGAGAGGGGAGCCATGGCTCTTTGCCTTTTTTGTAGTAGATCACATGGAGGCCAAGAAATTTCAAAGAACAAGTAACAAGATCAAGAAGGCTAATCTGGCTACACCAAGCTCCAGGATGCTGACTTAGAATCAGTTTGCCTGGGAAAATACACTGTACTTCAGTTAGGCTGAGAGAGTTGGGTTTGTTTAGTCTAGAGAGCAAAAGGTTCCAGGCAGACCTTATAGTGGCCTTCCAGTGCTTAAAGGGGGCCTCCAGGAAACATGGGGAGGGGCTCTATCAGGGAGCGTAGTGACAGGACAAGGGACAGTGGCTTTGAACTAACAGAGGTGAGATTTAGACTGGATGTTAGGAAGAAGTTCTTCACTATGAGGGTGGTGAGGCACTGGCACAGGTTGCCCAGAGAAGCTGTGAATGCCCCATCCCTGGAAGTGTTCGAGGCCAGGCTGGATGGGGCTTTGGGCAACCTGGTCTGGTGGGAGGTGTCCCTGCCCGTGGCAGGGGGTTGGAAGTGGGTGATCTTTAAGGTCCCTTCCAACCCAACCCATTCTGTGACTCTATGATCTTGTTTCATTCACACTACATCCAGGGCAGACCTCTAAGAGCTCTCTACTACTCTTCTTGACTGCTTTGTAAAGGTAGAAGAAGGGACTCAACACTAGCAAGAAGCAAAGGCACCCCCCGTAAACAATTGCAAAAATTGACGCGTTTGATGTCACCATACACATGTGCATGAACCATTTGAGACAATCCATGGTTCTTCAGAGTAGAAATTCTGTTAGAACCCAAAATACATAGCATCATAGTCAATATCAGTATTTGGAGTCACAATTCCTACAGCACTACAATTATACGTGAGAAATTCAGGACCAGAACCTCCAGAGCACGAGGTACATGCTGCTTCAGTTTGGATCCGTTTCTTCATCAGCTGCTCTGATCACAGGATCACAGAATCACAGAATTGTCTAGGTTGGAACAGACCTCCAAGACCATCTAGTCCAACCTCAGCCCTAACACTAACAAGTCCTACACTAAACCGTATCACTAAGGGCTACATCTAAACGTCTTTTAAAGACCTCCAGGGATGGTGACTCAACCACCTCCCTGGGCAGCCCATTCCAATGCCTAACAACCCTTTCAGTAAAGGTGCCTATGCCAAAGCCACCAGTCTCAGAACTGGCATCACCAAAGACTTTCAACATCATCAGTAGAGAGAATAAGTTCTCCTGGGTTGATCCTTGACTTTCTTCTATCTGACCTCACGACAAAACAGTGTAAGAGAGACCGCAAACTGCAAGTACCTTGCTTGGCCCTTCTATGTGACTAGTGGACCTGGATCTACAGCGACTCAAAGAAGCAGACTCCGAAAGCGGAAAAGTTGTCTTAGTTAAGTGTTTCTGGATTTCTAGCTCCATCTGCTCTCTACAAGGACAAACTCCTTACAAAACAGGCATGGCCTGAAGTCTGAATGCTCAGCATCTTCTACAAGAGGCATATAATGACATGAAGCCTCTCACTGTATGAGATTCAAACATCTTTTGCTTCCTCCATCTCTTCTGGTTTCCAACATAAATGTGTGAAAACAAAAATATCTTTACTGGCTGGTTGAAACCAATTTTAAAGCCTCTAAGAAAAAATTGGGTCAGATACTTTAGATTTTCTGTTGCTGCTAAAAGCGGCAAGAGGGCAACTGACCGCAGTTTCAGACAGTTTTCCTCTCATATTCTCCTACTTGTACATACACCCACGTACATTGTTCAACAACCAGTGTTTGAAAAAAAATAACCAACATCAGATGCCAACTATATTAGACATACATAGTATTATATCCAGTAGGAAACTATCAACTCTGTATGACTGAGTGTAATACACAACCAGCTGCCACAACATACACGCTGCACACTTACCTTCCTGAAGACTAGGATGTATTACTTGCTTGTGCCTTAAGGTTTTCAGCTCTTCCATCAATTCCTTTTCCAATGCTTGTATTCTTGCTTGGCAATCTGCTCAAAAAGTACAATGAGACAATGTGTAAAAAGCATTTAACGTGAAAAAAAATGACTTAAATGTTTACATTTCCAGTGTGCCCTTGCTAATTCCCTTACTGTGAGGAACATCCACTTGCAAAAAAAAAAAAAAAAGTAGTACCTGGATCATTTGTAGTCAACAAGGGAGCCTGAAGATTCTGTGACTCTTCTCCTCCAGCTCTATCAACAGTGTGAATGTCAAGAGCTTCCTACATATATAAAGAGCCTTGAATAAGATGCCTCAAAAACACTGACTTAGATGCAAACTAAGTCACATGAAATATCATTGTAACATTCCAAATACAACACCGTTAGACAAATAAGTATGCATTATTTTATACAGAACCCTAGATCCCAGTGTTTCTCCAGAAATCATTAAGTAAGACAATGATATAATTAACTTAGGGACAAGATAATAGATCTGGAAGGAGGCCATAACTCTCACAACTCGTTTTAAAAGAAAACATACCTTCTGCTTCTAAGTACAAAGAGATTGAAAATGATACATTTTTAAAGAGTTCTGAATTTTACTCAAATCAGTTTGGTCTTACCTTTGATGCAAAGGACACAAAGAGGACTCCATCGACATCTTCAAGGTCTGGCTTAACATCCGGAAGGATGCTCCCAGGCCCCAGAGGGCTGTTCTTGCTCGTTATTACAGGTTTCCCTATACCTTTAGGTGGCCGACCAGCTTTGGAGATTTTCAGTTTCCGTGGCCTTCCTCTTTTAGTTGTACCTGATGACATGGCGTTTTGATTGCTACCAGCGCCTTTCATGGACACAGGATTCTTCAGTATTCCAGGCTTTTTTCTTCCACAGATCTCTTTATCTGAAAAGTGACAGCTCACAGAGCCCCTGAGATTAAAATTAGGTGATTTAGATAGAACCCATTGGTCCTCTTTGACTGAAGAGTATTTCTGTGACAGTTTACTACCAGGAGATATTTTTTTCATAGCTATCTCCTCAGTTACAGCGGCTGCATCTGTGCAGGAATCTTTGTGATTTTCAAAACAAACAGGCAAAGAATCCAGTATTGCACTCAAAGGGGATTTATCCTTCTTGCAAGAGGACAGCATGGTCTGCGGCAGCTCAGAGATCTTCACTGTGCTCTTTGTGACTGCACACGGTTCCAAATAGACTACAGGCATCTTCCCACTATCCAATTTTAACATTTTTGCTTTGGCAACACCTGAAGGACTGGTTAGCACGCGCTTCCTAGACCTGAATTCTCCATCATCCCCATCTGTTTCACTGCGCCTCCTCAGGCGTTTTTGTAGGATGGGATCATCATCATCAGTGTTGGAATACTCATCAGTTTCTTCATCTGTGTCTTCCTGTTTCACAGTTATTCCTTGTGTGCAAATACTTGTCTCGTAGTCGTACTCATCGACTGGCTCCTCTTTAATGACTACGTTGAAGTGTCCATTTGGATCCACTGGGGATGCCACTCGGGAACTGCTTTTGTAACTGCTAGTGATGGGACTGCGCAGGGGGGAAAGGGGAAAAAAGAAACACAGATCTGTAACAAATCTCCTCCTCCACCCAAATTCCAGCATTTCCCATAACCCTCTGTTATGTATCATGAAGAACTTCCAGGCATGAGTCTGCTAAATGAACTGTCATTTACAAGCTTTCGTTTCAAGAAGAAAGCATTCAAACAAACAAAAAACAACATAAGGCATCACTGAAAACAATACAACTTCTTATCTGAAGGCAGCAGCATGATTTCCTTCCCCAGTAATATCAGGATTAACATTTGCATTTTTCCTATATAAGGCAATATGAACTCATGCCTAGTTATGATGTTTTAAATGCTTAGAAGTGGACTTAGTCTGCTGTATATCTAATTGCCACCTTAGGAAAGCCACTGTACTTGAAAAAAAGAAGCCAAGTGAGTGCTTAATGCATTTCGACTTACATGATTTAACTGAAATTTTAGTTAATTCATCCTGAAACCTCATGCAGAAAACTCCTAAATGAAACTATTTTTCGAAAACATCTGCAGAATGTTAACCAGGTATTGAACCGTGCTCCATCTTCCACACTTCATCTGAGTACTGACCTAACCAGAATTTGACACTGGACAATGCAGAGAGCCAGTCACACTCCCAGGCTTCGAGTGACAGCCATATCAGTCAGAAAACTACAGTCAGCAGTTTTGTTAAGAGCATCAAAAGCTGGCTCCTCAGCATCACAAGGGAAAGCTAAGATATGAAATCAGAAATTCAAACCCAGTACGAACCTCAGAAAGTAACAGTCAGAACATTAAACATTACTAAAGATATCAGATGGCATTCCAACATTCTCTTTCTGTGTATTATACAGCATTATATATTAAAATTATGTTAAATTATTAAAACTGCACTGACATCGTGTAGTTACTCAAGTATTATTTATATATCAATATTTGTGTTAATGTTAACAATTTCAATAATTTAACAGTTTTAGTAATATATTATATACATTATATAAAGGGAATGCCTTTTTTTTTTTTTAAATAGAGTTTATATAGATTTATACATCTCCGTCCCTCCCTATGCAATGACTATGCTCAGTCGAATCCCAGGCTGGGATAGATGAGGGGGAAGAAGAGGAGGAAGAGGCTGCTTCCACCTCCACAGACTGAAGACATAAAGGAGAAAAGCCAGGACACACAGGAGTCATGACATGGAGCTGGGGGTCTCCAGCTCACAAAGACAGGCTGTGGTGTATGTAGAACAGGGAGCAGACAGTCAGGATGCAGACTGATGTGTTCACATATAAAATTCCTAGGAACAAGACAGAACCTATCTAGAAAACCTGCCACAATTCAGAAGGACACTGAGTAACCAGAATTAAGCTGGAAGCAAAAACCTGCCTTGCAAAGGAATGGTGGGCTGCTGGAGAGTTGCAAACCACTCCTGTTTTGTTTACCATCTTCTCTGGCCATCAAGTTCTCTATCAAGTGTTTATAGCTTTCATTTCATTAAGAATGTCAAACGTAAGATTAAAAAGACTTTCCTCTTCAAGGACTTTACCATGAGAGAAATTGCAAGATGATACGCTTAGAGGTTCTGGACAGCTCCAAGTTCTGTCACGTTAAAGACAGAGGTTTGTTCAGCACAGCAAATCCATTATCAAAGCGAATGGAATTAAGGAATCTGATTAAGCTGCTACTCCATCTGAACATTCTCTAAAATAAAGAAACAAAAAAACTAACGAGCTTGCTGGCCAAGAATAAATTTCTCACCTGAGTTCTACTGTTTCCAATCGGAAGCCCTGTAAAGCCTGGACTTCTCCAGACATTTTTCTTTATCCTTTGCGAGATGCATTACTTTATAGGCAAGATGCATACCTTTCTATGAGGGATCTGGACAGTACCCAAAACAAAGAAGCCCTGCTGTAAAGAAGAAATTTGTAGACACAAATGCTATTTTAGTCTGCATATTGCAAACTGTGAGCTAGATGAAGCCAAGAGTGAGGTATCATCCATGTGTGTATGTATGAGAAGATCAAACACCCAAATGCTGACCAGCACTTGTTTAGATTTCAAATTCAGATGCAATTGTCAAGTTTTCACACAACAACAAAAGTTTCTTCTTAGCAGCAATTTGTTTTGGCTCTTTATCTGTGATGTGCACTATTTCCAACACGAGCAGCCACAGAAATATCCTTATATACACTCTTCCTATATGCTATGGGAAAATGAATCACACCAGTTTGTCCTCTCAAAATCCCCTGCTTAATCAGAGATCAGGTAGAAATGCTGAGATCATGTCTGAACTACCTTCTTCTTTGCCTGATGTGGGACAATGCTCATATTTAAACAAGTTTTTTATACCCCCAAGTAATATATTATTTGGTACCTCACAATAGAACAGTAAAAGCAGGGAAATCGTTTTCTTGCATTTTGCCAAATTCATCTGTTCAGCTGCTCTCTTACTGAAAGTACTGATGTAGATGGATTTTTCCAAGTGGATAATTTTAAAGTACACCATGGAACACATATCTGGATTATCTGGAATTAATCCAGCAATTGTAGCAATCTGTGATTGAGCTTTGATGGGTGATCACTACAGCACTCTTCCAAAAGGAAGTCAAGGAGGAAAGAAAATCGAACTGTCAGACTAAACACAAGACACCTAAATTAGAAAAACAAGCCTACAGGAGCATTATAAAAAAACAAACAACATTTCTGTATTTTTGAACCAAGAATTTCAAAAGATCTTGGACGGGAGAAGCGTGTGCCAGCCTGCAAGATTTGCAAACTGGTGAATTTTGCCTGGTGTTCGCTCTACAACCCCAACATCCAAGAGGCTTCAGGCATAAACATTCATTTACAAGTGCCCACAGTTCAAATTAAACATTTTTTTTCCTTACAGTGCACCTGATGAAACTGAACACACTACCAAAACATAGAGGAAAATACACCAGCTAGCATAATGAGAAGAATCCTTTATTTGCAAAGTGCGTTAACAACTCCAGATTATCCTCAGGTACACTCACCCTCCTACATAGCTCCATTTGCAGCAAGGCAAAGCCTTTGGTCAGCAAACCTGCGCGCCGGGGGAACTATCACCCCCCACAGCACCAGGAACCCCACTTCCTTGGGGAGCCTTGTCTGAGAGGCTGCAGCTCCCAGCTTCTAACTCTTCAACACATCTGAATCAGCCCAAATCACAACCCAGCATAAAAGCAAGATAGCACCCATCAACTTACGGTAAGAGCTTGCCTACTAAAAAAAAGCATAGCTATATTTGTTGTTTGATAAAGAAAATGCCACTTCTCAACCCCTTCCTTGAAAGGCTGCTGTATGTATGAACGGATCTCGGCTGCATTGCATGAGAACTGCGTGAACAGATCTGAAGGGACCAAGGAGAACTAGTGTCCTGAAAAACTCCAGCACAGAAAGAGTTCTGCCAATTCTGAGGTGAGATCATTTCTTCTGTTTCCAAGTACAGAACCTGGCTTTTTCACACAGATTACAAAGCTTAAAACAAAAGGCTGGACAAAGCTTGAGGACTGTTTCAGGACTGTGATAACTTTTATTCATCAAATGATAAATACTTCCTGGCCCAGGTCAGAGAAAAACCCTTCACAGACTCCCTCTGTGCAGCTTTTAGCAAACTTTAGAGGTAAATTGGAGTAGATAGGTAAATTTAGAGGTAAACAGGAGTTGGACTCGATGATCCTTATGGGTCCCTTCCAACTCGGGATATTCTATGATTCTACGGTTCTAAATTTGTCTTAGGTGAGAAACTAGAGAACACTACTAATACACTCTGAACCAGAAGAAAAAGAGCCTACCAACTTGTATTACCTGTTCTTCAAAAGGTCCTCGAGTCCTTAAAATTATTTTATAAAATAAGTAAGAGTGCTTTGTTCTAAAACAGCCAGAAAAATTACAGGGTCAGATACTACCTGCGCTTTCAGCACCACGGTCTTTATGCTTAGGGAAAGAAGGGAACTTGGGGGAACCACTACCCAAGATGTCTAGTTTAAATCTCTCTCCAAATTATTTGTCTCAATGACTCTTTTGCAAACAAAATGAACACTATAACCATGACCAAATATAACCATGACCAAAACTTTAAACTTTTTCAGCTGTAGCCAACTCCAAGGAGAAAAATCGATTTTAAGATAAAATAATTTTACAAACTTTTCAGTCATTAGTTTCAGAGATCTGCTGGTTTACTTACAACATGTGAAGTTACCTAAACACTGTTCCATGCTGTATTTTTTAGAACTAAAGATAGCCCATCCTGTCTGAAATCAGTTTACTTTCAGTCTTCAAGATGTGTTTCTCTAAAATTTCCACTTTTTGAGAATCTAAGCATTCTTCTCTAATACAATGGCATTGGAAGGTCCTACAGAAGAAAGGTTAGGACACCAGACCCCAAAGCAATTCCCGTGGTTTTAAGAATAATTACAACGAGAAAGGCTCAAGGAATGGATAACTTCTTTGTGATTCACAGTTTTGCAGTTACTCAAAAGTCAAGAACAAGCTTTCTGCAAGGAAAAAACAATCAAGCAAACCTCTGTTCTCTCTAAAACACACTAAATGTAGTACAGCCTTTGAAACAAACTATAATTATGTCATAAGTACCACATTTTTCTTCCAAGAAGTGACCTCTAATTACACCATCACCCTAATAGCCTAATTACATTGATAAAGTAGTTACCTGCAGTTAAATAATTTCTTGGCATACTGATCTACAGAAGGTTGCTTTTGTTACTCAGTCTTTGGCAGATTAAGCCAGAGACGGACCTGAAGAAAAAGTGGCAAGAGAGAAACATGTTTTTTTCTTTAAACTGTTTCTTCAGGTTTGAAGTACTTCTCACATCTCTTGACAAAAATTAATTACTCAATAAATCTGCTGTTCCATTACTTACGTTTTGAGAAGTAAAATAAAGTGTAGTAAAATTATAGGCTTGGCCAGATTTGCTTGCCCAACCCAAACGCTTGCTGGTTAGCAGAAACCCAAAGGTTCAACGCTACGGAGAGGCTCTCAATGTACACTAGACTGCTTCACCACTATTTTTGAGAAGTTACAATGGCTCAAAAAGTCAAACCTGGATGAGCATGTAGCACAGAATTATCAAACAGCAATTTAGGGTCCAAGCAGTGTAACAGTTATTCTGAAGTACTTTCCTAGGCACAGATTCTCTCACGTCCCAGCACACATGAAGTAACTGACTACCCAAAGACAGGCTAACCTCATTCTTCCTCAGGGCTAGAAGAATTCACACGAGCAGTTATTGACAAAACAGTGGCATGCTGCCAGTTACAACTGCCTTGCGGAAATCCCTACACACACCCAACCTAAATACCCTTACACCCCACACACCGTCACCCATCCTCCAATGAAAAGAACTGAAGAAATAGCTTGGTGGTAAACAACTCTAGAAAGAAAGGCAACGTTTTGATGACTGGAATGCACTCTGTTTAAAACTCTAAAAAGTAGTATTTACTCTTCTAAAATCCTATGAGGGTTAAGTGAAATCCTTCAATGTTTCTTTACAAAAGGAGTTAAAGCAACACAGGAAAAAATGCCAAACTCTTGTACTCCTCATTACTCTGCATTAGAAAATCCAGACTGATAGATGACCGTTCAAGGCAAAGAGAAGCTTTTACTAACGTTAAGTGTTCCATCATTTCAGGTTAAGCAAACTTTAGCTGCAAAGATCTGTCTAATGGCCATCCCGTTACTTGACGTTTTACCACGTTCCCCTGCTCAACCAGTATTTGTTCTAAAAGCAGAATGTCAACTCACCTTTCAGAGGCTTCCTGTTTTAGCTTTGGCATATCACCCGAAGCCAGGTCAGTGTCCAGGAAACCCATTAAGTCCCTTTCTGCATTAAAGGATTCTTTTTCCATATCAATGTCCGATGGGTTCTGACCAATGAATGAAGAATCTAAACTCCTCTGATGCAAACCTAACGCATCAACTTCAGCAGGGCGACCACGAAGGCTGGCAGAGCTAAAAACATTACCTCCTTCCAGTTCTAAGTTACTGTTTTGTTTCACATCACGCTGAGGCCGACTATTCAACCCATCATCTCTGAATCCTTTAGCAAAAGGATTGTAATCTATTTTCAGCTGGGTAATCTGTATGTTCTGGTAGGCCGTAACTGCAAAGAACTCTGTCTGTGGGAAGGTAAACGTGTGGACATCGGGGCCGTTGAGCTGAATGACTCCTGTGGCTTTGTCTGCAGGCACCAAGTGAAGTCGCGGCAGATAGCGGTGCATCGAATGCAGGATTATGTGACCCTCCTGGTCCAGGGTGTTGTTGGTGAGTTTGAGTTTGTAGAAGGACACCGGCTGGTGCATCCAGTATCGGCCAGTGGAAGGCGACTGCGGGTGAATGAACACTCGCCCGAGGACGTGGGGTTCTGCCTTCCCGCTGGGCTCCCACCAGCGGCCGTTCCATTTGTACCGGTAATTGTCCACGGGGGAGATGTCCATGACCAGGATGTACTTCTGGCCGGCGTCCAGACCTGTAATCCAGTACCGGCAGTATGGGAACATGCGCCTCCCCTGCTTCGTCAGAATCATCTCCGTGTTGCGATGGTAGAACTCGTTCCACATGCTGTTGTTATCCAGGGTGACAGTGATGCCCCCCGAGACGCAGTCAGCTGGGAGGCAGGTCTTCACTTTGGATTTGACTGGAGCTGACACGCTGCTGGCAAGGGCGCAGGCATCGCGGTTCGCCACTAGGATTCCTTGGTCAGCTTTACCGTTCCCCTGCTGTTGTTTCAGGATGACGAAGAAAGCAGGTGCTGTACCAAACACTGCCCCGCCATCCCGGTTACCCAGCACAATCTGCTGTTTCTCCATGATGAGCACTGTTATAAGCTCTCAAATCAAAGGTAAATTCTACGCAGTTCTGATAATCGTCTACATGTGGTCGCCTTTCTGTAAAGAAAAAAAAAGGAAAGCCAGTTAAAGTTATTGAAATACACTCTCGTAAAAAGGTGTTAAAGTCTCATGAGAGATCCTTTTTATAACAGTTCTCCATACAGAAAACTTAAAAGATAATCACTACTATAAAATCAAGCACAATTAGGACGTATCAAGTCAAGTCTGCTTGTGCATATGTTCTTCAGGCCTCAGAGTACAACATCCTTAAAGTGCATTTTCATTTAACGCTTTGCCATGACAGGGCTCTTTGCTTTGGTCAGTATATCAAAGCATTCTTTGTTCTGATACTGGATCAACTTTTTAGGTTTGCTTAAGAAACAGCATTTAGCAAACGTGCAGAAGTTTTCAGGAGAGCAAACAGCACGTTTCTGACACAAAGGCAGAAGTCATTTGCTCTTGCCAGAAATAAAGAGGTTCCAGTGGTCCTCTGGGAATGGGAGAAAAAAATATTGTTTTCCTCAAACTTCTTTATTGAGAAAGACTAAGTTTGTGCGGCTGGGATTTCTTTGGGATCCCTTACCTCCCCATGAACTTGAGATCTTCTAAAAGCTTGTTCAAGACAGAGACAAAGAATGGAAGGGCCAAAATAGTTCCAATGAGTACGCTTGGGGAAAAAATAGGCCAACTAACCTTCCAAAAGGCCATGCAGCTAAGATAAAATGGAAGAATGAAAAGCACGGGGCAAACTTAGCTACCTCTGTTTTCTAAATTATGAAAATATTTTAAGTAAAGTAAGAAAACATTGGTACTGATATGATTAGGATAATCATTGCTTAGGAAACTAAACAGTTTCCTCTACCTGCATATACGTAATTCCAGTGTTTTGCGTCTAACCCACAGGTGAGTGTTTTATCAATATGCTAAGACAGTAAAAATATATATACTATTTAAGCAGCTTGGAACATTTAAAGTAGCCTTCCAGTGCCTCACCAGACTGCCATTCCCCCACGCAGATATTTGTATTTTAAACACGATTACACACGGAATACCACACCAAAAAGAACGGCCCATTTTTGTACCAAATGCATAGCTGGGGGGAACCAGGAACCTGAAACAAGAGTGAATCACCATCACCAGGAGTTAGCTGGTTGAAGGCAGAGTTCTGCTCAGATAATTAACTCAGGCTCACAAGTTTTAAGTGAATTAGGTCTTCAGTAAGACACGTGTGTTTTGTTAGGACTGCAGTACTGTAGGAGGAAGCAGGCTGTCCAAGCCAGCAGCCACATGTACACAGGGAATGACCTCAGAGCTCAGGAGATGGGCGATTTATATCCCGTGATGAATGGTCTCGACACCTAAGAAATACAAGAGACCTGCTTCTACTCTTTCAGCTCAATGTTTTAGAATTTCATGTAAAAGTTAAATTAGGAGAGGAAAAAAAGCCTTCTCCACAGGCTTTGACCTGTGAAGTTGTAAGACATGGTTTTCAGTTTTACTTTGAGGAGGAAACATTTATACACACACACAACACTACTGAAAGGAACACAAAATTAATCAGTTGTGCAAAACCAGCTTCGTATTTTCTGTTTTACGAACATTGCCTTGCTTTTTCAACAGAGCATTTCTTCAGTCCCCCAGAAGGCTTCCCTAAAAAAGCTCTAAACCATAAAAACACAATAGAGAAATAAATGTCTATTAATATCATAGGTCTGGGGAGCGGGGAGAAAGCACTCACATTCTAAGTTGTACGTGATTTCCCACTGACCTGCCAACTCTCACCACACACACAGCACGTTCGTATGTATACTGAACGCAGGATCACAAAGTGAGTTCACATTAATGCTGTGCACCGTAAAGTGAAATTGTAGTAGCTTATTGAGGAAATACACTGAGTGATTTTAAATGTGGTTTGAGATGTACAGAAAGCCTTTAACTTTAACCTCACTTCAGGAAGAGCTTATACATGCCAGAAATAAATTCAAAAGGTCTCAACAGCCATGCACTCAGCCAGAATTCAACATGTACAAAGAGCTACTGAGCCTGTTTTTGCTTTCCAATATTTAAAGTTCCTACATGGCACTAAAAGTTATTTCTACCATAAGTGGCGCTCACAGTATCTAGCACTTCTGAGATGCTTGTGGTTACAATGCGATTATAAGCAATTACAGTAGCCAGGAGCTATGCTCCTTCAGCACTACCATCATCTATTACAAGCACAATTTCACACGTTTTATTACACTTGGTCAGACACAGCAGCCACTTTTATTATAACGCGGCTTCAGTATTTCTTGTGTTGGGGTGCGCAGTTTCTGCTCCGGGTCAGCGCGTGCACTTGTGAAGCCTCAAGCTCTGATCAGCGTCAGCTACCCTTCAGCCATCCCCAGACCTCAAGTTGGAGAAGAGGCAGCTCCCTAGGGAGCCAACTGGGCAAAAGCAGCGCCAGTCGCCCGGCGCCGTGCAGGAGCACAGCCGGACCCCGTCAGGCAGGGACCCAGGCTGCTACGTGCGAACACGGAGCTCCGGGGCAAGGAGCTCCGGGGGCTTCCGCGCCGCAGAGCGGAGCCCGGCCGGCCCGGCGCGCAGTGCCGGCGCCGCCGCGTTGCCGACGGGAGGCGGGCGCGGGCTCCAATGGCAGCGGGCGCTGCAGGCGCGGCGCTGCCGTTCAACCGCGCGGCAGCGGCGCCGCCCGCCCGAGCGAGCGGCCGAGGCGGCGGGAGCCGAGCGCCCCCCCCCCGCGGCCGGAAGCCTCGGCCGGGGGCGGGCGGCGGGGCGGGGGCACGTGCGGGGCCCGCGGGGCCGCCCCTCGGCGGGGCAGCGCCCGGCGACAAGGGCGCGGCGGCGGTCGCGCGGGGCGGCCCCGGGGCGGTCCCGAGCCGGTGCGGCGGCGGCGCCTCGCGCGGCGGCGGCGCGGCGGGCGGCCGCGGCGGGCCCGGCCGGGCGGCGCCTCGTGGCGGCGCCTGGTGTTAATTTTCGCAGCTGGGGCGGGAGGCGCGCGGAGGCGGCGCGGCCGGCGCGGGGAGGGAGGGGGGGAGGGAAGGGAGGAGGTGGGCGCGCGCCCGCTGCCCGTAGTTACCGTGCGGCGCGGCGGGGCGGGGGGAGCGCCGCGCTCCCCTTCTCCTCACGCGGACCGTGTGTCCGCCAGCTGGGGACAACGTGCGTGCGCACCGCTCTGACGTCACCGCGCCGCCACGCGCGCACGCGCGCCGCCCGCCGGCGGGCTCCCCCCCCCCCCCGCCTCCCTCCCCTGCCTCCCGCCTGCCCGTCACGTGCCCGCGCCGACAGCGCCGGGCTCGGCTCGCGGGCCCGCGCCGCCCCGCGCCGCGCGCGCGGAACCTTCTGGAAGCGGCGCGGGAGCGGCGCCGCCCCGCCTGCGGCCGCCGCCTTCGAAGCCCCGCGGGGCTCCCGGCCACCGCCCCGGCCCCGGCCCCGCCCCCGCCCCGCGCGAGGCCCCCGCCCGCCCCGCTACCCCCGGCCCCGCCTCAGCCCGCGGGGCCGCCCCCGGCGCTGCCACACGACGGCCGGACGGCGGCGCAGGCGGGCCTCCGCCGGGCCCCTCCCTCGACAGCCCCCGGGGCCGGGAGCGGCCGGAGCCCCCCCGCCTGCCTCCGCTCGGCTCCCCGCGGAGCGGCCCCGGCCGATCCCGCACCGCCCCCGGCCGCAGCAGCCGCAGCAGGGCCAGCGGCCCCGCGGGTCCCATAGCAACCGAGCGCCGTGCTGCGGAGAGCGGCCGCCGGCACGTCACCACAGAAATCACATTGCTCAGGCGCTTGGAAAACGTGCATCAAATCGCAACGTCGGCACGTCTGAGAGGGAAAGGCAGGCAGCGCTTTTTTAACTAGAATGATCTCAAGCTAGGAATAAAATGAGGACTCCGTCCAGAGAAACCAGCTAAATACACGATCCTGCCGGTATGAAACAACGTACAGCTGTGCCTTTGGTACCCCCAGCAGCTCATGAAGGAGAGGCAGAAGGCGGCATTCAGCCCCTGTACTGGGGGCAGAAGGGTGGAGACAGGGACAGGTCACACCCAAACGCTGCTAACCACAGGTTTGGGAGCGAGGAGAGAAGAAAGGTTCAGAGGAACGAGCAGGAAGGCACGGAACCTCACAAGGAGACAGTATTCTTTTGGCTAAGGTCATGTTCAGCCATGCTCTGAAGCAGCTTCACACGATGGTTCTCATTGAGAAGTTCCTGAAGTACCTCAGCACAAGAAAAAGCCAGGGCTAACAGTCAAGTGCTTTTGTACTTGATGCAGCCAATGGGAAGCCAGGAGAAGGAAGGAATCAAGAAAGCATTTTAGTTCAGATGTACATTAAAAGCATTTACTGTAATTCAACTTGTGAGCACTTCATTTGACTGACTGGGTTAGGAATCCCCTAAGTATAATATCTGAATCCCAGTTGTTATCCACAATCCTCTCTGATGCTTTCTCCTTCCTTTGTACGTTCTCCCTTCTATCCCATTTTTCCTAAAAACACCATTTTCAAATCTCACGTCATACTTCTGGACATTTCTCTCCTTCTGTCCTCCCTCTTCTGCCCCAGTCTCCCCTGTCTTCATGCACCCTTCCTGTACAACCGCCAGGAGACTCCACACAGACATAAAGGAGCAACAGCAGAGGCTTCCCGTGCACCGATCTTCTCAGTAGTAACCGCCTCACAGGCGGGATGCACAGAGGCACACTGTTAAAGGCAGGGCTCAGTGGTTTTACCACCAAGTTATCTGCACCTGGTTTATAACTTCATCACTGTAAGCCTCCCTGTTAAGCATGCCAAAAAAATGTTTGCTGGTTACAAAACTTGGAGCGCTTCCAGCATTCCCTACACTACAACGCTACAGAGGAAGTTGTGATTGCGCACTTTCCACCACGAGAGAAAGTGGAAGGCACAAACTGCATCTTCTGGGCAAGACTCAAGCACACCCAGGTGTAGGGGAGCTGCAGGAACGGCTGCCGTTGTACTGCTGTACAGACCTTATTCCAAAATAGAAGTTATGTCTGTTCAGGGATCCTGATAAAAACGTGAATTCCTTTTGTTAGGTATAGTGGTCATCATGTTTTAGGGCCACAGGATACACTGACACACAACTGTATGTTAAGCAACACATTTCTGAACGGTGATAGTAGGAAGTCTGTCCCCCCGCCCGCCTTTACTAAGAGGCCATTTACACCAAGCAGTCACTCAGAGCAGCTGCACTACACCGAGACGCAGATAGGGCCACAGACACACGGCACGTGTTCCTGTGATAAGAGAAGCAACACCAGGGACTGTTGACGCTGCCAGGGGTTTTGCTACCAGTTTACCCAACTCATGTAGTAAGCCTTGCCGGAACAGAAGTAGAGCCTTGTGTTTATCAAAGAGCAGATTCACCAGTACAGGTCAGAGAAGTTCCATGACCTCCCACCAGCTCAAGTAACCCCGTTCTGAGCAGCTTACAGCTGACGAGAAACCAGAGCACTGCAATAAAGACCTGTCCATTTTGATCAGTCAGAACAGCAGTTCTAAGCCCTGTTTGTGCTAGGCACCAACTGGTAGCAGAGAAAGGAACTGGCCTGCACCAACTGCATACTGCCCTCCACGATCAGTGGAGTCACCTGGTAGTAACTAATAACGTAATGGTCATATCAGAAACTCTGAAGTTCACTACCCAGCAGTGCTTTGCAGAACCTCGAAAGCATAAACTACAATCTTTACAGACTGTATTTCCCAACACTATTTCCTAAAACATGGTATTTTGAACGTGTGTCATGCAAACCACATTCCTTCTTTCAGTAATGCCTGCAAGCACAGAGCACCAATTCCCAGCCTACCCACCACAAATAACAGCCACCGTAACTTTCACCAACCAGCAGTCCACAGACTGGCTAGTTGGAGCTGGACTGAAAACCTGTGCTTTTCAGCCACTCTTATTTCTAACCCCTCTCAAAAATGAATAAATAAATAAATCCGTAGCAGACCACCAGCTGGAGGGTCACAAGGCCCAGGCTTTGCTAGGTGGGTATGAGGAGAGCAAGGCATCTTGCAGACAGTTAGGCAGAACTTAACGGTTGCAAACCTGCGGAAAACATAAAAGAGGTGCTGATGGTTTTTTGTTAGCAGTCATCTCTTCAGTCTGAACACGGAGAGCCCTACTGCAAAAGTAGAGATACGACATCAGACTTGTGTCAGATGGCGTACTTTCAGATATGGTATATGAAAGGCACTACCACTGGAGTATAACGGAGGCTTTCAGCTCTCACATTCACTAGCTAAAAGTGACAGCAGCTGAAACTACACTCACTAGCTGGAACGGACAGCTACCAAAACAACCGTGGCAATACAATACTCCCAGCAGAAGTGAGTCAGCAGAGTCTTAGTCTAAAAGTCTGCCAGTAACAAAGACCAGACAGCCCTGAAAATCATACCAAGTCCCAAGTCGTGGCCACAAAAAACATTTATAAAGACCTGGAAGTCTAGCGATGTTATAAATAGTAAGAAGCGTTGCGCAATGTGTACACTAGAAGGGTTAAAATACAAAAACACACTTTCTTTAGCCAATGCTTTGCCACGTGGGCGAATGATTAACACAGTAGCACGCAGCAAGAAAGTCTGTTAATTCTCAAACTCCATGCTGGATTACACTGCTCCTCTCAAGGTATACAGTCCCATTTGTGTACCATTACTTGTCCCAGTGCTCTCCAACTGCTTCTCCAGAAGAGTTTTGGCCTGCCAGAGCTGAGTGTTTGCTGTACACAGATGTCACACCATATGTAATGGCTCTGGACCCCTGTGCTTAGGCAACAAAATCCCACCCCAGATCTACTTAAAAAAAGAAATGGTTTACACCACTTAGCTGTGACAGAGAAGTAGCTTAAGTTCTTCCTTTAGCTACAGTGAGGAAGTATAATTTGATGTCAAGAAGATTACAGGTGTAAGTGGTAGAACCTAGCTGTGGCCTAAGATAAAAAAAAAAGACATTTTAAGAAACGGACTGTTGCAGGGGAAAACAAAAAATAGTAAGTAAACTGCTTTTCCAGATTGTGGTTTCCTTGTTGATGCAAATATACCAAAACGCATGCCGTACCTGCACAGGGAACTCACTTATCCCCAGCGTGCAGGAATGACACAGCTTGTGAGACGTCACATTTCAGCTCAGAGCATGACTTTATAGTAAAACCCGACTCACTTCTCACCACCCGGAGCTCTGACTATTCCCAGCTGACTAGCTGGTAGCTCAGGAAGTGCTTCATAGACCGACAGCTGCACCCCTGCAAAAGCTGCTGTTTCTATTCTGCGGGCAAACACTTGGGGGAGGGAGGAAATACCTGCACCAGCCTCTCCTACAGAAAAAACTCTGCCAAGCGTGTCACAACTTTCAGTCCCCCTTAAAGTTAGTGTTTTGTTTGACACCATTAATCCCACAACGCAGTGCGCAATATCCAGTCTCTAAGGAGCTACCTGAGCTTTGGGGATACACAGAGATCCTCCCAAACACCGAAGGCTACAAAACGAAACACACAACCCATTTATACAAGTTATGAACCACCGGGGAGAAGAAAGGGAGAAATGTCAGTGTTCACTGCAAATAACCACAGTGTTCTACCTGTGTAGGTATTTACAATGTGTTATTATTTCAATATTTGAAATAAAGCATTTTAATTACTCCCCCTATTTTTCATAAAGTCATTAATACGCTGTGGTTTTTTCAATATGCTATTCTTCCAACTACGGGAAGTTACAAGATAAAAGAAGAAACCAATTTTTTCTGCTCTCTCCCATGTAATACTGGCCATAATCAACAAGAGCGACACCATTGTGATGAATTTCAGTCCCTTCACAGCCATCACAAAGAACTTTTATCGCATGCACAGATCTCCAGTTGAGGATCCTCTCCACATAATAGAAAAAAATAAGAGCCAAAAATATGAACATTCAGCAGAGCAAGTCAGGAAATTAAGGAAGACTTTATCTGAGCTCAGGACTATGCTACTCATTCAGCTCATGCTTTGTAGAGATGCTCATTGCTACGGAGTCGCCAGTGGCTCTCGTGCATCAAATTGTAACCATCAGGGAAACCCTATTCCCCTGTTCAGTTACGACAAAGGAGAGTACTGCAATTAAAGCACCGGACTGTTGGCGATGGGTTCCAAGTTTCACATCCATCTTCATTTCTGACTTACCCTGCGGTCAGGCCAACCACACAACATTAATATTAGCAAAAAGCACTGCACTGCAAGAGTCAGCAAAACAGCACAACTCCATCATCCCAAGTATCTGCGTAACTGTACTTAGGTCACAACCTAAACTGGTCACGACCTTGTTGTTTTCCAAAGTGGCTTTTCCTGAAGATAGAGACTGTAGCAATGAATGCAAACATTTTCATTGTAGATACACTTTATCTGGCTTCCGCACTCCATCTTCCATCTTCTGTAATGTTCATATCCCTTACTGCCTTCCTACTTGGGCCTTGATTCGGTTTTTGTTAAACAGGCTCTTCTGGCTACTTTCTTCTCATGACAAGCCTTCACCATTCTTCTCACCCAAATTGTTCTCACTCCATTCTTCCTTATCCAGATCAGAAAGAGACACATCAAGGATTTATCATAGGCACTAGAAGAGCCAGAATCCATCAGAGAAGGAAAGAATATTCCATCTCACTGTGGAAAGAGAATCTCTGCCATCATAATTCACTGCTAGATTCTAAAGTCACACAGTATTTAAAAACGAAGCAACCAAACAAAAACCCCACCACATCCTTAATTATTGAAGAACAACACCTCAAGAAGAAAGTCTCGCTGGTATTGTAGCTAATGGGACTGTTGCCTACTTGCATATCATGTCTCCATTTCTTTTAATAGATCCTCTGCTGCCTATGCAACAGCAAATGGACAAACGGCTGTTCTCAGGTGAAAGCTCTTCCTCACTCCTCTAAGGCACAGATCTATTTCCACCATGTCTGTAAGCATCTTGGACTTCCAGTTCCTCAGGAAATTAAGCTTTAAACAGTCAACATACAGTCACATGCTTTAGTGTAATCTAGTGTAAAGAATTGGTATTAGTGAAAAAAATTATTTCATTTTTTTTCCTGGTAGACAACCAAGCAAGTTTATTAACAAGTGGGACTAACATTGGCTTCATCCAGTTGCATGTTAACCTCCCAGCAGCACGTGCACCAACACTGAGCAAGCAGTAGGTGAGTTTAGTAGCTGGTGCTGCCTGACAGAATACGTAAGTGAATTAATTGTGCCATCTCTGCCAGGACTAAGAACTAAGCTATTTTCCCACAAACACATACACAGGCACAAAAATGCTCGCCCACAGCAAGACTTTCAAGAAGAATCAATTCCCCATTCCGGTTCTCAATAGACTCACAAACAAAACAACCTGTGCCTGAGGGCACCAAAAGGGTGCTGCGGCAGCGTGCTGAGCGGCTGCGTTGGGCAGAGCGCCCTGAATCGCTATTTCCCCTTGCAGCCCTCTTCTTCACGAGACCTTCAGTTTTCAGAGTCTGCACTGTCTTCAAATCTTCAAGTAGATTTGCCAAGGGAGGCTGAAGACGACCTGTGAGCTCAGAAGCCACGCACCAACAGCGTCGCAGCGCGAACGCACGAGCTCTGACATCTCAAGGAACGAGGCGAAAAACCCAAACCACGCTACTGGAAACCTACTGGAAGCCACTCAGCCTGCCAGGCTGAAGGAACAGCCGCAAGCCCTCACGCCTACCGGTTACAAACGGCGCTCCCCGGCTCCCTTTGAATCCGGGGACGCCCCGCGGCGCCACCCCGGGGCTGCCGGCGCACTCGCCCCGCACGAAGCCGCGGCGGGGCCGGGCAGCGCGCGGCGGGGGCCGCCTGCAGAGGGAGCGGCGGGGCGGGGCGGGGCCGGAGGGGGCGCTGCCCAACGGCCGCCTCACGCGACGTGCCCGGGCGCACGCGCGGCGCCGCGGGCCAACGGCCGCCCGCGAGCCGTTACGCCCCGCCTCACCCCCCCCCCCCCCCCGCCCGCACGTCCCCTCCGCGGGGCCCGCTCGGCAGGGGGCGGGCGCGGCCCGCGGGGCCGGGGCGAGGCCGTGTGACGGGAGGCGCCGGGCACGCCCCCGACGGGGCGGGGGGGCCAGGCCCCAGGAGCCCGCCGGCCCCGGGAGGCGGCAGCTGCGCGGGGCCGGGCCGCACCGGACCCTTCCCGGGCGGAGGGTGGAAGGCAACGGGCAGCCCCGCCGCCCCGTCCGCCCCTCACAGCCGGCACCCCCACCGCCGGGGCACCCCCACCCCCGGGCACCCCCACTCGCGGTGCGGCGGCGCCGGCCGCGACCCCGGAGGAGAGCGGCGGGTTAGGAGCGATCGCCGCCCGCCCGCCGCCGCTCCCCGGCCCGCTCGCCTCAAACGCGGCCCTGCCAGCGCGCACGTGTGATTGGGCGGCCGCGCTCACGTGACGCGCACGCCTCACGCCGCCTCCTCGAGCACTGCTCCGGCCCCGGGGGCGCGGGGGGGGCGCGGCGGGCAGCGGCCGGCCGGCCGCCTCCTACCTGCCTCCCGCCGCCGGCTCCGGGGGCGCCGCGCACCGCCCCGGCCCACGCGGCCCGCTCGCGGCTCCTGCGGCCTTCGCGTGCCACGCGCACCCTCCTGCCGTCCTCATTGGCTGCGCCGGCCCATCACGTGGGCCGCTCCCGTTTTTGCTTCCCCCCCCCACCCCCCTTCCCGCCTCCCCTCGGCCGGGGCCGCCCCCGCGGGAACAGGGCGCCGGCTGCGGCGCCGCGCGGCCGTTACCGGGGCCGGGAGGGGGGGAGGACAACCGGGAGGGGGGAGCAGCGCAGCGCGGCGGCCGCGGCAAAGCTGCCTCGCGACGCCCGCCGGCAGCGCGCCGCTGATTGGCCGGTGCCGCCCGCCGACGCGCTTCCGCCCTGCTGCCGCCGCCGCCGCCCTTGCCGCCCCTCCCCCGCCGTGGCGCGAGGGAAGCGCGCGCGGCCGGGCCGCCGCGGGCAGGGGGCACAAAATGGCGGCCGGAGCCGCCCTCGGGGGGCACCTGCGGCGCCCCCTCACGCCCCGCTCGCCCGTGCCACAAAGGCGGCGGCCCGCGCCTTGGGGAACCGAGGGGCTTGTGGAAGCCAAGGGCGTGTGCGCCCCAAAAAGCGGGCAGAAACGGGCGCTGCCTTGCCTAGTTATAAATAAAATTAGTTCGGAGTAACGCAGGTTGTGAGGGGGTGGGAGGCAGGAAGCGTGACACACGGGAGCGGCGAGGGGCGCCCGGCTGCCAAAGCTGTTACCCGGTGTGTTTGTGCCTGCCGAACTCCAACCCCCATAAACAAACTTTCTCCCAGTAATAACACCCGTTTATAATTAGTCATAACGCAAAAATAATTACGTTTAAACAACAATAATTGCTTCTCACAACAACCACCACCCTCACGCCTGAAGTGTGCTGTTTAAAGGCTTGAATCAATCATTCAGCCTGCAAAATGTCAGAATTACGGATGCGACTTCCTGTGCACCGAATGAGTCAGGATCATATGAAGAAAATAATGTGTGAATATTTAATGAAATCAGCGTTACGCGCAGGGCAGCCAGATAAAGATTGCTGAGATAATTGTAAAACTGCCATTTCCTAGCTTTCCAGTGTTGATTTTGCATCCCAAATAAGGGCTTCCTTATCAGAAGGTGTGGGAAGGGTGCGCTGCTGGTGGCTGCTTTCCGAGAGTGCCATAATGGTACTTCTACTGGGCAAAGTTTTCAAAAAGAGGATGGCTTATCTTAGAGCATTGCTGTTTTACATCGTCATCACAATTTAAGCCTGCACGTGCTGGACGTACCTGTCACCAGAGCTGCAAACTGTGTTGTGATGTGTAAATCAGCAGGAAATAAATAAATAAATAAAGGTTTTATTTCCAAAGCTTGAGGCCATTGATCAACTGCTAGGGGCAAAAAGATAAGGTTGGGAAGAAGGGCTGAGCAGGTTTTCTTAGAAACAGTCCCCCAAGGAACAATGTCGGGCAATGTGGAAGGCCTCCCCCTCGCTGTTTTAGTTTCATGGCCCTAGAAAAAGCCAATGGCCACTTGCTGGAGCTCCCAGCTCGCTTCCCTGGCAGCCTCTCTTCTCGCCCCTCTGCGAGCTTCGCTGCTGTTGGTGCTCATCTCAGGTAGAATCCTCCCAGGAAAATGTCTGTGGGGACCCCTCTCGAGCTGGCCTTTTGCTGGGGGCCGGTTCCTGAGGGGCAGGAGCTGGGATCTGCCTCAGGATCTGCCTTGCTGCCGCTGGGGCAGCAAGCCAGGGCCCCAGCTGCTGTAGCCACTGGAGGTTCGGCATCTCCAGCTGCGATAAGTCTTGCCCAGTATTGTTTCATCCTTTTCCCATTTTGAAGGGACCACAACCTAAGAAACCCTTCCCTGCCCGGACAGGGTAGAAAACTGTGTTCCCAGGAGCAGATGCTGTCCCTTTGTTAGGATAACGGGAGGTTCCGAGAGCAAGGGGTTAAACCTTCCTCCCACCAGCAAAACTGCAAAGGGGGGTGATGTTTGCTTGCAAGGCAGCTCCCTGAGGGCAGATCGTTATCTCAATAGAATAAATCTCAGACCTTTTAATAAATGGGGAGAGGACAACAAACCTTTCCTAAAATACGCTCTAGAGAACATTTCACAGCTCAAGGCTGGCTCAGCAGCCCTGGTTTTGTGAGGGGCCCGGCCCTGGCTGATCCCCCTTGCCTGATGCTCACCTCCCAAAGCACAGACACATGCACAGAGGATGCAGCGGGGATCCGAATGGGGCCTCTGTGCTGCTGCTGGCTTCCAGCCCGAGCGAGCCAGGAGCTGCCCCCAGGGCTGGCTGAAATCACCAGCCACAAAGCACCTTACCCTGTCCGTAAGCCTCTGTGCAAAAGCAGCTGCCGAGGCTTGTTGGAGTGCTCTTGGCTGGCCGTTGTTCAGTGAGTGCCCCAGCTGCCGGCTGCTTCCCAGAATTATTTCCTTGCACATTGGAAGTGCTGATGATTCCTCAGATAGGTGAAGCCTGTAGTTCTCATGCTGCAGGATCCTCATTTGCAGCAGCCCTGATCGACATTAAGGGTGTAAACGGTGCTAAAAGACAAACTGTGTCCGTGCCCTGCAGCCTCCCCATCCTGCCAGCGCCAGTGCAAGGAGGCAGGCAGCAGGCAGGGCTCAGGCCAGGGCTCTGCCCCTCATGCGAACCAGGGCCACCTTAAGGCATCCACTCAAGGGCACCGTTTGCACATTATGCATTTCACTGAGATGCGCCCAGAAAAGCTGCAGAAATGGCAGAGACAATGCAACCAGCCAAAAGCAAAATAATACATGAAACGCTTTCTCCATGGATGCTACCGATAAACAGCACAACCACATCACAAAACTGCAGAAGCATCCCAGGGAACAGCGCAGAAACGAGCGTGGTGCGGGCTGGGGGCTGGCAGCTGCCAGAGGCATCTTCACGGCTCTCCCAGTCTCGCTGTAGGCCTCACAAGGGCAACCCCAACTGCACACCCAGAAATCTCTTCAGATTTTGTATGCCAAATGTCAATACAAGGCAAAATGACCAGTCTGGTGTCAAATTCTGATTTCACTTTCTTCCCATAGATTTGCAAAACCAATCTAATTGAGCAGAAGTTCATGACATCCTTCAAGTGGGAGGATGACATCCTTCATGACATCCTTCATGAATTTCAAGGGGTGGGGTGGGGGGAAGTCGTTGTCTGCAGGTTCATCCACACTGAGGAAAAGGTATGTTGTGCCCTGTCACCACATCTGGTGAAAGCAAGGCAGCGCCCTGCTTCCAGCTGGGTGAGCGGCTATGGGGACAGCCAGTTGTGGGGGAACCAGGGCTGAACGTCGCCCTGTGAATGTGTGGAAAGAAAGCAGAAAGCCTTGTCCTCTTGAGGATTTCACCTTGTTTCACTAACAGTGAGCTAAGGACATCTGTGTCTTTATTTGCAAAGCTCACGGTCAGTGATGTGCTATCAACTGCGCCATTTTTAAGATATTTACAGAAAAAAAAAGAAATCCACTATTTTTCCTAATAAAATTTTAGAGCCTTCCTGGAACGAAGGCAAGCCCAGATTTTCTACAGGCACAGCCTTCTGATGCCAATAAAAATTCATCTAGAAACAGGCAAGCTGCAAAGCACGATTTTGAGCTCCTGCCAGCCTTGCGAAGGCATCATCCCGTGGACTTCCGCGAGCGGCCACCCATCGCCCCGCCGCGGTACTGGCACCAGGGCTCGGCGGGGCTCAGAAGGTGCATGAGCACGAGGAGGGCAAAAAAACATCTTCACCCAGGGGTGTCGGGGCATGGCGTGAAGGCAGGCCGAGTGCAGGCTACGCGCTTGCCTCAGCTGTGTCACTGTCATGCCAGGGAGCCGGCCTTTGTAAGTTCTGCTCCGCTGATACAGCGACTGCCAAACGCGGGAGCATAAATCCCCAAATAAAGCCCCTGTGGGCCAGCCTCTGTCTGTGCTCCCAGTGCTGCAGCTCCCAGCTACAGCTTCACAGGACTCAGCAGGCTGGGAACATTTCCTTGAGTGTATTGAGAGAGAAAACAGAGAAATAATATCAAGCTAGGCTATTTTCTGCTATAAATAGGGCCAGCTCTTCTCATTTGGATTTTTGCCTGATTACGCCTGCAGGAAAAGTTGGCCCACTGGCCAGGCAGCAGCCCTGGGCAATGCAAGCAGTGACCCAGAAAGACTCCATCAATAGGTTTAAAACACAGAAAATCCATCGAGAGGTAGAAAACACAGAAAACCCTTCAAGCAGCCAGCCAGGTCGCTGCCCTGGGTCCCCCCCGGTGCATCAGCCTCGGTGAGATGGCGCTGGCGCAGTTGGGCGCGTTGGCAGGCGGGCTGGCGTCACTCAGGGGGTGCGGAGTCACCGGCTGCTTGCTCTGCCGGAGATTTCCACCCCCGCAGCGGCGCTGCTGGAAACGCGTGCCCGTGCTTCAGCCTCCTGCCTGCAGCCTCTGCCGTCTTTCTTTCGCCTTACCGTCAGCAGTGCCGGGATCCCACGTTGCAGCACCGGGGGGGGGGAGGGTGGGGAATGAGCAAATAGGGGGCAGATGGGGCTTGGGCTGCCCCAGCTGAGTGCTCAGTGTAAGTGCTTGCCCAAGCCTCGATGCCAGGATTTGACACCACTCCTGTGAGCAGCTAAGCACCCGCATCGGATCCTGCCCTGTCCTGGGGTGCAGTTGGGGTCCCCGGTGTGGCCCCTGCATCTTCCCTTGCCTGCACACCCTGCAGCCTGGGTGCCAGGTACCAAAAGGCTGTTACAGCTCGGTCCCTTCTCTTGCAGCCAGCCACATGCCTGCAAAACACATCTGCTCCTGCTCATACGTATCTTTGTGCAGAAGGAGGAATAATGCAGACAGATAACACCGGGAAATGCATTAATTAGGCCTGGCGGCATGCTGGCTTACGTCGTTTAGCAATTGGAACCTCAGTGGGCTTTGTAGCTTGTTTTAGTGCAATTCAATAAGGGGAAGGAGGGAGCAGCAGCAGCGAGTGACCAAGGGCTGCCTGCTGCAGCCGGCGGCGTGCAGGCACAGCAGCTGCAGCAGCGGCACGCACCGGCTGCACAGAAGCGAGGAGGTGGCAGCAGCGCGCTCCCACGCAGCTTGGTTAATGATAGGGCAGCGCCTGGGATCGCTATCTCGCAGATTAACCGGCGAGGCAGCGAGCTCCCAAATTCGCCGCGCTAATTGCCGTGGGCAGAGCGCTGCTCTCGCCTGCCCCGCAGCTTCTCTCCACTCCCACTCGGTCACCTCTACTGACGCGTGTTCTCCAGCAGGTCGGGCAGCATCTTGTATTCCCAACTCGATCTTTTCTGCATGCAAACCTTCCTTCCTCTTCACAAACTCCTGTCACCACACACAGCAGGCAGCTGAGAGTCAGCTCCTATAAAGACTTTTCTGGAAGCTCCTCCAGTCCCATTAAATCCTTGCTGAACTCATCAAATGACAGAACCATAAAATCATCAAACAGCTCGGGTTGGAAGGGACCTTAAAGAGCATCTGCTTCCAACCCCCTGCCATGGGCAGAGATGCCGCTTCCCAAGGTCTGATCTATCTTTCAGCTCCATTTTAAGCCAGTGAAAAGAAACTGGAGGAAACTGGACCTATCCGCTGGCAGCTGTCCTTGGGGCTGGGGCAGCCCTGGACAAGGAGCTACTGCTGCTGAAGTACCCAGCCCTCATTTTGGTGCTGTCGTCAGCACAGCCAAGGGATTTTATGCTTCCCCAGCCTGCCCACATGTAGGAATGCATTGGCTTGGCATGCTTCGAGTTGGAGGATCCTCGGAGCAGTTATTAAGTGGGGGCTCCGGTTTAGTCACGAGACCATCACGCGGTGACTGGGGGCTGATTCATGCCGACGCCGAGCTCCTTGCTGTGACAGAGCCCACGCGATCAAACCCACGTCCGTCGGTATTTCTGCTCCTGGGCCAAGCGATCGATTCCGGCTCGGTTTCCCCTGGTAACAAGGCTTCCTGATCACAGCCCGCACGTGTTGTCCCTAAAAGCTTCTGAATCCATTGCTTCATTGCAGCCAAAACGACAGCAAAGTAGAGATCTGAAGGCAATACAGTTCTTACAAGCTTTCTGAAAGCAGGCCATAGACACCGCATCAGCACCTTCCTGTCAGACAGAAATTCAGTGACTTTGCTGGACACTGGGCTCCTCGGGGGGCAAAGCCGTGGTGAGCGGCTGGGGGAGAGCTTCACTGGCTCTGCTCCAGGTGTCCCAACAGAGCACAATGGGTGTTAGCAAATCCCGATAAAACTGGGACTCTGTATGCAGGTCCCCCACAGAATAGCCTCGACAGAAATTCATGGTTAAAAAAAAAGAAAGGGGGGGGGGTGGCATTTGCAAAAGCCAGCAGCTAAGCATTAGAGAATGAATACTGCCAGCAAAATGCAACGTATATCAGGAAAAAAAATACACATGAAAGTATTATTTCTTGCTGTGCTCAGACTCAAACTTTTACTCAAAATTAACTGCATTTGACTCCAGCAGGTGTTTTAACTGGGTAAATCCCAGTGAAGCAAGGCTCCTGCCCAAACACAGGCCAAGAAAGAAGGCGATAGGCACGAGAACAGAATCACAGAATCGAAGGGGTTGGAAGGGACCTCGAAAGATCATCGGGTCCAACCCCCCTGCCAAAGCAGGTTCCTTGGAGCAGGAACAGCCACGCATCTGGCCTCATGCAGGCACTACCAAGCATGACAGCCAAATAAGGGTGGTCGTGGGGGAAATGTTTCGGTTTGTTAGGAAACCAGCCTGACAGAAGTGCCTGCACCAGAGCTCCTGGTACAGAGCAGCGCCGCATCCTGCACCAGCACCCAAAGCCAGCCCCCACCCATTGGGACCCAGCTGGGGAAATTGGGGACACCTTCCCTGCTCCGACACCTCACATACAGAAATCCCCAGCCCTGCTGTCCAGCTCCCTCCGTAGCTGCCTTCACAGCTCACCCGACCTCTGCCCATCTTACACTTTCCTTCCCTCACTGCCTCTTCCTCTGCTGTCATTTCTCCCACCCACGGCCCAGCTGCGTTTGTACCTGCTCTGACCAGGCTTGCGTGCAAAAGAATTAAATCATCCTTTGAACCAGATCCAAGGGACATCACTGGGCAATGGAACCTTAAAATATTAACCAAATCATCCACTTTGCACTTCGGAAGTCGTTTTTCCTGCATTGCAGATGGGGGGGTGAGCACTCCTGCCGTTCACCATCGCCCGTCCTCTCGGAGTGAGCTGGCAGGCAGAGGGCGTGCAGCGTGCTGCTTGCTGCTGAACAACAAATGCACGAGGCGAGCCAGCTCTTCTCCGCGAGCTGGAAACCCAGGGGCTCTTTTATGTTGTGCTGGGAACATTCGACTCAGCAGCCCAATTTCACCCGCTACCTCCAAGCCTCTCCTCCCCAGGGAGCGCTGCCAGCAGGCGGCTGGGTGCAGGCAGTTTTAAGGGGGAAGGAGCTGGAGCAGAGGCTGCGCGCCTGAGTAGGATGCAGCGAGCTCCTTGCCTCCAAGGAGCAGATTAATCATGGCTGGGGAAGGGAGAAAGGCTTTTAACTGGGGCTGAGTCTTGTTGAGAGAGCACCCCTTTTTACCAGTGACCCCACCCAGCAAGGGAGAAGACCCCTTCAGAGCATCCTCACCCCCTGCCACAGATAAGAGGCCGTGACTCAGACACTGTACGTATTTTATTATTAAAAAAATGCATAAAAACTAATGACATGCTTCCCAAAGTTAGAGTCTATATGTACATCTGCGCTTCCCAGGCAGCTGCAGGGAGCATAGCCTTCTGCCCTCTGCCAACACGTGCACTGCGCACGTCTGTTACCCTTTGTTAGGTGTTATATTCTCACCTGCATTTACAGCGTTCCACCTAAATGAAGAGAAACCCCTGTAGTGCCTGGGTTGTAAGGTTGTGCAGTTCCTATCTGTGACCGAAGAACTGTACGGAGCTTCTGGAGACAGCTGTAGGCTGCGTTGTGGTAGGAAACCTCACAGAGAGGACCCATGCCCAAGCCCCAGACTGAAATTTCCCTCCCTTACAAACTGCCCTCCACAAGGGATGAAACTGGACCCAGACTTTGTAGCGAGCCCCTAAGCTTGCAATAACCGAGAACTGGGCATTGAACGACGGGGTGTCCCGATGCTGAGCCTTGCAGTCTAACTCGACTCATTGGTCCCACCTTGGCCAACTTGGCAAGTGATGACAGCGGTGGTATTTGGTTTCCGAGGAAGAGCAATGAGGAATCCTAAGTCTTGTGGTTCTGCCGAGTTTTCAGCGCAGTGGAAATAAAAGAAATCAAGATCTAGAAAATATTTAGGATAATTAGAGTAAGATGTAACTGCACTTCCTTGCTGGGAACCACTGCACAAAGCAAATGCTGATTTTACATTAAAATATTAAATTATTAAAAACCACAAAAGCGCTTGAAGTTACAGTGAGTCAGACATGCTGATTGAAAAACAAAACAAAATCCAAAGAGCAAAACCATTAATTCTGCCCTGTCTGGAAGGCTGCAGTGATACAGGTCTATGATCTGATGTGGCTTTTACAGCATGCCAGAAGACCTCCTAAACAGAATGGCCAGTGGTTCTCAAGCTTTTTTGTGATGATGACTCTCTCTCTTTAGAATGAGATCTCCCTGTTCTTCCCCCCAACACACACGCACACCTTCCCCAGATTGATTTCACACCTTCACCACAGCAGCTACAGCACTGGGTTATTGGAAAAAGTCATTGGGTGGTTAAAGAGAAAGATTAAAGAAAACCCATTCTAAATCAAATACTGAATCTTGCTCCTGGTGAAACTGATGCAAGGCTGCCACTCTGCATCTAAGCAGTCTCCTTCCTCTCCTGGAGGACAGAGCTTAGCATTAATTAGCACTGCTTCCCCTTACTGCTGGCAAGTCCTCTCTACGGTTTCCTCTCAACCCCTTTGAAGGTAGATCCTGTCCTCACCCGCGCCAGCTGCTCTCCCTCCTTCCCACTTGAATGGCAGCCGCAAGTCTGGTCAGACCTGAGCTGATGCCAAACAGAAGAAAAAAATACAAAAGAGGTGTGTGGGGTGAAGAGGGATGCTGGATTTTCATTTTTTTTTTTTTTCTTATTTCACCACTCATTGAAACATGTGAATCTCCTAAGAGCCCTGGGCTGAAGGAGCAGCAAGTGTCACCGCGTGAAGTGTACCAGATGTTCAAACTCAATGCTGGGTGAAAGGAGATCTGCAGATTGAGAACCACTGAGGTAGGTTACATGTCTAGGCAGCACTGCTGAGTGAACACGAGGGGAATCTTCCCTGGTGTCCTGAATGACAACGTAAATACCCACTAGTGTTTTCAGAGGTACCAGTCCCAAGTCATGCAGCCAGTACCGAAGACAACATCTACACGAGAGCGAGCGCTGACTGAACACAGAGGGTGCATTCAGCTCTGCTCCAGCTGTCAGTGAGAAGGACCAGAGCACAGACTCTGACTGCCCACCTTGGCTTTGACCTTCTTTCAGTGGGAGGTGATCAACCCCCCACCCTACCGCCCCCCCTTCCCAAATCCAAGGGGGTGTCAGGGTTCTGGTCCGACCAAGCTGTCCACACCTGCAGCCCATGCAGCTGGTGAAAGCTGCCACAGCTGCCCACGAGCTCCAGCTGGCGTTGTTCAAAGCCATTCCAGATCCGGCATCGGAGCCCCAAGCGACACGGCACCGTGGCTGCACGCATCCCGTCCCAGGGAAGCAGAGTGTCACTGCTATGTACAGACTAACAACTTTTCTCTCCTTCTGTTTCCAGCTCATACAGAAGGCTTTTGTCCTCCCCTTCCTGCCCATCTGGATGCCTTGCAGCCTCGGCATCATCTCCAAGGCACAAGGGGCTCATGATGTAGCGATAGTCACTCGTGACAGCAGCAGCTGCCCCAGCAACGGTCTCATCACCGTCCGTGTTTCCGAAGGAGGCGTGCAGGGCAGGGTCACTGCCGGACGCCTCTTTGTCCTTCCCAATGTTGACATAAAGAGGGTCTTGACTGGAAGAGAGCGTGGACATCCTCCCCCGAATCATTTCCAGCTGGGACCGGAGCATTGCAAAGCTCGGGCGTAGCTTGGGCTCGGGATGCCAACATCTGCACATGAGATCGTAGCTGCAATACAGAGGAAGAGAAGAGCACTGAGACACCACAGAGCCACCCCGCACATCCCAGCAGGGGCTCTGCATGGTGTGGCTCTGCCCAGCCATCAAGTGAGTGGGACGCTTGCAGAGAAGGTGAGTGGAGCCAGCTCCTCACCTGCTGCTGGAGGGCTCCATCCCACCTCTACAACACTGGAGCTAGTGCAGTCCCACACTGCTCCGGCATATGCCTCAGAAAAGTACCACTACCTCAAGACCTCCAAATTCCCTAACCTACAACACGGGTGAGCAGGTTCTGACCTCCTCCAGGCAGTGGCTTTGCTGAGCAGAGAAAATAGAGAATGGCAAGAATTCTAGCTTCAGTGCGTGTTTATTTGCACAGAATTTGCATAACTTTTGTTGTTGTTAAATTAGACTGGGTATGTCCTCAGGGTATTAAATACATTTAGAGCGAGGCATTTATTTCTGCAGTCACAATTAAAAAGCACTGAGAGTTTTCCAAGATTCATTGGCTTTGGCTTCGCACAGATGATGGCACATGGGCAGGTATTATGGACCTAAACTCATTTCTTCCTATTTTCAAAAGCATTTTAATCAAAATAATTATTTAGAGAGTAATAAAAGCCCTGCCAAGGGATGCTGAACTTCAGCACCTGTTTGGTGCTGTTACTGGCTGCAGGCCCTGTCTTGCCATGCAGATGGTGTTTATCCTGCGGCCAAACGCCAGCTGAAAGCAGCAGTTGCCTAAGAGCTGGTGCAAGGAGATGTCACCAGCACCCGTACCCGTGAGGGGACAGGGGGTGATGGGCTCTGCCCCTCGGCTCATGCCAGCCTGGCTGCATCATGGCCAGAGTCATCCTCCTCTTCCTCCCACATCGCCCCCCAAAGCGGCAGCTGCGCTCCTGTTTGCTGTCACCAGTTTTGCAGGGAGCAGGGACAAAGCACAGTGCTGGCACTGGAGAACATTGCTAACAAACAAAACTCAGTTAAACTTGTAAGCAGAACAAATCTGATACGGCACTCACTGGGAAATCGAACAATTCATGACGGCTTTTACTATGTCCCTCACTTGCCATCGGCTTTATGAGCCTCTTTCGGATCTCACACTAGGTTTACAGAAAACTTCAGTGCCTCAGTTGCCTGAATCCTGAATTATGTCCCTCACAAGTGGCCAAAACAACTCTAAATGCTCTGCATAAAACAGAACCTTCCTATTCTGCATCACCAAATTAAAATACGTTCTTTTACCCTGCCAGGTAAATCCAGAAATTCATTCGAAAGAAAGGTAAAGAACTACTGGCTGTAGTGGATCAACCCCAAAGCTCATTTGCCTCAGGATGCTGCCTCTGACAGCAGCTGCCAGAAGCCCAGAAAAAGCACATAAGCCAAGGATGAGCATATAATAAGGTCTTTCTGGCATATTTCCTTGGGTCTCAATCACTTGTAGTTCAAAGGCCTCTCAAAATGGAGGTTACTTTTTTAGCAGTTTTTGATGAATTGTTCTTCAGTGTCTGGCAGCTCACTGAATCTCTTCTCTATATTTGGCATCTTTAACATCCTATGGCCATAAGCTCCACAACTGGGAACCAAAGCTACTCACAGCAGTCAAGATGCAGACATAATGAATTTAAGCAGTGGCATAAGAATGTTTTCATTTAAGCTTGGGAACAGTTAAAATGAACTGCTGAAAAGACAAAAGTGCACAGCTTCAGTAAGGAGTACAGATTATTCATTTACATGGAAAAAAAAATGTTGAGGAAAGGAAACCACGTGAAATATTCCACCATCACAGCGTGAGGGAAGGGGGCTTCTTGCTGATCCTTTCATACACCAGGTATGGCTTGAAAAGGCCACTAAAGCCAGCGTTTGTAGATATGCCACAGGACTAAAGCAGGAGCATGGGCTGCAACATGCAGTTTTGTGCTACCCAGCAGGCTACTTGACTCCTTCCTGCAAGTCTGGAAATGCCTGAAACCGATATCCACAAGTCTGTCCTGGTTTTGTTTTAACCTGTAATTTAAGGTGGGACACTGATATACAGAACCTTAAATCCTGTCTCCCGTGCCTCTGTCATCCTGATATTTCTGTGTGAGTAGTAGAACCAACTTTGAAAACTGGAGACCTAGCTTTGAAAAGCACGTGCGGTCCACTGCCTCTGCAATCTAGTTTCAATCTAGTTTCCTTGTAGTCTTGCTAGACTGTTCTTCAAAGATGCTGGCCTGAGAAGGCAGGGAACGGTGAGCTTTGGAAACGAAGTTATGGTTTCTACAAAGCCAAGAGCTTCTAGCACTGATACTGTTCAAGCTCTTGAGCCAAAGTAGCTGCTTGTGGAGCTACCACAGGTTCCAGGGAGCTCTGCCAGCAGAGCAAATTTGATAGCTAACCCAGAGACTTTCTAGTGAATGCCTCTGTGTGCTGGTAAGTGGATGGATTCAGGTCACAGTCTCAGCCAGCTGCCCCCATTTCCGTCCCGTAAGCCAAACCTCTCAAGGAAGAACATGTCAGCAGGGAGAGGAAGTACTCACACATCTTCCAGGCACTCCGGCGGCTGCTTCAGCCTGTTCCCGCTGATGAGGTAGTTGTAGATTTCTGCGTTCTCAATGCCAGCATAAGGGGTTTGCCCTCGGGTCACAATCTCCCACATGGTCACCCCAAACGCCCACTGAAAGGGAACAACACAGAGAACTGGTGAGTTCCCTGTTTGCTGGGGTCATGTCATGTGAACAGCAGGAATGCAAGGGCTAGCCAAACCCTAGCTAGAAAACAAAAGAAATGACCCATCAAACGCTGCTGATGCCAACACAACATCTCGGGAGACAGCTGACAGCCCTGCCCAGTCCTGTCCTGCAGTAGAGCAGGAGGGCTCTTGGAGCTATTGCCATCTCCCACCTGCAAACCTCTCCCAAGCACCTCCTATTCGTGGTTCTTTAAGGAACATGAGGGCTCTGTGGCCCTCAGCTACATTTGGGGACCACTAATCAGTTGAACCAGATTCTGGGTTACTGGAAATGTACAGGCACAAATGAAAGCAGATTCTAGCTACTAAGCAGGGCAAGGAACAAACCACTTAGGGCTCACGTTGATTTGTGCTATACCCTGTGCTGTTGTACTTCTACCTTTAAATCTAAACTGCAATGTTTGTTAGGTGGTAAAAAAAAAAAAAGATCTTTTTAAACAAAAATCTGCCCAGTGTCTGTTGTAAACTGGCTCAACTGTGATCGGCAACCACTGAACACTGCCTACAGTGGTTACAACACAGCAGCCAAGTTACAAGGCACTCCTGGTGTCTCTTCAGAGACGCTCTGACATGGACAAATGAGAAGGCAAGTCCACAGGCCTGAAGGAGAAAACTAATGCAAAACCAGGTCAGAAAGCAGCAACAAAGAGGGGAGAAGGTATCAGAAGAGAAAAACAAAACGAAAAGCAAACAAAGGAAAAGGAAGCAAAAATCTCAGATGAATGGGAGAAGTTGTGGGGAAGAAAGTCTAAGCACTGATGTATTCGTGCTACAAAGTTCCATCAGTGCTTTCTGTAGGATGAAGTATCATTACTACACAGGTACATGACCGTATGGGTTATGTGCAATTGAGATAAGGTCACCTTCAAATTCTAATGCAGAAGAGCAAGGAAAAAGAGTGAGAATAAGACTGCCCAAAGAGAAGAAAATGAGGAGGATAAGGGGAAAAGTGAAGGAGAGGATGGGGATAAGAACTAAAGAATAAGGACCAAAAGAAAACAGGAAAAGGAGAAAAGGATTCACCTCTTCTGCCACAAGTCACTCATGTATTTTTAGTCCCGAGTTCTGAGAACACCCAAGGCAGAGGTGGCACTGTCCCTCAAACACAAGCTACCAGACAAACTCCCTTTTCCCACCACCAGGGAGTTTTCCCATCCTCCATGAACACAGGATTCCTCCACTTCTGCAGAAATACAAGCAGTCCCCAATCGCACCAGAGCAACACTCACCACATCACTGTGTGTTGTGTACAGATTATCCGCCAGACTTTCCAGAGCAAGCCACTTCACTGGCAGCTTGGAAGCACAGCCCTGACGGTAGTAGTCTCCACTGTAGATTTTCTTAGAAAGCCCGAAGTCCGCAACACTCACATTCATGTTCTCATCCAACCTAAGGGAAAGTGTTAATGACTAAGAAAAGCATTTAATGGCTACCTCAGGCAAGAAAAGAGGTACATCCAGGACTTCTTGGCCAGGAAACTGAGGTATGTAGTCATCAGGTATTACCCAGAAGGATAATGACTTCATCTATTTGATGACCAATGTGAAATAGTTGAGTGGTCTCACATCAGTTACTTGAGACTAACAGGGAGATAATTAGGAACAAGGAAGTAAGCAAACAGCCAAGCTCAGGTGATCCACTCTGTCATCCAGAGTGAACTCGGATACTTTCTGCAGGCTCAAAGATCAACAGACGAAACCGGCATTGCTCACTGCTGTCAGTGAGACCTGCACCCTGTATAAGCAATCAAAAAAACACAGTACTTGTCTAGATTGCACATTACAACCGCCTAAACTACATCTGCAAGCCATTCTCTTCAGGCCAGGTTGATTGTCTGAATTGCTCTGTAACCTGCTTAAACCTAGGCACTTTAGAAGGTAGTGAAGCCCATAAAGGTATTATGCTTCTAGGTTTCATAACGGACCCTCCTGCTTTCCCCAAGATGCGAAGAAATAGGCATTCAGCTTCCTCTGAAGGAAGTCTACAATTTTTTTGTTGTTGTTGTTTAAAAATAGGAAAACAGCATGGGTTTCTCAGAAGCGTTGGAGCAGGCTAACTCATCATTTTTCATTACGACTATCAGGCTCCTGTCTGTACATCTGGACGTTCAGATGCCTTTGGAAATCTGTGTCTTCTTGTGGATTTTATTGGTTGTGGTGGTTTTGTTCAGAGGCAGAGTTCTGTCTGCCAGAATGAGTTGTTCCTTACTCCATTCTCAGGGAAGAAGCAGAGAGGAAAGGACAAAAAATGGACTTTTCTTCCCTTCAAAGCAGGCAAGGCAGTTTGGGGACATGAACAGCAATGTGGGATCATGCAGTGTGTTCACCATGCAATTATTTTTAAAGGCATTCTCCACATTAGCCATTCTTCACATGCTTTCCAGGAAATTCTACATTTCTTATATAATCAAGTCCTCCAAATAGACGCAAAGAATAGAGATTTCAGGCTATATTTAAAGTTTCTTTCTCCTAACACAGCCAAACCCTTTTTCTCCCGTTGGTTACATTATAAGGTGGAACAAATAGCCCATGCTGACACACAGCTATTAGAATGACTAATTACAAACACATATTATAATCAACCCAATGAAACATATGCCCAAACCAATGATGGAATGGGTCCTTATAATTAGGGACAAGCTGGAAGTTGAAGGTTAAGAGCTGCCCCCCACAGCATTCCTGGAGACGATCCCTCCCTACTTCTGTTGTGCATCCCTCTATTAACCGTTCTGGTCTTTCTCTAAAAGCTCATGGTTCACTTACATGCAGTTCCGAGCTGCAAGGTCCCTGTGTATGAAATTTTTTGAGCTCAAGTACTCCATCCCGCTGGCAATGTCAATCATGAACTTGAGGAGCGTCTGAACGGGCAAGTTCTGAAAGAAATAATAGTTTGAGGTCTGTTCCTGGAAACTTTCAATGACTTATGGCAAGACTGCAAGATTTACTGCTAGCTTAGTAAGTCAAAACATGTGGATATAGGGAGGGGATGGAAAGCACAAGCTGGTCCTCAATGTGCATGGGATTAAATACTTCAGCTTCTTATCCCAGACACAGCTTTCTCTGGTATCAAAATCTGATCATCTACCAATGCCTTTGGGAGACTGAACCCAAACTGATCTGCCTATGTTCTCTGAAAATCCATACCCTCCCTAAAGGAACTCTACAATAAGAAGGACTTACAAAAGGGTTTTCCCCAATCCGTGACATCAGCAGAAAAGCATGAAGGTCTCCATGCTTCATGAAGGGCAGGATCACCATGGGAATTGGGAGACGGCCCTTGGGACGGCTCCGTAGACTGACTCCTGGTGAGCACACACAAAGCAAAGGGGTTTTAGCAAACAGATCAGGCCCATCTTACAGGCTGCTGGGCTTTTTTCTTACAAATCTGGAGGAAAAAGATGTGCATTTTCAGTGGGTAGGTTCTAAGCTCATTTGCGTGCTCGTGTAGTATTTGCAAGAATAGGAAGAATGGCTTAAATGATATTCTTATTGCAGGTGTGCAAGGGCTGCACATTTGTTTTGAGCACTAACACCCACTCCAACCTCCTCTAGGTCTGGGTAGGAGCATGTGCTTGCTCCCTATAGCACCGCAGAGGTGACTGCGCTAACACTGCTGTAGGATAGCAGCGCGGGTGCGCACGTGAGGCTGAGCGGGATGGTGCAGGAACAGGAAGTGCTCCATGACACCATGAGCAGCACTGCTGGCTTACCGATCAGTTTGGTGACATGCGGGTGGTCAAACTCCTTCATGCACGCGGCCTCTCGCAGGAACTCCTCAATGTCAGTTGAGGTGAAGATGTCCGCTAGGAAAAAAAAAATCAATAAGTTTTCTTCCTTGGTTGGTGGCTCCAATGTACGTTACAGATAACGATTATCACAAGGTTTTCATAGAGGATGTTTCGCACATCCTCTCAGACCTACAGCTAGATGAGCCAGTTTACAACAAAGCAGAGCCTGACACTTTCTCCTGGGACAGACGGCAGTAAGCATACATCAGGGACATCTGGTAAATTGCTTCTTGGCACAGGAAAGACCTGCCAATTAGCAGCTCTTTTCTCAGCAACAACTTTCCTTGGAAGCCACAGAAATCACGTGTGGATTAGAGATGTTAAGAATACATTAGCTAAAAGGACCTAAACTACAGTGTCAGGGAGAGGAGATGGTGCACAGAATTAAAGAAAACGCTAAGACTGAAGAGATAGCCTGGAGCCTCAAGCCAGAGTGGCAGAGACCAACTCATCTCTGACAAGGATGGCATGAAATATCCACACTTTTGCATCTCTTAGCATAACTGAGTCTTCTAATGTGCCAGAGCTCAGATTTCTTAAACAGCCACAGTAGTGGCTCAGACCAAATTCAACAGTGACATACATCAGCATAAATTTGAAGTAAAATATTTCTCACTGTTATTACCTCAGATTTATAGAAGTATATCGATATAATCAAGAATCAGTCTAGCAGGCTACCTCCCCTACTGGTGCTGCTGAATTTAGTGGGTGCCCTCCAGCCCTGCTGGCAAGATCAGACTCAGACCTGCACAGGAATATTCACATTATTTGCTTTAGGCAAGCATTTTAATATGATTCAGAAGACAGAAGTGGATTTCCTTTCTATGGCCAATGGAGAAAGAAAGGTGCCTCTGGAGGGTGATACAGAGTTCAAGTTACATGGCTGAACATAGACAGTTTGACTATTCACAAAACTGCTTGCAAACTGATTTTACTGTTGAAACTGGAGAAAATGATATAACTCAAACTAACGTGGTATCGGTGCACTTAGTACAAGCTGGCATTCTGTGGCAGCCAATTTTAACTTCAAAGGTAAGCAAGCATGACTCTGCTTTCAGTCAGTCACAGTTAATTTTTGCCTTACAGGCATGAGGGCTAAAACAACATAGGTTAACATACATATAGGAATGCACATACTCTCTTTCACTTATACCTACTAATTGCTTTTGCTGTCACACATTTCTGCCTGATGAACGTTAGTTGACCTTGCTAAGTACACTCCTCAAACGAGGGACTGGAAGGAAGTTAGACTATTTTGTCACCTACTCCTGACTGAGATGAGTTAGTTTGCCCCTACATTCAGCCCCAACACTCTTCTGTTTACTCTAGGACACATGCTTGGAGAAACGTGTTCTTCACTGCTGGATTATTACTGCAAAACAGGCCTGCCTGAGCTGTCTATACCACATGATGTAGTACTGTGTTGAATCAAGCAACTGAACAAGATCCTCTGCACACAAAAGCTGTAGCTATGACTTGCTTTTGGTTGCAATCACTGTGTGTTAGATGCTGTACAATCAACTAAGGTGGCATAGGTTCTTCCCTGAAGAGTTACTACAAAGAGACTGAAATGAAAGGGGTGGGAGAAAACACTGGTTAGAGGGGTTGAGTGGGAAGCTCAGAGAGGAGTAAGGAAGAAAGTCAGAAGACATCTGCTGGAGAACAAGACAGACAGCATTTAATCTTTTCAAGCTCTCTTTCTCTTAAGGACTTCAGGTAGCCCTGCTGCCACTTACCTTTTAGCATCTTCACTGCCACTTTCTGGAAAGAGCCATCATCTAGCTTCAGTAGTGCCTCTCGAACCGACCCAAATTCCCCTGTGAAGTGACCAGAGCAGGCAGTGAGGGAACAGCTTCTACTGAAGAATGTATGATTCACAGCAGGTTCACACCAGGGGTCGCTGACAAAGCAGCTGAGCAAGCACAAGAAATGCAGCTACCAGCTTCATTTTTTCCATTCTGCAGCCTCACTAGGCCGTTTTCAGCATGTGTGTGCCTAGAAGAGGTAGCACTACCAGCAGACAGAGGCCACTGTGCTGGCAGTCCAGAAAGCAAAGGAATGCAACAGGGAAAGAAAGCAATCCTCTACCAGGCAGACAATGCAGAGTCAGAGCATAAGCTGGGATCCCAGGCAGGAGTCTCTGGGGAAGACACATCATGAGAAATGCAGCTAAACAAAACTCTGGTCAGGGAAAGGACTATCAGCTGGAGAGACGAGTGGATGAGCTGGCCGAGGAAGCTCAGTGTTGACCATTTTTGGAGGTGACAGCTGTCAGAGCTGACAGTCCAGTAATGGTGCCAGGACTCAGTCAGTTGAGACACAATCAGGCCTTATCTCTCAAAATTCAGGGAACAATTTGCATGAATCATTGCTGGCCAGACAAAACATACAACACCTACTCATGTGTACATGGTATGTTAATTCATAGGATGAAGAGTTCAGCCTTGTGTGTTCTCAAAGGGAGGTTACAGGAAATGAAACTGGTCAAACCCTTTTAAAATTATTTCACCCTGAAATGGCTTTATACCATAGCATAAGAGCCTCTTTGCATTAATTCTGGCTCTAGATTTGCTCTCCCTAATTTGGTAACTAATTACCCCATCCAAGATGTGTTACTGATGAGAAGAAAGCAAGAATGGCACCATGCCACATACCCCAAAAGCATCATCTTTCCACTAGCTTTTCAACAGCGTCCTTGACTACTGTCTGGCACGTGTTATTTCACAATAATCACAAGCAGCGGATCAGACCACAAAAGAGAAGAAAGGTAAGGATCACAGTAATTTTATATTTCTCCTGTATTTTGGAACTGTTTCTCAGCTGCAGAGTCAGCAGAGCCCAAAATAACACAGCCATGCCCTCTTCTAACACACACACTGAGCATGAGTTTGGGGGAATGGGGCTGACAATGCCAAGCAGATCCTGCCAGCTGGCATCCTCCCACCAAGAGCCCCACTACGGCCAATTTCCACTTTGCTACCTGTTATGAGGACAGCCCAGGAGGGTTAAAGCAGGATCCCAGAAACTGGCTAAGAGCTGACACTGTTAGCATTGTTCAGCCCTCTGACCTTCTGCAGGAAGGTCACCTTCCTGCTCTGAAAGAGCCTTCAGAAACACATTTGTTCTGGGAGGGATGGAGCGGAAGAAAGCTCCCAGTGGGCCAGGGTTAAAGAGAATGCAATAGAACTAGTCTTATAAAGAGAAAGGAAGCCAAACACTTCAGCTTCCTTTTGCTTATGATCCCTGATTTATAATATTCTCTTATTCGCTTTATCTTATACACTTTCACTTATTCCTAAGAGATTGCCCTCAGCTTGAAAAGTAGGATGATTCAACAACTAGTACACTAACTAGCCTGCAATTTTGGAAATCTAAACTCAAAACCATCTTTTTACAGAGTTCCTGGGCTAATCTGTTAGCTAAAGTTTGTTTAGAAGCATCCCACCTTAACTCTGCCCATACCTCTTGACCTAAAAATATCAGAGAAATGGTAAGAGCACCTGTGTGGGAGATCCAGCTGGAAACCTACAATAAGAGGAGTTCCCAAGGACCTAAATGAGGACAAATGCCAGCAAAATTCAGAATCTGTTCCAAATGTGCCTCCAAGATCCCAAACCAAAATCTGGAGCCAAACCACCTGACATGCTGAGAATATATGAAATTGAATCAACGTATTTTTGAGGCATTGGAGTAAATGTGGTACATCATCTGTCTCTGTATTGTCTTAGTATTTTTGAATGTATGCTGGTATGGAAGGAATTTTATAGCATCCCTTTGTAAGGAGAAAGGAGAGAACCTTAAGTGAATATTCCTTTGTTTAAAGCTCTGAAAGAAATTCACACCCCAGTGAATTAACAGTACTTTGGAAAGCTGAACATACAGTACAGTTTGACACTCTGTAGAGCCATATTATAGGTATGGCTTAGCTAATATCCCTTCAGTCACTCGAAACTTTTGAAATCTTTTACCCCAGTGGAACAGTGTCATTTAAATTGCCAGTTACACACAGAAGAACAGAAAACAAGTTGCTTGTAATTGCTTCTCCCTGCTCAGCAGTAAAGGCAACACGTAGACTTTTAATATAAAGTCTTGTTCAGGTTTTGGTTCTTACCCTTGCCTAACATCCTTCCCAAGGTGAACTGCTGTTCCTGGATTAGGACATCTTTGAGTTTTGTCTTCAGCTCATCACTGATCCCCACACTCTCCACTAGAAAAAACAAAGAAAGGGTCAAATCATGGGTACTTAAATGTTCTGTCACAACATCAAGAGTCACCTGTTCTAATCTCATCTCCAGTCTGACTGGAACTATTGTAAATAGCTGAGAATACAAAATGCAATCAGAAGGGACACTGGATGGACACCAGCTCATCCAACCTCATTTAAATTGATGGAGCTGCACCTATTTTCAATAGTCTAACTGGCCCACAGACTACTTTAAGAACAGTACCAGTCTCACAATACCTGGCTGAATGGGTAACAATGTCCAACACTATGTTCGCTAGACTAATGGAAAGATCTCTAAATCTTTGGGAGCAAAGTCAAAGAGAGCTGGAGCATCATCCTAAGCCAGCTGTTCAGAGCTGATAGAGAGCTGTGCCCGTGCTGAACAGACAGAAATAAAACATCTGAACTCTGGCCATTCCTGGGACTCAATCTGCTGTTTGAGAAGTTACCAGTTCCTGGCCTCCCAGGACTGATCAGTTGGTTCATGCTTATAGAAAGCTGAGTTAAAGCATAGTGCTAATATTATTAAGCCATACTTATTTCACTGTTACATTATATTACAGTCAAAAAAGTCCCTGTAGCGTAAAACTGGGGCAGAGGAGTGATGTATTTTAGTGTAAGGCATACAGTTTCAGTCATTGTGAATTTAAGTGGCAAGTAAATGATGCTATGTAACTGGTATGGTAACAGCAACTCTGGCCTTTCACTTTTGCAATCATCCACAGACTGCCTAAGCATCATTGTATATTATTTCCCATATTCTTGATCCAAAAACATCAGTTTCAGGGAAAACACAGAGCACAGTATATGCATGAATGCAACTTCTCACGTAGAATCATTCAGGTCATTTTACTTACACGTTGCTTCAATGAGCTCTGGGCCCTCCCTGTTGAAAGACCTGGCAGCTCTGAAATGGACTGCTGGATCCCCTCTGCCAACCACACTGCCAAAGGCATGGCTAGAAGGCAGAAAAGACACAGAGCCATGATGACATGGACCATTTGCTGCTAGAAGGGCGTGATAGACAGTATGCATGATTGTACTCAAACCACAAACGTTTTTGCAAAATAATCAGTCAGAAACCACACTGAAGGAAAAAGCAAAGATTTCTCTAAGCAGCACAAGGAGATCTTTCCTTACCCAAACCGTGTTTCCTTCCTTCTTTTTCGAAGTAGAATAAGAGCCAGGGCAACAGCTGTGACCAGAGCTGTGAGAATGCCCAACGCCACAGGAACCCAGGATGTCCCATAAGGAGGTTGTCTCTGGCCACCTAGATGACGGAGAAAACACCAGTCAGCAAAAAGAAGAATGTCAATAGTAAACAGACCATATTGGGATATATAATCTTTTTGTTTTTAAACGGAAAAATCATCTTGCTGAGTTTGATCTTCACAGGGTAACATCGTGCACTGGAACGTGGCATAAACAACTACTCTAGCTGTTTGACACAGCAAAGGCAGTGCAAATACATCCAGTTATCAGACCCTATTCTTAGCTTTAAGCACTTAGAAAGTAAGAGGCAATGCTCCAGATTGTATTTTTTATACGACATTATGATCTGGGGCACTTTAAATCGGAGTCTCATGGTAAAGCCCTTACTTAAGTAAGAGGATTTAGCATACAAGTTTCACTTTGTCCTGTTGGTGGCAGCCAGCAGAGGCTTGACCAGGCTACACAGTACTGCCCGAAAGCCATCCAGATAACATTTTGAAAGACAATAGCTCCTTGTGGCAATCTGGTTAAGGCCATCTACATTTCCCCTCCCACAAAGAGAAGCACCTTGTGGGACTTGATACTGGCTGTAATCTCCCAGTGTTGTTTGTTGGTTTTAACTTCTCAATGTCTCTCTGCCAAACAGAAGTAGAATAAAAAAAAAAGTTCCCTACAAGTCAAGAAAGAAGTTACCCAGCATGCAGGTTACAATTCTGGTCCAGTATTTGCTTTCTGATTATGCATATTTTTGCCTACAAACTCTCCTCCACAGAAGACATGGACATGCTGCCAATCTGAGTAAGCTACCAGTGAAAGAAGATTCTGCACCAGTATGGTTATGAAGAGAAGAATATTATCTATGCTTGGCAGACAGCAGATAAATTAATCCAATTCCCTGAGAGATTTCTTCTCCAAATACAATTGCTGAAGATTAAACGTCAATTTGAATAGGTTTATTAAAATCTAGGATAGCCCTCATATCTCCAAATTGTTTAAGAACAGACAAGTACAGGTAACAGATCCCTAAGCACTTTTCATCTTGCTCCCTTGCTCACCCTTCAACAGTTGACTGTGCTTTACCAGAAGCTAAGGAAGAGTCATCTAAGATGGTGTAAATAATCCTATTATGTTATATGCCATGAGAGCGTAAGTAAATCTGTCCTTAAAAGAGATGTTAGGGTAATGGGCTGAGATTGGGATGAACCTCTCCACCGATGTATGTGAAAAGGTGTGAGACATTCTTACAGGCAGAGCCCTGGCAAGCAAAGGGCTTCTGCAGCTCGTTTACTAGTTGCATTGTCAAGCCTTATCATCCAAGTTTTCAAGGAAACACTGTTAGCCTAATAAACATGCAGGGCTTAAGGAAACAAAACTCTGGAGAATTCTCCTCTTACAAAGAGTTATCAGAGCTTTAGCACCTATTCATCAGCATCTTATCTCCTTCAGTGACTCTCATGCTCTCTTCCCACCCAGAAGGTTTTATGGACTCTGAGTTTTATGATACCCCTTTTTTGCTGCACCTTTTGACCTGGCCTTCAAAGCTGCTAATGAGGAGGGAGAGGGATCAGAAACAGAACTGCAACTAAAATACAATGCAAGGCAACTCCAACCCTGTCCACAATTCCCAAGCCAATCACTCGGGCTGTTCCTGCCGCACAACCAGGGGAGGAACAGGTAACAACACTGAGGTAAAAGGTCCTCTCTGACAGCTAACAATAAGGTTTCCTTGTACCCACAGTGAGACAAGTCTCTCTCAGCCTGTTTAATTACTCTGCCTGGTCTGGCCTGGTAGAGAGCAGGATTTAGGTCACTTTAAGGGGGGTTCCTCCAGAAGGAAGACAGATGAAAACAAAACACAAAGTGACTCTCCTTGTTTCTGAACTGCCAGGAGTCAGGAGCCTATCCCACAGTTTATAGCAAACATGTCAGAAATAGATGAGAGTTGAAATTCACTGTTTCTCCTGCTCTGCCCCACAGATCTTGGCTTCCCACTCTTGCCACTGAGCTAAGGAGGATGGCTGCAACCCAAGAGAAGATCAAGCTGCCTCTCCTCCCCCAGCTCTGCCACTCTCAAAGCTCCTGCTCTCCTCTCTTCCGAGCAGCATATGCCTTACAACTGCACAAGGCAGACAGAAGATGGTATTGCCAGATGAGCTTAAATGAGTGTTTAGGAGCCCTTTGATCATGAGAACACTTTTTATTTCTGTAGTAGGTCTTTTATTGCAAAGGTGTACAAAAAACAATCCAGGAGACCTCTCCTGCCTATCATCATGAAGATTACAGATAGAAAAAACGCTATTAGACCACCCTATTCCTCTCTGCAGTGAAACAGGTTTCTACAGAGGATGCTTCTGAACATATTAAAACAACCTTTGTTAATAGTGCACAAGATCTCTGCATAGGCAGGGTGGAGCTCCTACTAGCTCGCTGTGATGACAAATACGCCTTAAAGTTTATACAAGCTTAGTCATCCCTACTGCCGCACTGGGAGCTGGTCAGAAACCACCCCTGGCATTTCTCACAGAAAGCAACCAGTGCCAGGCTTGCTATTTTAGGAAAGGAAGCAACTTATATTTTCTACCAGGCCTGAAACAAAACTGCAGTCTTTCTGCAGCTCTGCCGTTTAAGGCCTGTCAGCTTTTCCACAGTGAACCTTTATTTCCAGGCTGTTATGCTTGTGAACAGATTATGTGTTTTCAGACAGCACTTGGCCAAAACACGCACCACTCCTGACGCTACCTTTTTTTTTTTTTGAAGTGGTTTGTAAATAAAAACAAGCAAACATTTTGTGCTTTCAGGATTATCCCATTCCAGCTCCATGTAAAATGCAAATCCTATACATTCCCTGAGGTTTCTTGCCAGTGCTGGCCATTTTCTGGAGGGATTTTCTAGTCCTTTCAGTTAGTGTTCTCTGTATTTGGCTGCCACAGAAGACACCAGCAGAAGAAACACATTGATGGAGCAGATGTCCAACCTCTAGTAGAGCCAGCCCTGGACCTCTGCACCCTGCTCTAAATAATTCAAGGGGGTTGATTCCACAGTGAATGTGTTCACACACACCCTTGAATACTGCCTTCATCATGAGAACTCAGCTGCCAAGGGGCCTTTGAATAACCTGCACATTAAAGCCAGCATCAAGCAGGGCTGCAGTTCTCCTCCCCTAGCTACTCTGCCCTGCTCCCTCAGCTCTTGCCTGCCAAGGAGCCCCACTCCAGTTCCCCCTGCCATTCCTCAGCCCACAGGGATCCATGTCCATGTGATTGCCCAGAAGACACGTGGGCTGGGAAGAAAGCAGCAGCAAGTGGGTCAGCACCAGAGATTACAGACTGATGTCTTGGCCTGCAACAGGAGCTGGAAAGAGAACGCAATGTGTCTCCCCCGTACACTGTCCTGCCCTTCTCCATAGCCTGACTCCTATTTCCCACTCACTGTGAGATGCAAGTGACAAGCAAATCAGCACTGATGAGCCAACCTGCCCTTTACCACTAGGAACGCACTCTGCACTTGCATGCTCTTTGCTCCCAACACACCCTTTCCACAGGGCCCAGGCCATACAGCGTGGCTGCCATACCATTATCTCCCTCTTTTATCAGTAGCTCAGCCTTTCCGTGGTAAGCGCCATGCTGGTTTAATATAAACACATTCAGTAAAGTTGCCACAAAAAAGCTATGCAGCCATAGTTTAACTCAGGCTCAACTTAAACAAGTCTGGAATGGCCTCAAATTAAATCAAAGAGATTTGCACCTTCACTATTTTGACTCCCCGTGCCTTGTCTGTAAAGGAGACAGAGCAGTAGCCAGAAGCCGTTTTGTTTATACCTGCTCTTTAAATGTTATTTAATTTCCATTTTGCTTGATAAAATGTGCTGTAGTACAAAGTCACGTGGCTCAGCCAGCCATTAGCACTAACAGGACAGGTGTCAGAGAGGTCACAGCAGTCCCAACCACTTATCTCCCTGCACGCAAAGGGGTGCAGAGGACACTCACCCATGACCTCCTGGGCTTCCAGCAGGAAGAAGTCACTCCACGGCCCGCAGCCGGCAGAGTTCAGCACGCACACCCTGATGATCAGGTCTTTGAGAGGGTTCCACATTGTGAGGTTTGCTTTTGTGTCCTGCACGATCATCTCCCCCTTGAGAGCAAACAGTAATGAGCTGTAAGCTGCCTGAAAAGGGAGCTAAAACATCTAAAATGTCACCTTCAAAACAAATAATTGCTGTGCAGCACCAATGTACAACAAGGGTTGGGAGCTGCAATTCCTCTGTTCCAGTCTCAGTTTTGCCTCTAACTTGGGGTATCATCTTGGGTTTCTCTTCTCAAAAATTGCTAACAGCTTCCCAGGGTGTAAGAAAGACAGCAGGTTTAATGATTCTCTTCTTTGAGATCTTTCTATGAAAGTTGCCATAGAAATGTTATTTTCTCCTGTTAAAAGACAAAATTCTTTCATCTGTTTTAGACACAAAGATGCATTATCACGCTGCAAAGCATCTGACAATTTTAATTCAGAGGAGGAGTCTTGTCTGGTTTGACTTGTTAACCAAATCCCAAATTGCAACTAAATTTCATGGCCAGTTTTCATGGCCAGTTTTCACTTAGGAAGACAAGGCCAACATATTTGCAGCAATTTTGGGTATCTTCTTACATATCATTTGCAGTAAAGACATGAAGACTTGGCTGCCACTGCTTACACAATGTAAATTAAATGGGAATTCACAATATTGCTACTTAGAAAGTCAGTGACACTGACCTAGCATGAAATGGATCATAAAAAAGGAAATAAGTCTCTCTTCCCTCTAGCTCTCTGTTATTACAGGCTTACTCATCATTAATAGTGCTCATGAAATGCATATTAAGAAACAAGAAACCGTAAGAAATGTTGTGAACTTCAAAGGCAGATACCTGGGAAAGGTCAACCCTGAGAATCAAATGAAAGGCCTTCTACCCTGACAGTGTCCTTTCAACTCTCTACACATTGTAAATGAAACTGCAACCTTCTTTTTGTAATTTACAGTATAACTCATCCACTTGTTAAGTACACCTTCGCTGCTAGGATTTGAAAAACCAAGTCCAGTCACAGGAGAGAGATCCTGCACTGTCTGAGCTGCTTTTGGGACAGAACTAGGAAGAGGCAGTGATGAACCAAATCCCCTCACAGTTGTTCTTGTTCTAAAAAGAGCAGCAGGGAAGTGATCTGTGTACATACAAGCATACAAGCAAAGGAATTTTGCACTAACAGGTCCCAAATATTGAGGTGTTATTATCAATTGCTATAAATCAGAATAGATCTGTTTATAGAAAAGCAATTCCAGCAAACTATTCTCCCGGTCTGGATAAGGGATGAGGCACCCTAGTGCCCAGAAAATGCAATCTGACCATTCTCCAACTCTATGCCCAACGGCTCAGTTCCCCTCTGGATCTATTACCTGAGTAATGTTATCCTGAATCCACTCCAGCCTGTATCCCAGTACATTTTCTTTTAGCACATCTGGAGCCACACCTTCCCACTCCAAAACCAAACCAGGATCTCTTTGGATAACATGGATATTTTGTGGGGTGCTGCTTGGAGCTGAAGGCAGAGGAGAGAATACAGTCACTGTGCAGGAAATTCAGGTACTATCCACACTGAAAAAATCACTGACAAGACAGGTTCACCCTTTTTCCTGAGATCAGTCAGAAGAGAGAGCGTGAGGAGAGAAACCATTTCTGCAAGCCACCAATCACTATGGTGGGTTCAAGTGGAGAAGATAAGGTTGGTCATTGTCTCTTGTTTTTCTCTGAAACCCCAAGGACCTCGGGGAGCCAGTGGGACATACGCCCAGCATGCAGGAGCCCTGTGGCTGAATCAACTTGTTTCTCACATATCATAGCTTTTAAACACATTTGACTATGTATTACTATTTTATGCTAAGAGGCCCTTAGAGCAGAAAAGAAATCTGACAGCATAACCTCCCTTGCATTTTGGAATTAGTGAGGACTTCGGTCAAGTTTATCCTCTTCTCCTTTTTGGTTTGAGAACTATCTTCAGAACTTGGCTGCTATTTGCTTACCAAGCTCCAGGGTCTGGAAGTAAACCCTGTCTGTGAAAGGAGAGCTGCCCATCTCATTGCTGCACTGCACACGAACGCTGTAGTTGGTGGAGTGCTTCAGACCCTGCACACCATAGGCAAAGGGAGGCACGGGGGCAACTTCAGTGGAGACCTCCTGGCCATCTGGTGACTCAGCTACCTGTGCCAAGCATGAAACAGAGCAGTCTGTTACCATAAGCATATGAAAAACAATTCCACAGGGATACAGATATGGTATCAGTAACATTCAAAATACTGGAAAGGGAGCTGTTGAATAAGAATCATGAGCCATGCCTTTATTTGGCTAAGTAACATCACTCTTAACTGTAGCAGTATAGTGTTTTTCCACCAGCTGAAAATTCAGTTCCACATTTTAAAACATTTCTTTACTTATGTTAAATAACAACCAACCACAGAATTTTATTTCCTTTAGAGAAAACTAAATGCGCTTGTTGCTTTGAGTGCTAGCAGCTTGCTTCTGAGCCTTGTCTAACTTTGGGCAATGAAAATTGTTAATTAACTTCCCTGTTGCCTTGTGTCACTTCTTCCTCGAGTCCTTTTTCAGAAGTTTGTAGATTTTCAGTCTTGCAGTGGATTAGAGACATGGCAGACACTGGTGGCTTGGTTCAACTGAACTGTCTCAAATCAAACAATGAGTTTTTATCACTCCTGCAACCCTTCTCTTCCCCCGCTCCTCCAAGTTCAGAACTTCTAAGCAACATGGATGTTAATTTAAATCTGGTACGACTGTGTGCTTTTAATGCACAGACAGGTTCAATGCTCCCACTTGCTTTTGTACCGACAATAGCAGAAATCTCTGCACAGCTCCTGGGTTGAGCCCGTCTTCTCAAGTGCATACAAAACAGCAAAGCTAGGAGTGAAAGCAAGATATACTGACAAAAGCAAAACACTCGTTGGGACTTTTCATTCTCTAAGATTATAGCAGTTTTTCCTCCCTGCCCTTCCACTTATTCCTGAACACACTTTTGGCTCACTGCTTTATTTGGCTGATAAAAAGAATGGTTCTCAAGTTTCCTTAATAGAAAAGCATATTGTTGTCATTATCAGTGTCCTCTAAAGCATGGGAAAAACAATCAGACCTTTGTGCAAAACCCTGTCACGCTGATGATGTGTTTTTGTTCACTAGTCGGAAGAGCAGGGGGTCTTGCATCTGCCCCCTTTATTCCCTGGAGCATGGTTCATGTTAACAGTGTGTGAGTACGTCAGTTTTCTGCCCCATCCCTCGCCGAAGCAATCTGTCTGTCTGAACAGGGTGCTCTCAGGGCACCCGCTGCAATGTCAGAGCGCCAAAAAAACAGGGCCAAGTCTTGCCCCCCCTGCCTCCTCCCCTCTCCACAAGGTTCCCAGCAGAAGGACAATTGCTCCCTCACTGGGAGCCAGGAGCGTGTGCATTTTCACATGGAAATGTGGGTCAGTGGCTCTCACAAAGTCAGAGCCATGGGAGAGGGAGGGAAGATGAACAGTGGCATTTCTGCCCCTGAAGACCCCCAGAGGGAAGGCAGCTTTCTGTCAGCAGAGAACGACCGCCAAGTTAACCTGCTCCCAGATCCAGATGCAGCGACTTTGTCCTCAGAAGAACAGGAAAAGTCTGCAAGGCTTAGAGGAGGGCGAGAGACTGCTGAGTGGACAGAAACCAAGCTGCTCTGATTCAGCCTCTTTTTCATATGTCCTTGTCCCCTCACACCCCTGCCAAAAGTGCAAGGAGGAACTCAAAACCCGGGGTGATTAGCACTGCTGAAGCTGATGAGCATGCAAACCAGAGGGAATAGGCTGCTCCAATTGGAGCTAGCTCAGCATTGTAAAACAGAGGAAGAAAGCCATTTTCAGCTGTGAACAAGAACAGAAGCAGCAACAAAAAGCAGAGACTGGGGCCAGCTATATTCAAGCATTCTTTCTGCCAGGGAGTTAAATCAGAACGATGGTTTCTTTTACTTAACATCAGACCACAAAATCTCTGGTTTCCTCTCCACCTCCCCAAATAAAAGAGGACTGACTGTAAGGAAATTAGCCAGGCTGCTTCCAGCATACCTTGTGTTTGTAATCCTTCCTCCTCTACATAGTTGGCAACTCCCCACAGGAATTCCTTTCCGGCTCACATTACTGCTGCAGTCAGGTGGGGAAAGCAAAGGGGCCCAACCCTTTATACTGACAGATAAATCCATGGGGAACGTGCCTAACTATGTTTGCACACTTGGTCGAGAAACCACCGCTTCTCTCGCACACTCGGTTACTGTTTGATCTGATTTTACAGTTTCGTGCATAGCTAACTTTGCCCAAAGTTAGACTCGCACCATTGCTTCCATGAAGCTAAAAGGTGTGGTTCCATTTTAAAAAGATCTTGAGCACTCAGCACCAGCTGGAACTCACCGATAACAGCACCCTTGATTTCCTTGGCAGAAGTGGTCTTCTGACAACAGAAGACTAATCAAGAATAAGAGGTAGTGCTTAATATTACTGTAAAACATGCCTAGCTTTGTCTAAAAAAGCCCAACCTGTCACTTGCCTCCCCCGTCTGCCTCTTTTCCTGTACTATCTCATGCCCTGCAAGCTCCTCGGGGAGGTGGCTCCAAGGAGCCCCACTCTTCACAGAGGGCAGGGGACAAAACTCAGAGGAGACGTTGCAGAGAGGCCGTACCTGAAGAGTGCAAGAGTGGAGAGGAGCGCGGCCATCAAACCCCGGCACCCAGACCACGCTGGCGTTGCTGCTGGTGACTTGGCTCACAGTCACATTGAGAGGCGGGAGAGGCATGGCTGTGAAGAAAACAAAGGCACTTTTCAGCATACACAGAACTAAGCAGGTATTCACATGGAAATGCGCAGAGGCTTGAGGCTAGAAATTATGCAATGAAATTGCTGGCAGAAACGGTACAATATCACATCTTTAGAGCATTGCTGACTGTTGTGAATGAAACTATTATCTTAGCATTGAACAGGCTATTCTCATCCATTCTTTAATAGTCCAGCACTCTTGCTCGATACACAGAAGCAGTGGTTGACCTCTTTGATAGCAGCACCAGTGGGTGATGCTCACACCTGCACTATTCGGCCCCCTTCCCTGCCCCCTCCATTGCAAAGCATGACCCAGCCCTGATTACACAACTGTCTGTGGACTTGCATTGTGAACCAAATCAGGCCTTGAAAATCCCTCCCCCAGTTCTCAGTCCGGCTCCAAACCAGCTCTGCCAGCACCAGCGGAAGGGTGTGTTGTTGCATGACCCCAATACCCCGCAGTCAGGGTTGCAGCAGCCTGCTCGGTGCCATGACAGTGCCGCCTCACGTGTCTGCCACTGACCCTCCTGCCGTGCCCAGGGACAGGGCCTGGATGGAGAACCATGCTCCTCCAGCCTCGGAGTTAATAAACTCAAAGGCACTCTGTTTGACAGAGAGGCACTTCGAGGCAAAGGGAGCGCGTATCATGTGGCTGGCACCACACTACCAATTAATGGCTGAGCCAGGAACGAAATCAGGGTTCTCAGACAGGCATTTAATCAGATGTTTGTGCTCCCTACTGTCACACAGCAGCACCAGAGCACGGCTCTTCTGCTCGCTCTGACCAGACACCTCCATCAGTGCAGGGGCCTCTAGGATTTCCTTGCATCAACAAAAGCTCATCAGCTCCCTTTTATAATGCTCAATACTTCCATTTGCCTTCTCTTTTTCTCCCAGTGCAATTTCACATAGTTACTTCATATTCTTCCTGATATATTCCTCATCATCTCTTTTTTTACTCCTGAGTCTGTTTTAATTTAAGCATCTCACTCCTAAAAAACTACCAGTTTCATAGACACCAACCTCTCCTCCGACCTTTTGAGCTTCTCTTAAAATCAAAGCTGCTGTACTGAGAAATTCTTCTCTATTGCTCCTCAACAAATTGTACCTTCAGGAGTCCTCTTTCAAAAACCCAAGGGGACTCAGGTCAAGGTTCTACATAAAGACCAAATTTTCCACCTCTCCTGGGCTATATTCAGTGAAAAGAAGAAGTGGAAAAGTAATTGCAAACCAGGAGTCCTCCAGCTGCAGCTCCTACGCTGCCAGAGAGCTCTGCCATCTCTCGCCATGCTGAGAACAGCCTCAGCATCTCCTCCACATGAGGCCACCTCGCAGGAGAAATGCTTAGACCCAAGCCCTCCCCCAGGTCTCCAAAGGGCCTGGAGGAGAGGATGGGGCAAGGAATAGATGATGCCACAGATTAACCCTATAAAGCCTTTGCTGTCCAGTAACTAGTTACTAGGATTCAAGGGCAGGGGGCTGCCACCCAGGCAAGAGCAGTGCACATGTGGGTGTGCATGCACACGTGGGGTGGCAGAGCACGGGGCTGGGACACAAGGTGGGCAATGAGTTCTTTGTGAGTTACCTTAGATTCTTCCATGTCTTGGTTTCTTTCCCTTTTGATCTTGGATATTCAGGTTCATAAGCTCTTTGAGGAGAAAAGAAGGCTGTTTTTTGCTTGCTTGGATATCACCAAAACATTGCCCTGAAGTCTTTATTTAGCTAACGTTCCCATGACTTTTGGGTTCAGCAATGTTATTTTCAACACCGGATTGTGTACCCAAAGGAGGCATGGGCTGTAATATCGGTGAGAATAATCAGCTGCTAAGACATCCATGCAGCAATGGAGACAGCCACTGAAGAGGCTAGCACCTTCCCGTATTTCTGCAATAGGCAGGAGGGATGGATGCACTTCCCCATCACATGCTGGAAAAAAAACAGAGTGGCTGTGGTTTCTGCTGTGCTGTGAAACACAGGATGTGACCCGCAGAGTCTCAGCTGCACCCACGAAGGAGAGCAAAGCCAGTCTGAAAACAGCAGCTTAAGCGTTAAGATAACGTGAGTTAACTTCCTCTGTGTTTGCAGAGTGCCTGGAACAATGGGGCTTTGTACACCGCTGGGGACTGTGGGCTACAATAACAGTAATTTTCTGCTTGGAGTACACCCAGCACATTGTGGGCACTACAGAGAATAGATAATGAACAACAGCAGCAAAGAAGAAATGCTAACAGTTTGTAAATGTCCTAGCAAAAATATTTGCCTCTGAAAACACAGAAGAAACAAATTGTTTAATAAATTGTAGAAAGACTTTAGTCTCCTCATTAGCAGATGGATCTGTGCAAGAGAGGAAAGCACTGACCACGGACGTACAGACAACTGCTCCCAGGAGTCATTTCATTCAATTCCACGTCTATAGGATCAAGGACTAAATGAACATTATCACCGTCTGCTCCTGTTCCTGCTGATGTTCTTACTGGGAAGCTTTGCCTGAACTTTGACAGAGGTTGTACTGGATCTTAAAGGCCTTTTTTTTTTTTTTTTTTTTTTTGCTATTTAAAAGAGCCTCATCGCTTCCCTACGTTTATAACTACTTTTTTAAACACATCTTTGAGCTATTACAGTTAGAACCAATAGGACTACTGCTCTGGACTCGACATTTAAAACCTGTTTTTATATCTACAGAAGATTTATATCTACAGAAGATGTCACATACTGGTGAAACGTCTGCCAAATCACTTAAATTCACTTTCCTCTGCTCAAAAGCATGCGCGCACACAGAGGCGTATGCTGGTGGTATGTCCTTCACAGACAGGTTGTGTGGATTCATTACCTGATGATTGCCCCTGAAGCATTTGGAGGACTTTTGGCAAAATATAATTGCTGGGAAATACGAAAATTGTGAGGCCTTTATCCCTTCATCTTATTAACGATTAAAAATGTGTTAACATCAAAAAAGAAAAAAAAACAAAACTTGTTCATGCCAAACATTATCTCAAATTATGGCTTTATGCAATTTTTAAAGCTTAATAGCTTTGCGAACTAAACTCTATCCCAGGATAAAAATATCCATACAAGATATATTCCACAATAACTAATTCCCCTGCGTAGACAAGCCTTTAAGGCAACAACTCCAAATGGTTTTAAATTAAGTTGTAAATCTTACTAGTCCAGCACACTGCATTCTTGGCATAGCAGTAACCACAACATTTGTCCTGAAGAAAAACACACCGTAGGAACGCTAGATCTACAGCTGGGTTTTAAGCTATACCTTAATGCGTACTAGCTAATACAACTCTGAATTTGATATAGACATAAGCGTTTGCTCTTATTCAGGCTGAGCAATAAGCTACTGCTTGGAACAAATTATTTTTGTGACATGTCTCTCTCCTGGAACTGATAATTATATCATTTAATGCGCGTTAAAGCACGACTAAAAATTCAAATGCAGAAGCATCCCAACATGAAGAGGAGGGGAAGAGCTGACTTCTCCGATTACCCCCCTGTTTCAGTCACCTGGATGCACAGAGGAAATGTGGCAGCAGCTTAGGGACTCCAAACAGCAGCTGCCCATGCAAGGGCTAGGGATTATTTGTTTTGAACAAGTTTCTAAAGGGGAAAGAACAAAAAAATAAGATCCATAAAGAACAGTGTGGATGAGTAGGTTTTACTGGCCACTGGTGATTGCCTTCCTTTCCTTTTTTCAGCATCTAATATGACGCCAACAGAAGCAAGCAGAAATAATGGCCTCTTTAGCTCTAACAAGACCCATCTATCTCCAAGCAGGAGAGATTTCCCCAGCTTTGGTTTAGATGATATCCAGCTACTTCTCTCACAAACAATTTGACTGCTCCGACTCTCTACATTTCAAGGAGAAACTGCTATTTGACATCATGTTTCCATTCCTGTATCAGATGCGTTTTATTCCCAGCAGCCTGGGATACGGCCCCGCACAGCAAGCAGGAGTTGCCAGAAGAGCACAAAGCATTATTTCAGCTGCTGGCAGCTCCAGCCAGTGCTGCTTGCTGGCAGCTTCGAGACAGCCCCTTGCATTAGGGAGCCCTTCCTTCCCTCCCCACAGAGCAAACCCATCTCCCGTGCCCATTCTCTCACCTTTAATTTGAACAGTGGCTGTCCGAGATGAAGACAATCCCTTTACGTTGTGAGCTTCGCAGGAGAACACTGTGCTTTGATTAATACCTGGAGGTTGGCCAAGAAAAGGAAAGGAAACACAAACAGCTATATAATCCAGCTCCAACCGTCGGCAGAATTTCAATTGCGTGACATCCAGCTCATGCTGCACAGGCAGTTGGAGGGCTGAGCTGGGTGCCAGTCAAAGGCACGTGGATTTCAATGTAATTAATGTGCCAACCACATTTTTAATGGAGAGTGTGTGGCAATGTAGAAGAGCTTCCCTTGGAGCTTCAGAAAGCACTGAAAAAGAAGGATGAACCTGGCAGAACAGCAGATCACAGCACTCAGTTTGGAGATGTCCCTTTCTCGCGTGCTGGCAAGCTTCCTTGGAGCAAGGACCATGCAGAACCACGGGTTTGTACAACCCATCAGCACCCCGGAGCTCAGCTTGCCACCTGAGCACCTCTGCAACCTGAAGCACAGCCACCTGGTAGCTGGGCTGGGAGCCCAAGCAGACTTCCAACCAAATATTGCAGGCTTTGAGCTAATGCCCACCTGTCCCTTGCCTTTCATCCAACTTTTGGAGACAAGCAAAGGAAATGGAAGCAAAATGCTACTGCATCTGCATGGAGGCACTCTCCAGGGGTGATTCACTACAAGGGATGGTTATGCACCCTCTCTTTTGTGAGCATCTGTCCATCTGAAGGGCCTGAACATGGCATCATACTGATACCCAGCTGCTCCAAGGTGCATATTGGCATTGTTAATTAATCATGACTGCGACACATTTGCAAAGCTGCCTGGAGAGGTGTGGCCAGCATCCGTTTTCACTCCGCTGGGCTCTATCTGAGAAAAGCTAAGGGTTGGCCCACTACGGGCATGCAGTTCAGGAGGCAAAAGGTCTCTTGGAACTGCAGGAAGTAGCTTGCACAGTGTCCATCTTTGCCTTTCGATTCATCTTCCAAGAGCCTGCAGTTGACAGCACTGCAAAGAAGGTGTACTGAAGGAGAGGAGGGACTGCCATAAAACAAAAGAGTAAAACATTTTGGCACCATCCACTCACCCCAGTGAACCAGAGGAAAAGGCTGACAGCGGGCAGCAGAGCAGAGGAGCACCTGATGCATGAGGCACTCCCAAAAGACAGAAGCAAACACAGTCCTGCCCTGAGGAAAACGCAAAGTACACCACAAGCTAAGAACCCCTGCTCTCCAGCACCATTGTCAGCACTGCTTTCCAAACACAATAGCCCTTTTACCAAACTGACTGCTTGCTGAACAAAGGTTTGCTTTCTGGCTACTACTTTATCATTTTCTTCAGGATTTGATACTTTCTTTAGCTAGCAATGCCTGACCAACCGTAATTTTGACATGCCTTGGCAATCTGACCGTGCAGCTTATGTTCTCCTACATGTTCTCTATGGCAAAGAAAAGATCCACCCAAGGAACATCCCAAAAAGCACTACAGAGTTATATTTCTAAGTTATCCAGAAAAGAGTTTCCATGCTAGAAAACTATTAATTTTGTGTTCTTCCCCCGATTAAATAAAATAAAATGCTAGCACCTGAGTGCATTATAGATGAGCACTCTTCTGCAAGACAGGGTTGGGCATCTCAGCTCCATCAGCACCTGCTGAAGCCGTGTACAAGAGAGGCACAGGTCCTCTTGTCACTAAAAAACAGCTGCACACATCCCCGCTTAATTCTCAGAACAATATTATCCCTAACCAGCAAGGGCTCCTATCTATCTGGAGTGGAAGAGAAAAGGACAAACAAAGGTGCTGGTGAGGAAAATATATAATACCAGTCTATTTGGAGAGTCACTAGGAGCAGCTGCCCTTCTTCAGGCCCCCACATCACTGCTCTACAATGACAAAAATTTTGTGAGGCACCGTGGGGATGAGTTCAGGGGAGGGAGGGAGACCTTTTCTTGTTATCGTCTTTCCCCTCTCCATTATCTGTCTTTTCAGTTTTCATTTCAACTGGCAGATTCTATCATAAGGGAGCAGTTTTCATTTCCAACTTTGAACAGCACCCAGTGGCTATGTAAGAGAGAGAGCAGATGATAAAACCATCGCAAATCACAAACCAAGTTTTGATTTACATACAAATTAGGTTTAAAGGGAAGGCTTAATAGAATTGGATAGCTTGAAGGATGGCCAGAGATTTACAGAGAGAAACTCCCCCTGGGTGTAACTGTATTAACACTGAGGAAGAGGCCCCAGAGATGAATCTGAGTCGTAAAACCTAGCTAGTTCGAGTTTGACTCACAGCCGCTGAGAATAATAGCAGCAAAGAGAAGAAATATCACAAAGGTGTTGGAGAAGTAACTAGAATTAAGTTACCTTTACAAGGTAACAACAGGAATAGCTACAGTCAGTTCCCAGTAGGTGTATGTCATCCTTCCCTGAAAGCAGGCTGAGGAGAGGCCCAAATACCTACTGCCTCCTGAGGTCTCCAGCTGATGCGGGGGGGAAGGCAGTCTTACCATCATGTGCTAGCACCCACTCTGGGGCAAACCTCAGTCTCTGAGGATATCAACCAGCCCACTTTAGCACCAATACAAATGGCCTAGAAGCGTCAAACAATTACATGAGGTGGTCAGGTTTTAGTGATAAGAGCATCCAGCAAGCCTACAAGACCAGAGCAGGGGAGGAGAGCAGAAAGCAGTGTGGGATGTGGCTGTGCATGGGGGCAGGAGGTGGCATCTGTTACATGCAAATGCTTTTAGGTTTCTAAGCCAAAAGTCACCAAGAGAGTCATTTACTAAAGCCATAAACACGCCCCATGAGGTAGAATAACAAAAGAGGGACCCAATGCATCACCTGTCCAGTAGCATCTTTACCACGGTGCCAGCCCCACCCAAGCTCTGCAAAGCCTGCATGCCTCAAGCCAGCAAAAAAATACACTGGGCTATAAGCATCCCTTGAGATGATCTGCCTTCATACGTGATCATGTATGACAGTCTGTGCTTTCAAGGTGCAGTCAAAGACTGTTCCCACACTATGTGGCTACCCAGTGTCACTAGGCATGAGCAGAAGAGAGCTCTCCCTCTCCACGCTTCTGATGCTCAAAGTGATCCCCTGCATTGGCAGTAGCCTTACCTGACACATTTAGGATGGAGGGGGAGATGTCTGGAAGCCCCACTCTAGAGTCTCCCATCCACCAGACAATTGTCACTGGTTCAGGGGGACCAACAGCAGCACAGGCCATATGAAATGGGGCATTAGGGGACACGGATACATCCTCAGGTTCCACAGTAAAGTAGGGTACACCTAGAAAAGCAACAGACAAGTGATAATAACTTGAGAGGCTCCTCCTGTCTCTGTTTGTTACCACTAATACCAGTGCCCAACACTGGACACCCATCTGTCCTGCCCCTATACCTAATCTGACTCTGTCCAAGCCCTTCACAAAATAAACCAGATTACCTTGGGATGTGAATGACCACACACTCCCACTACAAGTCAGTGAGAACAGAGTGCTTTCTTCCTAAAATGCCTTTGAAAAGACTCTTTCACTGAGTCTCCTTCAAAACTCCCCTATAAAGTAGCCTTTAACAGCAGAATTTGCTCAACTTTTCAGTTGAGAAATTGGGAGTTTAAAGAGGAAGCAGTCAGTATCTGTAGCCATGTCTGCCACCACTTTTAAAGGACACCTAACCCAGCTGCAGGTACTTCTTGCCATGCATTAAAAACTGAACTTTGTAAACACGCTGAACTAGCTGCTGTGACAAACCCATGAATGAGGAAAGAATTCCCCTGGTGAGAGGCAGGGATCACTTACACTCTCTCTGCATAATCTAATTGAATGGAGCAGCTGCCCAGCATGCTCAGCACCGAGAGAACCAGGCTGCCCTGAAATTAGGGGTAATTTGTTACAGAGCTAACACGGACACAGCTCTCTCAATAAGTATCTGTTTGCTGCAGTGGCAAAATTCCTGTTGGGTGCAACAGGCCTTGGATCAGACCCACAGGGAGCTGCAGTGCTGCTACCTCAGGTCTTCTCTCAACTGGTAAGAGTTAATGGAGCTCAGCACATCAAAACGTGTGGTTTCTCTTACAGGCAATGCCAAGCCTCTGGTGGTTTCAGTGCTCCCACCTAGTTGCACAAAGTTTCAGCAGCCGTCAGTATCAGTGCTGACTGTGCAGACCAGTTGACACCCACTTCTGGTAACTGCTGGAGGAACCAAGGCCTGGAGAAATGCTGGGCTCCTTTTAAACTCAAGCACAGCTGCCAATGACTGTCTAAACCAAAACAAGAAATAAGATAACCTCAGCTGGAGAAAATGTTTGGAAAACTGCTGATTTACCACTTCACAGAAAGAGGAACCAGCGATACTGGGCATTCACATGCTTCAGGCACACTGTCTGTCCTTGGCCACGGAGACGACAGGCCCGAGTGGCTCCAGCTGGCATGGCACATGCTGAGCACCCCCAAAAGCAGGCAATTAACGTTGGTGCTGAAACATGGATTTAGGAGCCTAATGCTTGACATTCCCCCTGCACTCTGACTGGAAGTGGTGTCCTCAGTCTTTTACTGAGGCCACTGTTTGCATTTTTTAGGTGGCAGTTTATCTGTGCCCTCCTCTCCTCCTTGCCACTTGTCCCTTTAGAGTGGCAGGTAAATGAAAAAAAGCTAACATAGGTCTAGAAATAGGTCACCCAGGAATGACAGCGCCTATCCGTACAAAGGCTAACGCTCAGGACAGGTATATCCATCATGATTCATTGCTGGTTTCTGCTTACATGCTTTGCTTTATTTTTTTATTGCAGTCCTACTTAAACAGTAAAAGTGAACAAACTTTCCAAATACCAGCTGTGACACCTCCACCTGCTTTGACCTCCTTTTCTAAGGAAGGCCCAAGGGGAAAATACCAGCGTCTCTTCTACCCGTGAGCTGGATCCCTGCCTGCTGTCCCTTTGCCATGGTACCCGAGGTAACCTTTCAGGAGGATCCTGCCCAGCTCGGCAGGTTTTCTCACTTTAGGAGCAACTAACCAGACCAGACAAGACCACAATTAAAAACTCTTGTAGTTCAGGGTGTGCAGCTGACTCATCCAGCTCAGGAACTTGCACTACCCCGTCAGGATGTTACCTGGACACCTTGCAGTCTGTGGCACGTTTACCCTCCTAGTTCCTGGTGCAAGCGGCAAGTGCCAGCACCCACACCTCACAGATGCACCATGGAAGCAGTGAGCTGCCAACAGCCAGGAAAGCAGAGGCAAAATAGGGAAATGAGCCTGTGTATTCCCTGTTCCAAGCCCTCTTCCATATCCTTCCCACAGGGACGGCCTTTTTCTACAGCTCAGTTTTCAGACAGCATTAAGGAGGCATGTCCACGTGGTTTGGGCTGGTGTGCTGACTCTGTAGCCACAACAAGGGCCAGCAGCCCCAGGGGCCAGCCCCACAGCCAGGGGTGTAATTTCAGACAAAGTTCTGTAAGGGAGATAATCTTCGTTTTCAGATGGTCCCACTCTGCAGCATGCCTCTTGGATTACATCTCCAGGCATCGAACACTATCATGTTCTTGGTAAGGCCAGAATCTAGTTTCTAAACCAGAAATAGTTTCAAAGTCTTTTTTTTTTTCTTCGTAAATTCTGAGGAGTTTTTCATAAGATCAAACATTTTAGTGGTATCACAGGCACAGTTCAAATACCATCGATACAAATTCTGCTTAGCTCACTTTGAGTTAGATACCAATAGCCTATGCTTGTGTTGTACGGTATACTTGAAGGGTGTCAACACCTACCAAGGGCTGCAGGAGACGAAGGCAAACATCCCCTCTCAGCCAAAGAGAACAATTGCTATAAAAACAGCAAATAACTTCTAGACAAAGCTGGTATGCCCAGGGAAGAAATACATACAGAGATAACAGTGCTGGTGGGACTGATAGGCTTTTGCATTCCCTAGTTTTCTTACGCTAACTGCTGATAGCTTTTTTTTAATCCACCCCTTATCACTACTTGTTAATTTTTATTTTTTCCCCACTGAGTCCCATCTCACATGACTACACGCTCAGTTCAGGTTTAACTATCTTCTGTCATACTTGCTTTTCTCTTAAAAATGACCAGTTACATTTTTAACTTATGGTTCTGTTGTAAGCCTTGGCCTTCATTTTCAGAACTCCCCCTTATCTAGCTGCAACTGTTTTTTGTGACTTTGTTATTTTTTGCCTGCACTACCCAGAAGGGCTCCTTTGTTTTTGAGATTGCTTAGCACACTGAGCTACCCAATCACTTCTAATGCACCCAACACGCAAATGCAGCCACCTCTGGAGGGGGCCATGGTAATTGGAATAAAAATAGAAACCTGCACGAAAGAAAATTTTACGCTGTAAACAGTGTTCTCCAGATGAAACTGCACCTGAAATTTTAGGTGGATGAAACCCTGGAACTCACGGAAGACAGAAGGTAAGCATTCCTCCTCCCACGAGGACTGCTACAAATATTTCCATGGCTCTGGATGAGTGAGACCTGTGCTGTAAAAATGTCACCCAAACCACACCACCTCCTGAGACACACAACCCATGTCCCCTCTTCAAGAGCACCAATTCAGCTCTGGCCCAAAATATTACCAATTACATCCAAAAATCCAGCTCTTGCTGCAAATACACCGTCCCTCTCAACTGTCTCACCAAATATTACACTATCCCAGTACTACCAGCTTCTGAGGATCTAAAATGATCATGGGTCAAGGGAAATGAAACTAGAGGCAATGAGAAGCCATCAATCCACTCTGCCTTGGGTAACTTTTGGACAATCACCTACAACTTCCTCTTTATCAGACAAGACTAGGCAAAACAGTGCAACATGAACAGTCATGGCTGTGAGGCACTGATGTATAACACTTCTACTGAAACTCTCAAAATCAGGCTAAAGCTGTACTTTGCCCTCAAAGAATTGTTTGACCGATACATAGAAACAGCTGTGGCCCTGCCTTGAGAAGAGGGTTGTACGAGATGATTCTCATGGATCCCTTTCAACCTAAACCGTCCCGTAATTGTATGAATTGTTTAAAGATCAAAGCAACAGTGGATTGAGGGGCTGGAAGGAAATGTGTGTGCATGAAAGTGTTGCCCAGAGAAGCTGTGGATGCCCCATCCCTGTTGGTGTTCAAGGCCAGGCTGGATGGGGCCTTAGCCAACCTGGTCTAGTGGGTGGCATCCCTGCCTATGGCAGGGGGATCGGAAGTAGATGATCTTTAAGGTCCACTCTAACCCAAGCCATTCTATGAAACAATCTTTCCCTTGCTTCCCAATGTGCCAAAATAAATCCAGAAGGCTAACACACTGACAGCTCCTTTCCTTGAAGCTACTCTCCTATCATTTCTTATCTGCCCTATAGTGATCTCACTGCAGTTATCAGGAATGATTCAAAGCTAAGAGGCCTGTCACTTCCACCTCACTTCCACCTACAGTATATTGTTGGGTCAACCCTGAAAGGAAACCAGCACTACTACTACTCCTTACCTTCCACTATGAGCCACACTTGCTGTGATTCTTCCTTCTTCCCCCCGTTCTCAACCTGGCACCAGTACTTCCCAGAATCTGTCCGCTCGACGGATTTCAAGCTGAAAAAAGTCAAAAGCCATATCGATATTTTACGTGGATAAAGCATGTTTTTGCCCCAAAGGACCCTCCAGCATTTGAAAAACCAGATGCACGGACAACACCCACTGAAATGCCGCCAGCCCTAGGGAGGAAGGCAAAGCCAGCCAGCACAAAGCACGCGGCAAAGCAGGGGAGAAAGGAGGCTCCTCTAGGGTGGATGGAAAGAATCCTCAGCAGAGCAGACAGCCTTCCTCCAAAATGTGCTCGCAGGAAACCCGTAATTTGTCCTTTGAGAGTAGGAAGGGGTTGCTCATCTCCTTGACTCTGAATTGTGACTCTAGCTGGTCTTCAAGAGCTGCATCTTAGCCTACAGCGCCCGAGCTAGTGGGAAACTCCAAATCACATGCTTCCAACGAGCCTGAATGTTTTGCTTTGGTTAGGTGATAGGACTGCCTCATATGGGAATAAATGGGTCAGAAGAGGTCCCCTCTCATTTCAACTGTGCTTAGTGTTATTCTTATCCTAAGAGCATTTCACACCACAAAACTACTTGGGCCTTTCGGTTGGTGATTTCAAAGGGGTTATGCTGGCGTCCAGCACAGGGCCTCACACCACAAACCATTCTACCCGTTCTACATCCTCCCTTGCTCAGCAACAACTCTCCTGAGAAGATGCATTCAAGCAAGGGAAAGCAGTCACAGGGACTGAGCAGTTCAGCAGAGAAATTCTCTTCCTCATTCCACCACTGGGTATCTGCGGTACGTCAAGTGTCTCTAAGAGCATGAGGTGAATAAGGGCAGAATTTGGGACCAAAGCTACAAGTTCTCAGCTACCAAAGGCACCAGTGTGACTCTGAGTGCCCACCAATGTACAAATGCTAATTGCACCCCCCCCCCACCCCCCGCCTCGGGATGCACAGCAGATTTGACGCTGGCTTTTCTAATGCTAGCGGTCCATCTTGGGGAAGGGGAGGAATTTCTCAGATGGAAGACTGAACAGGGAGAGCATTTGCTGAAATGCACAAAATGGTCCTGCTACAGCCTGATTTTCAGAGCTGTACCTTCAACAGGAATCAGCTGTCCTGCCCATCCAGCCACATGTTCTGAAACAGCGATTGCAGTGGAGAGTCACACAGCGGGTGGTAGAAATGATCACTTTAGTAGGAGAAAGGAAAAAGGAGAGAAATATGGGCACATCTGGATTTAGCACCCTAACTTAGCCCTGGGGCTGCAGGAAGTTCTCAGTGGAGAAAAACAAGATGTGAGAAGACTGACAGTGGCAAAGCAGAAAAGGGAGAAGTAAATGATATAGATTCAAGACAAACTGTTTCCACAACATAACGTTATGCAACAGTTTTGCTAGGCACCGATTTTTTTCCTACCAGAACATTTATTACAGACAGGCTCTATCACAGAGACTTCTAGTTGCTAGAATAGGAGACTCCATGCAACGGCAAGCCAAGAGACCTAAGAGGAGATGAAGCCTGAGCTCACAGAAGAGTGATTCTCAGCCAGTCAATGGTTTTGAGCCCTCACAGCGACGGCACGCTTGCTTGTACAAGCTCCTTTTATGCATAGATAAAGAGCCAGAGGAGAACCTTGGGTCTTGTTTAGCCTGCTACTTCCAGAACTCACCGACATCCACCTTCTGCTGCAGTAAGGGCAGAGAGAGCTGCTTTGCAGAAGGGAGTTTGTGAGCCTCTGAGCAGGGCAGGCTTCATATCACTTGGCGTAAATATATAGGGAAAGTTTCTGCAAAATAATTTGGGGATGGTTCAGGTGCCAAATGCTCCTTCACAAAGAAAGGAAGGGGACGGAGTCCTGGGAGTCTCATTTCAATTAGCAAGCCTCATCCCTCAGGCAGACTGACAGCTCAAGAGAGAAAGAGAGCAGAATGAGTACGAGAGAGAAAACCTACACATCAGACCTTAGTCTTCCTGCTGCACAGCAGAGCAAGATGAACAAACACGGCAAGAACACATCCTTTCACCTTGCAGTCACGTCTCAAGCATCACAAGTGTTAGCAAAGCACCTGTCACCAGGGTAGTCAGAAAACCAATACGGCTCTAGTGCATCATCTCAGCCCTCAGTGGCTTCAGTTCTGCTCTCAGTTATGCCCTTGCCACACACTGAACTGCAGACCTGAGGACCCTGCCACGAAGAGGTCACCGCAGTTACATAGCTATAGCTGACAGCAGAAAATTGTGCAATAGATTCCATGATATTCTTCCTTCTCCGCATCTGTTGTACCTGAGGAAGCCGATCCAGTGCTCTTCATCTACTGGAATGTACACCTGGTCTACGCTTTGCACCACTGCTCCGTCCTTGATCCACAACATCTCGGGATCTTCCATTCCCTCGAGGCTGCAATTTAGTTTGACGGGTTGACCCTGGGACACCTTTAATTTGATTGGAGATCCTGTAAATTTCATACCTAAAAGAAAAATACTACTCCGCCCCACCCCCAGAAGAAGGGGGGTTGGAGTACAGCAAATTACTCCAAGTCGGTGGTCTGGAATTACATACCCTACCGGCACGCACTGCAGAGAGGTCTGTGGGCCTCGCCTCTGCCTGCCTGTGCCTGCTAAGCAATAATCACAGGCAAGCACTGAAATCGCAATAGCTGCAGAGCGGTGGCAGCTCAGTCTGCACGCGGGGCTTTTCTCAACTCCGTGATCGCTCATGTAGCAGCAGGGTGAGCTTCTGCAGAGCAGTGCCCGGGCAGAGCCCACCACAAAGGCTGGGAGATTCGCCATGATCCGGCCATGCTGACCATGTTCTCAACGTGGTACCACATCTCCCTCTCGCATTTCAGCTACGGTGCTCCCGCACCGCTAAGAAATCATCGCACTTGCTCCATTGTATGCATTTGTAAAGAGCTGGGACACAAGAAAGAATCAATTATGCCACGTTATTCAGCGTACACGGTTCCTCTGCATTACAGAAAGCTTCCCTGCAATTTACAGAACCTGTGAAAGCAAAGCCTGTTCTACAGCACCTCGCCAAGGAGCAGAGATTTCTGTCGCGTGATGTGGGCGTGCACTCCAGCGAGCCTCCCTGGGTCCAGCCGAAGGACCACGCCGCGCTCAGAGCCACGGAGCCGCGACTCCAAAGCAGCAGGACCCCAAAGCAGCAGGACCAGCACCAAGGGAGCTGCTCAGGTCCACACTGCCACAGATGCGATCGGAATCTGGCCCGGAGCATTGCTGTACGTGTGGGTGGATGGGGAGTGTTTCCCTCAAGCAGAAGTGAATCTATGGAATGTGTTACCATGAGAAAACACGGAAGCCAGCTGTATAAGCGCATTTTAGAAAGACAGCAAATAAAGGAGGAACCGGAGGATCAAAGGAGACCGTGGGAAAGCAGGAACGTGGAATATAAATGTAAAGCTAGTTTTGTTAGGGAGAGTGGCCATTTCCTACGCAGTGGCACAGGACTGACAGACCAGAACAGGTTTTGCCCAGCTCAATATTAAGCCCTAGCAGTGGCTTCCGCATACTTCAGGGAAAAACACACACAAAAACAAAACAAAACAAAAACCCCAATTCCATCACTCCACTGCTCTGGTGCAGCCACAGATCACCACTGTGCATTCCAGCTTCGTGCCGGTCACTGGCCGGTCAGCTACAGGACGCCTTGCTACCATACACAACATCACGTGTGAAATCCAGAGCGCCAAGTAAGCAGCCCTGTTGCTCTCGCGCTCTGTTACAGCCTGAGCAGTGACCAGACACGGAGATGCCCCGTGTCCCACTTCCCCCTCGCCAACACGCCACCCTCCCGCGGGGGCAGCAGCTCCCGCCGCCACCAGCACCCCGGGAGCAATCCCGAACACCGGCAGAAGGACTTCGTGCCTCTTTCTAATGAGATCCCCCAGCCTGTTCCCAGCTGGTGTCCAGCAATCGGTATTTCCGCCTTTCTGCCTGCTGCTGTTAATTCAGCACATTGACAAAAGGCACAGCAAAACTGGTAAGGCGATCGTTTTAGGTTAGTTGCTGCAGCTGGTTTGCTGGGCTAAGGATTTAATCACCTTGGGTGAGGATGATCTAATCTTGCATTACTTAACTCATCTGTAACACAAATTACACGTCCCAGTGCGTGCCAGAAAGCATCCTCCCTTCCACCACTCACAATATTGGAACAAAACATGAAAGCTTCACAGCAGCTCTCAGTATTACAGAAAACTAATGCAGCCAGGTTGCTAAAGGCACACGTAAATTGACAGACACTCTCATTACAGGTGCCTTAATGGAAAGGCAAACTACTTGGCTTTCCTCAGACTGCTCTGCTGAAGAGTTAGCCACAAATTAAACAATGAAGTGTCATTAGAGACCTTTTATGGTTTCAGTTCCCATACAAATTAATGCTGGAGGAAATTAATATACAGCAGGAGTGTTCAGCCTAAGTTGTAATTCTCCACGTTGCCTAATATAAGCCTTCTGTCAAGATCAACTGAAGGGAAGAAATACAAATCAGGTGGTTTTTTTTAATAAATTCACCAGTTTTTGACAAAATTCAGCTTTAGCTGCAGCGTCCCTTCCTGCAGGTATCTGGAAAAGGCTCATAGGAGGTCAACACTGATTTTAATTTCCACCTTTTCCTCCTTCCACTCTCCCACTCACGATTTCTCATCCGATAACATTCTCGCCAGCACAAGGCACAATCTCGCCCAAATAGGTTCCCCCAAGCCTACCTGGAGCAGCCGCAGGAGCCGAGACGTACAGCTGGCTGCTCGGAAATACAATTACATCGCCCTTCTGGTCAGCCCCTTGTCGGACAGAAGGGACAGCAGCAGAGCGCGCCGCTTGCTTGTCGCGGTACGCAGCGGATCGCTTTGTTTTGCCTTTTCGCTCCTGCCACCTCGGAACGTTTCGAGCGCCGGGCGCAGACGCGCGGTCCCGTGAAGTTATTTCTGGAGCGGGGACGGAGGGAGCTGCGGGAAGCCTTGCTGCTCCTCGGGCTCCTTCCGACGCCGGCCTGGCCGCCCGCTGCAGGCTGCCCGGCCTCCGCAGCCTCCCGGGGGGCTCAAACTTGGGAAACGGCGGCTCGGAAACGCGGCTGGGGAACGCACCGTGCCCGGCTTTCCCCCGGGCTGACCGGATCGCTGCCGCCGTGTGCGGGCAGGGCACCGAGCCTCGCCGCTGCCCCGCACCCGGGGCTCCCGGCTCTGCCCGGCCTCCGCAGCCGGGGGCCGCCGAGCCCCGCGGCCACCTGTAGCCCGCCCCGAGCCCCCCCGTCCCCGGAGGGCCGCCAGCGCCTCACCTGCCGCGGCGGCGCCGTCCCGGAGCGCCGCAGCCCAGAGTCCCAGCAAGAGGAGGCGCGGCAGAGCCATGCCCCGCTTCAGCTCCATCGCTCCCGCACCACCATCGTCCCCCGGCTCCTCGGCTCCGCCGGGCTGCCCCGGGAGGCTGCGGGGAATCTCCAACTTCTTTCCGGCGGCGAGCAGCGGAGCGGAGCGGGCGCGGGCGCCGGTCCCGGTGCCGGGCGGTCTCCCCCTGCCGGCGCGCAGCCGCTCGGCGGCTCCTGGGCCGAGCCCGTCCCTCCGCCGCCGCCGCCTCCTCGGCCAGGAAATGGCGGTGCCGGGCGGCCGCGGCGCGCTGGGCTCCCCCTCTGACATCACGTCATGAATATGCAGCAGCGGCCCCCGGAGCCCAAAGTCACCGCCCCGCCGCCGCCCCCGGCCTCGGGCGGGCAGAGCCTCAAGGGGGGCTGCGGGCAAGGGGGGGCTCCGAGCCCGATAACCGAGACCGAACACCGAGCCCGGGGGTTCCTCAGGGCGGGGGGACACGGGAGGTCGCTGATCTCCCGCCCTGCATGTGGCCCGCCTGGCCCCGGGCTCCTCAGGAGCCCTCAGGCACCCACCTGCCCTCGAGGGGAGCAGGGCTTGGGGCCGGCCCCCACAGCCATGGCTGTGAGGGGATCCCCAGACCCCTGAGGCATCCCTGACCCCCTCGGCCTCCCCTGCCCCCGAGCCTCGCCAGCCAGCGCCCCACAGGCTGCATGGCCGCCCCAACCCTGTCCCCCCATCGGGATCCACGTCCCCTTGTCCTCCTTTCTGCTGGTGCAAGGGCAGGGAGAGGTCTGAGGAAGGAGAACTCCGCTCTTACAAAGTTACCAGCGTGGTGTAGGGAAAGTCACTGGCAATTAAAAAAAAATGAATATATCTGGCACTGTCTGTAGGAATTATGGTGAGGATCTCAGTTGAAAGACACCATAAGGAGCAATGTCGTTACAACACAGTTTTCAGCTCCGCAATAGCAACCAGCATACGACACTTACCTAGCGGCTCCCGCAATACTCCGCAAACCTGGATAAATAGAGGAGTGCGAGGAAATAGTGTTATTCCCGTTAGGTGAATAGAGAAACGGAGGCACAACAAGGTCGCGTATTTCCCTCCCGAGTCATAGGCTCTGATCTTTTTGTTTTTCTTCCCCAAAGCCATTTGCCTTTCTGATAGGAATTCCTAGGATATTGGAGCAGGGCCAAGGGGATTTCATGACTGGAATTAAAATGTCACTCCCTCCCAAGTTCCTCGCTCTGCAAGGAGGAGACACTGACAAATCAGCCCCCGGAGAGCGTGCGGCAAGCCTGGGTGCTCTCGGGTATGGGAGGCACTGACATCCCCTTCACTGAGACCGTGACAACTCTGGGGCTCAGAGGTGCTGTGCAGGTGGTTGCTAAAAGCTTCACGCGCAGTCGCTGTCGCTGCTCTCTCCCCCGTGTATCCGTATATACCCATCTGTCGAAGTGCACTGCGTGGTTCGGCGCTTACTCATATGGAGAGCGCCTTCTAGAAAGTAGCTCCTTCTTCAGCTTTTAGTTGCCTCGTGAGAAAAGCAGTGGCCATTGCAATAACGCTGCGTTTCTACGGCATTGTGCTGCCGAGGGTTTCAGGCAGATTTACAATTAGAGGCTTACGGCACTATATTGGCCCTGTGGGCACAAGGAATGTGCTGGTTTGTGACCAGGAGCAAGGAGGCAACAGCAATGGTGGAGACTTGACCAAGACCATGGGGGGAGGCAGTGGCAGAGGGAGGCTGGCCTCCGTGCTGCGTGTCCGCAGCATGCCTAGATCTCAATGGGCACAGTGTGCTTCGCCCAAATGTCGTGTGTGACCCTCCCAAAGGCTGAAGGGGAAGGGGATGGAGAAGGGAAAGGGAGCTTTTATCTGCCAAGGGGACCTTGAGATGGGAACTTCTTGCAGAATGACACAGGCCAGGCTCTGAGCTGGTGTAAGACAGCAAAGCTTTGCTGGAAACAGAGGAACAATGGGAATTTTCACTAGCAGGGGATCTGGCTTCAGCTCTTCTGAGAAGGGCTTTATGTCAACAGCGAGAGGCAGGAAGAGCCATATGAAAATTGGACCAAGATCCTGCATGCACTGCCAGTTGGAGTGCAAACTGCTGTGGGAAAACTTACAGAGGAGTGCTATATTACCATGCAGAAATCAAAGGAACTGGCGATTCTGAAATGCTTTTAGGAACTGAAGGAAAATAAACTCTCCTGGCCATTCATGTCGCTGAATTAAGTGACACGGCTTTGTTCTGCAGGCTGTGACACCAGTGACAGTGCTGCTGTGAGCAGGCAAAGGACAAATGCAGGGGCTCACAAATAATTTGGTGCTTTCTTCTTTTCCTTACTTTTGCTGCTGTGACAGTGTGTTGCCACCTCTCACCAGACTTGCTGGGCAGCGTAGGCATGCTTGAGAATATGCCTAAGAGCTACACAGTAACCAAGAGGTGAAATCCCCATACTGAGAGACTTCTGAAGACACAGGACAAAGAAAAAGGCAGAGAGCGAAAGAGGGAGGCAAGGAGGCAGGGTGGGATTTGCTGGACTTCCTCATCTTCCTCTGCTTTTCAGCCTTTTCTAGTTATTGAAACCCATTGGGACAAGGATAGGTTGGCCCATCCCTCTCTCTTCAGGGTGAGCCAGTGCTCCAAAACACCCATATCAGAAGCCACAGACCTAAAAGGTCAGCAAAAGTGGCTTGCTTGTGCCACTGCTCCATTGCCAAAATAGTCTGCAATTGGACACAAAATCCCCTTGTTTTGTGTAAGGTGTTTCCACAGAGCCGCCAGATTTGAGAGCTTGTCCTCTTTGTCCTCTGCCTCAGGATTTAAAGGGCAGCAGTGTCCCCTCCATCATTAGGGGACTGATCCATCACATCAGGAAGCTGCAGCAATGGCAAGAGTGACAACGACGTGAGGTCCAAGGGTTGGCAGGAGCAGCCCTGCCCTGCTGGGTAGGAGTCCCAGGATGACTGCTCAAGTGTTTCCTGAGCGGGTCATCTGCAGAAATCAGCTTATTCAAGCCCAGGCCACTATGGGAGCTGCTCCCAGCTTTCCAGTTACCACCACCAGTGGCTACAGCAAGTAAAAGGAGGGAGCTCCAGCGGGGTGGGGAGGGGGACTTTTGCAGCTCAAGGAATACTTCTCAAATAAATTCCCCAAGGTTGGGCCAGATCACAAGGAGCAAGGAAGTAGAAACCCTCTGGGCTTTTGAGAGCCACTGGATCTTTTTTTTTTTTTTTTTTTCCTTTTGAGGACACTGCAAAGGTTAAACTTGGCATAAACTGTCTCCATTCTCTGCCCTACCCATCGTAATAATGGGATTGCTAGAGCTTGTTCATGTCGGATAATAACACTGTTTAACGTGGCCACTTCTGAGGACCCAAATATAACACTCAGTCCTGAAATACATATGGGACCCAGCTGGCTATGCCAAGACCTTGGACATGGCATTTAAAGTTGCAGGTGGCTGCAGCAGCTACTTGAGAAGACTGAAATGCTCCCTGACTCTGCCCGGGGCAAGCTTGCCATAACTGAGTTCTGCTGCTCGTTTGAGATTTATCCGAGCTGCATCCGAACTCTGTTCTCTTTTAATTTATATTATTCTACCATCTCTTCCCTTCTCCTTTCTTGTCTTCCTCCCTAACACCTCCTTCAGTCAGTAGCAGTGTTGAAATATTCCAGCCTCTGTGTTTCTTGAAGCAAGCTTCAGCCTCCTCCAGCTCTCAAATCTTCCATATGTGCTGGTTTAAACTTTCTGTCTGAGTGAAGACAAGGGGAGGGAACCATATGAAAGACTTGCATTTACTCCATCTTCAGAATAAAAGTAAATCAGAGATGAGTCTGAGTCTGGAGTTCGGGTCTGATCCTTTCTTCCTTCCCAGACTCTTGGCTGGGGGACTGGGACTTGGTCATTGTGGGGTGGATCTAAGTCTGGATTTTTTTAATTTTCTTTTTCTTTCCTAAGTTTGACATTTATCCATTTAAGGATTTTGGTCCCAGTCCAACAATAATCATTACCCTGAGCCCAAACCTGATTCTTCCATGTGTCTGGGTTGGTTATTCTTTTTTAGAGGTGATAAACTAACACATCGTATGTGTTATCTATCTTTTGCAATAAATGCCAAGCTGTCAGAATGAAAATGTCACATAAATCATACATAAAGTATTTACATTAAAAAAGATTGACTCATACAAATTTAAACCTTTCTGATGGTGCCATCCTTCACAGCAGGTTAGCCAGGTATTGCCGATGTGAAAGCAATGTTTCTATCTCCGGAGTTGAAATAAAACACAGTGCATCAAAACGGAGTCATCAAACCAAAACAAAATATATTTAACATGGTGCAACAGTCAATGCCATAAGAAATCACCATATAAGTATGCAGTTATATATACTCCACACATACTGATATGACTTTACAAATCTCATATTACACATAGATACACACAGAACTGACTCGGGAGGAAGCATTTGTTGCCAGCCCCTTGGTTCCTTACCTACTTGCTGTAGGGAGTTATGACGCTTTCTTTTCGACATTTACTGTATTGCGATTGTATTGCGCTCTCCTGCGAGTCATGGTTGATGCCCATCTCTGCCATCCACATGATGAAATGGTACAGAGCTTGCTCAGCGCATGGCTGTCCCTTGCGGGACAGAGGTTTGGCAGCCTGCAGGGTCCCTGATGGGTCCTGGGCACGGCCAGGAGCTCCTGGGTCAGTCCCTGGCTCTTGGGAGGACTCAGCTGGTTCTGCCAGGACTGGTCACCTCCTGGATGTGACCCTGCTGAGCTGATCTAACAGGTTACTGAAGGCTCTGCACCTGCTCATGGGGAAGCTGTGCAGGAAGAGCCTCTGAATTACCAGTGGGTGGGTTGTGGTGGGTTAACACCACGTTTACCTTTCCCTCCCTGGCCCCTCTCTCCTTTGCCAGCCCTTGCAGCTCTGAGCAAGTGGTAGGAATGAAATAACCACAAACCTGACCTACAGTCCTAAAAATAGTGGCACTAACAGGGCACTGATCTACATTACGGCTCTCGACGACTGCTAACACTGGTGGAGCTGAATGAGGTTAACTACAGCTGGAAATGCAGCAGCATCTCTGCCACAGACCAGGCAGGGCAAGGTTAGCAAAGGGCATGCTTTTTGCTTTATTCATGTGTCTCACTAATCTGTGGTGAAAGTCTTCAGCACTTCTCAGGGGCATATCTTGTGGCTGTGTCAGTGGTCAGTGAAATGTGTGCTGCAAATACCTAATTTTTGGGCAATGGAAGCCAATTACAGGCTGAAAGACACCTGGCAAAACCCCAGAAAGACCCCGTGAAAAATTGGAAAGCAGAAATGAGAAAACCGAAATAGGAAGATAATGGTAGAGAGAGAAGAGAAAGTGACTGGTGAAAATAAAATTTTAAAAAGCTTTGTTTGGGGTTTGCTGCAGGTAACTCAGAGCCTGTGGATCTGAATTCTCCTCCTGACTTGACATTGACTGGCCGCAGGCCTTTCAGTGCCTCGCTTGGCATTGCTGTCTCTGAGTTTCTTACCTTGCAGGGCATCCAAGAGGGCAAATGCACTGCAAAACACGGGCTTTATGAATCCTCCCGTAGAAACAGCTGTCAAACACTGTGACTGAAACGTAAAGGAAAGAGTGGGATGGGAGAAGAGGCACAGACCCAAGGAACAAAGAAATAGTGAGGAGTAAAAGAGCAAAAGGAAGAGGGGATAAATGAACAGGAAGACCAATGGGAGAGGAAAATAAGCTTTGGAAATGAGGTTGGCCACTTGTCAGGGTGACCATATCCTCGTGCGATGGCAGGTTTTGAACTGAAATCCGCAGCTTGTCCTGCAGACTGACGTTTGCAGGCTGTGGCATCTCTGCAGCCACCACAGTTAAGCTGCCCCAGGGCAGAGGAGCCGAGAAACCATGGGAGCCCATCACAGAGACGTTTCCAGACAGGAGGAGCGTCTGACGTAGAAGTGCCGTCTGTCGTGCCCCTCTGGCCTGTGCACGATCAAGACAGGGAAGAAGCGGGCGTCATGGTAGGTTGGGGGGTTTTCGTTGACAGCCAGCTGGCTGGAGTAGGAGCAGCACTGCTCGTCATGGCAGCCCCGGTCAGCGATGCTGCTGCTGCGGCTCCTCCAGAGGCCTGTCCTGTGGGAGCCGTGGACACGGCAGAGGGAGAAGCGGCTGGTGTTGAGGGACAGGCGGGAGTTGCCGCTGCAGCTGTGGAAAGCGTGGCGTGAGAAGATGGAGGAGGTGCTGGAGGTGCGGTTGCAGCGCTCGCAGCCGTGGGCCGCTTCGCTGTACCGACACACTGTGTAGCTGTTGTACGCCGGGGAGTCGGCCAGGTCCATCAGCATGGCCTCCGAGTAGCTGGGGATCAGCTGCCGGTTGGTGCAGATGTGCCACTCCAGCTCTGTGCTGTCCTGCGTGGCGTCTCGGGGCATGCGGTACCTGTAGAGGGGCTCCTCCATCGCAGTGGGTGCCGTGTACTCCAGGCCCAGCAGCTTCTCCACGTGGTAGTGGACATACGCAGTCCGATACTCTATGAGTACCCTGAGTGGCCACGAGATCATCAGGATGGCAGCCACCCAGAAAGCATAGTGGGACACGTACCATGGGAGGTGATCCGGGTCCCCGTAGGCCATCATAAGCTCTTTAAAGTCCACGTTTTTGAGCTGCATGCCTTCCCTCACCTCCATGTAGTCATCCAGACCCTCAATCTCTGTGAAGAAGTGAGCTCTCTGGGTCAGGTAAGAGTTCTCAGACTCAATGTTGGCAAAGCTGAAGCATTTGGTGAACCTCAGCTTGGTGGCTGTGTAGCTCTCCAGGCCCAGGAGCTCCTTGGAGATGTCCTTGTACCCACAGTGAGAGTAATCAAACTCAGCTTCAGCCACATGGGTGTTGACCCTTTCGTGATAGACTTGCGTAGTGGTGTAGGCATCGCCATTGCGGTACCGGGTCACCTGCCGGGTTCGCCGCACGAAGTGGTAGCTGATGGCCTTCCACCAGATGCATGGAGTGGCTTGCTGCATGCGGTTGATGCATTCATAGACGCTGTCCACATCCGCCTTGTACTGCAGCTCTCTCTTGACGTGGCAGTGCCAGCACTCCACCAGGTAAACCACGTAGAGCATGGAGAGGAAGGCCAGTGGGATGTAGACATAGCCGTCTGAGCAGGGGCTGTCGTGGTAGATCATGGACTTGCCCTTGAAGGAGCTATCGAAGCTGAGCTTGGTGACCCGGGCCAGCTGACACCAGGCCACCGCTCCCAGGCAGCCGTACATGAGGATGGAGAGGAGGAGGCATTTCCAGTGGGACTCTCTGCACATGCAGGCACTCAGGGACTGCTTCACGGGGCGTTGCTTTGAATCACACCAACGGGGATGGGGGGAGAAAGACAAAGAGAGGAACCTGTCAGTCACACTGCTTTACATAGCACACACATGGTGCCTTTTGCTTTCCAGACTGTGTCTGGGTTCACTCTCGACTGCCTGAGGACTGGGACACCACCCTACTTCACAGAAACGGGAATATAAACCGCTTTTCCAGAAACACTGGGGCCTCTGTGGGGGCAAGACAGGCCCCCACACCCTCCACCATGCAAGGAGCCAGCACCCGCCCTTGTCTACACACCCTCCTCTGAGGCCAAGAGGACTTCACAGCAGGTGACCCGGTCAAAAGCACAGGGCTGTGGGCTTGCCCTGTGATTTGGGGGGCTCCTGCACCATGCTGCCAAGGGGGCAAGGAGCAGTGTCCTTGGTGGAGCCACAGCCCCCTGGGTCGCACAGCACAGGGGACCAGCGCCTGGCAGAGCCGGAGCTGCCGCCTGAGTCAGAGCTGACTCAGCCCCAGCCCTGAAACCTACCGAGTGATCGACACCATTCTCTTGGAGGCGAGCCATCAGGAAAATTACCAGATTCAAGCACATTTATTTGAAAAAATTGTCAGGAGTACTGCACAGTGCAGTATAGCTGCAGGCTGGTTAGAAGACGAGCTCCTACCTAAAACACCTGAGTGGTTTAAGCATTAGAGCTAAGGGTGTATGAGTGAACATCTAAAATGTAGCAGCACATCCCTTTCTTTCAAGTCACAAAAGTCAGGCTGGAAGTGGAGGGGGAGTTTGCATTCTTGTACTCCCGCTGTGCTCACTGAGACGATGTGATTGCAGTCCTTACCCCAGCGATGTTGCAGCGAATCAGCTGCATTGTCATGCTATGTTGGGCTATAATAAAAAAGGCCAAATCCAGCCAAGCAGCTAGCAGAAACAAAGTTGTCTTTCTGCAAAGAGCAGCAGCAGCATGGGTTACACTCCTGGCTGGCAGCTGCTGGTCCATAGAAAGTACATGACATGTGGAGGGCTGAATGCATTTCTCTCATCACCACCATCCTTCACTTCCCCCTAACTCTGAGAAAACGACAGCGAGAAAGCAGTTACATGCTGATATTCGTGCATCATCATGCCCTCTGCTGAGCCTGATTTTATGCAAAAATAGAAGCATGCTGCTACTCCTTCTCCCAAGGGGCCACCATGCATCAAACTACTGCATAGACACCAGCAGATGCTAGGTTTGAGAAATGTCTTCTCTTTTTCTCCAGAGATAAAGTTCTCACCCAATATAGCTTGCTCAGACCCAGAGTAGTTAGGATTCAGCAAGTAAGCTTGAACCAGCGAAGAGTTTAAGGACCAGCGTCTTATGACTCAGGAAATAATAGCGTGGCACCACTAGAAAGAATTTACTGTTCTCTCAATGAGATGGAAGCATTGGCACCTAACCTTGCAGGGCTATCAGATCAGGTTTAATACTATTTAATACTGCCTTTTTTTTTTTTTTCTGCGAGAGAGCCACTTCTAAGTAACTGTAGAGGTTTTTATGATTCGTTTTGAGCACTGCCAAATAGACTACACAGGGTTAGGTTTTTGATTTTGTAGCATCTAATCTGATGCTGTGTAAGTGCAGAGTAATTTTATTTATTTTAGGGAGCTACACCATTCATCTTCAGCAACTAAGGGCAGAATTTGGCCCATGATTCTTCCTGATGCATCCAGAAGAAACCTACAAAGAATTTCTATTCTGATCCCAAGCCTTCTGTATATATTTGTGACAGAATGAAGAATAATTATTTTGGACTGTGTTCTCTTTACTAAGGTCATTACTGAAACAGTGGCCAGAATGGATGCAGAGGAGCTAAACAGGGCACCGTACATAACACCTTTTCTGCACGTAGGGCAGAGAAAAGACCTTAGTATGGGAAAGAATAAGGCTGTTTTCCCTAGCCTTTGGCAGGAAGCCTTGTGGAAGCAACAAAGTGGCTTCAGGCAGTCCCCAAATCAGCTGAATACTATCTATGGGAGTTTTGGGGATGAATTCCTGAGTCTACATGCAGTCATGAAGAGTTTCATCTCTTGAAACTCTTGTCAAATACCCATTGCTCTGTCCCAGTGCCATTACTGCTCTGACGTAGGCTTCTCCCCAGCTGCATGCTGGCTGTCCTGGCTCCTGGGGACTCTGCCAGGAATCTCTGTCTTTTGTTCTTTCTCTTGACTTTACATGGAACTAGAGTTTTTGAGCACTGTCATAATGCAAAAATATGGACTGCAATGAAGAACTTCAAACCTCCAGCCTTTTTTCCCCTGAAGGTTTACTGAGGTGAAGAAAACTGCGAGTGAAACTCTCTACTCCAGTCACTGGGATGGAGCAGGAGACAGCAGGGCAGAGTCCTATCATGGGAACTGAAGTCCATACTCAGCAAGTTGTTTTCACAGGTACATCTCACACGAATAGAATCTGGTTAATACTCTGCAGAAATGCCAAGGACCCAGCTAAGGATGTCTAGCAGTCAGTTATAATGTAAGGTGTGTGCTTAAGTACTCCAGGAACCCCAATCCTTTCCAGAACCCATTGAAAGCACTCTCAGCCTGGCCCTGCATGCAGCCATGCAAGGGCTGTCCCGTGTCAGTTAAGGTACTGTTTGCCAGAGGCACTGCAATCCCCACCTTTCCTTTTTCTCCCTTCCCTTTGCCTAATAAACTTCACTGCTCTCTGAAGCTCTGTAGTCCAACTTGCAGCCCACAGGTTGGCTCCTACCCAAGAACTGATTCAACCAGCCCTGCTGGTTAGGGTTATCAGTGGCCATACTGGAGCCTGAGAGCTGGCAAATGCCTCCTAACGTGCTTAGCCCCATGAAATGCCACCCCAGCTTTGGGGAAAGAGGTGGCTGCGATCTCACCAGTCTCAGAGCAGCACTGGCCTGAGCTGGCAGCAGCTCCAAGGCTTGCAGGTCCAGGTCTCTGTATGCATCCTGTGGAGACACATCAAAAATGGCCTTCAGATACCTGCACTGAGAGGGCTGGATCTGCCCGAGCTGGGGTACCTACACCGTTTTCACTGCAGCTTGTAAGAAATGCAGCTTCTCTCCTTCCTGCGTTAGTGAGGCCACGCAGCTGTAGTGTCCACTGGCAGATCTCTCGGATGAACACACACCTATAGTCCAGCTCAAGAGGGCCTTGGTGCCTATAATCCATTGGGAAAACCATGATTCTTTTCTTCTGACCCACCTCCTCATACCCTCCTTTGCTGCTAACCAGACCTCACTCTTTGCAGTCCTCAGGTATAAAAGGTTCTCTCCTCCAGGGTCTGCCCCTTCGGCTGTCCCTCTCATTTTACATCCTGACTATGTTCATCTAGACTATATCTCCTTATTTCTCTTTATAATATTAGAAACACTACTAGTGTGTTTGTAAGAAAGATAGGAAATGTAATAAATAGTTACAATAAAAGTATCAGACATTCAAAAGTCTAATAAGGAAATATATCTTTCCATCTACCTTTGCATAACAAATTCATTAACATGTTAAACCAGTGGCTCCCAGACTTTATTAATTAACATACCACCTTCTTGCAAGCATGGTGTTTGTGGTACTACATGGAATTTTCTCCTTGCCATGTGCAACGTTTCAGATCGAAATGGGGTAAGCTTGTGTTTTGGGATGACTACAATAAATGCTTAAGAAAACTAATAATTTCCATGATAACTTGGGCCAGTCAGCGACCGAGAGCTGCATTCTCTGGGGAATGCTGTGGCTTCTGTGTCATTTTGATGTGGAGCAAAACCATAACCCATGGAAAATGTTAACAGAGAAATGTAATTGAAGAAAGTGAGGTCAGCGAGCCCTTCAGAAAGCCAAGGCCAAGCAGCGACTGCCTCAGAACAGGCGAAAGCTCAGTCACCAGGCACCTTCCCTGCAAACTAGGGCCCACAGATTTGGGTCACTAACCCAAAACAAAAGGTCGGGGTAGCCCTGTTCCAAGCTGCCCTTCCCCACTCTACCTTTACATCGGGGCTTTTTGGCCTATCCATTCCAAAAAAAAAATTCCAGCAGAGAGATGTAACTGCATCCCACACAAAATGGAGAGGCGGGTCCGTGTTCTCCCATGGTCTGTTTGTTGTCTGGTGGCGTGGAGTCTTCCAAGACACTAAATGATAGATGTTATTTAATTCGTTGCCGCAGTTGCTGGAAAATAGTCTGGAAAGCCCTAGCTGCTGAAGGAAAACTGGAAATTCAACTGACACCTACAGCAGACAGGAGTTTCCAGGCTAGCAGCATTTCGATTATTTCTCCTTCAAGAAACTTTGTGCAGAACTTAGTTTGCAAATGATAAAGCACTCAGGCAGTGGCTGAAAGGGCAATTGCCTTCAAAGACACCCTCGGATGGCGGATGCTGGAGATCAAACGCTGGTATGCAGGGACCGGCGTGGAGCCGGCACACCCACCCTGCTCCTGCCCCAGCTCTGCAGCAGCCAGCTCGGCTTCTGGCTGCAGCAACAATAATTAAAATCATTTAAAAGTAGTTCATGCTGTAACAGCATGCAGATTTGGGCTGTTCATCCTGCATAGTGTAAAGTGCTGGGGAGAGAGCAGAGGGGGAGCATGTGGCCCAGCACTTGGCAGCTGGAGTAGAGTGTGGCCAGGGGCTGGAGGGGCGGGTGACCAGAGTTTTGGCTCTCTCACCCATCTCTGGACTGCTTGTGAGACCAGCATGGAGATGCAGGCAGCTGGGTTGTAACTGGTAACCATCCTACGTGAGCTTACAAGCAACTACACTGAGGTGGCCAAGAAGGCAAAAAATTACACACACACCCCAACACACACACAGACACACACCGAGCCCTGATTTGTCCTTAAAAGACACATTTGAGCTGTAAGACCGATGCTAGAGAACAAAATATTTCTGGGTGATTTGTGTCCCTGGGGTCCCTTCCTCGTGATGGATGTATAACAAGGATGAGTTTCCTGGGGTGCAGGTCAAGGCGGGCTGGATGTCCCTGCTCCCCCAGACAAGCATCCCCCATTAGCATGCGTAGGAAGGGATGCTCAGAGAAGCCCAGACTGATTCCACCAGCCCAGGATTTTGGGTGCCTACCTTTAACCTCTAGTGCCTCAGTTTTATCAGCGAAGGCTCATTGCCTTTGCTGACCCCTGGACACCAGCACATCTGATGGCCAGATTCACTCACTAACCACATGGCTGTCCTAGGTGATGGCTGGGACGGTTACAATACAACAAAGAGCCAGATGGTTCTTTAGTCCTCACAGGTAGTCATAAGGATTTTTCCTATTGACTTTGCAAGACTATTCTGGGTCAGAAAAGTTCAGCTTCTGTTATGATCCAAGCTACCTTTACACCTTTAGACCAGGAGACACCATACCTTCTCTCTTTAGCTCCTATACCTCACAGGCAGTGCAATTTCACTCTACAATCCTACGTACATCCCAGTAACTGGTGGTTGGTGAAAGCTCATCTTCCATAAAGACACACTGCATTAATTTATAGACAAAAGCAAATGAAGGGCCTGCAATCCCTTCTGCAATTTGTTCTGATGATGAAATTTCACTGCCATTGTAATTTTGTCTCACTTTAGTCCCCAGTGATGGCAGTGGGGATGCCCATTCTCCATGTGATGAAAGACTCCTTTCATACTGCTGCCTTCTCTCTCTGAAGGTGCTTCTCCGTGCTAATTTTGACACCTCTAAGCTTTCTTTTGACATATTAAATGGGTCAAGGTCTCAAAGTCCTTCACTGAACAGCTTTTATTCCAGCTCTTTGGTACTCCACTCTCTCTCTGGCACCTTGAAATCCTTCTTATGTGTAGCCTGCAAGTGGATACAGAACTTCAGCATTCATTTCGCTGACATCATACCAAAGCATGAAAAGACCTCCCATTCCCACACATTTTCCCTTTTTAATATCACCAAGAATTGCATTAGTAGATTTTGGACCAGCACCACCCTGGGTGTGTAAATTCAACCATTCACTGCTCCTAGGTATTTTTTGAGTCACTGTTTTGAGGAAAACTAAAGACTTGGCTGCACTCTCTACCCTGAAATGAGTAACTTCAGATTTGGCTTTGGATTGAATAACAAAATTATTAAATGAAGCAGATCCCTCCGTAGGACAGTGCTCATCTCATTGTAACAGCACAGCCTGGTAATGTTTGTGCCAACTGTAAATGTTACCAGCAGTAATTCTATGCTTAAATCCAGTGGATAGTGTCAAATCTAGTAATTATTCCTCCAGAACTCTGCCAATCTAATGGCTAAATACCCCATTAACATATACAAGACAACCGTCTTCATAAAGCCAAGTGTCAGTCATTAGAACAAGGCTGTGGGTGTTGTGTGGACACCGAGGTGCTCCTCACACTTCCAGTGCTGACTGCCGGGGGTAATCCCGCAAGCAGCTCTAGATGCAATGCTAAAACAAATCCTGCCAGAGCTTCGGTGGAGCACGTCATTACCTAGCTTGCTGTTGTCATATGCTATTAATCAGTAGTTGTATTTTACTCCAAAAGCAGGAGTATGGCAGTGTGGGCTTGAAGCGTTACTTTTTCTTTGCTGCTTATGGCATGCAAATGGTTACGGTGACAATTACAAACCTCTTGTTTTGTCCACTTCCAATCTGGACTGCCGGAATAAATTTGAACTGAAGGCTACCAAGCTGACCCTGATGGACAAGGAGAAATAGCCTGTGAAGTTCAAAGGAAGCTGTTTAAACTGTTTTGGAGTTAGTCCTTAAAAAAACTGTGTATTATTTTGCCATATGTTTACTATTTCTCTGTAGCTCTCTAACAATGAAATGGCTTTTTCCTCTTCTGTCAGACTCAGTACTTCAGTCTCTTTGAAAACTCCATCATGAGCTGGATAGGCAGAAAATATGCTGCAACAGCAGGAATTTATTCTAATGTTTGTTTTGTGGACAGTTTGGGGTCCAAGTTTGACTGCCTGTGTCTGGTTTGCAGTCAGATATCTGGGTTCCCCAATTTCAAAAGCATTTAAATTCTCCTTCGGGGAAATCATGCCAAAAGCATTTCCTGTCCCTTGAAACCTTACGTGTGAACGTGTTTGCCCTTGGTGGCTGACCTCAAGAGCTGCAATTTTGCTGAAGCAAAATGCTATCATGTCTGAAATGAAAGAATGAGAGAAAACAGAGGGTACTGAAGACGTGGCCTGAATGGAAATAGAGAAATGAGAAGGAAACACAGGAGGAGGGAGGCGAAGAGGTGGAAGAGAGAAGAGGGTGGCCTAGACATGCTCCAAATGCAAATGTCACTGAGGCAGAGAAAGGGCTGCGGTGGGTGAGGACGGGGACCTGCCAGCCTGGGCTGGGCCGGGAGGGAGTCGGGCCCATGGAGCAGAGGCATGAGGCAGCGCCTGGTGTCACGGCCTGCTCCTGCTCTCCTCCAACACCACGGGGTGACCTGAGCACTGTCTTCAACAGCAAAGTGACCCCACAGCTCGGGGTTGCTCATATGAGCAACAAGTCGATCTTTTGTTTTCGTTTTAGTTCTGCAAGCATAGTCTTCCTGTCCACAGGGAAAAAAGAGAAATGCTGACATAGGACTGGAAGAAGAGAAATAGAAGTAGAGGAGAAAGAACTGAAAATGGGGGATAAATTAATGCCAGCCACAATTTCATTTGCCTCTGTGGATTTATACTTGTGACAAATACATCCCAATGAGATAGATGAAAGGGGAAGAACAATCAATAACCACAAGTCACACACTTTGGCAGGTGGCGATCTGCCTGGATGAAAGCAGATTTTTGTCTCTGACTATGAGGCTTCTTCCATCCTGATCAGGAGAGGGCAGTGGAAAATGTTCCACTGCTGATGGACGTGGCAGGATGTAATGCAGAGAGGACCAGCAAGTCCTTGCCAGACGAGCTTTCAGCTGTGCTGTTGACCGTAACTGAGGTGAGCTCTGACGCCAGGACTAGCCTCCAGTTTGCTGAGAAAGGCCTCACATGTGTCCAGTGAGACAGGGACAATGCAATGAGGGCAAGGAGATCTCTACCCCACATCCCCAGTCACCCACCACAGGCGTGGGTGCAGACATCAGCCTCCAAGTCCTGAGGTGATCCTGTTGAAAGAATCAAGGAGATCGGGTTGACCAGGGAGAAGGCAACGACAGGAGAAGAGTCAGAGTGCAACCTCTTCTTGCCTCTCAGGGCCAAATGAACTCCTAGGTGAGATGCTCATTACTACAGAAAGAAAGGAGCCTGCAGGGCTGTGCTAAACCAGATGTTGGTGTACGACAGTTAGAAGTACTCCTCCACCATGTGACCCAGTCTGGGCACCACATGGGGCATTGATAATAAGGCCTGGTGAGGGAAAAGGGAGATATTACAACAGTCATCTCATAAATTCCGTCCTGGGGAGCCTGAAATAAAATCCCTCCTCTTATCCATCTTGAACTACAAGAAGCCCATTACCCCCAGCTCATGCTGAGCCAATAGAAAGTGCTCTCAGCATGGCTGCCAGCACGGAGGGAAAGGGAAATATCAGGAATAGAAGGCAATGTAAAAAGCCATTTAGCATCAAAGAGAATTTCCCTTCGGTCCTTGAACATGTCGTACGGTTGTTGCTGCATGTACGTTTTGAACGCACCATTTGCTCCTCTGCCATGGAGCTCCTGACAGAGTGAAAACCTCACGCAGGCAGGGGCGTCATGGCCAGCACCGAGCAGAGAAGCTCTGTGACTTGGTTTAACAGGAGCAACCTGCACGCATGCCACATGTTGGTTGTGTCACCAATGCGGAGGCATTCGCTTCAGCAGCTGTACTCCTGCGGTGAACGGGGATGGCTGGGCTTATGGTTGTTCAAAGCCCCGCAGAGATTTAATCTCCTCCTTCCCTCAGCGGAGGGCATAAAGGTGCAAAAAACGGAGGCACTCAATTCTCTCCCCAGCAGAGGCTATCACGGGACAAGACAAACCACGAACTGGCACACATCTTGCTGATCCACCTGAATATCAGCTGATAGGACCCCCCTGAGGTACCGCAGAAAGGCAGCCCGTTACTTCACACCATTCACCCTCATGAATTCAAGCATTAAAGCCACCATCTGAAGAAGAGGAAAGCAGAGGTCAGGACAGAAGGAGCTTCCAGTCCTCTAAAATGTCAGAACCAGAGGTAGCTCTTACAGGATACTTTTAAGTTCTTCAAGCAGAAACAAAGGAAATCCCAGAAAAAAAAAGGCATTTGGACCCCAGCCAATATACATGCAGAACATTGCATCGGGTTGGGAAAGCTGCCCACTAAAATTTAAGGGGAGGAAGGTGAGGGGCGTGAAGCATTCGGCCCCAGCCGCCTCCACCAGCGATGCACGAGCAGGCTGCTGCAAGGAAAGCCACGCAGGTACATTTTTGGCGCAAAGGAATCCTAGCAACAAAGCGGTCACCATTTGCAAACAGAAGTCAGGGCTGTTTTAGTGACATCTTCCTACAAGCTCGCAAAATACTACACTAACAAAATTATCCCTTTCCCCCCCAAATTGCTGACGTTGCTGCCACTGGCTTTTGACTCAGCAGTGACACAAAGTCATATTCCCTACGCCTCCCCCTTGGATATCGACCATTCCTAGCAGGCACAGAAAACCTGGCTCCACCAGGCAGCCTCTGGTGAGAGACCTACGTGGTATCTCACCATGGGGCTGGGCCACCGCCTCTGCGGGTGCCCCTGCTGCCTCCTGCCTGGCTAGGAGAAGCCATCCATGGGCAAGCTGAGCACCACCGAGGTGACCCTGCAGCTCCTGTCTTAGCAGCCCGGGTGAGAGGATATGAAGGGGAGATGGTGGCCTATGAGAGGCCACCAGAGGCACCAGCAGGACCCCATTTACCTGCCGTGCCATGCCCCACATCCATGAGAGTAAGGGCAGCAGTCAGTGCCAGGCAGAGGCCCACCAGCCAAGGGGAAACAGGACAGTAGGGACAGGCTCCCCATGCTTCATTCTGGGGACAGGGACAGTGTGAAGGGGAGAGCTCCACGTGGTTGACATCTTCTGGCTGGATCCAACAGGAATCCACGCATACTGTCTTGCTAGCTCCTCACTGGCTGTCGGCCAGTTGTCTAACGCCTTGGTTTAAACAGACTTTGCAAATGAGAAAAATAGTTTGTTATTGTTAATGCCATTTAATCTTTGCTTAGGCTAAAGGAACACCCTGAGATTTGAATGGGGGATAGAAACTGGTTACCTAAGTGGTAACCAGTAAAACCAGAACAAAGTGGCTCAGTGAGTTGGTGTCTCAGTCTCCTTCCTCCCTATTTCCCATGTGGGACCTCCCATGGGCCAGCCATGCTTCAGCAGAAGACCTCCCAGCACCACGGCATTGGGCTCAGGCTGCGGCTGTGCCTGGTCCCTTGTGCTGCTGAGCTGAGCCTCCCCCGCAATAACATCTACCACTGCTCTGCCAGACTCAGAGAGTGCCTCTCCCCATCCCTGCACCTTTCTGAACACAGCTGGGACCTCGACGCTGTGAGATTTTTTTTTATAATGGTGCTCTTGTTAAGACGAGGTAGCATCCCAGCAGCTCATGCTTCCCAGTGAGAAAAGAGGATTCATGATGAATATCACTCCTTTCTCCCTCTTGCTACTCTTTTCTCTCTCAGAGACACATTCTGCAATAACCTGTGACAACACAGCATGTGAAACTTCCACTGCAAATTCATTTAAAACACCTAATGGTTAAGAGAGCTCTCTTATTTCCTGACCTGACCATGGCGTGGCTTCATCACACCTTTCTGCACCTCCCGAAGATATTGAAAAAATAGCATTTGTAAAGTGCTTTCACATGAGCAATGCAGCAGCACTCTCCTGGAGGAGGTGTGAGCCATCCCACCCTGCCGCTCCACGTACCCGCTGGTGGGAACCACGGGCTTTGCCTCTTGCCTTGGCTGCAGAAGAACAGGCCCCTGCTGAGGCCCGTGGCTGCTCCAGCTCCATGGCACACCTCAGGCCTGCCGACAGATTGCCACTCACAGCTTTTCACCACATGCCCTCGTTGCCTCCTTCCTCCACCAGGTACTTGCACTTCTGGCTGGTCACCTCACCTCCTGGCAGTCCCAAGGGGTCGTTTTCCACCTTTTGGGTCCTCAGCGGGACCCCCATGCTGGCTAGACCCTACTGGTGGATGCTACCACCCAGCCTCTGTGGCACTCCATGCAGGAGCTCCACGCTCCATCCCCTCCGTCCTCTCCAGGGGACACACACGGTGCCATGAGAAGGACTGCTGAGTACACCAGATACCACTTCCCAACCTCAGCTCTGCTGCAGGAAAGCTGCCAGCCTGGTGGTGCTGCTGGTGCCACGCAGCTGGGCTTCTCCAGCCTTCCACTCTCCGTCTGTCCTGCCCGCTCCTGCAGCATCTCCCCCTGCGGCTCGGGGGCCCGAGGCTGCTGGGGCAGAGCTAAGGTCACTGTAGGTGTTGCCTGTGGCGTGTGGTAGATGCTCCAGGTCTGGGATGAGTGGGGGAAGAACAGAAAGCATAAACTGTTATGCAGTTAGGTCCAGGAACTTCTCTTCCTTAATTTTGTGGCTTGGGATGAGATGTGCTGCGGGCAGGGCGGCCACAGCTCGTGTAGGGTCCAGCATGGGCGGCATCCCAGGGATCATAACCCGCCTAAAGACAGCGCTGCCCCTTGGGTTTTGGCTAGTTAGCAGCACTGCTACGAGAACCGTGACCTCGGCGAAGTTTCACGGTGCGCTAGTTTTAACTTTGTAGTTCTTAAGCTCAGAGGAGACGGATGAATGATTATAGTCTGAAAGCGAACCCTTCAGTGAACTATATTTTTCATGATTAGAACTTAAAAACTAATTAACTACTTAACCACGCTTTTCTGGAAATTGGAGCTCCTGCTATAAGTGAGAAATCAAACAGAGCCTTATCTGCAGTGTCACAACAGTGTCACCGTAACAACTGCAGGGACTTACAGCGCTGATAGCTCGGCGACGGCTGGGTTTGGTGTTAACTCACTGCTGCGTGCTAGAACACACCCAGAACCAAGCCCCACTGAATACAGACCACTTTGGGACATTTCACTCTTCTAAATCTCTGTTCCTCTAGTGTCCCTGGTCACCAGCAAAGCTGTGAGCTATTTTATTTTAAGGTGTAGGAAAAGGGGAGAAGCCCCATGCTGTTCCTAGGGAGAAGACACCTTCTACCTCATCCCTGCCATGGCTTCCACCGAGTGAAAAGGAGCCTTGGTGACCACTCTTCCCTTCTTGGGGAACATTATCTTCTGAGGTCTCTGAAGTGAGAAAGGGAGAACAAGGAGCATATTTGGAGTTTCAAAGCAGTATGCAGACCCCTTGCCTGGTACCAGCCGGCTGGCTGTCCTCCTGAGGGCACAGCATTAGCAACCAGGCCTGGACGGGACCTACCACCTGGTCACCTTGTCTCTCCTCTCCCACGAGGCAACATCTGTGCACTTAGCAGCTGTTTGCCAAAGCTGTCCTCATAACCCTCCAGTGATGGAGCTCCACAAGCTCCCCAGTCACTCCAGTCCACTCCCCTGAGACAATTCCCTTGCTGGAAGGAACCAGGAACACCAGCCAGGAGGAGCAACGCAGTCCAATCTCAGCCACGGCTGTGATGAAGCACTCTCTGTTGCAGAGGACAGAGGACCTTGTCCTTGGAAGCACCCCCAGCTGGAGCCCAGGCTGCCACTCAGAGCTCAGACACATCCATCTGTTGTTTCCTACCTATTTTTTTAAACTCTTGTCAGTTTCTCGTTCAAAGTACGGAGAAGAGAGACAACTTCAGGGCACCAAGAACACGCACGTGAGCAGAAGATAAAGTGGGGCACAGAAAAGAACAAAAGCAGAGTAAGATGTGATGCCTCAGCATGGATTTTCTTTTGACAGGATCTGCAATGCAAATATTTCCTGGAACTGCAGGATCATGAAAAATAAGCTTTCCTGTTTTTCCATTGCCACTATTGATGGAATTGTTCTTTTGTCTTTATGAGGGAGATGACTTGAATCAGGAAATGAGGTGCTCTCCTTGATTTGTGTTTGCTGAATGAGTGGGCAGGGGGGTAGAAAGGGGCTAGCACTGTTTGACCCTCATTCAAGAGGGGCAATACTGTGCACCATACAAATATTACCTCTTTGGTCAATTATACTCGCCTGGGACGGTGACAGCCTTCCACTAGGCCAACCGGTAGCTATTATGCAGGGTGTTACTGGAGCAGGTCTTCTGCAAGAGGTTTGGAAGAGCTGAGGGGAAGAAAAGTGCTTCCCTAGGTCCCACATTTCATGCTTGGTACCTCCTGAGCTTCTGCTTAAAAGACGGCAGGGACCAACATTAACCTCCTTCACAGGCCCTCTGCCCTCTCCCCTTTCCAGCCCCAGCTCCTGACTCTGTTTCCGATGAGCAGAGAAGCCTCAGTGAGGACAGCGAGCCTCTGCAGGAGGAGAAGGCAGCCACAGAGGCAGTGGGGAGCCAACAGGCTCAAGGGGGTCTGCGAGGGAGAAGGCTTCAGCAGAGCAAGGGGGGCTGCTGGTGAGGAAGGTGCAGCTACGGCAGGCCTGATAAACCTGGGAGGGCCGCCTGCCTGCTTCCTCCACCACCTCCCATCCACGTGGGTGCGACTCCGCTCATAGATGGGCACAATTTAAAGCTACCTAGTCTAAGTTATTTGTGGCCACAAACAGCGCTTTTGAAACCGACTCCTGTTGGGCTTTGCATTGACAGCAAGAGGCAGATGAGACAGCTTTGAGTGGTCTTCCTCTTCTGCAACATTTCTAAGTACATCATCACGCTGGTGACCATGGGTTCTAGGAACGTTTACCCATGAAGTTTTCCCTCTTTTATTTAGACAGACTAACTGATTGTGCTATGTCATGCCCAATTAGAGTCCTCAAATATGTAAGACAAGATAAAACCAGTCATGGACAACTGCTGTTTGACTCTGCCAATACAGACAAGACAAATACGTATTTCAAAATGTCAAGTGGCTGCTGCTTTCAGCTTCCTTCAGTGATTAGTTGGCTTTGGTAGCAAATAAATGACGTTTTTACTCACCAGCTTCTCTTTCCTGAAAAAAAAAATCAGCTAAGTTTTAAAAATGTAAATATTTCAGACCTTTTCCTAATTGAGGTGTAAATTGGCAAAAATGCAGAAAAGTCACTATCAGCTCTTCAGCGTAGGTGTAGGCTGTCACAGTAACTAGCAAGACAAGAAAAGTAGCCAGCCCACAGCTTAACCAGGGCAGGACAGAGCAGTGGGGAGGAAAGTGAAAGAAAATATGTCCGGAGAATAAATCGAGAGCAGTAACTGCTGAAATGTTCAGAAAAACATGTCCTTTCCATTCCCTCGCCTCAAAGACCCTCATTCTTTTTCACAAGTGTTGATGGGGTGGTAAAATCCTACACCACCACCAAAAGCATGACTGGTCCAGGTCATCCAGCTCTAGCAATCGATATCTCAACAGAAAAACAAACAACAAAAAAAACAGCCACCAAACTACAAAACAGCAGAATAGTGGCAGGTAATCCAAGGGCTTGCTCTGACATTCAGCACTGCCAGCAGAAAACCCAGGTGGCCCTTGGAAGGACGGGGCCAGGGCTGCAGCCAGGGACCGAGCAGCCGCTCTCCTTCCTGCTCCACAGCTGCATCCTCACTTGTCCTGTTTTCATGAATAAAAACCCAGACTTCAGGCACGTTCTCTGCCACTCAGTCAGGATTTTATCTCACATTGATTTATTCCCCAATAAAGACAATTTTAAGTCACTGTTTAGATTTAAGTCCATGTATTTGATCCAAGTGAAATCCATAAATGACAAGACTAATACAGAAGACCATGAAATGCCTATTTAATTCAGCGCACTTCAATGCAACTGCAGGTCCCAGCACCAAAGAAAACAACACTATCCACATGGAGATGGAGGAAGCAAGGGCAAAAGACCAATGATGTAGGACTGCAGGGTTAAGACATCACTGTTACAGGCATTTGAGATATAGACTCAAATGTGCAAATGCTTGTATTGGAACAGAAGAAAAACTGAGAAGAGGATGACTGAAGCAAGATATAATGTGCTTAGCAGAGAGATCAAGTGCTCTCATGTCTAGAAACGGCTTAGATATTTTTATGGTGGACTTAATATATTGGAAAGCCTTCTGTAGCTTGTGGCCATAGACCAAATAAATCAAAAAATCCCTTCCAGTATTAACCATCTATTGATCTTCTGCAGGGCTGTAATTACATTGGGGAGCTCTACCGCTAGAACAGCAGCTGTATCATGGGCCCAGCCACAGCTCGTAGCGGTGAACTGTGTCGCAGGTGTTTAAAAAGCAATTGGACAGGACAAAACCCTAATTTTCACCCACAGAGGATAGTTTTTTCAGCCTCAGCTGAGAAGTCAATTTTCTATTATAGGTACTTTAAAAAGTGTTGCTTGGTTTTAACCCAAGCATACGGCAGCTCCATGTAAGCTTTGCTGAGATTACGACCATGGGACCACGGGACTGCTGATGAGTAATGTAAACATTAGGAGAAGCTTTAAGCGGACAAATTGCACACAGAAATGTTCCGGGGTTGCCTTCACTTCTGTTTGCAGTGTTCTCTGCCTGCGTGGAGGCTGCTCCATGCATCCCCAGCAGCATCTGTGCTTGCTGTTAACTATTACAAAGAAAGTTCAGCCACTTCCACGACTTGCACGCAGATTACGCAATGCAAGTGGCAGACCTGTCAAAACAGTCGGGAGCAAAGGCTACATTACGGTTAGAAGAAAACCTCAGGCATTCCTAACACCGGGCCGCTCGCTGTCCCAAATGTACAGGACTGTAAGCATATTGTCATCGGCTGCCACACAGCCCTGCAGCTCTGTCTGGCCGGTGCCTTGTGGCTCAGTGTTTTCTGTGTCACCGCTCAGACACATCAGTCATTCCCTGCCGGTGATCTGCAAGGCCACAGTGAGGGCTTCGCAGCTGACGTGAAGAAGCACATTAAGCTGTTATTTCCTACGGTGTTTTCTGCTGCAGATTAGGCAAGAAGAGTGCCTAGGCCCTGAGACAAAATGGGAGGGATGTCCTCAGTCCTGTGGCCCAAGCATTTGAAAGCCACCAAGCCCCAGGCTGCACACCCATCCTGCAAGTTATGCCAGCGCCCGAGAGCTGCAACCCCACGACCCCCCCCGACCCCTGGGCAGCGGCAGGCACCCCTGGCCCCCCAGGTGCCGACCGGGACAAACTTCCCCTGGACAGGCCCCGTTTCTCCCCCTGGATCCTTCCCTCTGCAGCCTCCTCCCGGCTGCGGGGACCCCGCCCGCACCGCCGGCGCCCCGGGCACTGCAGGGCGCGGCGGGCAGCGCTCCCCGCACCGCTCCCCGCACCGCTCCGCACCCCGCCGGCGGCCCCCGCACGGCGGCTGCAGGTAGCGGCCAGGCTGCGGGGCTGCCTCCCGGCTCTGCGGGCACCCCCCCGGGGCTCCCTCCTTCGCTCCCCGGCCCCCTCCCCACGCCCTCCCCTGCCTCTCGTCCCCCGGGACCCCCCCGTGAGGGTGCCCCCCCCCCCCCCCCCTCCCCCGGCCGCTCACCTCCTCCCGCTCGGCGGCGGCCGCCCCCGGGGCGGGGGTGCTGCCCGGCCCGCTCTCAGCAGCCGCCTCGGCATCCCCCTCCGAGGACATCCTTGGCCATCACCGGCGGGCGGCGGGGGCTGCGGACCCCCGAGGCGGCAGAGAGCCCCCTCGGGCCGCCCCCCTGCCGGGAACGGGGCCGGGAACGGGGCCGGTGCGAGCCGCCCCCCGCGCCCAGAGCCGCCCCGCCGGGTCCGCCCGGCTCCTTCCAGCATCCCAGGCAGGCGGGCAGGGAGGGAGGGAGGGAGGGAGGCGGCGGAGGGGAGGAGAGAAAGGCGAGGCGGAGGGGGGTGCCCCAGCCGCTCCCGGCCCCCCCCCAGGTGGGAGCCTCTGGGGGAGGCTGGGAGCCGCGGGGGGGTCCTTCCCTCCCTTCCCTTCCCATCCCATCCCCTCCCGTCCCCTCCCCGCCCCGCCCGGGGGCTCCCCCCCGCCTCCCCCTGAAGGCGAGAATCCCTCCTTCCCTCCCCGGGTCCCTCTCCCCGCTTCTCCCCAAGCCCGCACCTCGGCCGGGGCAGGAAGGGGGCGCGGAGCAGCAGGGCAAACTTCCCCGCTCCTCTCCCCGGCCGCACCGGGACCCAGCCCTGGGGCTGCCCCGGCCCGGCAGGAGGGTCTGCACGGCCCTGCTGCCCCCCTGTTCCCTCCCGAGGAAATGGAGGCACCCCGCTTCTCCTGTCCCTTTCTCCTTCCTCAGGGTTTCATCCACCCCCAGCACAGGTCTCCCCCCCCGAGCTGCAGCCTGCCAGGAACTCCCCACACTGCCAATATTTCTTCCTCCCGCCCGCATCCTGCGCATCCCGTCATTATCTGCTCTCCTGCTGCCCAGGACTGGTGTGCTGCACCATCTTATCTCGGCATGTTTGCTTCATGTTTCATTACACTCTTTGCCTTGTGAGGCTCATCTCATTTGATCTGTTTCTCTCTCGGTGCCCTAGAGCAGTATATATTTTAAATGCTCCGTAAAATCTTGCAAACGGGCAAGTGAGCAGACTTGAGGCATCAACCCTAGCTTGAATATTCGCACCTCAACTCCTGCTCCAACATGCTTGCTGCTTTTCAGGCGTGCTGCTCTGTACAGCTCCACTCCAGCGTAAGGCACTTGGGCTGCATACGGGGCTGGTTAGGAGGGCTGCAGAGCAGGGAACGGGGCTTGGTGTGTGGATGTACAGAGAGAAAAGCCCCAAAGCTGGGGTTTTCTAGAAGTGTTGCACCTGATACGTCTGGATTTCAGGGCATGGATTGCATTGGGCGAATCTTGGCTGATCCAAGAGGGGGAAACCCACCTAGCTTTGGAGGAGAAGGGCATCCATGAGAGACAACTGACAAACTCCCTTTGGCTTCTGTGGCTTTGGACCAACAGCAATGCACACACTGCTGCTGCAACTACAGCCGCAGGTGCCTTTTTCTCCCCAGAACTCATCTCCTCCTGCCAGGAGGGGCATTTGCTTGGCTGCACCCAGTACATATGCACAGAGTAGTCTGGCTTTTGCTCCTGCCAGCCCTGCAGAGGAGCTGCCAGAAGCACTCAGTGGCAGACAGTACAATGCAGGTTCTCTAAACCACACGAAAACACACATTTAAAATACCCTGTTTCCTTTCTGCAGGTGGCACAACAGGGAAGGATCTCTAGGGGACAGGTTGGGCAGCAGACGGGCAGGGAGCGGATCACATCTGGGATGCAGGAAGGAGCAGAAGAGAATGCATAAGGAGTGCCTATGCTGTACCCGCCAGGACCTATAGGGGAAGAGAGAAATTAAAAATCCATTTTGCTTGGTCAGCTTGTGCGTGTTTGTCTGGACGGTTTCAGTGACCTTACATACACTGTAAAAACGGTGGTGGTAGCGGTGCCGGGACAGGATGGATGTATGATTAGAGGGGAAATGTGCCCAGCCAGAGAATCGTCCACAGAGAAATCCAGACTGAGCATTACCCTAGTGCCAAATTCTCCTTGTGGGGACTGTTGAAAAGCAGCAGTCAAAGGCATCAGTGGCAACAAAGGGAGGTGGAAAAAATGGGCTTCAGTGTGCAGCGAGGCAGTGGAGAAGATGCCTCCCCATATGGTAAGGCAAAAGGGGAGGGCAGTTTTCTGAAGTCGGGGACCCCGTTTTTACAGACAGCAGGGAGAGAGAGGCTGTGCGTCAGGGAGGTGTCAGCCAGGCCAGCCGAGCAGCCAAGGAGTAAGAGAATCAAATTTAAGAGCTGAGTCACACAAGGACAGAAAACAAAGACCTGGCAGAGCTCAGGTTTTTCTGTCATCCTATACCGAATAGTCACCTCTGTTTAATAAATACATCTAATACCCACTGGGCTTTGGGGCAGCCTGAACAGCTTCTTGAAGGTTTTTAATTTATTTTCATTTCCACAGACACTCCGCTTTTGATGTTGAATAACCTGTGAGTTATTTAATCTAAACCAATCCTGACTGGTGCTTGGGTTACAGCTACAAGCAGTGTCAGGGACTGGATAATCAGCCCTTCCACCTTTAAGGGAAGAAGATGTCTCTTGGGGTTAGGTAGCGCCCAGTTGAACTCAGGCTTTTGATCCGAAAGGCACAGGCTTGTACATCTTCCTACCTGACATGCTGTCAGCATCCAGGTGGCACCTGAAAAACATGGGGAAAACCCTCCAGATGAAGCAGACCTGGAGAAGGGAAAATGAAAGTTGCTGCCCCTAAGATTGAAGCTTTGGAAATGTCATATCTCACTCGGTGCCTTTATTTCCACCTCTCTAGCTCCAGATTCAGTGCATCAATCTCTGTTATCAAGGCTGCCTTCACGACCTGAAGAAACAGGGAAAAAAAAAAAAGAAAGAAAGAAAGAAAGAAAGAAGAAGAAGAAGCTTGAATTCCAGAAAGTACTGCAGAAATCTGTGCAAAGCTCATTTTTTAATTTCAGAGATGCAGGGGATCAGTGTCACTGGTGTAAGCTGCCTGAAGGGGCTATTTTTGTTCTTTAGAAGCTTTTCCCTCTATTCTAACACAGATTAATTATGAATATTTATGTATATAGTACCAAAAATGTGATAAGCAGTTTGCAGGCTGGCTTGCAAAATATGTATACCATATTGTAAAAATTAGCTGTCGTTTCTGGGCTTTGTGCCTGGTCACTCACACTTTCTAAATGGCTAGCAGAGAACAGAGACAACATGGGTTGTCGTGCTGCCTCCTCTATTCAGAGCACTAAGAAACTGGTGCAGTCAGGAACTGCAGTCAGCGTTGGTTTGAAATCAGCCCCCTGTCACTCAGAGCATGCCTCTGTTAAAACGCTGCTAATCCTTTCTCTGAGCTCAGCCAGGCCACTGCACCGATTTAACAGGCAGAATTTTGTTCTGCTCCTTAGTGCGACACAGCATTTGGGCTAAATTTGCAAAGGTCTGAAACCATTTTAAGGTATACATAGGAGCTTGTTGCCTGTCTTCCAGATGAGACAGTTGTCAGGATCCTGAGTGTTTATGGCCATCAAAACTCACAGAGCACTTTAATGGAAGAGAAACATTAAGCCTTCTGTCCAGGGGAGATTCCTAGCAGGGAAACTGCAGTATGACAACTTCAAATTACTTATCTGCTGCTCCAAAAAACAGCGTAAATTAATATATGCTGTTAAGAAACTGCCACATGCTGTCCCAAAAGCTAAAAGTAATGGAAAGAACATTTCCAATACAGATGGTTTGTAAGTTGACTTATGCAAATAGGCATATTGGAAGAGAGGAGCTACTGCTAAATATAAAATACGTCATACTGTCCTACGACTTGTGTGAGCTGCCAAAGAACTAGACAGCCTATCCCTAAGGAGCAAGCCCAGTTATTTCAACAGGCTTTTGATCAGTCCTTAATGTGTTAAAAACAAGCAAACAAACAACCACAAAACAAAACAACAAAAAACAAACCCCAACCACAGCGTTTCTAGTTAATACCAAGCTTTCTTTTTTTTAATTACAAATTCAAACTTCCATTGGAGTTACGAGTGGCATTTCCCTCACTGTATCTGTTTATGAGTCTGTATAATCCAAACCACGTCTATTAGCCTTTGCAAAGTCTGTAAAGGGAGAACACCACATTGCGTCAATATTAAAGCTTAGTGCAATATTTGTGAATTAAATTGTGGATATAGAAAAAGAGAATCTGTCTGGACCATTCACAAAATGAGCTTTGATATCCTTTTAGTAAGTAAAAAGCTGAAGGGAGACATCAATAATTTATTAGCACTTGGATTACATCCTCTGGTGCTTGTAGTATGCTGCCTTCTCGGAGAAAAAGAGGACAAAGGCAATATTGTCTCTTGGGTGGTAAAGTCTTTGCATTCTCTAATATAGTGATGTTGACAAAGGATGCCTCATTCTGACTCAAATAATATCCATGGCTGTCAGGGTGATGGTCACAGTTCCAGGAAGCACAGTGGGATGAACCAGCAGCCTGATGTCGTGTGGTGCCCTTCCAATTACCAGCATGAAATGAGCCGGGTGGCATTGGTACCATGCCCGGTACACAGCTACCCCTGTTGTCAACTGCAGTTGTCCAGAGTGGCCTGGGTTTTAATAGCTAACGGACAAAATTTAGTGGGTTGTGAGGACATGACATGACTGGACAGCATGGCTGTCACCCATAGCGATGTGAGGCCCAAGACAAGGGCCCTCTCTACAGGGGCAAAGAACTCCTTTTATACCTTGTCACCTCCTGCCCTGGTCACCTCCTGGCACTGCTCACCATCTTCTCTTAATTTCTCAGTCCATCTCTATATTCCAGGCTTTTTTCTTCTGCACTGCCTCCCTCCCATTCCCTCAGATGTCCCTGCCCTACCTCCCACAATCTCTTTCCTGGTTGCAGTGATGCCCACTCTCAAGCTCTGGGCTTAGTAATACCATTGCTGACTTGTGCAGATACAACAGAATTTGCACTGACATTTGCTTTTTCCCCTCAGAATGAAATGTTCTCCCTTCTCATCTATTCCTCTAGCTTGTGCCTTTCAAATTTGGCACCAGTTGTCTAGTTCTCTTTCCCTTATCTTGCTCCTTCTGAGGTGCTGCTTCCAATACCTGGACAATCAGCATCACCCACAACTTCTTCTTTCCCAGCTTTTTCAGTCTTTGAGTCCTGAGAAACCTTCCCTAGTTCTGTCCCAATCACCGCCACCAAGAGCTGCACCTCCTCTTACAGCACTCCCTCAAGTCACACCAAGCAGCAGTTAGCAAGGGTATTCCTCTGCTAGCTGAACTGCGGCAGAATACAGCCTCTCTCTTTTCTGCTTCTTGAAATTGCTGCTGTTCCCTTCAGGAGCTGCTCGTGAGGGAGGACATCTCCAGCCTCCCCTGACAGAGACAGAGCACACACCATCCTCGGCCCTAGGCAGGACATGACAGGCCACAGGCAGCGTGAAGGACCTACAGCTACCTCAGAGCAACCCTAGGCCGGGAAATTCACCAGTGGCTCCAAGCACCAAAATACGGGGTGCATGGTCAGAGAAAGAGCAGATAGATACCTCTGGTCCTCACCAGGAAACACCCAACTACCACACGGCTTGACCAACTTCTTTCCAAAGTTAAACGCAGAAGCCCAGATGTACGCACTGACCTCCGTGTCTCACGACTTCTGATGCAGAACAGCCATCTGCGCAGCGACATCCCAGAGCCAAGTCGATAATTTGGCGGGTTCCCAGCATTTTCCCATGGGAAAAAGCTGGGCAGTCGCTGCTGCTGTATGTCTCTAGAAGGCAGCCTGCCAGCCCCCAGGGCTGTTGTCTAGTGCCAAACAGACTTTTAAAATGTGCGGACCCCAGTGACAGACCAAAATGAAAAAGTACTCACATGCATCTGAGCAATCAGTGCTCCAACATGGTGACGTTGTACAACCATGAGATCTTTGCTGTTTCTCCTGTATCTGTGTCACTGAAGAAAAGGGCTTCAAAGTGTTGGCGTTGCTAGTGGCACCGCTTGCCACTAGCAGGAGGGGGGCTCTCTGCCTGCGGGCCTTCCTCTGGGAGCCATCAACTTCTTCTCTCCTCATGTAGGCAATTGTCACAAGAGATCACAATAGCTATAAATGCCCTTGAAAATAATAATAATAATAATAATAAACAAACGCAAAGCACTGAAGAGAACTTGTTGTCAGGAAAACAATGAGCATAAGAGAGCACTCTAGAAAAATGCTTCCACATCAACCTGGTGGAGAAGTGCAGGCAGCTGGGGCCTTCTTCTGATGACTTTGCTTCCCTCACCAAGTATCACCAGTGAGGGAACAGTCTTGTCCTGGTGCTAGGCATAGATCAAAAAAGCTCAAAAGTGACTTAGTATCAGTACCACACATAAGTGTTAAATATCCCACGTGATACCAGTACAGCTTTGGTTGTTTGCTTAGAAAACCCCTCTTCCAGATACCAATTCCACCTTGCTGGGTGGTCCTTTCAGATAGTTCTTTCTCACCAGGCCGCCTGTCTCTCCGTGCCTGGAAAGCTGGTGAATGCTGCGTGTTTTTCTCCCAAGAAGTAGAAATGCACACCACCAGCATGCTCCTCTGGGAACCCACAGCATTTTGTGTCACCCCTGGGGAGCTGGGAAACCAGCTCGGGCCTAGTAAGACTCCATGGGTGAGTCCTCACACAGACAAGGCACAGCTACCCAGTGCAGCCCTTTACATTTTCAAAGACGAAGGCAAAACCCCAACTCTGTGTGACTGCAGTTAGTTCTGCCAGATCACTTAAATCATCAGGACAACACGATCATCACTGTTAAAAACTCTTGGCAGATCTAGCAGCATTAGCGTAGCTATTTACAATTAAGTACTTTAGGCTTGGGTGTACCGGCAGTATGAACTAGCTGCTGAGCATGCATCTGCATTGAATATTGAGCTCCCCAAACCAAGAGCATAGCAAAGGCCACGTTTCCTGTTCCAAGGGTGCCAGAGCTGGATTTTGGGGGAAGTGAGCCTCCCTGGGCACTCCTTTTGGTGCACGTTCTGCTGGTACAGGTGGGATCTGGATGAAGCATGCATGCATCACTCTCATCCTGCTGGGATGCAGAAGTATAAGGTTTTCCTCATGATACATCAGGAAATAATCTGAAGAAAGGAACAAATCCTAAACTGCCAACAAAACAGCCAGTTCTCCACGAGATTTGCCATAGAGGATAATCATCTGAGCACAGCCAGTGCTTTAAACTGTCTTAAATTGTGTGAAATATGAGGCTTAGGCACTTTGACAGGCTTCCTTTAAAATCTATGACAGTAGACTTGATTGCATCCACTATATTGCTCAAATTTTGGCAGACAGATCCAGCAGCAGTAGCCGTGAGAGACACTGTCCTCAGCCCAGGGAAGCTGAAGTTCAGAAATGCTGCTTCCCTCGGTGATATTAGGGGCAGAGAGCATTGCCAGACAGGGTCAGCTCAGAGACTATTTCCATTTAAGCCTTCTGTGAACCAGTGAATGTCAATGATGATGCATTCACCATCTGTGCAAACAGTGATTTTCACGTGCAGTACTCTTCAGATGCAGCGTTTGAAAGACCTGTCTTGAGAAACACATTTGCTTGACTGCCCCTTCTAATTTCCACAGCAGCCTGCCCTCTGGAGTCTCAGCTGTACGTCAGTTCACTTTTAGATGGATTTTATTTTGATGTTGTAATGAGGTGAGGAAGTCCCAGTGTGATAGGCATACATTATACAGACTGAGCAAGAAATATCTTTATTTGCTGAAGATGTGTTTTATTTCAGGATATTTTCACCTAGTCTGATAAAAATGGCATTTCTATAGAAACAATTGATAAAACAAACAACCAAGAGGAAATCCCATGCTAACTGTCAAGAACCAACATAATGTTTGGCAGATGTACTGCTAGAGATGAGTAAATACTCTGTTGTTTTGGGCTTTTAAAATACGCAACCTCTCCCCCTCATTACACAGTTAAATCAATTTACATTGATTATGGATCTGTGCTTTTTATTGGTGAGTGAGTAGAGGTTTGATTTAAAATATCCCTGCTTTACACAGTCCTAGGAATCCACAGCAGCCTGTTCTCAGCGAAGTGTTTTTCTCACAGAATCCCAGGGTCTCACCCCAAAAGTTGGTCAGAGAGCTGCAGAAAAAGCCATCCAAAGCTCTGCAGATGGATCTCTCAGGACATTCAGATGTATGCTCCATCTCTGTTTGCCTACCCTGTTCTCCCACCAGTGAGAAAGCTGCCATTGATTACACACAATCTGGTTCTGCTCTCACGCATGCACATTTCTTCAAGAACACGTGTAATTTTTTTTCATACCACAGGGACTCCTGCTGTGCTTTGTGTGACACCGCTGTGTGTACTTCCCTGCCTTCTGGTTCAGGATCTTTCTCTTCCAATCAGATTCCTGCAGAGACTGGTGTCAATGTGCAGCGCTACTACTCCTTTGAGGCATGATATATTACCGTTTCTTTCAAGTTCAAGGCCCAGTCCTTGCAGAGTTGAACCTATAGCTCAGGTGACAACGAGCTACTGAACACTTTGTTCTACCAGTCTCAACTCCTTTTTACAAAGAACCCACGTAAGGACTTGTATCTTGGACCTATCCCATTTTATCACCAGTTCTCTATTCCCCAGCAAACCTGTGTACTTCCTACCACCCTGCTCTTTACCTACTCTGTTCTTGACTTCAGTTTCTGTCTTCTGGAAACAAAACTCTACGATTATCTGTCTCTGTGGCCATTTGCTTCTTAGGCAACTCATCCAAATATTTTCCATCTCTGCAACACAGATAATACTGTTGCATTTACAGATTTACCTTCTAATGCCACTAAGGCCATTGCCTCTGTTGGCAATTGTCTTTGTTGTTCTGATTCTCTGGATTTTACAGTCCAGTGAGAAAGCATTTGGTTGTAGGCTCTCATGCTTCTCTGCTTTGGAAGATCAAAAACATTTGCCAGAAAGTCACATGAAGCTACTCGCTTGTGGCAAGCAAGAAGAAGAGGGTGAGGGAGAACATCAGGGCCTGTGACAAGACTGATGAGCTTTTAAAATCTCATAAAACAGCTCTCCTTAAGTGAGGAATTATTTGAGTTCACCTCCAATGACTCTTATAGATGCTCTGGTGGGAATTTCCTTGCCAGAAGAGCTTAGCAGATCCCCAGAAGTGTGTAGATACTTATAATTTATAGGATAAATATGAAGACGCACAAGCATGATTTATTGATAGAGCATAAGCTATATATAGTGCCCTTAACTGTATTATTAAAACAGAAGGTAAATAATTAATAGAATGAAGAAAAGATACATAAAACTCCAGGAGTGTTGACAGGAAGTATTCCTGTCTTGCAGTAATTAAAATAAAAACATTCTGAGCATATTTTTATATCTTTCTGACAAAAGAAAAAAGAAAAAAAAAAAAGATTATTTGTTCACTTCACATGCATTGCTAAGAATCACCATGTGTGGCTGTAGAACTTGTGCAGCCAGTGTGAGAGAAATCAGGGAGGAAAAATGCTTATGGCTCCTCAGTTTAAATGCCACGCCGCTCTTAGGATAGGATTACCATCTGTGGATATTGACCAGTTACGCTTGTTTGACATCAGATTAGTTTCAGATTAGATATAACTCAGATAACACTTGCTACCTTTCCTAAGTTCAGTGCTGATCACTCACATTAGAAGTATTACAGAAAGGTACAGGCTTACTTCAGAAGAAAGCAAGAGACAAAGTTAATGTGTTGTATTATTGTTATTATTGTTATTGTTATTGTTATTACTATTATTATTAGTATTAGTATTAGTATTAGTATTAGTATTATCATCATCATCATCATCAGAGAACTACTAAGGCAAAGCAAAATTCTGCTAGCAACTGGTTATGTATATCATATACACGTTTCCTGGGCTTAAGAGGAAAGGATGACAAGCAGATCACCCCTAAGAACCGTAACTCAAACAGGCCCTTTCATGTCTCAGGCTATCTAGTTCACTGAATTGGTTCAGTACAAGATACATAGGGTCAAATATCCTGTAACACATTTAGAGTATATATTTTTTTTTTTTACTGGATGTATAGTAATTCATTTACTTCATTTCTATACTAACAATGTTGGTAAGGTCAAAGTGACCTTACAAATAGTTATTAAATTCCCTGAATTCAGAACAACTCAACTTCATGAGCAGTTGTCAGACAATTTAAACAGTCTCAACACTTAATTGAAATACATTCCAATGCAACCAGTGCTAAAGCCTCCCTGCCTTATTATCCAGGTGACAGAACCAAAATGTCCTGGTCAGGGTCCAAGGCAAATTGTTCAGAAGTTTAGCACCAGCAAAACCTCAGAGTGAGAAAGGTCTACTCCTACCAGTGTATCTGCCAAATCCTTCTATAAAATCAATGCTCTCTTGTCTGGTCTAAAGATGAACAGCACAATAAACTAAAATCTAAACTCCACCTTTTGCCTCAGGCAGAGACATAATCCATTGATTTCAATAGATTTTAAAGCAGCTCTACACAATCTTTACGGACCCACAAGCACAAAAATGCACAGAAGCCAACAAGGCACCAAATGGAACATTAAACTTCTCGCTTCCAGATGCCATTCCTGCGGTAGCCACGGACTCTTGTTGCCAAGAGAAGTGTTGGATGGTTCCACGGAGAAGGGACTAGAAAATGGTGCTCTCGAGGCTTAACTGCAAGAAACTTGAACAGTTATTTCAAAGTGTTTCTTGCATCCCAAACCAGCAGAATCTGCAAATGACAAAACTAAGTGACAGATGGTGGTGGTAGGGCTAACAGCTGATTTCAGTGGAATGGAGAATTGGACCTCACATTTCTAAACAGTCACTGCTATTATTGAACTCAGTTTGACTTTGATTCCAGTTCCTTTAAGGAGTGCAAAGCAGAGCTCTGCCAGCTGATGAACCACAGTCTGGCATGGCAGCACCAGGGAGGTACTCCAAACACTCTTTGAGTCTTTCTTCTGAGAATCTCCAAATGTAGTTTTATTCCTCCTGCTAGGGCCACCTATAAGCATCAGACATACTAGTAGTAACTGCTCAAACAAACACCTGTGCCAGAATCAGGTAGAAAACTGTCCACTCACAAGGCTAGAATTGGGCTCACTCTTGGCTACTTAGTTGGTCATCTTCAAATGATTTTGGTGGTTCCTACTTTAAGAAGTATTTAATGATCTAAAGGAACACAATCTTCGACCTCACTATCTCAGGAATAGTACAAACCATCAGATGACAGCTGAGGGAGATATTTTCTGCCCAGTATTTTCACTGAGAATTTCCATTTTGTACAAGTTCATCACAACCCTGGTTCACTGACACTATGGTTGAGACGACTGTCATCAGGTTAAGGGTTTATCTCAATTTCTATAGAGATTTAGGTGTCAAACTTGCGTCTGGCTGCAATTTTGCTAGTAGCATAGTTTTCCGAAGGAATAAAAAGCCTAATGAGATCCAGCAGATGGGAACGTACTGCATTCCTTACAGTATTGGGGCACTTGTGGTGAGTCCTTTCCAAACAGGGGGCCCACCTGAGCCAAGACCTGCAACCTGCATCCATACTCATGCCCATTGAGTTCACCTCTGGTAAAAAAAGCTCAAAGTTGATTAAGCACTAAAACTAATGACCACTATTAAAACAAATGCTTCTGCAAGTTACGACTGCTTTCCAGAATTCTTTAATAAAGCTTGGTGTATGTGAATAATACATGAATAATTAGGCATGAATAATAAATTATAGCTCTGTTCGTGTAGCTTTATGTATCCATCCTCCTGAAGCACCTATAGTCTCAGGCACATCAACAACCTCTAATAAACAGAATGCACAGATGAGAGATTTACATAAATGTATTTTAATACTGGCAGGCATATGTTACTATTAGGAGGTGCCCTATATTTACACCTGGGGAAGCGCACATTTGTGCTGCGCAAGCCAAGAAAGATTCGGGTGAAATATTTCAGCATGGGGACCGCTCATCACCGAGCAGGGCAAGGTGCGTCTGAGACACCGGGGGAATCCGAGCAGCGACCCCCAAGGATGGGCACTGAGGGGAGGCAAAATGGCGCCGCCCCCCCCGGGGAGGAGGAGTGCGGGCGGAAGTGGAGCTACCGGGCGGAAGTAGCCGCTGCGGGGCGGAGCGGAAGTGCTGGCGGCGAGCGGTGAGGGCCGAGCGCAGGTGAGTGGTGGCGGGGCCGGGCGCGGGGTCCCGCGCGTTACCGGCTTCGCCGGGAGGTGCTCCTTGCGGCTGCTGGGCCCGATTTGACTCTTTATTTCAAACCCTACAGCTTTAATAAATGAAGATAACCCTGTGAGCTTGAGGACGGGGTTGAAATGATGGCAACTTGCAGAATCTGTTAAGAGTCTGAGGCGGTTTTTTGTTTGTACGCGGCCCTGCGGCCTTTAGAGCCGTAAAATCGTAGAACCATGGAATTATTAAGGTTGGAAAGGACCTTCGGGATCATCGGGTCCAACCCATTCCCAGTTTGTGGCTGTTGTGCTGCTTTGTGGCTCTGCGGGCCTCTGCTGCTGCAGGAGAAATAATGCCAAGTAAATGCAAGTGATCTAGAGTAGAATAAGAGTCGTTATGGCAGGGGATTGTATTGAGTATGGTTTTCTGTGGCCTGATGGCAACTACACATCTTGGGCAGGAGTGTGGCGGTATGTTGCTCATACAAAACCGTGCATGATTCTGGTATTGTTTTACCTTTGCTAAGGGTGGTGGCAGGTAGGAGTAACACGTGCCTGGGGAGCTTAAATGCTGCTTCAGGGAAGTGATGAAGGAGTATTACAAACCTCAGTATTTCCATAAAGTAAGTGCCATCCTCTGCGATACACCAGTGATGTGTTAGGTTGTGACTGGAGGCCCTTATTGCCCTAACCAGCCTTCCTCCTCAGGCTGACACTTGAGCTGAAATTGGGTAATCCAAAAACGTGTCTTTGTGCTTGAAGCAGTCTGAGACTTGGTTGCTTTCTGTCCTTTTGCACCTTTTTTTAGTCCAAATTCACCCATTGGTCCCAATGGTGTTTGTTAGACTATCTGCAGCGCTGACAGGCTTTTCAAACGACCATATCCATGGTCCATATCCATGAGTCCAAAGCATAACAGAAAGGTATTTATTGAGATTCTTCATCCAGACTGGGGTTACACCAGCGAATGATCCTATATCTGCGTAATGATCGCTGTGTTCTAGTGTGTATAGGTGCTTATGGGCCTTTCTTTCACTGTATTTGTGATGCCTTGCAGGCATCCCTAGGACAAGGTTTTCCCCAGCAGGCTGTGCATGTTGGCTAGGTGGTGGCCCCCTCTAGACAAACAGCTTCTGAGCAGGTAGCTTTTAAACAGCAGGTTACAAGATTGAAGGTAACCAGGCTGTATGGTGCTGGTGGCAGTGCTGATGATGAGTCCCGTTTGTTATTTTTCTTACGTGTTTTCTGTGGGTGCTGCTGGAAAAGAATTGTTCTTTGTGATGGCCAGGTGAGTGTTGCTAAAGTGCTTACGTAGCCTCCAGAGGGCATGGAAAGAGCTACCGTTTCAAAGTAAATTATTTTTACCTTGGTCTGTCTGCAAGTACCATGTGTATTTAAACAATTTCTTGCCCATTGGACTGCAGAAGGACCAAGTCAAAGGCCTTGGTTGTATTAAATTTCTAGACTCAGAAAATAGAAAGAACACATTGAAGTCTTTTATCTATTTTTCACACCAGACTAATGCCCACCTCTGTATTACCACCCTGTAACTGTTTGGGTGTCCTCCATATCCACATGGAGGAAGGACCGACTTTGAGGAAATAGTTTCTGACACATTTCTGCCCCATCTCTTTAGACAGTGACTGCAAAATTGGCTTCTTCTGCCTGACAAATCTCCAGGCAAATAAAGGCAGCCTCAAGGCCCCATATGTTTTTGAATAATGTAAGTGATATGCAGACTCAGACAATGGTGTGTGTGCATCCCTGTGTGGAAGAGGCTTAGCGCAGAAAGATTAGCAGCACGCTTTGCTTATAACCAGGCGTTTTGTGTCTGCTAATCCTAGCACCATCCTCGCTCAGGCTTTGAAGCCCATGACGACAGGGCATGAAACACTTGGCTTTTGATGCATGTGATGCTGCTTATGCATATGAAAGGGGGACCTATCAACTGAAGTATGACTACTGGAGCCCCTGTTGTGGCAGAAAGGTCCATAAATAAACAGCAAGTAGGTGTGCTTATGCTAGAAGTGCACAAAAAAAGGAGCCGTCTGCAGGAGCTGCAATTTTTGCTGTGCATTTGGAGGGGAACTGGGAGTGTTTCTGCCTGCTCAGCATCAGTCAGAGCCGCAGTGACATCCCAGGTGCGTGAGGCAAGGTAGCAGCGTGCTCCCCTCCCCTCCCTTCCTGCTGGGAAGTTGCCCCTCGCTGGTGGCTGTGTTCCACAGACATCCTTGGTGCTGTTTGGCAGAGAGGCTGGACATTTTCCTTCTGTATTGGGAGGGTTTTACGGTTCAGAGGGTACGGGGAAGCTCTCCTTGTTGCTGCCTATGCCATGTGTAGGCTTGGTGTAAATGGAAGTTGTTGTTCTGGGACTCCTGAGCTGACAGCTTTCATTAAGGCCAGCGTGTTGAGATGTCTGAAATCGGCAACTAACTCGTGATGCTGGCATCAGATGAAGAGGCCTGTTTCCTCAGTAATGAGCGCAGAAGTGAATGCAGTCCCTGGAAACTCAAAACCTCTGAAAATCCACTTTGTATTGGCCCACAAAGCTCTTAAATCTGAATGGTTTTAGTCCAATTTTTGCACAAAAGGAGGGGCAGGAAGAAGTATTTCAGCTGATCTGGTCTGGCTGTTGTTTTTACATGAATGTCTTGATTTAAAAAAAAAAAAAAAGAGAAAATCACCAAAACCAAAGAACAACACAAAACTGTAAAAGTGCCTGGGCCTCTTCTTTACTTAGAGATGATGGAGCGAGCAGCATCGTATCTAATTGGCATTGTTCAAGAATGGGATCATTAAAAATGGTAGAAATACTCCAAATGTAGGCCGTAAATACTGCATGAGGTAATTCTTGAGTCTTTTAGCATCCTTCCCGCAAGGTATCTGCCCACATACCTTACAGAAAAGGATGGTAACAGAGTAAGACAAACAAAACATTGGTTTCAAGGCAGGCTGTGTCTGCACTGGGCTTGAACTTTGTTTTGGTCTGAGATTGACGGAGGTTCGCTTCAAAGCTTTGCGTTTTCTCTTGCATACAGCCTGTCCATATGGGAGATGATCAGAGTTTTAAAAATCCGCATCTACTTCCCTTTCCAACTTCAAAGTAAATTATCATTGAGTCCTGATGGTCTTTTAGAAGTAGAAGAGATCAAATGTGTACAAAACATTTAAAAATTCCGAGTGTGGGAGGGCGTCAAGTCTGCAGCGCTAGTTCTGATCAGCGATTCAATCAGCATGATAGGTATTTGCAAACACTCGCTGCCTGGGAGAAATGGATCGATGGTCCCAGGCTCTGGGAATGAGAGGTGTAATATTTGCAAGTATTTTCATGACCAGTAGATGGGAGGTGGAAGAGTTTCTTTCTGTGTTAAGTTCTGATATAGACCAAGATACAAGTATTTGTAAATACCACCCCTGTCTTTCATCTGAAAACTGGTCTGAGCAGTGAATGAAACTGCTTGGAAATAACATAAATTCTGCCAGTAAGAGGACAGTGAAACAGAGAGAACTGAAGAAGAAGGATGATATAAGGAAGAAAACCTTTTTTTGTTTGGTTTCTTTTCTTGGGAGATTAGAGGGAGAAGGGAGCACTAGTGGTGAGCGTATTGTCCAAATCTACGTGGACAGGCTCTTGCATCCTGACAGATGCTAGTGGCAGGATGTTGAGAAGGCAGTGTGGTAGAGGCAGGAGGTTTGCGTGTCCCTGTGCCTCTGATGTTCTTGTTTGCTGATACTGGAGTAAGTCAAACCTACTGCCTTGGCACAGGTGCTTCTGTGGCTTTGCAAATCCAAGGCCGTGTGGCTGGCATTCTGGCAGCGATATACTTGTTGGCCAGCTCTGTGCTGGATGGATGCCATTCTGCTCCCAGCTGGATGCTAGACCAGGTGTTGGCTTGCCCAGTGGCACGGTGTTCGGCAGTGAAAAACAAGGTGAGCCGTTTGTCTGGGACTCCGGTATAACTAGTTGTGTCCTGGGGTGATCCTGAAGTAGATCCTGAAGAGCTGCAGTATGTACAGAAACAGCAGAGCAGGACAAAAGTGTGTAATTTTTGCTTGCTGCCCCCGTCCTTTCCCCAGGAAAACCAGTCCTCTAACCTGTTTTCCATGTCTTCCATGTGAACACCACACAGGGCCGGCCTGCAGGAGCAAGAAGGCAGGATGTTGTCGAGACCAAAGCCTGGCGAGTCCGAGGCAGACCTGATACACTTTCAAAACCAGTTCCTGGCAGCCAGAGCTTCACCTGCAGTGAAGATTGTGAAGAAAGCAGACAAGAGAAAGGGGGAGGAAGGGAGCACAGATTCTGAGAGACCCCCGCTGCAGGACAGCAAGGATGTAGTGATGCTGGATGGTAATTTCCCTTGTGGGGCTCCCTGAATTGCTTGGTTTCTCTCTGCCTTTCAGTTCCTCCCTTTCAACTTGCTGTTTTTTTTTCCCCTGCATATATCCCCATTGTAATATTCTTTGTTCTTGACCTTGTTTGAAAATGCCCTTGTGCAACATTACTGTGTCCAGTAGAAACACCTTTCCAACACACTGCCTTCATCTACATTTATCAGCTGTCTGTGGTACCTTGCCAATCACAGAAAGTACCTCTTGCATTGAGATGTGTACTCATTGGACTCTGGGTGCTTATTTTGCCATCTATCCAGACCCCAACTTTCAGCCAGCAGATCTCTCTTGATAAACTTCCTTCTTGTGGTTTTGTTTTCTTCCACCAGTAGTAACACTTCTCATGCACGTAATAGTCTCAGAAGCTCAAGGTACTTTCTTAAAAGCAACAATTTAAATCTTACAGTGCTTGCTTCTAGGTAAGAAAATGTGATACAAGTTTAGAGTGAAAAGAAGGCCTTGACTAGCTTATGATCATACTAATCACTCACTGTTGGAGCTGGCAGTGGAACTGTGCTTTCCTGTGCCTGAACACAACCTGCAAGGACACTAGTTGTTTCTGTACAGCCTTGTTTCTTCCCTTAAGATTTGCAGTCAGGCCTCAGTACCCTTTTCTGCTTATGCAGCTCTTTGAAAAAACTTTAGTGCCAACACATTAATAATAAAATTCTTAAGCATGTTGCTCTCCATTATCCAGTGCAAGTCAGACACAGAGGATTCTTAATTGTCTTACTGCTTCCTCATCTGGTTTGTTTCTCATCAGAGCAATAATAGGTGCTATTAGGGAGAGTTTGGTTTGATACTTACTGTGCAGTTTTAACCTGGCTATTTTTTTATTTCTCCTCTACAGATTTTCCTGATATTCTCCCAGCTCTAACTCCTGGTCCTCCAAAAAAGTCCAAGATCAAAAGTGCCTCTGTCCACTTTGAGGATGAAGATCCAGAGGAAAGACTTGAGAGTCACGATCGACACATTACAGCAGTCTTCAGCAAAATCATTGTATGTCTAGCTTTCACCTGATAGTCTAGTGGTTTTTGAGTGCTATGAGCTGAGCACTGGACAGGGATGAAGGGTTCTGTTGCTGCTTTTTATTTCTGCGGTGTAATGAAGCAGTTGTAGCACTGTAGACCAGTGTCCTGAAGCATCCTGAGGGAAAACAAGGCTTTTTTGGGTATATTTTTGCTGTCAGCTAAACATGGGTTTGAATCTGCTGTCCAGTCCAGACTGCCTACAGATCATGCTGCATGCATGCAGGCTTGTGCTCTAGTGTGGGTTTGGGTGAGGTTCTGCATTCTCTGAAGGGGATGTTCTCATTGCTCTGCATTGGCCCAGGCCTTCATTTGATTCTTCGGGTGGTTTGTGGAGCTTGGCAGCACAGCCTTTTGGAAGATAGCCTCACCTTGGCTTCAAGTAAGCACAAGGTGTTCTGAGCCTGACAGCTACGTAACAGAAAGCTTGTGAGCTGCAGAGCTGAGAGTTTAGCCCACTCTTAACTAAATAGTATAAACATGTGGGGCTGTCGTGATGGTTTCTACAGCATTTGATATTTTTTTTGCTGCAGGAACGAGACACGAGTGCAGTAGCAGTGACCATGCCAGTGCCCACCGGAGATCCGTTTCCCAGAACATTTCATCGTTCTGAGATAAAAAGTGAGGTAAGAGTGGGACCAACTGTTCTACACTACCTTCATTAACTATTAAGTCTTCTCCACAACAAAGTGCAATGCCTGGTGACTGGTAGGGCTAAAAATAAGTGACTTGGCATGCTGGAGATAAGGAGTTGGCTCAGCATTGTTCTGGCATTGCCTTCTTAGTAAAGAAGAAAATTCTCCTACCAAACTGCCATCAAACAGGCAGTCCATACCCTGCAGTTAAATAACACTGGAATTCTTCCAGTTTAGGAAAAAGGCAACCCCCTTCAGCTAACTTTAGTGAGAAGGATCAAATCTGCCCTGTTGTAAGACAGCGTGTTCTGCCTTGTTTTTTTCTGAGAAACAATTTCTGTGAATTTGCCTGTCAGGTTTGTGTAAATCCGTACTTACTCAAGTTGCCCCTGATTCTTGCTGGAATGACATTTGAATGCGGTTGTACAGATTATTTTTTGTGGCTTCTTAGATTTTTGACATAAAATTTGTTCTGAGGCTGTAAAGCAGGAAGCCATGGTTGCTGTCATCAGAATAGTTGTTGTAGTAGCAAGAGCTGCTAGCTGAGTAGGAGGCAGATACTGGGAAATGGAGTGCGATTGATAGCTGTGGTTGCTTTGAATAGAGAGTTGATTTTGAAGGACAGCTCTCTTGAGAGGAAGTAGTAGTACTTTTTAAACCTACCAGTTCTGTTTACCTGATGCAGGAGTACACAGTAGCTACTAAATGTTAAGATCGCCTTTTAAGCTCCTTCTCTGGACTGGGGACATGCAAGAGTCTTTTTTCTTTTTTTTTCTCTTTTTTTTTTTTTTGCTTAGTCTTTGGATTTCCCATGTATCAAAAGCTGTTCAGAGCCTTGCCCTTCCATCGCCTAGGCAAGCAGCACAGTAATTTAGTCAGGATTATTTTAGCACCACTTGCCCACTTCTTACTGTGTAAATCTCTTCACCCTGCTGCTCTCTAATCACCTTATAAGAAGCCTGTTCCAAGCATGTGGTGAGCGCAGTACAGCCCCATTTATCCTCAGAAATGCAAAGTATTCAGCTATGCAGGGTTTCCAAGCAGCAGGAAAGCTGGAACTGTTATGTTTGGTGATATTTTAGGTGTACTTGCCTGGTCTGAATTATAATTAATCATCTTCTCTCTCTAGGTAGAAGAAACATTCAGGTGTTCTGTGTTTCTGTCCTAGCATTAAATTGTACGTTAAAAAACGGAATAGCACGCATACAGAAAAGGGCAGGTGGCTGCCAGCAGCTTCTCTTGTGTCGTGTCCCAAAGTCTGATTCGAGGGTGTCTTTAGGATCAGATTTACATATTTGTTAGTGCCAGGTGTGCGGGGGAGTCTGAAAAGAGTGGTGACACACGGCTTCCTTGTTTGCAGGTGAAGGTGGGATCTGGAAGAAAAAGCATCTTTGCACAAAAGATGGCAGCAAGAAGGGCTGCTGAAAAGGAAGCAACAGCTCCCTCTGCTGCTGAGTGCGTGCAAATAAGATCAACTCCTCGGGATGCCCTGGATCCTGAGGGATCAGCAGAAGAGGCACCTCGCCCTGGCAACAGGGATGGTAAGTGGAAAAGTTTCTGCTTATCCACTCTACTATATTTTACATAGCCTTAATTAAATCTTAATTAAACCTTAAACTGTTGTCATAACACCAGTGCACCTTATCTTTAAATGAGGGAAGTGCTGTTGTCCTTAGTTCAGACATCGCAAAGTCACTTGGAATGTCTGTGGCACGGCAAGGACTTGAAATGGTCAGAGACCCAAATCAACATTCTAAAAATTGGGTCAGCTTTCTCACTAATTTTCTTTTCTGTTTTTTCATAAGGCCAAACAGATTTATTTTTCAAGGTTCTTGCCCTCCTTTTCTTCTCTGTCTGTCACATGTGAAGCATTTCTTGTTTCATCAGTAGCTTTTGCAGTTTTGGGGGAAGGGTCCATCTTGTGCACAATAAAAGCGTTCAGGACCCCTGACAAAGGTTCCCATTGCTACCTACCTGGAAGTTGAAAGCTCAGTCTTCCATCACTGGATGCTCTGCCATGAGACTGTGGCTTTGCTCTATAAGGAGTGTTGTGAGGCAGTGCTGATGAGTCAGTGCCACCTCCAGCAGTTATTTGTCTGACAGCAATGTGACAAGGAAAGATGAAACCAATTCAAGTGGTACCTGCAGCTCCGGGCTTGTGTGTGCGCATGCACGTCTGTGTCTTGAGGAGTCCCCTCTGCACAGGACTACCGTATGTCTGGGTTTTTCCATGATATCCTCTTTTTCACATTGAAATGGATGCTAGATATCATTTAAAGGTTTTCACCATTTGGCTAAGGATTCTGTCAAATAAATGGTAAGAAAACTCTCAGCATGCTGTGCAGTAAACGCACTAATCCACCATCCAGGTCAATTGCGGTGTGCTGTATACCCTGCTACAATTGTGCCTGTGTACTTCTGTCTGAGAAATACCAAAGGGAAACACAGCAGCCCCATGGCTGTGATCCCCTTGAAGTAGAACACTTATAAATGTAGTAATACAACGGAGGGATCAGGAAATGGCTTAGCCTCTGTAAGATTGCTGGGGAAGGGTTTCTGTGAGAGAATTGCTAGAAGCAAGAGGAGAAGTGGTGTAGCTCCATTTCTTGTAATAAACATTATGCTCAAGTTCACCTTTTGTTGCTTCGCTTTACAGAAACCAAATTAATTCTCTTTTGTCCCTCCCCAACTCCTAATGAAACAAGAGAGAAATGGTGTTCTGTCGTCACGTGAGACAAAAACCTGAAAGCCCAAATACTTAGTTTCAAGATAAACTAAACTTTCCTCCTAACTTGGATACCAAGGTTTCTTAAAAAAAAAAAAAAAAAAAAAAGTGTGTGTGGATTCTGCTTGGTAATGACAAAATCTAAACAAGCTTATAATGCCAGAGACTTAAATCACTAACTGCTTTCTTTGTTGAATCTTTTAGATAAAGCTGATGACTTTTTCACCACTCAGCGGCCTTGTATCATAACAGGAGAGGGTCTTGGAAGCCAAAAGAGTGAGCAGGAAGCTCAGGCTATTCACAAAGAGAACTTGGAGAAGCTGCAGTCTATGTCCCAGGAAGAGATCCTGCAGGAACAGGAAAAGCTTCTGGCTCAGCTGGGTATGTGCTTGTCAGGGTGAATTCACCTCGAGTCACGGAAGTTTACTGAATTTGAAGGTGTCTTGAAATCTCAACAAATTCACAGATCAAAGATTGGAGCTCGGGATCAGCAGTCATTGCACATGGGGGTAGTTTAACTTCTGTGTCCTGTCAGTAGCTTATGAGTAAGAATCAAGTGTGAAGGAATTTTAAGAGTGCTTATTCTTCAGTGAGAGGGGGCTTACCTTAGGATTGTCTAAGACCATTTGATGTGGGATAAGATAGTCCGTGCACTGTTACTTTGTGCACCAGATACCTGGTTACATATACATGTATTGGGGTCCTAAAATGTAACTCTCTGATGCCCATAAGAAAGGTGACAGAATCTTGCTTTTCTAACTTCACTTTATAACAATGGCATGTGTATGAAAAATACCTTGTTCATGCACATTCTTCTTGTGACTGATTTGTTGCCTTTGCTCTCTGTCCCCACCACTCAGCCTGTCAGGGTATCAGTGAAGCAAACACTTAGGGATTTTAAAAAGGGTAGGGTACATGTTAAGTATTTTTCAACAATTAATTATTTTTTAAAACAGCATATGTATTTGTGTACCCTATGGGTTGAAGTTATAGATCTTTCAGTCTTTGAGGCCTGAAGTATACTGGGGGTTATTTTGGTATTCTGAAAATATCTGTGCCCAGGGAATCATGCACAATGAAGCAACTCCTAAACTAAGTTGCCTGCTTGTGAATGAACTTGGGAACTGGACAGGTACAGACATGTGAATTAAGGAGACTTTTCCTCCATATTCAGGAGTCAGAATAATTTGCGGGTGTTTATTGCTGACCAGTTTCAGAATTCACCTCTTAAGCATGAAGTAAATGAGACTGCATGGTGTGGATTATGAGGATGGGTAGGGTCTTCAAACTCTTATAGTTGTCACTATTTTGTTTTTACCTATGGGTACTGTGGGTAGAAATAGTAGGGTTTTTTTGCCATACTGTGCACAGATTTATATAATTGGTGACTTTTGATTAATGTTTTTATGAAATAAGGCATATAGCCCCTTCATTGCTGCATACAGTAAAGTGTGGGAAAGTGAGAGCTCTGCCTGCATTCAAGAAAAAAATAGGGATGCTTTAATGAGACTGGGCTGAATGCCTCTCCCTCACTGAGGGAGGCTTATACTGCATCATAAGAGCATGCAGCAGTCACAAGTGTGCGATAGATCCCTGCATGCTCTTTAAACTGTTCAAGAGATGAGGCAGTTGTTTCTTTTTTTGGGGGTGACTTCTCTTGGGTACAGAGAACTTCTGAATTGCTTGTTCTTTGTCCTCCAAGGAATAAATAACCAATGAAAGATATATTCTATTACTTTACACATCCCTGACATGGTTTATCAAAGTATCTCTGTATGTTTTAGAGAGGTAGTGCACAGGCTCTTGCTATTTGTCTCAGGCATAAACATCCCAACGCAATCTTCTAGATGGAGAATTATCTTCCAGAGTGAGAAAGTGCACTCCATCAAAAACGATGTGGTGTATCTGTAGCAGGTCTGAAAGTTAAATCTAAAAGTCTCCTGACACTTTCTTGTTTAAGAGAGGAATCTTACCTGTCCTTCAAAACACCCCTACCTCCCAAATGTTCCTCTTCTCCAAAGCATGAAGAGAACGACCACTTATGTTTTCTGGATGTTATTAGATCATAATTAAGTCTCAGGATGTGGAATCTGTTCAGAATGAACAGGATCTCCTTCTCCTAACTTAATATGGAGACCGTGCACTGCAGTTCTAGTGCAATTCAATACAGCAGGTAATTCTTTTTATGGTGTCTGTTCTGTGTACTCTCGTAGCATTCAGAACTGAACAATTCACAGACAGGGTAGGCAAACTGTCAGACCTGGCTTCCTCCCATAAATTACAGACCAGAGTTCTCTCCGTAATGAATGGTCTTGTATGGCTGTGCCTTTTTCAGCAGCAGTGAGGGGGAAAGAAACAATTCTGGTTTTGTTTGTAAGTCAGGAGAATAAATAGATTTTTCTTGTTGCTGCTTTACCTTGAAAAACATTTATCATCTCTCTCTCTAGCGTCACCTCACCAGTCAGTTGTCCCCAGTTTACATGCTCAGGAGGTCATAAAGCAGTTAAGTGCCTCAATTTGAAAAGAAGTGACAGCTGGCACAGAAGAAGGGGGTATGTGGAATGGGAATGAAAAGACTAAGATAAATAGCAAGACCTATAGGCGTTATCAAGTATTTTGAGACTTTCTGTCACTTCTCTGTCTCTCTCTTTGTCAATACTTGCAGATCCCAGTTTAGTTGCTTTCTTAAAGTCACGACGTGGTGTTAATGTAGGCCAGAAAAATGAATTAAAAAAGGAACAGAACAGACCAGAGGAGTTTGTGGAATCTCTGACTGTGCCTCAGCATGGTGTAGGAGCATCTCTTTCCATACAGGAGTCAGGTCTGGAAGAATCTGTAAGGAAGGAAGAAAATATGAAAATGGAAATGACAGGTAAGAAACAAAGTACATGTTGTTAACGTTCTGAACGTAAATGTAAGGTTTATATAGCATTTGCATCAATCCAGATTGGAGTTCTTCGGCACTTTGTTAATCAGTCAAATCAGAAATTTATCATGATATTTAATTTTTTTTTGAGTTAAGGGAAGAGCATCCTTGTCATTTCTAGTTGAGCTCCATAGATTAGAAGCATGATATGCTATGTAATGGAGGTGGTGAGCTACGCCGTGGGAGATCTTGCCTTGTTTTGGGAATTTGCTCTGAGATTTCTGTACTTACCTTCCTTTGGAAGGAAAACATGTTTTAAACGGTAAGTGTAATTGCTTTTCTGTGCAGTCGTGTAAACAGGGAAACAGAAGAGTGTGATAGGTGCAGCTGCTGCTTGAATAATTTCTTTTAACTGGGACTGGGTGGGGACAGGAGGTTGTTGGGTAAATTTCTCTAAAAAGAATCACTGATGTGCTCACAGGATAGCATGAAGGTGACAGTCAATCTCATTTCAGTGAAATTGCTCATATAGCACGTGTATGTCTTATTGTGATGCTGCTCCTGGTGGCCCCACTCTGTGGCTTGTATCACAGAGCCCATGAAGTCATTTCAAAGTTTTCCTTTGTGAGCCGTAGGTGGAAGGAAGTATTAAGGTGTAGAGAGTTCTGCTCTTTTGGAAGAATTGCACAGAGCTGTTGCCTTTTATGGCAGAACACTATAATACTCAAAAGAACCAGTGGCAAAATTATCTTGTATAACTTGGTGATGCAAGAGAGTGGTAGTGTGTCAAAAAGAATGAAGATGTGGAAGTTTGCCGATGGAAATCTTTATTTTAGCCTTCAAACTGGCAGGAGACCTAAGTGTGTGTGTACACTCATATCAGAACTGGGTCCACTGAACTTGCCTGCCTGTGAATTTCTGCATGTTGTTCACATCTCTTATTTCCCTTTCTAAATGACATAAGGAGTCTTTGATGGGTCACTAGGGGAAAGTTTTACCTCTTGCTTAATTACCTACTTTTAAGTATTGGCTTATCCCCATGTTCCAGCCAGGCTAAGGAAGCTTGCACTGATGCTGCCTGTGTTGCTTCTGCAATTTTTGTGCTTGTATGAGAAGAAAGCTGCTTTATCCCAGGCAGTTAGAGCAGCCCTTATATTCTCATGGCAGACAAAAGGAATTGTTTCTCCCTTACGTTTCTGCTATTACTGCTGCTTTCCTTACTGCAGTTTTTTTTCTCTTCAGTCATTTCTTTTTCTCTGTCATGATTTTAGGCTTTCATTCTCATAATTCTGAACACTTTTGTTCCTAGCATGTATGAAAGCGACATCTCTCCTTCATTAGCATGCTTTTTCCCAATTTCATGTTGATCTTTGGCTTCTGATGCATTCTTTGTGTCCCAGTGCAACGTGTGGACTGATGAAAGAGGCCTGTGAATCCCTCTTGGATTTCAGCTTGATATTTGCAAGAGGTAACTGTTTACCATTTCCTTGATGAGGGGGATGAATCTATGAGTGTGTATACAAGTGCAAGAGAAGGAAAGATGATTAGCCTCTTATTGAAGAAAACACCTCACTGAACAGTCCTTTTGCTGTTTTTCCCCAAGTTTTACTTTTTCACCAATCCATGTTAATCAAAAGAACTGTTTTTAATGCTTTTTTCAGAACAATTGAGTGCACAAGTAGCACCTGTTTAAGTGGCATTCCTTTACTCACCTGGGAGCAATAGGAGGAGTGTAAAGACTGAACAAGATTGTGGTAGTGCTCTTGGGAATAGCTCAGTGTTCAGAGCATTGCACGCTGACAGCATCTTTTGCTTCCCATGAAAGACTGCAAAGGAAAGAAGAAACAATTTTCTTGTGATATTCAAAATACCAAAGAAGGCACGAGAAGGAACATCATTATAAAATGAAGGGAAGCCTTTCTAGCACCTGAGTTTATGCCTACAGCTTGCCTATCCTGGCTAACAGGAGACAAAAATATCATGAACAACCCAGCAGAAATGGTCATTCTGAGTTTCCTCAGGAAGAGAAGGATAACAAAAAAGAACATGATTGCTCAAAAGTCAAACTTGCCTCTCTAATAAGATAAAAGGCCACTGTTTCTAATAAACAAGATAGTGAGATCTTTATCTAGCAACTTTTAATCTTATCAAATCAAAAAACAAATCCTGGCATCAAGACAAAAGGGAAAGCAAACAAGAACAGGAAGAATTTGTTTGGTAGCCCTTAATTTAATGCAACTCTGAAAAAGTTCAGTTGTATGTTGTATTCAGACTGTCAGCTTGTGTTTCTCTAAAGAATTTTCTCAGTAACTGAACAATCTGCTGATGCCTTGGAATATATCTGTCTTGTTGACAAGATCATAATGCTAAGGGCTGATGGTAATATGTGTAATCCTATTCATAGAACGATTAACTAATCACGGAATGATTATCCAATTTAGTGATTAATGGAGGAGAAAACAATTTATTGAATTACAAATGTCAATAGATTTAATTTTTTCTGTTGATTTTATTTCCTCTGGTTTTGCACCCACCACCCACAACCATTCCACTTACTTACATATCAGATGCTTTTTCCGTCTCTTCAATTAAAATGTGTGCTGAGCCTTTGGCTGAAATTCTGTGGAACAGCTTTCTGGCTGGAGAAGATAATGCTGTGCTTGGTTCCTTGCCTGACTCAGTATCACACTGATCATAAGGATGAAGCTTCATCCTAAAAATGATAAGTGCCCTTCCTGAAAGTTTATCTGCTAATTGGTGGAAAGTAAAGGTTGGGTTTTGGGCCAGTTATCAGCAGGGAAAGATCTGATGAAAGAAGAGCATCTCAGCTGGACCTACTGTTCCTTAATAGAATCACACATTGGTTTGGGTTGAAACGGACCTCAAAGAGCACCTAGTTCCAACCCCCTGCCAGGGACAGGGACATCTCCCACCAGACCACGTTGCTCAAAGCTGCATCCAGCCTGGTCTTGAACACCTCCAGAGATGGGGTATCTACAGCTTCTCTGGGCAACCTGTGCCAGTGCCTCACCACCCTCTGAGTAAAGAATTTCCTTCTAATATCTAATCTAAATCTCCTCTCTTCTAGTTTAAAACCATTCCTCCTTGTCCTGTCATTGTCTGCCCATGTAAAAAGTCCCTCTCCATCTTTTTTATAAGCCCCTTTTAAGTACTGAAAGGCTGCAATGAAGTCTCCCCTGAGCCTTCTCTTCTCCAGGCTGAACATTTGCAACTGTCTCAGCCTTTCCGCATAGGAGAGGTGCTCCAGCCCTCTGATCATCCTCATGGCCCTCCTTAGGGCCACAGCTCCACACCTTTCTTGTGCTTGGGGCCCCAGATGTGGATGCATTACTCCAGGTGGGGCCTCACATGGGCAGAGCAGAGGGGGACAATGATCCCACTTTTCGTGCCCTCGGTCTGCCTGCTCCTCTCCATTTGTGTGATTTCTCTTGAGATAGCAAAGACTTCTTAGTTCATTCTTCTCACACCAGTATGGGATGGTTTCCTACTAGCAAAGCATTACCTTTGCTGGTGTTTAGCTAACTTCCAATTAAATCTCTCCTGTCGCTTCACTTGGGAGATTCTTGTACATGCTGATCTGTCTCTTTCCTAGGGCAATTCTTGTGATGACAAGCATAAATGTCTTGCTTCCCAAATTGTTCTAGTCAAAGCTTAACAAGTTAAATCAGTAGTTTCTTCCTTTAGTGCTTGCACCTCTGAAATTCTTGTTCAACTGCCCAGTTTCCCCACTGAGCTGTTTCTCAGGCAAGCTGTGTCGATTTTCACTTGTTCTGTTTGTTTTCCTCCCAAGCTGATCTCCTCAAGTCTTTAGAGGGAGACACAGAATGAAGAGCAGTATTGGAAGTCCTGTGGAAGCATGAGTGTTAGCACTGGTGCTCCCGCCGGTGTATCTAGGCTGACTTTGTACTGGCATCTTTAAAACCATGCTGCATGACAGGCCAGTGATGTGCTTGGACCTACTTGCATTACTAATTCTTTTCAATCATTTCACATCTTCCCTAACATTCCCTTCCTTAAATGATATTCGTTTGCTTTCTTAAAAGTAGGACTGATATTATTTTCTGCCCTGGTTCTGATCACTTTGCTTAATTTGTATCCTGACTTCAGTTTTTCACCAAATTAGCAGTCTGTTAATTTCATTACAGTGCTGTTCACTTCCTCTTCTAGCTCTCATGGAAGATGAAAACAGCTTTATATCTTTGATGTTTATGCATTAGCCAACAGTCAGGTTGAAAATTGTTTTCTTTTTTTATATGAATACTATATTTGATGCAGTTTTTAAGCCAAATAGTTTGGCAAAGAGGGAGTAGTATTTTCTTCATTTTTGCTTTCAAAGGTAAGGCTGCTATTTTTTTTTCCCCCTCAAAGATGATGATCTGCCTGTGAAGCCGAAGAAGGAATGGATTCACATGGACAATGTGGAGTTTGAGAAGCTGGAGTGGATGAAAGATTTGCCTTCACCCCGACAGAAGAAAACCAAAAAGGTTTAAAAGCAGAAACTGATTTTTCATGTTCTTGGGGTGTCTGGTTCATGTTTCTCAGCAATAACAGTTTTGAAGTTTTCATAAACTAGTCCTCTGGTTACTTAATCTGAGAGATTTTGTAAGAATGAGAGGTCCCTCAGTCTTTTCCACGGGGTGGGATGATACGTATCTCTGTAGTCTGCAGTGCTTAAGACAGCTACTAAGCGAGAGCCTAGCAACTGTTATCTGTGATGAATCAGGTCTGAAAACTAAGAAAAAAAGGAAAGAAAATTGAGTAAATATTTTAAAAAAAAAAAAAAGAATTCGAGGTCTGATCTGGGGAGTTTGAGGTGTCACCTTCCAGGAGTTGATTTAAGAAGTGGAATTTTAAATGGTGAATAGAGTACAAGGCACTAGAAATAATCTTTCTCCCCCACCCCCCATATTAGGGAATGCAAGCTCGATTCAGCTTAAAGGGAGACTTGATTCCTGCAGACGCTGATTTGCCTACTCATCTAGGCCTGCATCACCATGGAGAAGAGGCAGAGGTAGGTATAATGAAGCAGAAAGGAAGGAACACACCCATTTCCATTTTTCTGTGTTTAATTTGTCAGATTCCTTTTGTGTCAATGCTTTTTAGTGACAAAACCCTCAGGAAAGTGTGGATGTATAGTTTCCTTTTGAAACAAGCTCCTGAAGAGAAGTTGGGTGTGCTTGCATTAACTTGCTTTGTGTGTTTTTTTGTTAACTCCATTAATGCTTTTTCTCTTTAATGCCATTAAGGATCTGTAGTTTTGAGAAAAAGGTACACATACTTCCTTTTCTTAAGAAGTAGTTTTCCATATGTCATCCATCAGAATCTCTTCCATGATTGATGTGAAACAGCAAACAACATTGAGTTGCAATTTATCTCCTGTTAGGCACTGTTTTACAGCCAATCTTAATTTAAGGGGCCTGTTTTTGTCTACAGTAGTTTTTGTTGTTGTTTTTTTTCTTTTCCTTCCCCATATAGAGGGCTGGTTATTCTCTCCAAGAGCTCTTTCATTTATCTCGCAGCCAAGTTATTCAGCAGAGGACGCTGGCTCTACAGGTCTTGGGTCGTATTGTTCAAAAGGTAAGCCACTACTTTCCGTGGAACTCCTCCCCGTAATTCAGATTTGCAGTGGATCAGCATCTGTGTTTTCTGGTGGTAGTTGTTTGCTTTCTTCTATTTAATGAAGGTGAGCAAAATCAACTGCAGGGTATTCTTTTTACACTGAGGGTCTTGCTGTTAAAAAAAACTTGCAGTGTTGGGAGAAAAACTGAGTTTCAGGTTTCTCTGCTGGGATTTGCTTTCAGGTGTTGCTCAGCAGCAGTGCTGCAGTTTCAGTTTCTTTTTTCTTTGGACACAAGTTGTTTTTTTGGGGTTACTTCTGTGATAAAAGCTATCCTTGGCAATGACCCTTTCATTTTTGTTGCCTGAGCCAGCTACATGATGTGCTTGTTCTGTAGGTGGTGAGAATGAACAAGCCTACTCTTACAGTGACGGGCATAAAGCAGAGTGAATATTTACTTCTATGCCCCTTCCCACCTAACTCTCTTGGGGGAAGTACTAACCTTTCCTCCAACAGCAGTGGAGGCAGAGAAGAAACGGTGTGGTTTTGAGAAGAAAGGTGGGGCAGAACAGGATGAAGTCGTGAGATGGGTTCAGATTTTTCTGAAATAAGGAACTGGAGTTATGCCTCTCTGTAGGGTGAAAGGAAGAGAAAATAAAGAACATTTTTCTTAAAACTTCTTCTGTGGGAAACAGCTGGCTTGCCTCCTTAATTATTATTATGGGATGGTTGTGGACTACCCAGAGAAGGTAGCCCAAGACTGACCTAAGCAGAAGAGGATTTCTTGTCCCCTAAACCAGGTGGGAAGTATGCCACTGAGTTTCTGAAATATCATTGGAATATGAAATTACTCAATTAGGACTTTTTTTTTTCCTGCATTGGCCCTTGGGTCACAGAATTGTAAGTGGGGAGAGATGTTTGTAGCATGCCAAACAGGGTGGGCATTCTGGTGGATTCCTGTTCTGCTCTTGGGGGTGTGTGACCCTCCCTCCCCCTGTGCAGAGAGGAAGAGTAAGCACGTAATGCAAAAACAGGAGCCATTTATCAGTAGGTAATGTTCCCTAGAAAGGCTGCCCTGGACTGTGGAAAGTTTGTATCAGTCAGTGATATGCTAATATCGGGTTGCATAAGACTCCTAACTGTAGTGATAACAGCAGGTGATCAGAATGTGGCTCAGGTGCCCAGTTTCATAGTGTCTGTGTGGGTTTTACTGCATTGCTGGCTTTGTAGGTCTTTCAGGATCTCTGAGGTCCTAAGCATTTTGTCTGCCTTTTCATATCACTGCTTTGAACTGGATGATACAAAAATTACCTGTCCCAGTAGGTAGTTCTGAAGTTTCCTTGGAGAACACCAGCAGAGCAGCCTGTTGTGCTGACTGCATGCAGTTTAGCTGCTTTACAATTGAAATTGGAAGAGGCAAACATGCAAAATACCAAGAGCTTTAACACTGGCTCTGTATGGCATACCTTTCAGGCTAGGGCTGGGGAGTTTGCATCATCCTTGAAGGGCAGTATTCTGCGTCTGCTGCTTGATGCTGGATTTCTCTTCTTGCTGCGCTTCTCGTTGGATGATGCAGTGGATAATGTCATGGCAGCATCTGTTGGTGCTCTGCGGGCTCTACTGGTGTCACTCGATGATGAGGTGAGAAAAAATCATTAAGTGCCCTTCTTCAGTTTCATACTAAACTGTTTACAGGAATCAGAATGAAAAGATGTGGTAAGTAGTTTCAGCAAAGTCTTGCTGGATGGGTTAGCTTAATTGTCAATAGAATGCTATTGCTGTGCTTTGTGACAGACAAGAGGGTGTGTTATCCGAGTCTGAGCAGTTCAGTCATCTGTTGTGTTTGAATTAGCTCTGCCTATGATTAAATTCAGTGCGGCTGCCGAGGGATTTTCTCTTCCTTTTTGACACCTTTACAGTCTAGATCATGTCACTACTAATAAAAGTGTACAATTTAGTCTTTTTATTTTTATTTGTAATATGGTCTCTTATGTTGTCAGCTTCTTTGTGTAGTTTTCCTGCTTCTGAACAGATTGGTGACTAAATATTCTCCCTGCTTTCCCTCATGCCTCACAGTAGTACTGTTCTCTTTCCCACTCATTGTCCATTATTCGTTGTTCTCTCATACTTTGCTTTCACTGATAAATACCTCGTTTTCTCTTCTTATGTGTTTTATTTTCTCCATGATGCTTTTTCTCCTGTTAGAAAGTTGAAACTTCTTTTGGATGTTCAGAGATACTGGGCAGCCCTGAGCAGCAAGATTAAAATGTCTTCCTGGTTGGACAGAAGCAGATCATTATGGACAAAGCAGGTTATGGCCTGTGTTTCAAGTTCCTTTCATGAGAGCTGCTCCTGTGATGCTGGAAAGGGACTGGTGTTAGAGAAGAGTGGTTAGATCTCAAGAAGCCCACCATAAATTCTCCATTCCATCAGAGCTATCCCTAGTGGAAAGGCAAGGGAAATGAAGGATTGGGTAGCTTTCTCCACATCTTGCTCTTTTTCTAAGCTATCACCCTAATGGTGTTCTGTTAGTTGAGTGCTGCCCACCCGTGTTAGGTGATTAATGCTATAAACCATCTTCTTAATGTGACTTTTTTTTTCTGACATTACTCTGGCTTACATGTCTGCAATGCTGTGATTCTAAGATCAAAACTTGTGCTTTGCTGTCTTGTGTAAGTGGGAATTGCAAAATCTCTTCATGCCAAAAGCAACACAGTAAGTGTTGTGTCAGTGTATTTTCTTGTTTGGAGGGTCCTTCCTAGAGTCTCCTGCTGCTGAGCTTCAAAAGGTCCTTGAGGAAGTGGCAGGGTTGGAAGTCTAGCCTGCTGCTCCAGGTTTTGTAAGACAAAACAGGATTCATGCCCACTATACATGCAGAAGATCAAAACACATAAATATTGTACTACCTAAATGTTTTGTTCATTCATCAGTGTCTATGGGAAGCATCTTCTTCATTTCCTTTGAAGACCAGACACAGATACTCTGTTCTGTGCTTTTCTTTCTATTGCTTGAATGAAGATCATAGGCCACAGTTGGTATTCCAGGTGGGCATGTAGCCTCATCCTATAAAGCCAGGCCTCTTCTGATCATATCACTCACTCATTTCCCAACTTTATTTAATATTGCTTTTTTTTTTTAATGTCTGATAATAACTTGCACTTTAATTTGAAAATTTCCAAAAAGGACTCAAGGTTTAGTTGAAGCCTGCCACTTCTTTTCTGACTAATGTGGTAGTTATTTCTGATTACCACTTCAGGAAATGGAAATTTAAAGCAGTTATTAAATAGTGCAAGGATTAATTTAAATTGTCTTTCATATTCTAAAACGTTTTGGGGAAAATAGGTCTGTGGGCACAATCTCCTCTCCACAGAATTGAAAGCTGCAGTATACTTCAGAGTATTTGATACTGTTATTGGTTGTGAACAAAACCACTTTTTTTCTTTGCTGAAGCTGAGGGTCATTCAACAGAAAGCCCGACAAGCATGAACAAATATGTTGGGTAGTGTTTATTTTAATATAACAATTTTTACATGGCCATTCTGTGTTATTTGTGACCTGAGTTCCACACAGGTCCAGAAATGGGAATAGAGCCAATAAATGCCAAATTCCAGTTTAATTTCTAGACCCCTCAGTGGTTATTTTATTTAATTTTTATCTTAAATGTTTTCCACTTAAGCCGCATTTCTGTTCCCTGTCTAGTGAATTTAATTTACCCCACAGTAATTGCTTTTCATGGTTTCCCAAGTGTCTGTAGGTCATAGGTTAAAATCACTTCCCTGAAAAAGCATTTCATCCCACTTGTATGTGCTTAGAGTACCCTTTACTGTGTTCTCTTTTCCTGGGGTTAGGTGGAAATCAGTAAAGCATTCTTGTGTTTTTTTTTTTTTTTCTTCCATGATAAATCTTTGTGTGAGAATTTTGTGTGCTTTTATTCTCCTTATAGAAATATCTCGATTGGACTTTCTCATGGTACCAAGGGATGGCTGCATTCCCCTTTGTCCCCAACAATGAGGAGGAAGAAGAGGAAGAAGAGGAAGAATTAACTGGAACAGAGAAGTCTCAGAATAAAAAACTAAAGGATGAAAACAAGCCAGATCCAGATGTGGCCCGATATGATGTTGTAAAGGTCAGCACAGAGCTAGGTCTGAAATCTTTTTAGGAAAATAGGCTCTAAATGGTAGCTAGGCATGCTGTTGAAATGCGTACCCTTCTGTGTATGCTACTAATGTTCTGAACAAAACTGGTTTTTTAAACAAACTTGCTGAAAGGTTGCATGCAGACATGATTTTCAAGTTCATTTACTTGAGCTAAAAGTGAAATGGTTCTAGCCACTATTGAAGTGTCTATATGTGCTGTTGTGAAGCTAAGCAGGAGCATTACAGATGGGTAGCTCTGAATTAGTTAGATTTGTCCAATGACATCTCTTTGAGTTTGACATAGGGTGGCTGCTTATCGTTTCCCCAATATCGTTTTTCATGTTTGCCTCTCTCAGAAAAAAAGTTATAATATTTAGAAGGAATTCTACATATATTTAAGCCTAATCCCATATCCCTGATATGAGATCTAATAGTAATCTTTGTCATCTCAAACCCAGTCCTGGTGGAGCTGATGCAGTTCTCTTGCCTGCCGCAATTGTTAATGTCTGTGATCACGTCACTTAATCCATGTGCTTTAGCCTGTATCCAAATGGCAGTTGCTTATAAACTCACTGGGCAATTGAATTATTGTACTGGGGCATCTGGTCTCAGTTAGTGAGTTCATGATTTCAGACGTGTTCTACTATGTTACACTGTTTAAAAGGCTTAATAAAAGAGGTGTAGATAACAACGAGGTTAGTTTGTCATTCTGGGAACAGTTACATGGTTCAGCATAGAATATATTAACGTCTCCCAAGTGGCCTGAACTCAGAAGAGACTTGGGATCAAAGTCTGCACTGTTCCAGCTGTTGTGAAATTCCATTTCACATCTGCTAATTGTTACAACCCAATTACTCCACATGTTGGAAAAAATAATATTGAAACTAGCAGCTGAATTCATTCAAGCCCAGAACCACAACCTTGCCTGACTGCAACTCTTTTTTTTTAAAATATCAGTTCTACGAACTCAGGCGGCATGCCTTTTCCTGGAACTAGGAATCCATAACAATGTCACTTATATTGAAGATTTGTTTCCTAGCACAGTCACTGATCATGGCCTTCTGCTCTGTGAACCATACAAAATCACATGATCTATCTGCATCTTTCTCTTCCTCGTGCTAAAAAAGAATTGGTGTCTGTTTTCTGCTTCTTTCAGCTTTCTCTGATGTAACAGACTATCAACACTAAAGACAGAATACTGCATTAGATGGAGGTGGTGGCTAGCCAAAATGAATCAAAGAGCATGAGAACCCTTTTCAGCCACATGATGTTTTTGTATTTCTTTATAGGGGAGGTATTCCCTGTTACTTGCAGTTTCATACTCTGAAAAACATAAGTATCCAAAAACCCTGCTGGTGGCCTTATTCAGTACAAAAGTTCTCTCTGTTTCCCTAGTGGTGATTTTGATACTTTCTGCAGAAAGTTTAATTTAGGCTGCTTTTCCCTTCCAGCAACTGTTCAGCGAGATTCTCCGCTGTTCAGAGAGCTACCATTGGGAGTATAACAGATATTTTGTTTCTTTCCCTTTTAGGGACTTTTGAAGACACGGATCCAGCACCGGCTGAGGTACATTCTTGAGGTGGTACGACCTGTTCCAACAGTAGTCCTGGATATCCTGCACATCCTTACCCACATAGCGAGGCATTCCTCTGAAGCATGCAGCCAGGTAAATTTCCCATTGTACAGGAGTTCAGGAATGGTAAGGAAAGGTTTAAAAAAGGGAAGAAAGAAGCACATGAAGTTATGGCAAGGAGTTAGAGAAACTTGGGTATTCTGTATGTCTTGCTGCTGGAATTGCATTTCTTTAGTTATTTGTGTTGCCTGCTATTTCTCTGCAGCTGCTTGACTGTCCTCGGTTGATTGACACCATTGTCAGGGAATTTATCCCTACTCAGTGGGATCCTCATGTGGCTGAACCGGGGTGTTTACTCACCAGTCTCCATGGAGTTGCTTGCTCCACTGCTATGAAGTTCATCAGAGTATTGGCATCTGGAGGCAGAAATGCAACAGCTAGGCTGGTGAGTGATTCTTACAAGAGTTTTTCTGATGGCAGCTGCCATTGTTCTCTGTGCCTTGGTTCCTAAGTAAATACAGACAATTAATTGGAGGTGACTGAGCTGAAGGTCTTGATTCAGACCTGACGAATGCATGTGAAACTGGGAGAGATTGTGTCAGGATTCCAGTTGCAGTCCCACTCTGAGGTAAAGGGAAGCAGTAGGGCCACTAAGTTGATTAGGGAATTGAAGCATCTGATGTACAGGGAACGGTTGAGAGAGCTGTAATTGTTTAGGCTTGGCAAGAAAGAGCTCAGGTTGGAGTGCGTTTTGTCATTGTGTGTGATGTTTTATGTGGGAGGGACCGAAGAAAACAGAGCAAAACTCTTATCCTTTCAGTGGATATACTGGTGAGAAGCAATGGGCACAAGTTGAAATAAGGACATTCCAGATAAACGTAAGAATTTTTTTTCTGCTGTGGAGGTGGTCAAACCCTTGAACGAGTTGCCCAGAGAGTCTGTGGACTTCCCATCCTTGAAGAAATTCAAAACCCTACTGGACCCAGCTCTGAGCAACCTGCTCAAGCTGTCTCTGCTCTAAGCAGGGAGGACTGGACTAGGCAATCGCCAGAAGCCCTTTCTGGCCAACAACTATTCTGTGGCTCTATGAGCATATGAATATAGACTTGCCTGTGGTTCAAACACAGCATAGCCCTTAGCAGCACAGTCTCTGCTCCATTAGATGTGTTCTGCCAGTTGCAGGCAAACCGTAGAAATCTCTTGGAAGACAGAGTGCGAGCTGGAATAAAGAAGCTGAAATAATCATTGTGAAGAAGGTGCATGTGTGTGTTTGGAAGGAGTTGCTGACAGTAATAATGCTATCTTCAGTTACGTACCAGTAGAGGAGCTGTCTCAAGCTTTTATCTGCTTTTTTTGTTCTGTGTAGTGCAGCAGTGCAAAACCAAATAGCACAGCTGAGTGATGCTGACCGATAGCAGATGCTTAGAGCACACATTGGCAAGTAGTGCTCTGTCCTCTCCCATGTCCCGGCAGCTTAGGACTTCATAAGCCAGAGGTCTAATTTGTATCCTTGTCTTTTACAGCCCTGGTTGAACTTTCCTGCCATGAATTTGTCTTAATAACTCTGAGGTTATTCACCAGTATTTCCAACCCCTCTTAGCTACTTCTGGATAGGTTTTCCACTTCAGAGATAATTGTGTTCACTCACATAGGTCATCACACTAGTGCTGTAAATACATAACATCTACCCAGAGTGGCACACATTGCAGTGCAGTGAGCACCTCTTAGGGTTGTTAGTTCAGTATTTTTAATAACATCTAATAAATTACCATACAGGAAATTGCTAGCATCAGCAAGAGAATACTAATTTCTGCTATAAAATACATAGAATAATATGCTGGTAACAGATAGTGGGATATTTAAAGGCTGTAGGTGGTGGTAGGAACATAATAGAAAATCTCTAAATTTTGCTCTTCCACGCTTTGTGTACTCCAGATGTTTCGAGGTATGCAAAAATTGTTTACAGGGTTCCTACCCCTCAGGCTTTGGTTCTGTTGTGCTCTCATATGGCTCATTGCAGGCACTTGAACATGGGAATTGAAGATAATCAAAACCCAAATCAAATTTGTCAATGTAGGAATTTATTTTACCAAGCAACAAAATTCTTCCATCTTCCTCCTCTGAAAGTAAATATAACTTTGCCCTCTGTTCTGTAGGAGGGGTGTCAAAATTCATAGTTTGATTCATCAGCTCCTTTGCTTTCCTACTGGCGTGCAGTGATTTCCCTACAAGATGGCTCTAAAGCATTTGAATTTTAAATTATCTCTAATATGTCATTGTGTTGTGAAAAAGACATTGTCAACTCATTTGTTTAGACAGAGCACACACAAGCTTTTGTATATGTGGGAGAGGGAAAGAGAAGCTCTTTTTTATGGTTAAGCAAAAATATCCAGTTGTTGGGGAGGGCAAAAATTATTTCTAGAGAACTTCAAATGAGTCATGTCATGTTTAATTCAGTACTAAAATAACCTCAGAACATTTTCAAGGCACCAAAATTCTATAATTGTATAAAAGTAATAGGCAGGAGGTACCCTTTTCATGAAATAAACACAGAATCATAGAAGGATTCAGGTTGTACGACCTCTGAAAGCCATTAAGTGTGACCTCCTAAGAAAAATGTAAGCATCTATTCACTATTTTTGTATACAGCGTCTTCATAAGATAAATCTCTGTGTAATCTTGACTAACAGAGTTCTGCTTATGACTAGTTAAAGAAGGATAATTATATATTTTAAAAGTCAATAGAGAGCTGCAGAGAGCATCTAAAACAGGAGTGTGTGTGGGCTAGACAAACCTCCTCCAGGAGTGATTTAAGTGTACTTGATCTGTGTAAGGAATGGATTAGGTAATACCTAGACATCCCTCCCAGGAATACTTCCATCTTAATAGCCATTAACCATTTGTTGACCCTTTGTAATATGCTCCCTAAGATTACAGATGCTAAAGACAGATTCAAACAGTGTGAGGGGAGCTTAGAATAGTCCGATGCACCAACAAAGCGACAGGTTTCACTGCAGCTTAATGAGTGTCATGATGTATGTGAGTGAAGCCTCTTATTCCTTTGTCATTTTTGTTCTTTTTCCTGTTTTTCTATTTGTTTTCAGCTTAACAAGTTTGAAATGAAGAGCCGATTAATTCGATTTATAGCTGAAGATCCCCAGGATCTGCTTCTGCCAAAGGAAGAAGCCATCAGGCTAAGCACTGAAGCCTTTCGGCTGTGGGCTGTGGCTGCTGGCTATGGTCAGGCCTGTGATCTCTACAGGTACAGTCCAAAGCTGGAGAAATGGGAACAGTGGGGTGGAGGGCACAATAGGAAATGGGCATCCTGTTCTAGAGAGAGTGAATTTGGGATCTCTAGGATCACTTGCTACTTCCTTCAGGGAGTCTTACCTCCCTTTCTTTGGTCTCCTGCAGTAAAACTCGGTTTCTAAAGGTATTCATGCTAAGTTCTTGTCTTTTTCTTTCTCTCTCTTATCTCCCACGTTTTAATCACTGGTACTCTGTTACTTCTTCTCCGTACTATGGCAGGGGACCTGAACTTTTTAGGGCTACATCTTTTTTGCCCTGGAAGGCATGAATAATCTGTGTTTGCATAACATCAAGACATAATGAGCGCAGCACACCCAGGATTGAATCTGATGAGCTAAGGGCAATGTGAGCAGCAATCACCAGCATGCATACTAAGTGAAGCAGACTAATGCCAACAAACTGCACTCTGCATTGACTCTCAGTTCAGTATAAAATTAAAGTTCTTGTACTTGACCTTCAAGGTCTGCACTGAGATAAGTCTGACCTACCTCAAGCATTGAATCTTCTTCATGTAATTACACTGTCTTGAAACCACAGATAAGCCTGTGGAGTTGCCCTGAAGAGGAGAAAAGAGGAGGCCAGGAGTAAGTGTCAGAAGGGAGGTTCTGTCTTTGCAACAGCATTTTGAGTTCTCCAGCCCCATCATCTGTCTTGGTTAATAGAGAAAAAAACTGTATATAATTTTTAACATGGTAAATAATGCTGAGGAAAGAGAAGCAGCAGAAGATTCCTTAAATTTGCATGATTATAACCAAAGACACTTTGAGCATTTGAGAACTAGAGAAACAAGAATAAAATAAATGACATTTTTCAAGAGTTCCTCACAATGCTTGGAGGCAGGGTAGGTTCCATTCAGTCGAGTTGGGAATGACAGAAGTCTTTTTTTGTCATCTTTTTCCTATGTCTGTTTATTTTTATTATGTTGGTGGTGTTTGTTCTCATCATCTCATCTTAACAATCCTTATAAATGTGTGATGGGAGGGTGTGTAGAAGATAGAGCCAGGATCTTCCTACGGCATGCAGAGAAGGTTCAAGAAGCAATGGGCACAAATTGAAATACAAGAAATTTTACTTCACAGTAGAAAAAAGGTTTTCTTATACTTTTAAGGTGGTCAACGCTGGAACAGGTTGCTCAAAAAGATTGTGGATTCTGCATTCTTGAAGATACTCAAAACCCAGCTACGCATGTCCCTAGGCAAATTTGCTTGAGCAGGGAGTTGGAGTGCAGATGATCTGTAGAGATCCCTTCCAACATCATTTATTCTATGATTCTTACAATAGGGATCTCTACCCTGTGCTGGTGAGGATACTTCAGTCCCTGCCTGAGTTGCTCAGCTCTTGCCATGAGAAGAACCCAATGCGTGAGTTGTCTGTCCAGCGAGCTACGGCAGTGATTACTCTGCTGATGCACGTGACACAAACAGCAGGCTGCACAGTGGAGCTGCAGGCCAAGCTGAGCAGGTAGGCCCTCTGTCACCAGTGCTGTTTGTTTGAGCAGTTGGTGTCCCGCATTCCTTCTCTTTGGTTAGGAGACCTGGCTGTTCCCTTCTCTGTTTCTTTGTTTTGGGGTGGTGTACTGTTCCACGTGTGAATCCCTGCATGCTGGAGTGTGTTCCCTTTGACGTGAGGTCAGAAGGGATATCTAGACTGGTAGACAGCTGTATGCCTTCTAGCCTGATGAGAGGGAGGAGTAAAAATGTGCATTTAACAATGGGTTACAAGGGCAGCGTTAGCAAAATGCACTGCTGAATTGAGCTAGGAAACTCCTCTGACTTACCCTTGAGAAAAAGAAAAACCCCTCTGAGGTCTGGAGGAAAGAACCTCTCTGCAGAGACTAAGGGGGGTCAGGATTGAGAGAACTTGGCAGTGGATTTGGTTTTGGTATACGTCAAAGCAGTAGAAGTTGCTGAAGACATGAGTACATTTTCTAGTTGTCCTGGTTCCAGTTAGGACAGAGTTAAGTAGCTCATAGTAGCTGGTAGGGTGCTATGTTTTGGATTAGGATGAGAAGAGCGCTGATAACATGCTGATGTTTTAATTGTTGCAGAGCAGTGTTTACACCAGGCCAAGGACTTTTCGGCTTCTTGCTCTGTCCTGCCAGCGAGCAGGCTGGGGGTGCAGCAGGAGCTGGGAGGGGACAGACCCAGGACAGCTGACCCAAACTGGCCAAAGGGGTATTCCATACCATCTGACGTCATGCTAAACAATATATAGGGGTGGCTGGCCGGGGTGGGGGGGCCGGCTGCTCGGGGATAGGCTGGGCATCGGTCAGCAGGTGGTGAGCAATTGCATTGTGCATCACTTGTTTTCTTACACATTATTATTATTAATACTATTATCATTATCGCTATTATTATTATTATTGTTATTATTATATTCCTTATATTCCTTATATTATTATATTCCTGTCTTAATAAACTGTCTTTATCTCAACTCACCGGCTTCACTTTCCCGTTTCTCTCCCCCATCCCAGAGAGGGAGGGGGGAGGGTGAGCGAACGGCTGTGTGGTGTTTGGCTGCCAGCCGGGTTAAACCACAACACTAGTCCATGTCCAAAGTAAGAAACTCTGGACTATTTTAATCAAAGCTGAATACTGGAGTAACATGTCCAGTAAATCTAGAGCGTAACTTAAGGACAAAATAATACAGATGAAGAAACTTTCGCTATAATGAGTAGATTCTGCATTTGACCTTTCTGCCTAAAGCGGTTTGGATTGGTTTGGTCTGGGGAATGTGCAAATTTGTTTTTTCCCTAGTGATTGTCATTAGGCTTCTGTCTTCTGGGCTACACAGAACTGAAAATCTTGCTATGATGTTTTGATCAAATAATTTATGATTTATGATCAAATGATGTTTTGGAGAGAATTGTTTTTTGAGAGATTTTCACTATCCTGTCATTCTGTTGTGTTTCAGCAATAGTTCAGAAGCTAGTGAACAGATTCCACCTCCTCCAGTAGCATGGAATCACGTGTCAGGCTTACAGCCTTTCATTGAGACTGGTCTGAAAAAAATCCTACAGGAGATATCCCAGACAGAAACTTGGCAAACTCTCCAGCCTCTGACCACAACTTATATGATCTACCTGGGAGTTTATTACAGGGCTTGCAGCCAACAGGTAAGGCCTGAAAAATATAGGGTGTCTTTTCATCTCACCAGCATCAGTTTGTATATTACCACTAAAAACCTAAAAAAAAGAAAGAAGGGCATTGAAGAACATTAAATGAGGACTAGATTTTGTTTACCACACCTCAAATCTAGAGTGGGTGGCATTTAGGGTCAAATGAATTTGCTGATCCTTCAGATTAGCAATGCAGAATATCACTGTCTTCATTTCTTCCTTTGGGCTTGGAGTCTCAATCAAGGTATGTGGTAATACTCTGTTTGGATTTACTGCTGAAAACCATAGCATGCAGCAAATATGACCTATTTGGTCATATTTGGCAGTCCTTTCTCTTTGTGGGCTAAATTAAGCTGAATGTTTTTGCATTTGTTGTGGTCTGAGAGCTTACATGTGGACAGTTACTGCAATAACCTGGTTGGAAGATTGAGTGCTGAGGATCATACCATATGAACTTTGGATAAGAGGCAATAAAGATAAATTTATTTGCTGCCCCACTGACATTCAAAGTCAAATTCTGTAACCCAGTCACTGTATGTGACATCTTCTAAACTGAGTTTTCTGAAGGTTATACATCAAAGGTTATACATCAGTGTGTTATTTTATACTTATCTTAAAGCTATCTTAAAGATTCATGTTCTGAAGATAAATGCAAGTTTCCTCTTTACTGCCCAACTAATGCGTACAAGTTTTGACCTGGGAGAGCTCTCTTCAAGGTGTGGGGATAATTTAATGCCCATAGTTATCCAGACATCTTGCAACTCCTCTGAAATTTGCACCAAACAATTGAGTTTGCTTGCCATGGCTGGGGTGGAAACTGCCAGTATCTTTCAAAGCTATCTTCAGTGCTCCAAAGGTCGTTCGCACCTTTCACCTGCTGTCATTAGGTCATGAGTGTTAGAGAACCAGGGTGACTATTTAAAGAGATTAGTATTCCTTTTTAACCTTTACAGATACACCAGAAGAGCGGCTGCCTAAATTATTTCTTAGGTCCTTGAACTATACCATAAGAATTTTTATTTCCATTAAAAAAAATGTAATCATCTACCTGTGTTTAGCTGGTCTGATTTAAAAAATCAAACATGCTACTAAAATTTATTTTTATTTTTAATGGGCTAGGGAAAAAAAGTCAACCTGTATGGTAACTAGACTAGTGAATATTGGGACCTTAGAATATTTTTGTTAGACTATTAAGAACTGAGGTTAACATCTTCTTTAGAGTTTGCTGACTGATTTCTGGAGAGAGATTTTCCCTGAGGGAAAATCAGATTTTGTTATGGCAATAAGTATTTCTGTATCCTAAAGCAGCATACTAATGAAGGGAAAGTACAGTAAAAATTTGCCAGCATGTTCCTTCAACCTGGAATATTGCTTACTAGGGTCGGAAGAATTCGAATGGTTCACTAAAAGCCACAGATCCTCCCCTGTGCAGTGTTCATCCACAGCCATGTCTTGATGGGTAGGTCAAATGCACTTTATACAGTTGATTTTTTTTTTCAAGACCCTCATGATGCCACTCTGCTTTCTCGAGGTAGTTCTGATCACCTTTGTGTTTTCAAGTTAAATGGGAAGATCAGCACATAGATAGTATGGGGAGGGTGTTAGCCACTTAGGGCAAGTTTTCATTTAGGGAATCTTGCTGCCTTACTTCCAGCCAAATAAGAATTCTCTGTGATGCATTTAATACTTGAGTACTGAGGACACCTTGAGGTGCCAGCTCTCGGCTTCCACACCTTGAGCAGTGAGGCCAGCTCTAACCCATAGCAGTACCAGTACATAGATGATAACTTGTCTCAAAGAGCTAACTAACAACAGAGAGAGGAATTAAATCATCCTGTCTTTTTCTGCTTTCCCATGTTTCCCCATGTTTTGTGCAGCCATCGGTCAATCCAGTTGACTGCTTAGAGGAACTGGAACGTTTGACATCTGAGGTGCTGCAGCCTCTTCTCAGCCAGCCAGCCATACGCAGCATGTGGGATTTACTCAGGTAAAATCATTCCATTGCTAAGAAACAGTTGCCTGAAGCTAAGGGAGTCTCATTGCTGTACTGTGTAAGGGAGCCCATTGTACTGCATGGTCAGGAATGGACAAAGCTCAGTGGTTCAGGGACTGAGAATCCACTCACACCAAAGAAATTCTCTAATGTTGGCCTAGGATATATCAAAGAGCACAGTTCTGCTTCAAATGTTTCCACCCCTACCATTTATTTACCTTGTACCTAAGTGCCCCATGTGTGTGACACTGATAGCTGGGTGAATTAGAGTGCAGTAGGTCTGTGTCTACACCCTGCTCTGTCCTCCCTCTGCTCGTAGCAAAAGGCAGGATGGCTACAGAGGTTCTCTCGTTCTTCCTCGCCTACTGGTGCTGCTGCAGTGCCTGCATCTCTACCCTTCATGTAGCTGTGTTTTATATCAATTCCAAATCAATGTTAGTCACTCTCGGCTTTGATTCTTTTTTTGTTTCCCTGATTTAAAAACAAGAAGAAAATAACATCAGTTTGAGTCCCTCTTACATTAGTGGGGAAGTACATATACTGTTCATGTGCTCTTATGATGCTTCTTTTATAACATAATCTAAGCTCCTGCAGAGCTCCACAAGGGCCTTGAAAGCCCCCGCAAGAAAGTGAAAGGCCAGATGACAAACTGTCCTTTCAGACATTTGGATAACATGAGTTTTGTCTTGGGCTCCAGGAACTGTTGAGGACTGCAGAGATATTCTGTCTTTCTGCTGTAGAGGGAGCCTCGCTACCAGCCTGTGAATCAATCCCTTGAAGAGGGGGAACCTGAAAGGTTTAACTTCTAGCCAGGGAAATATCTAGTTGCTTCTAAGAATGTCTGATGTAAGGGGCACTTAAATTTTCGGTTCTAAGTGGCATTTGAATGGTCACCAGAGTGTCTGGCCCATGTTATTTCATGACTGAAAAATGAGATCTGAAGCTTCTATCACCAAAGATTCCAACACAAAGGGCAGCATTTTTGCAATGTCAGTTTTAGATACAAGCTGCCTTTTGGCTTTGCGTGACAGTTTATTTTTGAAATGTCCCAAATGTGTGGGCAGCCTTATTAGCCTGGCTTACGTATGCTTGTGGGGAAATGTGTATATATATTATTATTTTTTTAATCAAGGGTCCAATACTTTCAAATGTTTGACATCAGAGATGTATCAGTGCATCAATATTTCTGTACATCAGTGCATCAATATTTCTGTACATCATGTACTATTCAACTGAAGATAAGAATTCATGACGTGCTTTTGATCTGATCTCTCTCTCATTCTTTGTTCACACAGGCCATGTTCTGCTTTGTGCAATCCTCTGTCCTGTTCCCTGGGACCTGAATCTGTGTTGAGCATCATATCTTTGAGTTGTACTGGAGGCAAACCTTCTCTGAACCTGGTTGGTTCCAAGTCCCCTTTCCCCTTCCTCACTGCCCTCCTGTTTCTCATCAATAGCATCACTCACATTCACAAAGGGCTGATCAGCAAGGTGAGAATAGACTTTTTTCACTATAAATTCTATGTGAATGGTAGTATACTTGGGAGGGAGGTTAGTGTTTGTGTATTCCCAGGCTTAAGAATGATGTTACTAAGATGATTAAAATAGAATTGTTGTATATTTTTAATTTAAAAATATCAAAGTACTATAGAGAGAAATACCCCCATTTTCAGAATGGGTGAAACAAGGATCTGAAAAATATCCTGTCTTTGAACTCAAATATCCAATTGACACTGGGAAGCTGGGATTATAAAGTGGGTGTCAAATGACAAGGAGGCTTAAAAGATGGATTTATAAAGAATATTTAGAAGGGTTAAGCAACTGTTGTTTGGCTAAACAAAATAATTGAGTGTCAGAGGAGGGAAAAGAGATGGTTGAAGGATTTATAACAAAGGAAAATGGGATAAAAATAAAAAAAAGAATGAAAGCTAGAGTGGTTGGAAAGGTTTCTTCCCACTTGTCGCCCCGAGTTGTTAGAATAAGAGTGAGTCATGGAAGAGTGCTAACTCTGAAGAGGAAATGGCAGCATCCTAGGGAGATGGAGTGCCTGGCATAAGCTTTCTCAAAGCTTTCCTCTGTGATCTTATGTTTAATTAGCTGATCAGTTACTAACAGTGGTATATTGCTAGATGAGAGAAAAACCTTTTAAGTGGCTGACCAGGTTTCTGTCTTACAAAGCAAAGTGGAAAATGTGGGCAATGACTATCAGTTACCTGAGGTCAGGGGTGGTCATGATGGATGCAGGTGAGCCCCAAGGCAGAAAGGTAGTTATCAGGCCATTTCTAAATGTCATTTTTGGAGTAGCCAACAGAAATTCTTATGGGAGAAAGCAGGGGGTGGTAGACTTTGGAGAAGATTGTTTTACTTTCCTCCATGCATGGACTGTGTTAGTAGTATTTGTCTCTGCTTCTGATTCCGTTATAGTACAGCTCTGTGCTGAGCTTTGGAGGCCTGAAGGATTATCTGCACCAAAGCTGGCAGACTGGACCTCCCTCTGTAACTCCCTCATCTGCGTGGATGCTGCGCCATGAATATCATCTGCAGTACTTCGTGTTAGCGTTGGCTAAGAGAATGGTATCCTTGCTGGTCCTTTCATTTCTTTCACCCCAGAAATTGACTTCACCTCGGTTTCTGTAACTCAGCATGTCAGACTGGCAACTGGCCGTCAGGGTTCTTCCATGTAGCTGGCTTAGGTCTGGTGACTCTTCTGCTGTCTTGACTGTTGTGCCCCATTAGCAAAGAGTATCTTCACTTTACAGTTGCTGATGTGGGGATTTAGATCCAAAATACTTGGGATGGCAAAATTATATTTTTTCCTGTCTTTGGGCTAGAGTGAGAAGAACTTTCAACAGCACACTTGAAAACTGTCTGCCTTTCTAGGGCAGTAAGAGGAAGCAGAACAATGTCCGTATGAATGCTGACAGTGCTCACGGTGCCTCAGTTTCTAATTTTCTAGTGAGATCTCTGCCTCAGCTGCCTCCATCCTTGTTGATTGCCCTGTTGACAAATGCTACAGTGTTTTTACCTTGTGTTTTGTTTCCGTCCAGGCGGGCACTTGTCCAGATTACAGGCAGCATGCCTCGCTCCATCACTGCGTCGCCCTGGCATTGCTAAGCCGTCTGTTACCAGGGAGCGAGCATCTGGCTTATGAGGTCCTGCTGGATCTTGCCTTTAATCCAGAGTTTCTTCCGTAAGCTTTGCATGTTTTTTCCTTCTTTCTGTAATGTGGGAAGACTTGGGAAAGATAAAAAAAAAAAAAAAAAAAAGCAGAGGTTGGCACTGGAATTTGGTTGTAAATTTTTGCCTTTAATAGGGCTTGTATTCAAATTGTAGATACTTATTGACATATTCTCAAGTGATGGAGCCTTCCAGTCAGACCAACAGCGTGGTTGCAGATTTCTTTCCAGTGTAGCCATGTTGAGAAATAAGACCACTTTCTTTTGATCTCCTCTGTGGCCAGAGTCCCATGATTCCTGGTAGAATTGATTTTCACTAAGGTCCAGCATCTACTGTGCTGAGCGTAGTGAGCATACGAAACACATTGCAACCTGACCTACTCTGAAAAGCTCACTAAGTCTTTCTCTAACCCTCACTATACAATTTCTTACATAAACTTTTGCTGATTTGACAATGATGATGTACTTGTACTGGAAGAAATCCTGAGCATCTTGAATATGAAGCCTCCAATGTCTAGCCAAGATGGCAGCAGTTTTAGTTCATCCTAATCACTTTGAAACTTGCCATGGTGCTTCTGTGTAGGAGGTTGAACCAATATGCTGCAAAGAGATACCATACTTCTCTAGAAAAATAGCCTTTCAAAAGGAAAGCCTTTTTAAATTGTATTTTCTTGCAAGTATCTGCTATAGAGGCACTATTTCGCAAGAATTTCCACAAGTAATCAGAGATGATGGTCAGTCTCTGATCTGAAATCATGGCAAATGGGTTTGACAGCACCCCTCTCTCCATTTCAATTTACCAGTCTGTATAGTTGCAACTGCAAGCAGCAAAGCTACTGTTGTGAGAATTGTCTTACTGATTCATCCTCCACAACAGAGCGCTGACATTGTGCAGAGGTTTTTCATGCAATACCTTCATGTTGCTAGCTCCAGATGTAGTTCTGTGAATTTCCTGTAGATATCAAGGTAGCTGATGCTTTACAGGCACACAGTATTACTATAACTGAACGCTGCAGAAAGTTTTCCAACTGCTGTGTGTACTACTACTCTCCCTGATCCAGGGAGATCATAGAGATTATTTTTTGTGTTGCTTATTTTTTGGCGTTTGGTGTGTGTGGTGTTTTTTGTTTGTTTAATTTTAACTGATGTTTGTTTCTGTCTTACAGTGAAGGGAAAACTGGAGGGCCAGAAGCAGCTGACTTTTCTGATATCCTGCATCTGGGTACCAGTGCCAAACTGGCACAGCCTGGCTCTGCAGCAGCAGCATCTTCAAAGCCTACACGTGGTGCCCTGCTGAAAGAATCATACCAGAATCTGCCTGTCATCCGCTCCTGCTACCTCTCTCATTTTGTTCACTTGCAGCCTGCCCTTGTGCATTCCCAAGCATCCTACGAAGGACGGAATTACCTCATCCAGTCAATGCTGCTTCCTGAGGTCAAAGGGCCCATCCTGCCTTCAGACTGGCCTTTCTTTCCACTTATCAGCCTCTACAACAAAGTGACTAATGCAGAGACGCGGGGGGCTGTGCTGAACTCTCTCCCACTTGATCTAGTCAACACTGTGACCTGGAACCTTCAGTGGGTCTTGTTGCTGGAAACCTGGCGTGCTAAAACCCTTCAGAGCATCCCTACTGCTGCCAAACTTGCACGACTTATGTGTGTCTTCCTCACAGGTGGTGACCTCTTTCTAGAAGCACTGATCCACTGCTACACAGCTGCCCTTCTCTCTATCTACTGCCAGCCCAAGGCGCTAGACTCCCTAAACTTGGATGCTCCACTCCCTGGTTTGGCTTCCTTCCACGATCTCTATATAAGTTTGCTGGAACAGTTTGAAGGCGTCTCTTTTGGAGATCCACTCTTTGGAGTCTTTGTTCTTCTACCTCTGCAGAAGCGTTTCAGTGTTCATCTGCGTCTGTCTGTTTTTGGGGAGCACACAAGTATCCTGCGGGCACTGGGAGTGCCGCTCCAGCAGGTAATCCTGGCTTATGGTAGTTACCTGTCACTGCACGTTTCTGAGATACTGGGCTCTTGCGTGTTTCTTCAACCTTGATTTGGGCATCCTCCTGGCACTTCATCTCTTCCTCATCCCTCAGTGTCCAGTAGAATAGTAATGCTTTCTGTCCCATGCTCTGCTTTTTCTGATGGTTGAGAAGCTCCTCATTTATGGCCTGTATGTATGAAGGGCTACTCTGCACCCAATGTTCTTCTGACATAAATTACCTTTCCCTTAAGTATTTTCTTTGTCTGGTGAGAACCTTTTCCTGTGCAGTGCATGGACAAACTCTTGTTTTTTCCTCTCAGACCGTGTTTCCACAATTGGTTATACTGGAGTTGTGCTTCACTGGGTCCCTCAGTGAGAAAGTTTGATCTGTTAAGTGCAGGACTGCATTCTTTTTGAATGAGCAGAGCATAAGACATGGAATTTATCTCTCTTTAAGTTCTATGTCCCTTGCAAAATATCAGTTGACACCTGATTTTGCCTAAAGTTTGTTAATACAAAGACAACGTTTCAAAAAAAATATTCAAGCAACTGTGAACCAGCAGTTTACATGAGATCAATGCTTTGCATCATGTGGTTGCAATACTTTCATTCTGGATGTAGTAGCCTTGCAGCCAGTTTTTCTATATAATTATGGCTAGATGAGCCTTTTGTTTCTTAAGCCAAGTAAGCCAAGATATTCTGACTTGCTTCTCTTGATCTATTTGTTCTCAGTAGCTCTTCCCTTTCTTTGTTCTAGTTCCACAAATATAGAATCATAGAATATCCCAAGTTGGAAGGGACCTATAAAGATCATCAAGTCCAACTCCTGGCACCACACAGGTCTGCCCAAAAGTTTAGACCATGTGACTAAGTGCACAATCCAATCTCTTCTTAAATTCAGACAGGCTTGGTGCAGTGACTACTTCACTGGGGAGCCTGTTCCAGTGTGCAACCACCCTTTCGGTGAAGAACCTCTTCCTGCTGTCTAGCCTAAACTTCCCGTGCCTCAGCTTGACACCGTTCCCACGGGTCCTGTCACTGGTGATAATGGAGAATAGGTCACCTGCCTCTCCACTCCCCCTCACGAGGAAGTTGTAGACTGCAATGAGGTCCCCCCTCAGCCTCCTCTTCTCCAGGCTGAACAGGCCAAGTGACCTCAGATGCTCCTCATATGTCTTCCCCTCTAGGCCCTTCACCATCTTCATCGCCCTCCTCTGGACACTCTCCAACAGTCTAATGTCCTTTTTGTACTGTGGTGCCCAGAACTGCACACAGTACTCGAAGTGAGGCCGCACCAGCGCAGAGTAGAGCGGGACAATCACTTCCCTTGACCAACTAGCAATGCTGTGCATGATGCATCCCAGGATATGTTTGGCCCTTCTGGCTGCCAAGGCATACTGCTGGCTCATATTCAACTTGTTGTCAACCACAACCCCCAGATCCCTCTCTGCGGGGCTGCTCCCCAGCGTCTCGTCACCCAGTCTGTACGTATAGCCAGGGTTGCCCCATCCCAGGTGCAGGACCCGGCACTTGCCTTTGTTAAACTTCATGTGGTTGGTGATCGCCCAGCTCTCCAATCTGTCCAGATCTCTCTGCAAGGCCTTTCCACCCTCATCCGAGTCCACAACTCCTCCAAGTTTGGTGTCGTCGGCAAATTTGCTCAAAACACCTAGTCCTACATCCATACATCCATATATACATCCTTATAAAAACATTGAAGAGGACTGGCCCTAAAATGGGGCTTTGAGGGACCCCACTAATGACCATCCGCCAGCCAGATACGGCCCCATTTACCACAACCATTTGAGCCTGGCCCGTCAGCCAATTGCTCACCCATCACATGATGTTTTTGTTTAGCTGTATGCTGGATATTTTGTCCAGTAGGATCCTATGGGAAACAGTGTGAAAAGCTTTGCTGAAGTCCAAAAAGATCACATCAGCTGGTTTCCCTTGATCGACTAGATGGGTGATCTTATCATAAAAGGAAATCAAATTTGTTAGGCAGGACCTACTCCTTGTGAACCCATGTTGGCTGGGGCCAGTGACTGCATTGTCCCCCAGGTGTGCTTCAATAAATTCAAGGATCATCTTCTCCGTAATTTTACCAGGCACTGATGTGAGACTGACAGGCCTGTAATTGCTAGGGTCTTCTTTCTTGACCTTCTTGAAAACTGGCACATTTGCCAGCTTCCAGTCCACTGGGACCTCTCCAGATTCCCAAGATCGTTGAAAAATAATTGAGAGAGGTCCCACGATGACGTCAGCCAGCTCTTCAAGCACCTTGGGATGAATCCCATCTGGACCCATGGACTTGTATGGATCCAGGTGGAGCGGCAATTCCTGCACACGTTCAGGGTCGGTTGGGAGTTTGTCATTCCCACTGTTATGGTCCTCCAGCTCAGGGTACCCTGGGTCCTGAAGCCCAACATCAATGTTGAAGACAGAGGCGAAGAAGGTGTTAAACGTCTCTGCCTATGTCATTGTCTGTGAGGAGACCCTCCCCATCTAGTAGCGGACCTATGTTTTCTTTGGTTCTCCTTTTTCTGTTCACATATCTAAAAAAACCTTTTTTATTGTCTCCCACAGACATGGCCAGCTTCAACTCTAGTTGGGCTTTGGCCACACGAATTTTCTCCCTACAAACACGAACAGCATCCCTGTATTCCTTCCCCGTCGCCTGACCCTCCTTCCAGCAGCCATACACTTTCTTTTTTCACCTAAGCTCCAGTAGAAGTTCCCTGGTCAGCCAGGCCGGCCTTCTGCCCCGCTTGTCTGACTTCCGATATTTTGGAATCACCTGATCTTGTGCTTTTAGGGGGCAGTGCTTAAAGATTGACCAGCACTGATGGATACCAATGCCTTCAAAAGCAGTTTCCCAGGGGACTTTGCTGACTAGTTCCCCGAGCAGCCTGAAGTCTGCCTTCCCCGTATCCAGGGCTGAAGTTTTGGTGACAGTTTTCCTTCTGTCACCATAAATTCTAAACTCAACCACTTCATGGTCATTATGATGGAGACGGCTGCCAATTGCCATGTCTCCCACAAGACCCTCTCTGTTCTCCAGCAACAGATCTAGGAGGGCACCTTTCCTAGTTGGCTCTCTTAGCACCTGCACCAAGAAGTTATCACGTAGGTGCTTTATGAACCTGCTGGACTTGCTCGTGTCAGCCGTGTGGTGATCCCAGTTGACATCTGGCAAGTTGAAATCCCCCATTAGGACAAGGGGAGTTGATCTCAAGGCATCTCTTAGTTCTGCAAAGAATAATTCATCGGCGTTGTTGTCCTGGCCAGGTGGTCTGTAATAGACTCCCACAACGACATCCCCTTTATTTGTTCGTCCCTTAATCCTTACCCAGAGGCTCTCAACTTTGCCATCGCCAACTTGAAGTTCCACACAGTCCAGCCCATGCTTCACATACACTGCCACCTCGCCTACCCTGCCTGTCCCTCTTGAAGAGCCTGTAACCATCTATTGCAACACACCATCCACAGGACTCATCCCACCAGGTTTCGCTTATGCCGATGATGTCGTAGCTGTGGGACTGGGCCAAGACTTCTAGCTCATCCATTTTATTCCTTCCTCATAATGCGTGCGTTTGTGTAGAAGCACTTCAAATGTGCCTCTCTACACGCAGCACCTTGTGTAGCCGACCGAAGGGCCTCACTAGCACACAGTCCCTCTGATTCTAGCACGCCATCCCTTAGCTCATCACCAGCGTGCCTGGTTTTATCCCCTTCCCCCTTTCACTCTAGTTTAAAGCCCTATCTATCAGCCCTGCCAACTCCTGAGCAAAAATCCTCACCCCTCTCAGAGAGGTGCATCCCATCTGGTGCCAGCAGGCCCGGTGTCGCTTAGACCTACCTGTGATCAAAAAACCTGAAATTCTGCTGGTTGCACCAGTCCCGAAGCCACGTGTTAATGTGATGAGTCTGCTTGTCAGTATCAATCCCCCCTATCGGAAGGACAGAGGCAAACACAACCTGTGCCCCTGATCTTTTAAGTAGTCGCCCCAAAGCCCTAAAGTCCCTTTTGATCGCTCTCGGACTTCTTGTTGCTACCTCGTCATTACCAGCCTGAAAGACCAGTAGCGGGTAGTAGTCGGTGGGCTGTACCAGGCGCTTGACTTTCTTAGCGAAGTCTCTCACCCGAGCCCCAGGGAGGCAACAGACTTCCCTGTGGGTTGGGTCTGGTAGGCATATTGGGCCCTCTGTCCCTTTCAAAAGGGAGTCCCTCATGACAATAACCCTTCTTTCTTTTTTGACAGTTGATGTAGCAATGGGGGGGATAGGTTGCCTTGCCTTAGGCATCCTCTCCAACTGGGACGGGCTTTTGTCTACTTCATTGTTCTGACTGTCGTGTTCTAGACCCTCATACCTGTTATATAAGGGTAGGTGGGAAGGTGAGGTGGGCAGGGACAGGGCTCGCCTACCACCCCAAACAGGAACCTGCCTCCATTCCCCCCCTTGGCCTAGGTCTACTCCTACTGCCTGGCGGGATGAGGGAACTTTTGTCTTCTGTGTAGCAGGAGACATTTGTGCTATGGCAGGCTCGTGAGTCTGTCTCAGAGAGGGTAGAGTACACCTCCACCAGTCAATTTCTCTCTCTGACTCCCTGATGCTCCTAAGCCTGCTCACCTCCTCCCAAAGCTCCGCTACCTGACTGAGCAGCTCTTCAACCTGGGCACACCTCCCACAGGCATACCCCTCGCTCCTGCTGTCGGATACTGACAGAAGACTCGGGCACACCCTGCAGCCCAAGACCTGGATGGTTGCGCGTTTCCCTGAGCCCTCCGTTTGAGTGGCCACATCGGTGACTGCGGCTGGAGAGGCCGCAAGAGATGCGGAGGCCATGGTTTTCTGCCTGGTTGATGCCATAGGCAGGTTACAAGTACCGAAGGGAAAGACCGCTGCAAAGGAGCGGCGAGGGGCCCTCCCTACCTGCCCGAACTGCCGTGCCCCGCCCTGGTCGCTCGGGCTCCCCAGGGGCTGATTTTGAACGGCCGGGGAGGGGGCGCTGCTGGCTCCGCCTGCGCCTCGTCAGCCTCCCTCGTGAGGGCTGCCGGGTCCCGGCGGCTCCCTCGGCTGCTTCGGGTGGCCCCGATGCTGGAAAAAAAGCCCTGCCTGTCTCGGTCCCCTGCCCCGTCTGCCCTGGAGCCGATCGCCTCGGCAAATATAAGTAGAGCTGAACACCCTATTCCAGATGAAATTCTTCATTCTACACATGCTTTATCTTGCCTTGATCCTGCAATGCCAAGTCCCTCAATGCCATCAGAATTGTGACATACATTACGATGGAGAAAGTTTCAAAGCAGGTTTCTATGCTTTGTTTTTCATGTGCTCAGATTTTTTTTTAACAATACTTTGGATAATGTTTTCATTGCTGTGTTGCTTGAAAACAAAATGTGCATTGGAAAATCTGAGCAAAATCATTTGTGGGGAGGTGTTTTTTCCCTTTTTGTCTTAAGATAAGTTAAGCATACCCTAGTGGGCAGGGCAGTAAAAATTTTAGTAGTACTGTGTTTGTAGCCAAAGACTGAAGCTTGGCATAGATGCCATGTTGTCACTGAAGACTTACTGAGTGTAGTCAATGATTGTCTTCAATCTTGTGAAGAAGATGCTTCAAAATGAAATACATAACGCTGGTGCTAGAAGGCTTATAAAAATAGAGAAGAACAAAATTTGGATTTCTGGAGAACAGAGAAGCAAACAAAACCAAGTTGTTATTAAAAGCTTTTATGACCTATTTTTCAAAGCTAGATGGTGAAGTCAGAAAATGTGGGAAACTTCATTTAATAGCAGCGATAACTGGCATAAATACCTGCTTTCCTTTTCTCACTAAATGCATAGGTCAGTGTAAGCCTCTCTGATGCATTAGCAGGAGATGCTGCTGAAAGCACTTTGTCTCCTCACTTTGAAACACCTCTTCTTACCTGTGCCCAAAAACAACTATAGTCACTTGACCAGTAAAACACTTCTTCATTAAGATGAAGAGGTCTAGAGGGCACTTTGACAAAGGCACATCACATTAGTCAGTGTGGGCAGCAACAGTTCTGCTCCAACTGGGAGCTGTGCCACTGAGGTGCGTTGTGTTACACGGGAGTGTGCACCAAAACAACCGGGGAAGGAGACACTAAAGTCCTGAATTTCCCCTCACTACTTAGATCCCGACACAAAAAGTAATGTTGCTTTTGGGTGGTTTTCTTGCAGTTTCCTGTACCTCTTGAGCGATACACTTCCCCTCCTGAGGATAACCTGAACCTCCTGCGACTCTACTTCCGAACGCTGGTCACTGGCGCACTGCGCCACACCTGGTGCCCTGTTCTTTATGTGGTGGCTGTGGCTCACGTGAACAGCTTTATTTTCTCCCAAGATGGTACAACACAGGTAGGTAATGAATGGCAGAGCCTCAGGGCTGGAAGCTTTGGGTTTTGCACCTGCTCTTCCCAAGAGTCCATTGTGGCTTGTTGGTGAATCACTGACCGTGAGCTTGAAAAAAAAGATTGTAAACATATGTTGAGGACTGTGCAGCTATTTGAGGTCTGAAGGTTGGAATCCACATACGAGAGAGCAGATGGCAATCATTATTCATTATAAAATAAGAAACTTGTACTAGTGGCAGCAAATCCTATACAAACCTTTCAAGTCAGCAACTGTGGGCTACTGTACTGAAGGAAAGAATGAAGCACAAATGATGGAGCTGATCAGCTCCATAGCTTGTAATAAATTTAGCCTCTGTTGGGGCAATCTTAAGGTGTGGAATGCTCTTTCAGCTTTCTTGAATAACTAACTGCATGAGTTAATGAAGCACAAACCCTCCTGTGGCCTTGGGGCCTCCAGCACTGGTTCCCTCTCTGCTCTATGATTTTACCTGATATTTGAGATGTCAGAATCATAGAATGGTTTGGGTTGGAAGGGACCTTAAAGATTATCTAGTTCGAAACCCCCTGCCATAAACAGGGACACCTTCTACTCAACCAGATTGCTTAAAGCCCCAACCAACCTGTCCTTGAACACTTCAGGGATGGGGCTTCCTGCTTCAGTGCCTCACCACCCTCTGAGTAAAGAATTTGTTCCTAATATCTAATATATATCTACCCTCTTTCAGTTTAAAGCCATTACCCCATATTCTGTCAATACATGTCGGATGGCATCAGGTCAGGGGAGGGAGGAAAAGAAGGGGGACCCAAGTGATTGCCACCTCAAGGCCTTTCTGATGGAACAAGCTGCTCTTTGGACCATCATCATAATAAGCAGGGCATCCTTCTAGAGTGCTGCATGGCCTGTAGGCAAAGCTAGTGCTGTATTAATTTAAGTATGTGTTTTGTTCTTAGGAGGCTGATGCTGCTCGGAAAAGCATGCTGCGAAAGACATGGCTCTTGGTGGATGAGGTACAATCCGTAAGGATCAGTATGTGCTACTGGGGCTTGAGTTTTTCAGGCATGGTACTCTTACAGACTTAAATTTGTGTTTGAAGTCTGAAATTTGCTTTTGTCTACATTGCTAACATGAGAATGAGAGATTAGCAGAAGGATTTTAACATGCAGTGGCTATCAGGAGTATTATCCAGTTCTTGTTGTAATTGAACTCAATGCACTGAGCCCACTGGAACACAGATGTATCTCCTGTACTGTATTTCTGAGCCTCTTGCTGGAGCAGTATTTTATCTGGATAGTGAGAGGTCCTAGAGGGGTGCTTGTAGCACAGCTGTGAACAGGCAGCCAGCAGGGACCTCCCTTAACTCTTAGTTGGATGCTTTCCCCACAAAAGAACAAAACAAATGTGAGGTGTCTGCTTTTCTGCTTTCCCTCCTGCCGTATCATAACAGATCTTGCCAAAGTCTATCATTTCTGTAACAGAGCTGAGTCATGTGGCCCTTTATGTTTAGTGTCTAGGGTAAACTCATAGTTTCCACTCAAAACCCCATTTTGGCATCTGGCAAGAGATCATTGAGGGGGGTTGTTGAGGAGACAGCAGAGTTTTTGTTCAGAAGTGGAAAATTCATGCAAATCAAGAAGAAACTTACCTTTTACAGCTCTTCTATTGAAGATGATGCAGTTAAATATGTTGGGCATGGTGGAGTTGTATTGTCTGGCAGCCCGCTATGTTGTGTTGGAGATAGGGAGGAATGATTAGATTCTAATTTATAAGACATGCTTAATGACTGCAATTTCTTTCTTCAGACCCTGAAAAAGCACCTTCTCTACTACAGACTGCTGAATGCCGAGAGCCCTTTGGGATTTGACCTTTATGAACAACTCCCTCCCATGCGACTGAAGTACCTGCAGACGGTGATACAGAAAGAAAATAAGGAGAATGCACCAGTGCTAGTCTCATAGCAAAACACTTGTGGAAGAGGGCTAAGTAGAAGAACAGAAATGCTCAGTTTATGCTTCACTGATGAAACTATGTACATTTTAGACAGTTACAGTGTCTTGCTTGGACACTGTCAGCATCTCTGCAAAGTGAAGCACTAGGAAGCACTAGTAGAATGCTCCCAGCCCTGCAGTGCAATACAAACCTCAAGATATGTCAATGTGTGTGTGGCCTCTCCGTTATGAATGCTGGGGCATTTTCCTGCATTCTCTTTCAGATTGTTCTACTTCTTCCTGGAGGAGGTAAGAATGTGTCTAAGAGGCACTGGAGTATTGAATAAACTGAAAGAACTGAAGAAGCCATTTTGTTCATTCAGGCTGGAGATTGTAAATTCTCATGACGATGTCTGTGTTCCCCAGATCTTTCCCTTCTTTTTTTTTTTTTATCCTGGGTTTTGAACGGTCCCTTTCCCCCACTGCCCCTGCAAATAGAATGACAGCGCAGCAGAGAAGAAGCTGATCCTGTGAACTTTTTTTTTCCTTTCACATGCAGTTTTTCATATACAGGATAATATTCTGTGCAAATGACCAGTCACAGATATATGGAGCCGGATCTCTAAGAAACAATAGCTCCTAATGCAGTTGACATCTTACCTTGTCTGTCTTTTGGATAGTATCTAAACTGCTTCATTTTCTCCCTTATTTGTTTACATATATAACAAGATAAGAAGTAATTTATTTGCAGGGAGAATGCTTGTCAGAAACCACTCCCCCTTAGAGAAAAAAAACACGTATCTGCTTGTTTAACCAGAACATGTATTGATTGTCTTCTGAGAAGAAGGGAATGTAATTTAAATTTTTAAGTGGTGTCCTAAGTTTAGACCTCATTTTAAAAATCCCTTATTTGATTCCCACTTCTACATCCAAATTCTGTTTTGCAGCTGCCAACACGTGGGCTACAAATGTAGTGTCCTAAAGTGTTCATCACAAATGCCAGGTCAAGCCCAGAATTTACCCTAAGTGTAGTCTCACTGAAGTGGATGTTTCATTTGTATCCAATAGTTTTTGTAGAACTACAGTCAGTCTGGCAGACTTTTGTTTCAATAATTTTTATGAATAAAACTTGTTAAAGTTATTTCTTTTGCTTTGTTCTTATATACAAATACCTCTGGAAGGTGCAGGGTGATGCCTAGCCTAAAGACATAAGATTCTTTCTACCTGTCAGAAAGTTTTCTAAGTCTACCAGCACCCCCTAAGTTTCCAGAAGATACTGTTTCATCTTTTTTGTCCTCTTATTTCAGATAGGACATAGGTGGAACTGATGTGTCATTTTGATCTTTATTTTCCTGTTGCAGTTTTTGATCTGCAGCTGGGGGAAACTACAAAAGCACAAAGTGGTCAACAATCATTTTCCTTGTTGCTAATTATTTCAAAAGTACTTGATGTGAGTAAAAGTTTAATCAAAGGCATTCAAGTTTCTATTCTGTCCAGATGGTGAGAGTCCCAGCAGTTGTCTTTCAAGAGCAATGAATGCATGGTAAAAGTTAATAACTCTTAGCTGGCCATTTAAGAACTGCCTTCCTCAAGGACTTCATCTTTTGCTTTTCTGACCTACAAAAACCTCTTGTGTAATGCAAAGCTGAGTTTTTAAATGTATACAGGGTGTAAATAAACATTTTGATAACTAGTTTTTTGGAACAATGAGAATGCTCTTTTCTTTATTTAAATCTTTCTTGTCTTTGGATAGTTCTGTGTGGAGTTTTATCAATATATTGGGAATGCCACATGCTGTGAGGTATGGCGGGTCAGTAACACAGGGTGTCAAATGCTATGTATACATGGCAAAGATACAAGGTGAGTACTGTGAGACTTGTCATGTGCCACAGGTGGGAATGCAGTAAAAAAACTGTCCACAGATGGTATCTATAGGTGACGAGAGAGGAGGTGAATTTCATTTACTTTGTGAAATCTGGGAAGGAAAGGATCAGGCTTTTGTCTCTTTCTGAGAAGCCCCCCTTTTTCCCAGATGCTTCTTAGGCAATTAATATATGCCCAGAATATACTTCCATCTTCTGGCGTGGAGTTCTGTTGCAAGCATCAGGAATGGAGGGAAGAAAAGGATCCCAAACAGTTCTGTAGGCCATGCGTGTGTGCAGAAATTTTATGCATGTTGTGCATCAGCTGTAAGCTCTCAAAACTTTGGCTGTGACTGAGACTGTACAGCAGTCCTAACCTTGAAATTTAGAAGGCTCTGGGTAACCTTGTTACAGATTTCTCTGCAGAACACTAGAGGGCATTGCTTTCTCTAGTTTATAAACAAACTTTCTCAGCTGTGATGCAATTGAGGGGAAAAAAAAAACACACCTTAAACCTAGTTTGGATTTTCTGCATTTTTTTTATTTTTGAGTATACTTTTGGAGAAAATGTGCAGAATTCAATGAGTTTTATTTGGCGTGTTGCTAAGAGTTATTCCTAAAAGAAATAGAGTTGATTTGTGGCCCTTCCACCCTGTGAGTGATTTGAATTTGCTAGGCTGGAATCCCCATTTAGTGGTGTGTGTGGCCCATTTGTGCTGAACAACAGCAGCTCCCAAAGAAGATACAGGCACCTCAGCAGCTGGCTCTACTCCACATGGGGGTAGGATTAAATGGTAAAGGAGAAAATAAAGAGGCAAGGAAGAAACCAAAATGGGACTAAAACCCCAGTGTAAGAAGTCTACACTTAGTATCTTCACAACAGTAATATACACATGAAGCTTTGTGTGATTAACGCAGTTGTATCCCACTGTATTTACTGACTACTTCAGTTTGATGGTGGAATGTAAAAATCCATTTCTTGGCTAATACCTTCTGTTTGGCTCCTTAATATCAGGTGAACCCTGAACACCTTTTGCTGATGAAGTCATGGACAGACAGAAGAAGCCGTAAGGTGTGGGTGTATAAATACATTACAGGTCAAACATATTTCTGGTGTCAGACAGCAGAAAGGCAGCTTTTGCTCTTTCCTAGTTGTACAACATTCTCCTTGCAGATCTCCGCAATGAGGTGGTGCCTCCAGCTCATAATCAAATTGGGGAGCAAAACATGTTTTCTTTCAGCTTACAGAAGCTCTCCACAGAGGCAGTCCTCTGGTATTTCTTGTACAAATAACTTTATGACAATTTACCAGCCTTTGCCCTAGTTTTCAAAAACTTATTTTTCCTTTGAAGGGAGAGCCCACAGTGAAGACATCCCTTCAGTGAGCCCTGACTCCGAGCAGGTGTTTTGTGCAGGTTGCTAACAAACAAAGGACATTTTAGACCAAGCGACACCTGGCCCGCATTCAGATCAAGTTATTTTCTGCTGGAGTATTACCAGCAGATACTGGTGACACCTGTGGCTCCAGAGACCAGAACAGCATATTTATTTATTTATTTATTTATTTATTTTTTGCCTGTGAGCCCTGATGACCTCTGTGCCCACCTGAAACTCCTTCACAGTCCCCCTGTGGAGCAGCCAGCCCGGGAGAGCTGAGGGGGCTGTGTGGAATTTTCCAGAAAGCCCTCAGGGGTGCCAGCTGCGCTGAGGGGACCTGAGGGGAGGCAGCTGTGGCCGGGGCAGATGACTGAAGGGGGGCACCTGGGCATGGCCCAGCAGCCTTCAGTGAGTTGTGGAAGGGTCAGCAGCAGCCATAGGAGGAAAGCAACAAGTTTCTTCAATTTTTATCCGTTTTCCATCACACAAAGCGGCTAATAGGCTGTGGAGACTACGAACCAGGTCAGGAGTGCTGAAATGCGCATTTTGTGGGCTGGTGTGTGTCTTCTGGTCAAGAAGGAGGCTTTTTGTGCCTTCTCACAGGGGCTGTGGAGGTTTTTGTCCTGCTGAGGTGATAAATGTGTTTTTGGGCTACGTGAGGTTGCCTGCACCACCTCAGGGGAAGGAGGAGGGGTGGGGCCTCACTGCAGGGTGGTTTGCAAGGTCCCCAGCATGTGGAGGGGGCTCTGGCAGGCCCTGGGGCCATCTGGCATGAGAAGCCTGCTCCTAGCAGCTGTGGGACATGGTAAGCAGGTGAATACGGCATGTGGCTCAGCTTTTGGTTGCGTTGTTCCTGGGCATCTCATGTTGAGCTGAGGCTGTGGATCCTCCGCTCTCTCTAGTGTTCATTTCCTCTCATGCTCTCTGGCATCTTCTTTCCTGTCAGTTTTCCTTTACAAGGCTTTCTTTCCCTCCCAATCTGTCTATTTTGAGTTTTCTTCATTGGTAATTGCAGCTTCTTTCTCATCTTTTCTCACTCTTTTGGCTGTCTGCAGAAACAGTCAATAACTCAATAGTTTAACTGGAGAACTGAGATGCTGCTGCTGCTGAGTTTCAGGTTAAAGCTCGTGGCTCCTCATCTAAGGGCAGATGTCAATGAATAACATGCACAATGTGCCTGTTTGGAAACCTTACAGCACAGAAGGCTGTAACTTTACTTTTAAGATTTGGATTGACTGCTGCATAGGTGGTGCAAACGTGCTGCGCCGTTTGGGTCTGATCTGTCGGATATTTGACAACGCTCTAGCAATTAATCAATTGGATCTGTCTGCTGAAGGGAAAGCTGGAGCTTGTGTATCAAGTGACTTTTCTTCACCATTATCGCTTCACCACAGTAAGCTTTTACCTCAGAAAATCAATGAACACATCTCCAAAACAATATTCTGGACTACTTGAGTGCGTAGAGGCTTTTGTTAGCAGCTTCCCTCATTGCGTGCATTCAGGGTGGTTCTTTGATCTCTTTGGAGCACCAGGGCATGTAAGAGCTTTGAATTACCTTCAGGTACTGCTAGCCGGTAGTGAATTGTAGTTTTAGGGAGGGTTAGCTTGTGTCACACCATGAAGATACAATGACAGCCATGAGAGTGTGCCATGCAGCAACTGTCAAGATAAGTTGTTAGCATTCTACGCAAAAAAGCAGCTTGCTGCTCCTGGCATCAATTTTTCTTTCAAATAGATTATCAAAAATAAATTTAGAGTGATACAAAAGTTTCTCTGTTAAAGCATCATGCATCTCTCATCTCTGACATGCGTGTCAGCTCACTCACAAAATTGTAGTTGTGCTGCCACCCATAAGACGCCACAGATGGTGGCTCATTTTTGTTCCTCTTGGTACTGTCTTCTGGAAGATTGATCAGGTTTGGATTGATGAAGTTACTTGGGCAGGAGCTGCTAGTGCTCTCCTGCTGTCTGTCCACTGCTAAAAGGAGTGGGAGGAAAGGGAATATAAGTATACTTTTTAGTGTGTTTCTCCCTTTTTTTTTTTTTTTTTTTTGGTGCTGTTACATGAACACTTAAAATATTCATGGAGGAGAGTGTGGGCATGCTTACCACGCTTTTTTGCAACGAGCACTCTCATCAGCAAATTTTACAGTCTCTGAAACTCGGATTTGGTGGTGGTGGATTTTTGATAAAGTACAATTTGCAAGTTAAAAGTAGAATGCGGAACTTGGGTACTTGTATTCAGCAGTGACTGTGGACAACTACTCCAGCTCCTCGGGATTCAAGTGGTTTCATTGTCAACATGCACTGGTGCTCCAACAGCCCAGCACTGCATTGCTGGAAAGGTTAACAGGTGCACCCATGTGCATTTTGCAGAGTTCCTCTAGAGTTAGCATGTAATTGTCAATATTATCATAGGGACAATATATTGATTGCTTACATAAGTCTCTTCTGCTACCAACTTACTCTAGAGGTTAAGAAACTATTCTTAATTTTGCAACCTATCTTTTCCTTTGAACCAGCAGTCTTTGTTTACTGCTTTCTGTAAATATTTATCTTGGTCATTGCTATAGCAGATGGAAGAAAGAAGCAATAAGCCTGTAGCTAGTGTGGAATTCTTGGCCTACATTTAAACAGAAAATACAATTTTATAGTCACATTAAACCCTTGTCTGGAACATTTTCCAGAAGGCAGTTTCTGGTCCAAACTAGAGAGAAAATACAATGCACCCTAGAAAGACCAATATGTTGAGGTTAGGGTAATCTCTCATGATGTAGGAGACCCCTCTCAGAGCACCCCAGCTACTGGGCTAACATTTGATCTGATGCAAAATGTTTTCCCAGTTTTCTGATGTTTCCACCTTGTTGTCATGCTACATAGAACTTAAATGTGGCAGTGTCAAAAAGTCATACCTAAAATCAAATTCTTACTTTCTGGCTTGGCTCGTCCTCATCTGAACGTTTATGAAGAATTGATTGTTATAGGAACAAGGTGTTCAGAGTGTGATAAATGGAGGTAGTAGTTCAGTTCAGTCTTCATTTTTCAAGAAAACCGCATATTGCTGCAGCAAATTTTACTAAATTGGTAACTGAAAAATATTCCCCCATTCTCCTTACTGTATACTGTAAGCTAAACTTCACTGGTGCCTTGTTGGCTCGTCAGGTTTGCTCCCAGTGTGAGAGGAACAGGAACGAGTGAGCATGAGAGAGTCCTGCTGTGGGGGAAGCAATTTCCTGGCTGCAGTGGACAAAGTTTTACTGGGAAGTTGCATGCATAAAAAGGCAAGTCACATGCTCTGCCTCTGTGTGTTCATCAGAGAAGGTTCAGAACGAGGAACTGCATGTTTTTGGATCCTTTTTAAAAAGTTGCATTTGGCTTTTGGTTAGATAGTGAGACAGCTGTGGTAAATGGAAAGACCAGGAAAATTATAGCCTAGTAGGCCTTCCAGGTTAAGGAAACTTGGACATTCTGCTTTGGTTAGATGCAGGTGAGAACATCCCTGAAATCATCTGAAGATTAGTCTTGATTTTTCCCCAGGGAATCCATTTGTGGATTCTCATGGAAATGGAGTCAAGGCCTCTGTTTAGTAATGCCAAAGAATCATGAGGAGTGTTGTAAGTAACTGTAATTGCGCACTTCTTTGATAACAAGCTTTCCTTTTCATCTAACTGCAGAATAACAACATACTTGCCTTGGCAGACAGTTATGACTGGAGAGCTCAAGACAAAGTCAGCCTTTGCTTTTAGTACCCAGAGGCACACCCTGGCCCAGGCATTCTTTTACGTGTGTGCAGGCAGGCTCACGTCAAGACACTGTTTCAAAGCTTAATCCTTCTGGTGACAGATGTGATTGTCTTCTAACACTTTAATAAAAGTAAAAATCCCATGCTATTTTACTGTACCTGCATTTCATGTCTTCTGTAGATCAAGCTGTGTGTGTTTTCAGGATTGTATTGCTGCTTTATTCCTCTAAGAGATCATTACTGACTATGTTGGGAGACTATCCATTTACTAAGTAGCCCAGTTGAAGCTTCTGTTATGTTTTTTTGTCTGCTCTCTCATTCGCTCCTATGGATTTCCATATTTAACAAACTCTGTGGAGCTTTGGGGCCCCCAGTGATGCTAATTGTAAAGAAGTTTTGAAAGTAAAACATGCTTATGAGTCACCCTGGGTGTAAGCTCAAAGTTGTGCTTAGGATGAACCTGTGTGTTTCCCTTGATGCCTACCAAAGAGTCGTATCTTTATGACTGAAAACTTGCAGGTCTGACCACCTACAGTTTCACCTGCTGACCATCTGTGTGTTCAGCAGACATAATTAAAACAATATTAAGCTGTCCTGGTCTTGTCTCCATCTCTTTCTGAATACTGTTGGACAGATTTATTCAGTGGCAAATGCACAAACCTCAAATGGAGAACAGTAGAATGCTTATCTGTTAACACTCAAAATTTGGAAATCTCCAATTTCTGACTACTCTAATGTAGCAAGGGCTTCATGAAGATTGAACCACGTTAAAGTCCATAATAAATCTCTCATCTGTTGCTCTGTGCCTCTCCAAGTTCCTGTGAAATAGTAATGTTCATAGCCCCCTTGTAGGAGTGCACGCACAAAGTTCGCTTCACCTAGTGCTGAGATGGGGAGGACTCGGTTCGTCGCGTTTTACAGCCCAGAGAAATACCATGCAGTATTTTAGCCTGGGGAACAGAGGAGGGTACTGTATTTAGATGAATCTGTAAGATTGATTGAGGTAGTTATCTAAATTGGATTGTTTCCAGACCAGTGGGATTAACAACCCTCTTTTCGCAAAAAGCGTTATGAGATCTTTAATGATCATACAAGGTCAGGACCCCAGTTTTCTGTCTCATCTGAAAGATCATGAACTTATAACTACTGATCTGTCATTGTCTGATCTGGCTATCTATTCTAGAGACTGCTTTATTTTAGAAAAGATTTGTGTTACCAGGAGTCTAAATGCCATCAAAGCTTTTAGTCCTTGCCATATTCCTTGCCTGAGGAGGTTTCTAACAGGTTTTTATTCTGATGGTTTTTTGATTTTTTTTTTTTTTCCTTATCGTGGCAGGCAAAAGTGAGACTGCAAAGAGTATTTTCCAGTTTGTACCTCTATGACTTGCCACTGTGTGCAGAACTGTTTCCTGATCAAGGCCTGAAAAGCAATTGATTCCTGGGATGTTCAGGAGGGTGTTCGCTTCCCAGTGCTTATTCTGGGGGAGCTTATCTCCCTGTCTAGACAGCCACCTCTGAAAATCCCCTCATTACCTCTTATGGTAAAACCGTGGCTATAGCAAGCAGCAGAAAGGGAGCAGATGCATATACTATAACAGTTCTGTTTTTAAGTGTTTCACAATTAACTGTTTTGTGCGTGCATGCATACACATGTTAAAAAGCCTCCAGGAATCTTAAATGCAAAGCCTTTTGGTATCCTAGCTCTGATCTGAAGAGGGCATGTGGTAGGAAGTTAGAGGAGCTCCCCCTCCCAACTGTTCTTAGCATACGATGTCTAACTTAGTGTGTGTTTTTACTTACAGCAGAAGTATGGAGTATGGACCCAGCTCCCAACTTCACTGTTTTTATGGTGTGGCCATCTGATTTCCACCCTCTCTCACACATTCATATGTGGCCATATGATTTGCACGCTGTGCTTGCTGCAGTGCTGTTTGATAGCACAAAAGTGGATTCACATGGTTCCCTTCAGGGGCCTGTTTGGCCTGCAGTAAGGAAACACGTCTCTGCAGTAAGGTCTCTCTGCCTAAGCCAGATGTTATCTGAGACGGGAGAAAATGGACAAAGGAAAATGCTCTCCTTTTTCAGGGTGCCCAAGGACTGAGCTGTGCCAAAATCTTCTGTCTGTTTATTATAAAGTTTTGTTTAGTCCAAAGAGGACATTGCTGCACGTCATCTGTGCTTTTAGCAGCTTCATTTCAGCAGCAGTAGAGGAGGTGAAATTGCAATCAGAACGTCTTAATTTCAGAAGGAAAGAAATTTGTTTGGAGACAAAAGCCTGTTCTCTTTTGAGTCACCAGAATATTATTACCCGTTGATTTGATTTGGAAGCTCTTTAGGATGCTGTAGTCATCTGGTTGGCTGGCAGTCTGGGTAACCTCATCACTGATGTGCTCATGAATAGTGGGCTGCAGGTTGGTCGCAGCGTACCGTTTGACTCATGGGCTGTGAAGGTCAAATGCAGGAGCCTTGTTTGAGGCCTTGGTTGGCAGGGGCAGTGAAATGAGACGCCTGAGCTGGTAGCGAGGTGTAGGAGCAAATCAGTCCTTTCTGAAGAGGTGGGTGGAGAAGGAAGTCAGTTGCAAAAAGAATCACTGGTGGGTATTGCACATCAGTCAGTGTTTCTGAATCATCTAGGGAAGGTAAGTCAGCGAGGCCTATTTGTTCAGAGGAAAGATCTTGTCCCAGAGCTCTGAGCTGGCACAGCAAACTTGGAAAGCTCACTTCATGCCTCTATTGCCTGTGCACTGTGCTGGCAAAAGCTGATGCCTCAAAATTTGACCTTCTGAATAAATAAATAAGTTTTCCCCATCAATCTATCTCAAAGCAGTCTATGAACTCTAATGTGTTAAGCAGTCTGATGCCTGGTTGAAGTAGACAGTTTTTCTCTGCTGTTTGACAGGTAAGAAAACTATGACACAGTACGTAGGCTAAGGTACTTGCCCAAGGTCTTGCTGGAAGTGTGTGACAGAGGAAGAGTCACCCTGTGCAATTCTTTTCCTCTTTCTTCTCCTGTTATCATGACCAAAGGCCACCTCACTGCTTTTGTGAAGATTCACCCTGTGGCTTTTGGACTTGCCAGCATGTGTTAGGATGGGAAGCCCATGTAAGGTCTTTTGGTACCATCTCACCCAAACAGTAGCCAATTTGAATTGTCTAAACACCTCCGCACACTCTCACCTTTTAAAATATATTGTTCATCCAGTGCGGTAGAGCAGAATTTGCGCAGCCTGATTTCAGACATTTCTCTGACCTCGCACAGAGCTTGACTGCAGGAACAGCTCTTGCCGAACCTTTTGGATTTGAATGGGCACATCTGCAAGTAGGGCTGAGTCCCAGATGACTGCCGCTGCAAGTGCGGGCACATGTGGAGCAGAGCAAATGTGGTTTTAGCCTAGTGGTGGCTGAGTAGTAGAGAACTGGTGGCTAAGTAGTAGAGATGTGTATCTCCTAGTGCCTCTGCTGTGAGAAGAGCTCAGCTATTTCTGTCCTTGTCTGGTAGGAGACAGCTGGCCAGGCAATAGCTCTGCGGGTCCGGGATGTCTGTGGCACATCCCGTCCTTCTGGTGTGCCACTGGGTAAAGCAAGGAGAGGCACAGCAGGAGCATGAGCATCCCAAGTCAGCTTTGGGAGATGCGGATAAGAACGTAGCAGGAAACAGTGTGCAGGAACCTGAGCTTCCTCCATTCCACTGCTTATGGAATAAGCTTCTTTGTTAGTTTTTTTTTTTCCACTTCAGTAAGTGCTTTATCTGTAATATATATGTATATAAAGAAAATATGGTGATAATTGATTGACTGAAAGAAATGCAGAAAGCGTCACACACTTGGGATTCTGTTAAAGCATTTTATGCACAGTGAAAGTGATGAAAAATCCATTTACATGGGTATGCCTGAAGGTGCTCTCCTATGGCCCATGAGTGAGCAGGAGGGTTGCAAGTGGAGGAAAACGGTCAGTGGCTGTGCTGATACTGAGTGGCAGTGTCCTGGGCAGGGGTGGGGATCGCCAGATTTGTTCTGCTCAAGGTCTTGACCAATGACCTGGGAAATAACCAACAGCCCATTAGATCACTGATGCTGCTAATGTGGGAAGTGTGAGCATCAGATAATTATAAAGACAGCAGAGTTCAAAGAGGGGAAAGTATGAAGCATGGGTTAAGTGGAGAAACAAACCTGTGCACCAGAGGTTGAGAGAAAGGGCAGTTCGAGCTCCTCAGTGTAGGTTTGAGCCTGTAGGCTAGGTGTGCAGAGGCAGCAGCCTCCTCTCAGGGAGCAGCTGGTGATGAGCTGTGTTACTTTACGTGACTTGGAGCTGACGTCTGAGGGATGTCTCATGGCAAAACTCCCCTGAATAAGTGTACCCTCTGTGCGAGTAGAGAGCAGTTCTCAGATGCAGAGTGTGGTGTAATATTGAAACGGATTGAGTGATCTTTTGAGTAGAGCCCAGAAAAGAGTCTGGCACTGAAGACTGGAGGACCTGTTTAGAAAAGCTGAAAAGAACCAAATAGAGTATTGCTAGAGCCTTGGGGGAGTGGGGGGGGAACCTTCCTAGAAGAGTAACTGGGAGTAATGAGAGGAAACGTGCACAGAAACCATCCCTATTATTTGTTGCCTTGTTTTTAATAATGGACTTGTACAGAGAAGGCCTAAGGCACCTACACTGCAGTGATCAAAAGTAGAGAAATCCTCTGCTCAGCTTGAGGCTCAGAGCAAACTTGAAGAGCCAATTTCCTTGCATGCTAGGAAGCATTCTCTTCTGCTTGAGAAAGAAACGAGTGGTGACTCCTCTCTGATCTTTCACATTTGCACTTTGATTGTGTTTTTTAGTCCACTTCTGACAGGAACAATTCCTCACCTTCAGCTTTCAGTGTATATTTTGACAGGGTGTTCAGGTACACATGTAATTTCCCAGAAAACTGCAGACATGCCAACCTGCAGCAGAGAGACCTGCTGTGCCACCCGATTGTGTGGCACTGAGCATCTTTCCTGGACTAAAGTGCTCACCCAATGCTCATCTGCCTGAATGGGTCCTGGAGGCATCCCCTGGCCTTCAGAGGGTGTGTGAGTAAGTGACGCTGCTTCATCTCTTCAAGGAATCAGTAATGTTTGTTTTTATAACACATTATTATCTCTTGCTGGAAGGGCTATATTTTTTTTTCTCCTGTCAGAAGTCCCCAGGCTGATGGTTGATTTTTGGCAATTTGTTTTCCAGAGGTGATCTTACAGCACTTGGTCTCTCTCAGGTTTCTCTGCCCTCTGTAGTCTCTGCTATGGAGTACCAGAATACAGGACAATATCCTTGTGCCCCCAAATCCCTTTATTTCTGCTAGTCTGTTCCCCCTAATTGTTGCAGTTGGTTTTGTTTGATGGAATAATTGAGAATGCATTTACCATGCCTAGGGGAGGGGCAGGAAGGAATCAATCTTCTGTGTCATTAAAAGTGCAGGGGGGAAAAAAAACCCAGCAGCATTCCCTCGCGGGTATCCGTGGCTTTAATGTCCCTTTCATGTAGCCTGATTTTTGCTAATGAACAAGCTGTTTGTTTAGTGCTCTTAAATGAAGCTTTCGCTTCTAGGGTTGCCACTGTGAGAAGGGACAGAATTAAGGAAAGAGGTGGAAGAAGATTATGCAATGCCATGAGAACGCTGACGTGAATTGTGGTTTTTTTTTTTTAATTTTTATTTTTTTTAGCTAGAGGAGCTGCTCTACTTTGCTATCCTCAAGCAGCTCCTCTGTCATTTGCAAGGTCAGGATTTTCTGGCTCACTTGGAGAGGATGCTCTCTGACCAATGAGGCATGAAATAGCAGTTGGAGAAGGGCTTGATAAATATTGATTCAGAAATTGCCGTGGCTGCTGACTCTGCGATTGGCCTGTTTACCCAGCAAATGGAAGAGGAATGGAAAGAAGCTGTCCATTTCTCAGCAATGGTGGCACATGCATTTTTCAACACTGTCCTAGATATTTAAGAGAAAGGGACCAAAAGCTCAGCCCAGTGTGCCTTTCAGGACAGCACTAATCCATTATAGGAGACAAACTTTTGCAATCCCTTTTTCTACCAGTACCCTTCTATTCCAGTACTTCCATCAGACTCCATGAGGATAGTTATGCTGTCCCACCAGGAGGAGGAAAGTTCTCCAAGGCAAGCGAGGCAGGCATTTCACTGCTTTGGGGAATGTCTGCACAGCGTTCAGTTTGAAGTGAGCATGTGCTGCCCATGCTCTGAATGGGATGAATTATGGCACTGCTGTGAGCCTGAGTCTGTGTAGTCCATGCTCCCAGCCTTGCTCGATGTCTCAGCAGCATAGCGTGGGCTGGCAGGGAGAGAGCACGCCTCTTCAGTGTTTTGCGTTGTGCAGTTGTGCCCCTGTTAACATGCTGCTGGGAACCCCAAATTCAGGTTTCCTGTATTGCCAACCAGAACCTGAATTTAAAAAGTCTGAGTTGGGGTAATTAATTCAAGCTCAGTGCTGTGCTAATGCAGTTACCAAGTTTTTGGGTTGTCTCAGAGTGCAAGTAAAAATGAGCTCAACATCTGCCAGCTGTAGGCATACCCTGGGCGAGGTGTTCCCAAATGCCACCTGAGCTTAGGCGAACTCTGGGCAGTGTCACAGTTGTTTTCTCTTCCCTGTACACTTGAAAGGAGCCCTACACTTAGGCAGTGCTTCCTATCCATGCTTTTCCTATTAAACATAGTCTACATACATCTTGTTTTGAAAACATACATACTGTAGGAGGTGATCACTGAGTCAGTCCTGCCACCAGAATTTTAACACCTTGATCTTTCTTGATCTATGTTGTCAGTGTGTTCAAACCTCTGCAACGTGAATGGGAGTTGTTTTGTTGTCTTTTAATTTGTGTGGCTTAACAAAGTTACTTCAATTACAGAGGTGCCTGGGGACTCTTGTCAGAATCAGGAGCCCTCTGGGTTAAATGCAGTGAGTGCACATAGCGCTATGGAGAAGGCTGGGAAGAAGCAGCTTTTGTTCTGAAGAGCTGGTGGCCTAGGCAAAACAGGAGAGAAGAGGAATGGGAAAGATAAAATGGGAAACTTGATAAACTGAGACCTGAGTTCAGCTGTGTGGAATCCCTTTGTGAATAAGGAATGCACTGAAAAAAATAAACTGCAGTGTTCATAACATCATTATTAGTCCTGCTACTCCTGCAACCTGGATGTTATCAGCAAGGAGCTTCCAGTTTCTACGTCTACACACCTAACCTTTCGCTGCCAGTGGGGAATTTGCCTTTTTACTCCGTGCCACAGTTTGCAGGGAGGTGCCACCTACAGCCTGGCAGGTAGCTTCACCCTGCTTCTGTGGGGAAGGAAGGGAACTGAGGAACAAAATCACTCAAAAGCAGGTGTTGGCTGCTTAGAGAAAGGCCTCTGCTCTGCTCCAGGCATGTCTTCCTGTGTGCTCCTCATGATCTCCTGTCTGGGATTAACAACCTTCACAGGTCACTGTGCTGCCTTCCCGATAACCTCCTTCAACTCGCTTGGGTAATGAGTCGCTTCTAGGGAGGGATGCCATTTTATTACATCTGACTATAAAGAAATATTGCTGTGGGTTGGGGCAGGGCTGATGGTGTATGGTGAAAACAGATCCAGGAGGCTTATCGCATTATCTTTCAAAAAAGCACAGAGGCATACAAATTTACCCCCAGAATAAATGACACTGATACTTTTGGAGAAACCCAGCCTGTTACAACATAGATACTGTGACACTGCTCTGCTCTTGCAACCTAAAAGAATGATTTTTTTTTTTTTAAATAAAAATATAGAATCTATTTTGCATTGCCTGGAGGTCAGAACATGAAGATTTTTCAAACAAAGCTATCTGTTTTATTTGAGCTTTCTATTTCACATCAAGCAGGCATGATTTTAGCTGATATATTCTGTGTGCAAAAATTCATGCAGTATTGTCCTCTAGCACCACCAGTCTGTGTGTGCTGAGTTCCCATGCCATTTATGATGCATTTTGTGTTTGAAAACAATAAAAAGAGTTAAATGTAAAATCAAAACAAAACCACACAAAACTCTACTTTCTGTGCAGCAGAAAAAATATAGTTATGTATTGCTCTTGAAATTGCCCAGATACTTTTTATAGTTTTTATGCAGAAATGCATGTGTCTTGCAGTTTGTACAGCAGCCTGTTATACAGGAGAGGTGTCTCATTACTCCTACCCTCTCGTTTCTGCAAACTAGCTCAGTGATGCTTTGAGCCTTTCTAATGTTGCTTGTCAGATAATGTAATGTCAAGAAAGCACTTCTGATCCACTTATTTCTTCTTTGAAACTGAAAAGAGAGTTGTAGAAGCCTAGCTGCTACATTGTGATGACCTCAGAAGAATGGTACAAATGGATTAGTCCATTCCTTTAAGGCTTTCTGTCTGGAGACTGAGATTACAAAATAAGCAGGAAAAGCTGAGGAAACAGCCTGGGTTTAGTCCAGTTGGAAACACCTGGTTTCCTAACAGCTGCGTAGTGGTGCTGCCCTGGCATATTTTCTCTGGCAGTTCTGCATCCATAGTAACTGCTGTCTGAAGGGTCTCGGTAGCCTGTGCTGGCTCTGAACGTGTAACGTGCACAGAGGATGGGTGTGCTGCACCTGGTGTGTTCCTCACTCATTACTGTGCAAACCCGAACTTGGTACCTGAACAACACTGGAAGTCTGTTGGGAGTGTGGGCGAGGACACGCTTCCCAGGAATACTATTACGGCACTCTTATCACAAAATGAATAGATCTCAAAGAATTTTTGATCAAATTGAGATCTATTTTGAATAGATCTCAAAGCATTTTACGGAGGAGGTCAGTTTCATTATCCCCTCTTTTACAGATGTTTATTTCCAAAGCTAAGAGCTGAGCAGGGACCTGCATATGGTATCAGAGGAAGAAGATATCAGGCCTAAAATTCCAGTTTTCCACTTGCAAGTCTGCCACTGATCCAGCAGGCCTTGCTGCAATAGATGATGTTTCTATGAATCAGTCCTCTGGGGGGTCTTGATCTTCTGATTGTGATCTAGCTGCACTATCAAAAGAAAACTTGTAATAGTATATCTCCACATTCCAGGCAAGGTTCACCCAGGGGTATCATAGTGCTGGGAATAGTTTCCAGGTGTAGTATTAAGATGTGCTTCTTCAAGCCCCACATACACACTCACTGCTACCCATAGGATAACTAAAAATGGCAGATGGTGATCAAGTACCTGTGCTCACAGACTGCACTTGTGTTTCCCTATCATTCTTAAAGCACAATGAAGAGGAAATGGTGGAAGGACAAACGAAACAAAGGCAAACCCCTCTGACTTGTGTGTGTATCAAAAGCACCTGCTCCATGTGTCCAGCTGATGCTGGCTGCATGTCCCTGTATTTTGGGGCAGGGACAAAGAGGGGTGTTAGTGCTCATTGACACTGTACAGCAGCTGGTTCAATTTGGACCTTTGATTGCCTGTAGCTCTGGAGCTGTAGAAACGTGTGTATGTTTGCACGCAGCCTAATTAGTGCCATTATCATTGTCATTAATGGCTTTTAATGAAGAACAGATGGTTCTGTCAAGGTTTCAAGCTGTGAAGTTCACTGACCCATTTGTACTATAAGGGAGGGTGAAAAAAGAGCCCCAAAACCCTCTTTCCAAATTAATGGTGGTAAGGATACAGGGTACTGAAAATGAAGATTGCCTAAATGTAAACCTTGTGTTTCCCTGTGCAGTCTGTTCTGAAGGCATGTGCAGATGTTCATGGGAGCCCTGCTTTCCCTGGGGAAAACAAGGTTTCCTGACACTTATCCTCATGAGACCTGGACACATCAATTATCTTGAAGTTTGAACCAGGACTTCCCTGAAGAAGAATAGAGGAAGGGAATGGATTTACATGATATACCCATGCCTTTGAAAGGGTCATCGCTAAAAGGACAAGTCACCATTGGGGAATAAAGAAAGGGGAGAAAGATAACATATATTTGGAAGTTTTTTTTCAGTACAGCCCAAGTAATGCAAATCAAGAATCTTAAAGAATAGCTTTGACTAACTTTACCTTCTTCCTCCAATTCTCTTCTGCCTCAGCTTTGGCTACCATTCAGACATGGTATACATGTCTGTCCAGGGCCATTGCTCCAACTCTTTGTTCCAGAAGATGGAATGCTGCTGTTGCTTACTAAGAATTCAGACGGTCAGCAGTAAACATGGGATCATGATTGAGATCAACTGGAAAAGGTGAATCCCAAGCATAGGTCACCTCCTAGGACATTACTTTCTGTCCTGTCAGCAGCTTTTGTCATCTCCTGCAAGCTCACACTGATCAGTACAAAGTCTGGATTAATTAAAAGAAACTTCTTTTCTCATTTAATTGTGAGGGAAGCTTTTAGTCTGGCTGTGATTCAAGATTAGCAATCTATTTTTGGCATGCTCTCGTCCATCTGGATGAGCAGTGTAATATGTACTTATAATATGAGGTCTGGTCTTAGTATTCGCTTCTGGCCTGTTATATACAGGCTGTGCACCATCTACATATCATTCAGGAGCGTCTGCGCTGCACCTGAGTGGCCTGGCCAAAAATCTTACTAGCCTCCTGGCTGTATTCACAAAGTTTCCTGGTAGAACTGCAGTTAGAACTGCTAGGGTAATGGATGCCAGTCATATCTGTACCTTTGTACGTGGGTTCTATACAGGGCTATGTAACTGTCATTTCAGGCCCATGGAGATCATACTCTTGTGCATGGATAGATTGGATTTTTGGCTTGAAATAGATGTTGGCTCCATTGCATTGTCCTCAAGTTGAAGTTGCAACCTCCTCATTTCCTTAAGAATTTAGGAGTTTAAAGAGATTGCTGGAAAGAGTAGTAATTTAGAAAGATAATGTTATGTTAGTGTTAAAGGAATACACAATAAGAATAAACAATCATTGGAAATACATCTCCTGTTTTTGCCCCTTCATATTTTCATTTTGAAGAAGGAAGAAATTAAATTCATTAGCACTGCTCTAGCACAATATCTAACTGGCTGCAGCATGGGACAGTCATGCAATCTAGTGTCATGAATGCAATGATTTAAGAGTTAGGGTTTTTTTCCTCTTTCCTCTACAGCAGCTTCTATTAAGGACTAAGTAGTTATATGCCTGATTAATTTACATTGCCTTTTTCAGGCTGCGGAAACAATTATCTCTCACTTGGAGAGTTTTCAAACAAACACAGTCACGTCCATGAATTAATCTCCCAAGGAGTCTCTCCAGAGCTACAAAAGCAGATTTAGAGCAGGCAAAAATTCTGCTGCTCTTCCCTGGCTCCTTCCTGGCAATTTCACAAAGCTTTGACCGCTTTCCTGCCTGGTCCCTGTCTCCCAGAAACAGGAAGAGGCAAGGCTTGTAGAAATGCTGGTCCCTTATTTCACCAAACGTGTAGGTGGTGTGCCACAAGCCCTTTTGTGTGCTGTGTTTTGTGTGTGTGCTTGGGAGAAGTCCTGTGGCAGTAATGAGCCCTATATTGTACTCCATCCTCTGGAATTTTGTAGAGGGGAGGGCTTGAGAAGGCAAATGAAGCAGCAGAAGAACATGGAGAGCACAGAGTGCTCCTCCCCACATATCCCCGTGCAAATACAAGCTCGGAGACACAGATACACAATTCCAGGGTGTACAAACACCTTCATCTCAGGTGCTTCTGACCTATTCAACGGTGCTGTGCTCTGGCACAGCACCTGTATACGATTGCTTTAGGTGCTTAGACTTTCCTATGGAAACACGCGTAGGAACTGGGGCCAGCTACCTCACTAGTTCCCATAGAAGGTGGCAGCTGAAGAGCGAGGGGTGAAGGGGAAGAGGAAGCATGGCATGCTTCATTAGGCTGAGTGGAAACGTTTTTGCTGGAGTTTATGGAGAGTGGAAATGTCACCCTGGGTCTGCAATCAGCAGAAGATTTAAAAGCTGCAAATGTCTGATCATGGTGAAAAAGTCCCCCCCATCCCTTCTCAAACCTAGCTGGGGATTTCTCTTTTTCTCCTCTCCCCTCTTTCTCTCTCATAATCTTAAATGTATTTAATAGATGTTTTGTAGTTTATATATACAGCGAAGATTTCTAAGTCTTGTTTTTAGTATTTTCTGTGTCTATCCATTCATTTTGGTTTTCCTGCCTTTGGAGGCAGTCAGGTGCATGGGTTTTCGGGCAATTCAGGAACCCATACAGCAAAGCACAGTCTTTCCCGGGCAGGAGATCCGGGGGTCAGGAGAGCTTGACTGGTTGCTGTGGCAAGAAGAAAGCAGCCTACCTTGCCAGTGGCAGGTGGGAGCTTGCCCAGGGAGGGTTAGGTCAGAAGGGAGGGAGCAGCCCTGGCTGCCCAGAGCGAAATGTGGAGAAGCTAGGGAGGGACAAGATAGAGAAAAATGGAGCTGTGGGACAATTCTGATAAGCATCTGCTCAGATGGGTGGCAAAGTTCAGCCAGGTGAAAGGAAAGAGTTGTTGCTGTAAGAAACAGCTGAAGAGGTGGGGGAACTCAGGGGGTGGGGATGGTGTGTGGTTGAAAAGTGGGGAGAGAGAGGTGGATGAAAAGGGATTTAAGGAAAGAAGTTTGGGAAGAGTCAGGATGTGTGGGGCTCTTGCAGGGGGCAATGCTGTTCTTGGAAAGCAAGGGAGCTCCTGAGCAGGTTTGGATGGATCAGGGCAGTTGTCTGACCACGTTCTTATGAAAAATAAGGTTGCTCTGTTCACCAACATCTCTATGTGTTACTTTATTTCAGTACTGGATGCTCTTGCTAGGCATTTGGATGTCCTCACATTTCTCTTTTGAGAGGCTTTTTTTCCACCCACTGAATTCTGTACTTAAAACACATATTTTTACTACATTGTGCTAATGTTTTCAGATTAGTTTTGGTTCTCTGTCCCAGCGTGAGTATTAGGAATATGATTTTAAAGTTTAACATTATTTAGAATATCAACAGCAGTTATGATCTTAATTGTCTGCTGTCTGTCCTCTAGTACTTAAGAGTGTGACTAGAAGAAATCCCCCCTTCTTCTTCCACTGAGGAATCACTTTGCAGTGTCAGCAAATTGATTTTCTAAAGCATATTCTGGGGCAGTGGTTGTCAGTTGAGTTCTACTCAGCTTACATCATATATTAATTGAAGTTTTTGATTTCTTTAAAAACCATGGCACTGTTTTTTACCACTTTTAAGGTTAAAAAGATATTTGAATACATAATAACCTCATTGTAAACCATCTTGTATTTTTCTGCATTTTCTGCCCTGTTTTGAAAAGCAACAGACCATTACTTTCAAAGAAAAGGAAGTTTTGATCTAGTATTTGTGGCTTTACAGCAGTTTCCATAGGAACCAAACATGAAATAAGAAGGATGGGCAAGTGGTTCACCCATCAGCTCCACCCAGGGCACTTGCGCTCAGGGGCAGGTGACAGTGAAGAGGTGCTGCCACGTGACTGCCTTCGTATCATGGCACATGCAATATTTACAGTGAAATCTGAAGCCAGAACCAGTTCAGCTGGCTTTGCGTTTTGTTACAAATCAAATTACCCACCAGTTTCAACTTGCCAGTTTCATGTACAAAAATGTCAGGTTACAGCAGTGTTTGCAGAACTCCAATAGGAAATAGCACATGCTGAGGGTGTGCAACTGCAAATATTACTTGATATGTTTAAGACAATTGACATTTTTTCAGGCCATCTGTAAAGTGCATCTGAATGTTCACTTAAATTTAAACCATCTCTGGAGAGCCCTAGACCCCATTTTCAATGCAGTCCTATTTTGGGATGAACCATAATTTACATGCAAATGCTATCCGCATCCAATTTTGAAGCAAAAACCAGGCAGAATCTGACAGAGGTCAGAAAGGTTGAGCATATGGCTTGTATTTGGAAATCACTGATGGTTCCTTTAGCTGTACTTGGTGCCTGGCAGGACTCTGAAGTGGGTGAATAGATATGTGTATGGAAAAGTGAGATTTAAGATTATGCTTTAAAGTTATTCCACGATGAACTGTGGGGTCTGCAGTGCAAGGAATTCTCCTATTTTTAAGTTGGAGCATGCATTTACTGAAACTCTTGTTTGTTAGCCTCCTAAGTATCCGTGGTTTCAGCCGCTCTTCTCTGTGGAGTGCCATGAATCGTTGAAATTATACCTATATGGCAGACAGTCACTGACACCAGAGAATCCTTGCCAGCTTGCACGAGCTTAGGAGTCTCCCTGTATCTATTCTGCTTGGTTTGGGGCTCTTGTTGCACGTGTGTTGAGTACCCAAGTCAATCTGAGTACCTGGTTTCTTTGCCTTCTCTTTTGTTCCTTTTTTCTTCTGTGTTGGACTATATGCCCAAGGCAGCAGTGACATAGTACAGCAGAGGTTGTGAATTGAGGTACCTCACAACAGAGGCTGAGCCATCCTAGATAAGGGGCTGGCTCCACCTACGGCCATTTGCTTTATCAGGGGAAGGGCCATGAGGTTGCCTAGCAGGGTCTGAGGTAACCTGGACCAGAAGCTGCTCTGCTTTTCCCTCAGCTTTTGCAGTGAAAATGACTGAGGAACTGCTTGTCAAGAGCTTGATAAGCAGCGGTTCTTCTGCTTATCTGAACACTGAGACTCCCAAGGAAGGTGGACTGATATGAAATCACTTGTTCATTTTCACTCTCTGCATTAACTTTCCTTTTTCCCTTAAGTAAATAGGAACTGAATTGAAAAACTTTCTTTTTAACTCTGTATCTGTTTGCTTTTGCTGTACTACATCCCTAAAGAATTAAACTTAGGGGAGAGTTTATGCTCGCAGTTAATGTGTAGGAGTCACTGTGGCAACTTTAAAGGAAGACGGGACACGCTTAGGAATGTAGATTTGAATCACAGCATCTTTCAGCACCTGCAGGTATTCTGCCCCAAAGTTCCTATTTAAAGTCCCAAAGCTATTGACAGTGTCTCTTGTGATATCTTGCATTTCTGATGGCTGCTGAGAAAAGCAGTGAGAGCGGAGCTGGTGTGCTGGGGAGAGGCATGTTGGTGGTGTCTGGAGTAGGAAGGTGCTGTGCGGGACAGAGTAAGGGACAGAGCCCGCACAGGCAGGAGATACGTGACTAAGAGGCTGAGGGATAAAGTCATTGCTAGGAAAGCAAGAAGAGATGGAAGAAAGGGGAGGAAGGGAGAGTGTTTGAAGTAATAAGGGACAAAATTATGTTTTTGGAAGTGTGGGAATAGTAACAGACTTGCACAACAGGCTGGAGAGAAGTCAGAAAACACTAGAGACACAAAAGAATTCCTTTTAAGAAAAACAAATCCACACAAATAACAAAATCCCATCACAACTTTGCCAGCTAAATAAGTTTTATGGGTACCCAACTCTGAATTCCTACATTTTGAAGTGGGAAGCAGCAGGAATCCAGACTTTAGCCACTGCCAGCAATTCGGAGCATGTGGGACACAGCACAGAGGCTCTCCCAGAGCTGCCAAGACCCCGTCATGGGGGGGGAGGCAAATGAGTCCGGTGCAGGACCCTCCCCAGCTAGGCACAGATTGAAATTCTGGCACAAAGGCTGCTGTACAGCATGCTGAGAAGCTTGACACGTGTAGTTGCATGAGTAATAATTTCTGATCAACTCTGGACGTGATAGTCAAGTTGGTATCTGTTATCTCTTAATTAGTATCAAAGCTCGAACCAGCCATGTTCGTGTTGCCAGCCTAATGGACAAGCGGATGTGGCAGCTGTGACGTGCCTTAATTTTTAGTAAGGCTTGGCACAGTGCTGCGTGGCACTCTGCTACATAAACTCAGGAAAGAAAATCCACCTAAGACTGGCATGATCATTTGAAAACTAGACAGAGTAATCTATCAATAATTCTCTGTCAAGCTCAGAGAGCATTAAAGAGTAGTCATCGTAAATCTGCCCTGGGTCCAGTACTGTTCAATAGTTTCTTTTGTTACTTTGACAACTGGAGGACAAGTATGCATATAGGAGTTGCAGATAATACCAAGCCAGAAGGACTGTCAGCCTTCTGGAGGACAAAATTAGAATTTGTAATGATCTTGACAAATTGAAGTAATGATGTAAAATCCAATCAAATGAAATTCAATAAAGACAAGTGGTTAGAAAAGGGAAAATCAAATACACAAATACACAAGTATCCAGTTTTGGCACTGCAATTTGAGTGTGATAGAGAAATGGAGGAGAGATCAGAGTTCTAGAAAATCTGACCTGTGTAGAAAGATGGAAAGAATTGGGTAACAAAGAATGTGAATTAAAATATGTTAACTTATGACAGGTAGTTGCAGTAAAGATGCTGATCAGATACTCTCTGTATATAATAAGGTAAGAAATAATGGGATGAGTCGCATTTACAAGAAGAGATTTGAATTAGATTTTAAGGGGAAGCTGTTTGTACATTTAGGAAGATAGCACTAGAAGGGGAGCTACCTTGAGAGGCTGAAATCTGAGGTTTTTAAGTGTCAGGGAGACATTCATCTGCCTACAGTGATTCTGGCACACCAACCTGCCTCAGGTGAGGGGATGGATGAGGCAGAAGATTCTTCAATGGATCTGTGCTACAGAAGGATGTAAAGGGGAATGTGTAAAAATTGAGGCATCTGACTGTTTGTCCTATAGCACAGCTCTACCTTTGTTTCCTGCTGCTCCTCATGGGATGCTACGGGCGGTGGTCTGCAAATTACTTCCCAGCACCCTGCTGGAGGGCTCCTCGGAGGGACCTAGCCAGGCTGGAGCAGTGGGGTGATGGGAACCTCCCGGAGCTCAGCAACGACAGAATTTGGGAAAGCTTTCGCTTGTAACAAAACAGCCCCAGGCAACAGCTCAGATGCTGCTGGGGGTCTGACTGGCCAGGGAGCAGCACCGTGGAAAAGGAGCTGGTGTCCTGGTGAAAAAAATAAGGAACGTGGCAAGTGTGCATTCTTGGCAATGAATGTAAACCACATGGCAGGTTTCTTTAGCAAGGGCTTACTGATGTGTCAAGGGAAAGGATGATTTCCCCTGGTCAGCATTTGTGAGGCTGTATCTGGAACACTGTTCAGTCTGGGGCCTCTCTGCTCACAAGAACGATTAACAAACCATCAAGTCCAGTGGAGGGTCCCTGAGATGGTCAGGTGATTGAAGCACGTGATGTAAGATAAGATGCTGAGGTAATTGGTCTTGTTTATCCCAGAACAGAGAAGTGTGAGGGGAGAATTTAATTGCTGCATTTGCTTATCTGCAGAGGTTATCATCTGCAAATCCAATACCTGTCCTATTGTATCTTCTCTGACAGATTTTTTTTTCCAAGTTATATAGGGAAAGATCAAGAGGCAACAGTCACAAATTGCAAAAAGAGGAAATTCCAACAGGATAAAATCATGCTAAAAAATGCTGTAGATGAGTAAAACACTGGGGCATGTGTCTGGAAAGATGACAGATTCTCCATTACCAAAAAATTGCAAAAAATTTTTGGGCAAGACCGTGAGGAATCTTATTTATCTCTGTTGTTCTACTTCAAGCAGCTTGGATCAGTTGACTCCAGAAATCTTTCAGCCTCAGTTGTTTTGTGGTTCTGTTTTGGGTGGCCCAAAGTCTATCAGAGTCCTTGCCTCCAAAATTTTGAGGAAAAAGGTCTGACAGTTTCTACCATCAAATAGCTAACAGATTCTGAAAAGGTTGATTTTGCTTGGAATTGCTAGATCAGCAAAAAATAAATAAATTGATGCAGAATGTTCATCTCCTTTGTCCTGTATGCTAAACTAATACATTTTCAAGCGTGTAACTACTTCCAGTAAGAAAACATAACAAATATTCTTTGAACAGCAGCAGTTGAAGCTGTATGCGGCATTTGCATAAAAATGGGCAAGTTCAAAAAAATTTTTTTTGAAAGATCAGGTAACTTTGCCAGTATAGAGAGAACATGATCTCTGCATATCATCTTTACTTGCACAGTTACAAAAATGCGATGGCATTCACTTGGGCACATCTGCAGCAGATCAGGCAGTATCAGCTATGACAGCCATAGGAAAATGGTTGTACTTTGCAACCAACTTTTTCCATTTAACAATTTGAAGCCATTCCCCAAATGAGTACGTGTATTGCAGAGCTGCTGGGCAGCTCAGTGTCTCCTATTCAAAAGTAAAAAGATTAATTTTATAGCGGGGTATGGCACAGTACACTGCATCACGAGTCACAGCAAGACTGCATTAATAGCTTGAAGGTTAGGAGACAGAGAAAAATGTGATGGGCTGATCTTTGTGCTCGGCTTGGAGCTGGGTATCTTCAAACACTTTTGAAAATTGCTTTTGTTTCTTAAAAAAATAATAATCATGGAGCTGCTTAAACTGGTAATTCAGTATCTTTGCTCATCTCTTCAGAAAGAAAATGGACTCGGTGGGCTGTGTGTTGTCCATTCTCACACTGATACTCTGCTGTGGCTAATGACCGATTTGTTGGTTAGCCACTAGGCTTCCATGGCACTCTGGATACTTCTCATGGGTACGGACCCAAAGCAGGCTTGTTAGCATGGTGGCCCAGATGCTTCAGACTTTGTGGTTCTGAACAATGAGTAGCCAAGTGATAGTCTCACAGTACAGAATGGCCTTCTGCCCATCCCCTGCACTGCAGCACCTTTGGGAAGCTCCATTTTAGCTCCCTTGGAGTGTTCAAATATTGGATACCATCCATTATCCTCATGGAGAACTGAATGAACAGATCATCAGTTCAGAGGACTAACCGCTCAGATGCGCAGCCTCTTAACTACAGGCAAGTGAGAGGGTTGATGGATTTGGTTGTCTCCAGAGGCTTCTGCATGCTGGTAGCAAACACAACCTGAAAGAACGGGGCAAACACAGGGCAGATTACAAGGCACAGAGAGTATGGACCACAGGAAGACTGGAAAGCTATGTTTGTCTTATATTCAACCACCTGCCACTTTCCTCCCCACACCTTGTTTCCCTTAAGGCAATTCATAGGTCAGTGAAGACCTTCTCAAGCAAGATATGACTGAATTTCAAGTATTTTCTTTATTATGCATTGTGGGAAAGTAAACTGCAGGGAAGTTGAGCGTTAGTGAAAGGCAACCTCCTTAAGTGACTTCTATTCAATGAATACCTTTCTCTGGCTGACTGCAGATTTCTTTGTCTATGTGGTATTTCCTGCTCCAGTGCCCCTAGTAAGCCTTCTGTAAGCTGGAGCAAGCAGGGCAGTGCATGGGTCCTTCATGTTCTTGCCCTCATGGCTTCCTGTATAATCATCTTCACCATCCTTCAGGTGAGCTGCTTGAACTGTCTGTTAAATGTGAACTGTGAACAGGCATGTACAATGTGTACTGAAGTTATGAAAACGATGAGGGGACCACGTATTTACTTAGTATGCTGGTCTGTTTTCAGAAACTCGCAGAGCTTCTTCCATCCTGACATGGCGATGCATCTCACTTGAGCATTAGGGCTGTTAATCAGTCCAGACTCGGAGTTCTTGAAATTACATCCGGCCTCATTTACTGCTTTTCCAGGCAGCTACAGGCATATCTCTATTGATTTCACAAATATTATGCATAGTATCTGACATAAAGACAATAAAAACTACTGAGACTTAAAAGCAGGGGTTTGCCCCAGCTAAAGGCTCCAGATTATGCCTTTACGGCGTGCCCCCTCCATGCTGGAGTTTAGCACCTGACAGTATGCTCACAAGGTGTCCATCTCCCAGTTATTATTGCTGCTGCTTGTGCTAATGTGGTGGCTTCACTTGCTGGCCTTTGAACTCCAGTGACTGGAAGAGGGATGCACTAAACTTTTTGTGGGATTTGCTCTGGCGAATGTGATCACTGGCAGGGAGGTGAGGTAGCAGACGGGACTGCTGCCCTTATCGCCAGAGCCAGATCAGCATGGGTTTGTGAATCAAAGCCCTGTGCTAACTTAAAGCTAGTGCTATTTTCTTGGGCAGCAGAAACCCTAGCATTGCTTGCTGACAGACACATTTGTGATGGCTTCAAGCTGAGGTGAAGCTGTTCGTGCCATGCACAAGGCTGCCCTACTGTTGGGTTTGTGAATTCAGTGTGTGCTCCATTCATAAACAAGGCCTAGGTCACTTCATTACCACCCAGCCTCAAGCATGTGGGATACCTCAGTGCATGAACATCTTCTCACCCTATACAGAATGCGTGCTGCAGCCTCCAATGGCCGTAAAATAGATTGCATTCACATGCTTATATTGCTGCCTTGCAGTAATAAGCAAAATATAACCTGTTTCCCCAAGACTGGGTCAATACATACATTTTAAAGAAACTCAGCTAAAATAGTTTTGTTTTGTTTTGTTTTTTTTTCAATTCTTACTGCAGGTGAAGTGTTGTTGTAACACTGCCCCTGTGTAGCAGAATAAAATTGAGAGCACTAGTTCCCAACAGGGCTTCTCTTGCATTTGTCCTTCTAAGTTTGAAACCCTGTTTCTCTGGGAGGGGAACACCATGCTAAAAGTTGAGATGAGAGGCTATAAAAATGCCAGGACAGGGCTGCAGACACCCGAGTCATCAGCCTTTTCTGGCTGTGCAGTCTTTGGCACATCACGTAAACTCATTGTGTCTGCTTTGTAAAGCTATGCAATGAAACTACTGTTTCCATGCCCCCTGGTCTCTGCCTGCTCTGTTTAGCTCTTACGTTTTACGTTGATTCTTTCTAATATAATTCTACTTCTTGTGTTCTTCCTGGCTGTGTCCCACTGCTGTTGATCTGCTTTCCAGCTCTGCGTGTTAATATTCACATGCAATCACAAGCTGATGGCTGCTCAAATTAATATCAAGCATATTTCAGAAATTCCTTCTAGATAGTATTTTTTTTCCCTACTTCTCTGCTTCTACTTTGTTTCACAAAGCAAGATGGAAACATTTCCACAGCTAAATTTGTCAGTCTCTTCCAGACACTGGTATGAAGTAGAGGCATAGAAAAGGGAAGAAATCAAAGCAAATGAGAAACGCACAGGACCAAAGCAAGCCCCCATAATGCCTGGACAGAGGTGGAGCATTGTTTGTCATTCTGCTTCTGGCCAGAAGGTTATCACTTCTACCACATAATGCCAAACTTTGCCCAACATTTCCACAGCCTTTTTATTTATTTTTACTTTAAGGACAGTTGTAAAGCAGCTTGGTCTAGTTTTGCAGCTGTCCTCCAGCTTGGACCACAGGCAGACATTTTTACACCTTCCTTTGGTGTTTCTTGGCATGGAAGAGAGTTACTACCTGTCAGGTGACAGAGGTGGCTGTGTGGGGTTGTGTTCACCCTTCACCAACACCCCAGCCATGGCTCCACCTGCACCTTCTGGAGGAAAAAGAAAAAGCCTGGTTTGCTGGCTGTCTCACTTCTTTGCTGCTCTCACAGTTGTGCCAACACCTACCAAACAGCAGTTTGAAAAATTGCTATCCTTCCTGCCAGGTTAAACTTCACATCCCTCTGTTGACTGGGGTCCACCAGAGTGAGGGGCTGTCGGCACTGGGCATGATAGTGATCGTTTTGCCTGGTTCCCACAGCTCTTTTGCCAGCCAGCATCTATTTGCTTAACCAGCTGGCACAGCTTGGCATTTGCATATGCATATCTGAAGGCCAGTTGTCTAATTTCACTGCTGGCCTGGTCTAATCTCCTATGCTTATTCTCAGTGGTGGTGAACCAGGGAAGGACAGAGAAATAATTGAAATAAATGAGGCTGGATGATGCCTCGTTTTGGTCGCTGGCAGCATGCTCTTTGCAGGGATAGAAACCTTCCATAAGGTGTGAGGGTCTGTGCTTGCAAGGAAGAGGCCTACATGGTAGCAGAGTATGAAACAGTGGGAAAATATATTCTGTGGTTTTGTTTTTTTGGTCTTCTTGCTTGCTAGGTCTGTACCGCTGTATACTTGCCTGGTGTTGAATTTGATAATCCACTTAGCTGATGCTGCAGTTGTGAAGTATTATGTGGAAACAACTGACTGAGACAGAAGCTGCCAGACCGACTGTACCGGATTTCAAAATGTGTGTGCATTTACCGATACTTCCCCTCCAGGGGGGAAGGGGAAGCTTTTTCCCTGCTGTCAAATGCTCTTTCATAGCCAGACAGGCTGGGTGCTCAGCTTCCCGAAGGAAGAAGCTAGTTTAGAAGAGGTTGATAGTTGTATTTGTTGCCATAGGCATCTTTCTCAGTTGCTCCCCACATATGAATAAAAATGCTGCTCTCTCGTAGTTGCCTTTGGAAGCAGAAGGAAGATAATGCACATTTTTACAGGTGGGAAAATGAAGGTACAAAGAGTTTTATTTCAAAGATGACATGACAGCCATGAACTTGAATTAAGTCAGAAACCTGGAAGCAAGTAAAACTCCCAAACTCTCAAATGATTCAGCTGACATGAATTTTAAACTAATAATTTGAGTTTTGCAGCCCTGAAGGAAGTTTAGGACTTAAAACATAAAACTTAGGATCAGGAGACTAGAGTTCTGCTCCTGCTTTGACTGTTGTTTGTTGACAAATGGGGAATCTACAATTCTGGATATAACTTGCATTGGAAATCCTACTTGTATTCTTTGTCTGAAGAGAAGAGCTCTCACTCATTTCATGCATTGTTTCTGTGTGGAAAACTGGCATATTACTCCACATTTCTATGCTATATCAGAGTTGCTTTGAGATTACATGTGTGAAGTACTTTGAGATCATCGAGGGAGAAGATAATTGAAGTCAGGTATTTTAACTTTCACAAAGGCTGGCTTTTATTTCATCACTGTCTCAGGATGACTGGCCAAAACTTCCTTTGAGGTTTAATTAATGACCACCCAGCTGGATCAGCAGTATATAGTTCCTGCAACTCTTTTCTCTCTCCAGAATTTGGTTGTACTACTTCACTCAGTAGACCCACCTTTCTACAGATGGGGGAAAGGGACAGGCAGACCTAGGAGCAAAACATGTTTGAGCAAGATGTTGCAGAAGTTATTTTGAACACCTCTTAGTGATGCATCTCAATTGTAGGGAAAATGCATCTAAAAAAAAGAAAGAGAGAACCAGAAAAGTACTGATAACTTGGTATCTTAGGTTAGTCCAATATGCAAATTTGAATGGGCTTTCTCATTAAAAGTGGATGAGTTAGTAATGAAATTAGGAAGAGGGAGGGATGGGGAGAGCTGTAGACCGAGGACAGACAGGCAAGGCAGCTAGGGAGTGAGGGAGCCTGGTGGCATGGAAAAGGGTTGACTGCCAGTCTCTGGCCTGGTACCTTGCCTAACAGTGGTTTCCGTCAGGCTGTCATAGAGCTTCTCGTTCTCTAAGCTCCCCACTTGGTTTCAGTGAAAACGAATACCAGATCGATGATTTGTTCACAGCTTTTACAACAGCCCACTTGCCTCCAGCCGGAGTACAAAGAAAGTTGTGGTCCCTCTACGCTCCCCTTCCTCCCTGCGGGCAGGTGCTTCCTAACTGCTCGCTTCTGGCCCCTGCTGGCAGGGCAGCACTTCAGTCCTGGCTTTTAGGCCATTTTCTGCCCCTCACCTCTTCTGTTACCTCCACAGACTGCTTCCAAACTGCAGGGAGGGCTCCCTGTAAAGGTCGAGCTCTTCCCAGACTTGTGGCATCTCCAGGTTGTGGCTGGTTTATTCCTGTGTTTTGGAGAGGGACTGCAACTGGGCTACAGACTGGAGTCTTTTCTTCCTGCTCATTTGGGGTGGAGAGGTGGTGTCTGGTAATGGAGCAGCAGATCACTTAGAGATGTTATCCATCACACAGGCAGAGAGAAAACCTGCAGATTTTCTTACAGGACTAAACATTTCAAAGGATGTTGGATGCGTCAATGCTAATCCTGCTTTGGGCAAAATGCCAGAGTCTGCCTAATGCCATTGCTGGTCTGACATTTGAGCCTCCATCTTAATGGATGCCAAAGCGGATCCCTCCAACTCACAGAGCCATTAATTAGAGCTTAATGACTTTCTGCAAGAAAAGGCCTCGGAAATGAGGTTCAGAGAATTTCCTTACTGATAGTACATGGTGTGCATACCAGGTTGGCCTGCTTCAGTCAGACTCTGAGGTCTCTTAAGTCAAAGGACCTGTGCTTCTGTTTAGAGTATATACCTTTCTTCCTTTGTAGAATGACAGCTTCCGATACACCTAAAGATGTTTTGTGTCTTCTCTAGGCAGGAAATGAGTTTTAAACTCTGCTAACACTGGCATGGCTCTTGGAATGACAGCTCTGGTTACACCTTAAAACTTCAGCCCCAGTTACTTGCAATAGTGTTTTCTATGACTTTTTGCTCCATCTAAAGCTTGCTCTGAATGAACAAAGAACAGGTTTGGGGAGATTTCTTTTTTCCTAAACAGGGAATTCAGTGTTTACTTTGATCTAGTTTAACTTTGAACCTCCTATTTTCTGAACAGAACTAGAATGGAGGCTCTCCAAAAGGCACTGGGAGCTGTCTTGCCTTCTTGATTTTGAATGTCTCAGTTTTCTTTGATGTGTATTAATTAAGGTTCCTAGGCTGTAACCTCTAGCTGCAGACTGTACTTGTGTGAAGATGGTGGAGTATATGAATAAGGAGTGTTTTGTGGGAAGTTTGAACACGATGATGAGAGTTGGACACTTCAGTATTTTCATTCAGCCTCTTTGAAAGGTGATTGGAAATTCTGAGAAGTTTAAGCAGTACCGGTAGCAATCAAATATATTTTCCCAGTAATTTTCTTGAAACTAGCTGTGTACTCATCTACATAATGCTTTTGTCAGATCTCTCCATTTGATGTTGCTACAGTGCAGTTAGTATTGGCTTGCACAAGAGCTGGAAGAAAAAAAAACTCTGAACTTTAACTCGTTGGCACAATCACGTACTTTTGCCAGTGCCACCAGCACAAATACTAACTTTCTAAGTGGCTTTCCAAACATTTGGCTGCAGTTAATGCAATCAAGCCATTATGGAGACTTGGTTCCTGAAGCAAGCCATTTGGTTTTTCTCTGGTTGGGTGCGCTTATCTCAGGGCTGGGTACAGTAGTCTCCCTCCTCAGTAGAAGGCTATTTAGGGCACGTTATGTGTCTGCTGCTGTAGCTCTTATCCTCTGTTGAGAGTACATAAGAATTTTGACTGTGTAAGGCTTTTTTAATTTCTACTCTTTAGAGCTTTTATGTGCATTATTTTTGCCAAGCCAGACTCTTCAGTTTCACTATAGAGGGAACCAAAGCTGAAGAAAATTTGAATGATTATGGCTTTGTGCTTTTTCATCATAGGATTTTTTTTTAATGCAAAAATTAAAATAAAGTTTTTTCAACTTTGCAGATTTTCAAATGTTTACAAAATTACAGATTTACATTGAGAATAAAATGATTTTTTTGAGTTATTTTGAAAATCCTTGTGTAATCTTGCAGTGGGAAAGGTGGGTAGGAAGAGATGAAAAACAATGCTCTGCCCTTTCACAGTGCATTTTGCATTATAGGTTGGAGCTAAATTTAAACTCATAAAAGAGCAAAGCTCTGTGTGTGTAAGTATTAGGCAGGGGGGGTGATTTAGCTGGAAGTAGAATGGGAGTTTTTAATGGTGGGAGGGAGAAGTGTTCTGGGATGTCTCTGCATGGGTCTGCCACCTCCGCAGTCCTTGAGAGTGGGCATGGAGGAGGTGGGGAGCCGTGCCCTCTGCAGCCAAATAGCTCCTAGCACATAATTTTAGGAGTCCCCCTTTTGTCCTAGCACAGCTTCACAATTGCAGAGCTCCGTTTTACTGTCATTGTGGTTTCTCTCACCAGTTTATTTCCCCCCCCTCCTTTTTTTTTCATTAATTAACCTCTCATTTTTGAGCTTGAGATGCTGTAAATGTTCCAGCGTGACTCACGAAATTAAAGTCCCTCACAGTGCTGTGAGAAAAAGAGGCTGGCACCCTGCAGCTCCAAGGCAAAAAGCTAATTGGACGTGACTTCACGGTGCGTTTGGCAGGACGCTCTGATCAGCCCGCTCCAGCGACAGCCCATCACACGGCTGCCCGGGGAGGGGCCCAGCTCCATAAGGCCTTCTGCTTCGTGTTTAGGAAATGGGATGCCCAGGGTTTTGTTTGCTCACATGCATGTTCATTAGCTATGTTCACCATTTTGCTGGCAGCTGCTTTTGGTAGGGGGTGGTCTCCCTGTTTCTTTGGGCTAGGATGGCTTGGTGCTGTAAGCAGAACAATGCTTGTTTATGGAGGTGGAACTGGTTGGCTGTAGCACTGGCAAACTGTGTTTTCATTTGGTGGGCGTATTTAATGAGGATGGGGGACTGATTACTTGATAAGGACAGTAGATTGCTTCTTACTGAAGTCCAGATTGGCCTTGCAGATACTGAAGATGTAACACACAATAGACTCTTCTCATTAAAATCCTAGAAATAGCGGTGCTCACTTTTTACCATGTTGATTCTGAGTCTATCTGAAATGAAGTGGTAAACTGTATCTGACCTGTGGACTCCGAATTTCTCACCCATATGATGCAAAAAAAGAGAAAAGCTCAAATCTGAGATATCATGGCCCAGATCTATTTTGATCAGTGATAGCAGTAGGGGCTGTTGCTGTGCAACGTTTTGTTTGGACAACTAGGAGTCGAAACCTTTAAATTATATTTTTTGGCAGAGGGGAGGGAAAAGGGAACAGATTGTTTAAATGTATGATTTTAATCATGTAAGAAAGTGGCAGGAGAGAAGGTGGTGTAAAATCACCTGATTTGTTTTCATTTAAAGATTTGTGGATTTGACCAAATTCCTATTTCTACCTCTTCACTCAGTCTCTGAAAAACATTTATTGGGGTTCTTACTTCCTTTTCATAGTTCATCTGGTTTTAGTTTGATTGTTTTTCCCAGAAATCCTTGACAAATGTTCTTGTTCTGCTTAAAAATAAATACCTAATATTATCCCTTTTCTGCATGATCGTACAACTGCAAATAAGATACAAGCAAGATCATTTGGAAGCATTAATGTCAGAGTGAAAATCCCTACTACTTTAGATACTACTTGTGTCCCTTGTATGATAGCAGCTAGGCTCTGGTCTGAAGGCAGGTGTCTTGAATGACTGTGGCAGCAGTATGACTGCTTCCTTCAGGGTGGATTTCCTGGCTTTTGCTCTGATTCTATTCCTATGGCATTTCTGTCTTAAACTAACTCTTCCCTGCAATCGTTGGTTTAATCCTGAGTGAGGACTTCAGGTATGACCATTACCTGGCAGGATTAGATAGTGGTATGTCAAGTTTCCTATCCTATACTTTATCTTACCCCAAAATTAAGGGATGAGAAAATTAAATTTAATGATTCTCGGGGCTTGATTTTTGTCATTTTTTTTTTTAATCAATCCCTTTACTTCATTCTAATGGGACTAAATTTTTTATCTTGTCAGCTAAATGTTTTGCTGTTAGCCACTGAGCTCAGCGTGAAGCTGGCATGTCCCTGTGAGAGCACAGGTTTTCCACTGAGAGCCTGGAAAAGGGTTAACATAGCCCTTCCTTGTAGCAACAGTAATAAGTGCCTTCTTTAGAGAACATGAAATAATTAGACTGTGAGCATTTTGGCATGGGGTGGGAATGGTAGAAACAGTTACCTGCATACCTACAAGGTCTTATTTTTTGGACTTTCAAGTCCCGTAGCTCAGGGAAGCTGGAGCAGATGTCAGTTTAGAGAAGCATATGGGGGAGCATTCACCAGGGACAACTTGAGCACAAAAAATAACAGTAAACAGGTTGCTGATTCCCCCTTGGAAAGAGAGAGGGCAGAAAAGTTGAGAGAGTAGAGGATGGCATCAGAACAAGGTGAAAGAAGGCAATTCACCAGTCAGCACTTCCCCATCTCCGGAGGCTTGCATTTAAGCACATCCATCCAGTGCAGCTGCAGCTTCATTTTAGGAATCAGGAAATAAGCTGAGTGGCAAAGAAAGATAGGAATCGACAGCTCTCACTGTTCAGGCTCTCCCCTTCGCACTGGGAGAGCAAGTAGAGAAGAGCTTTTCTCCTGCGGAAGCGCATAACGTTCACCGGCAGACCTTGTTGCTGAGCGGAGAAAAAGGTAGAGTGAGGGAAGGACTCGTGGAAGTGCCTGGTCCCAGCTGCCCGGGGGAATTAAGCTCAGCGCCTGTGCGAGTTTTGCTGACTCTGTGCCTCCCCCAGATCGGGGCTGGGGGGGCACTGGATGGGAGAGCAAATGACAGTTGTGAATCTGCTGACATTTTGTTTCCAGTGGCTTTGCCATCAACAGCTAAGCTCATGCTCTCCACTTTAACGAAACCCTTTTAGAGCGCCATTAGTGCTGCCTTTGTTTTCTCTAGCCTGTTTCATATATAATTGTGTCTTGTTTATGGAAAAGCCTGAGGTGAAGTGGAAGCAATTTCTCTTCATTCCAGGTGGCAGCAGAATGGAAGCCAAATCCTGCTCATGCCAAAGACTAGCACGTTCTTCAGCCTTCGTGCTTCTTCCTTTTTACCCTCCCGTTGTATTCTTGCCAGGACTGAAAAAACACCAAGACGGTGGGTGGGTCATCTTGAAATAACCCAGGATGGCCTATGGGCTCATGCACACCATTTTGTACTGCACAGCATTGTGGGGTGAGAGGGGACATCTGTGTGTGGGCAGATCATGCCCTTGATTGTACCACAGCGGGACGCTGCCACCACATCTCTGCTTACCGTAGAGCTTTTGGCAACTCTGTGTACCTGTGCCCTGAGTGCCTCCCCCAGCAGCTTCTAGTCCTCAGTGATTTTCCACCAGAGGTTTCTAAAAATGATAGTGATGCCACCATCACCAGCCAAGAATGATTACAAACCATGTTCCCAGAGGGTAACACACAGAAGTTAGCAGTGCTACATGCTCCTTTGCCTCTTACACTGAGTACACGCACAGCACGAACTATCTACCTATCTTCTATGCTGACAGCTAGTCCATAAATAATAAACATGTGTGGGGCATTGAATGAGGCACTGAATATGCACGCTGACTGAAGAGTGACCCCTGCCCTGGCAATGCTGAGTTACAGCAATACCAAAAGAAATGTTAAACCTAACATCTTTTTCTTCCAATGTTATTTATGGTCATTCAGTTGGCTTCTGTTAGGTGGTGCCTCTGTAACTTGTGAGCTACAAGGCTCACAGGAGGCCAAGGCAGGGTAACGTGTGTGCTCATCGCTGGTTAGTGGCAATAGGATGTCAGTGTCTGTGCTGTTTCACTGTTAACCTTCTACAACCCTGTAGTTTCTAAGAAGGGCATATAAAAATTGGCCCGTTTATTAACACTGTTTTCAAATCCCAAGTCTCACAAAGCCAAACACCAGACCACAATCATGTTTATTTTTAATCCCCCCAAACAAATCTAGAAACAGAAGGATGTTCATTTGGCTTCAATGGAATGGTTCGCTTACAAGAAAGGTGTGTGTTTGTTTGTTTCCAGATAATTACAGTAAAAGCCAGCGAAATGTAAACTCGGTATGTCACTGAATTGCCTGATACAGGAATATTTCATATCAGGTGTCTGAATTATTCAGGTATTTGCTCAGAATTGGAGACAAAGGTTCAACTTGCTCTTCTGGATCAAGGAGATCTGGATCCAAACTACGTGCTGTCCCCAGAACTGTGTTTCTAAGCACCTCTGGATTTCTACACTGTACTTCTAAACTTTCTTTGGGAGCCTCATCTTCACTCAAATGTGATGCGTGCTGTGAAAGAGGCTTGCTGACCTCATTCTAATGGCTGCGTAAAGCCACGCTACTCTGCCTCACTTGTGTGCTGCTTTTCCTGTTCCTTACAGATTAGTAAATTGGGAACAGTTTCATCAGTGAATCCAATGAAGCTAAAATCTGAGGAATGTTAATGTAAAGCAATTGAGGAAGAGTGATGTAATACACTGCAGTTGTTAATCTGTTTTAAAAGACAAATAGTCCTCCTGAACAGCCTCGCTGCTGTTTGCTCCAACAGCTACTTTTCACCTGTTTCCTCTGCAGTCCCTTGATTTTAGCTCTGTTTGCTTCATGCTATCTTGCAGTTTAGGAATATCTAAAATAAAAGGAAAAATCATGGAAGAGGTTGTGCCTTCTCTTATAGCATCTTTTGTCCATACTTTGTTGCCTCCTGTTGCTGTCTGACTTAATACCTTCCCAATAGCTCTCATTGGGCCAGCTTACCCCAACAGGTACCCCGATACCCACTATCAAGTCACTAAAACTGATTAAACAAGAAACAAGGAAGCTCTCTTGGCTCGGGATGGGAGCTCTACAAGCACCTCTAGCCATCTCTAGAGTAATGATTTCCAGAGAGAAGATATACGCGGGGGATTAAGTGGTTGGGCATATTATGGGAATGCGCAAACATTGTGCATGGGATGTATGGCCGCCTATGTAACTGCACATATTGGGATAGCATTTGAAGAACTAACTTCCTTAGGCTGCTTACAGTGCCGGTATATGGGTGAGCACGTGTTACCACATACCTCACAAGAGACGCCAGCAGAAGAAAGCTGCAATACAATGATCTTCATTTTCTTCTTGTGGGCAAACTGGCTGAATTATTGATGCTTGACCTTGCCACCAGCAGCTCACATTATGGAGAAGGTGTAATAACAGCTTCTCCTGTAGGTCATGGAGAAAGAGATCGAGTAGCTTCACCCTCCAGAGGCGATTTTACTGTTCCTTCCTTTGAGGGTTATGCTTTGATTGCTTGATTCATGTAGGTGTCTGCTGTGTGCTTTTCTGTCCTGTCCCTGTTATTCTGTGTAAAATTTCCAGGGCTGTTTCTGCATTCAAAAAAAAAAAACAGACTTTTTTTTATTATTATTATTTTTTTCCTCCTCTGTGGGACACATATAAGAGTGCAAGAACAAGATCTGGCTGTGCAAGTACGGACTTCCCTGGAGTTATTTAGTTATTTTGCTGTGCACATATGTATCATTCTGTATTGCTTGCCAGTACACTGGTGGTTGGATAGAGAGAGGGGTGGGCTTGCATATTTCTGATACTCAGCTTTGCTTCAGTTTTCTTTTCCATGTAGTTTCTGTAATTTCAGTAGTCCTCCCTAGACCTCTCATCCCACCTTCATGCTACAGGTGTCTCTGAAGGCTTCTTTGCCTTCTCACATTTATTAATTCATCATGTAGCAGATGTGAGTTAAGACCCTGCACATATGCACTATGTGTTGCATAAGCCTGTAGGGGAACCTGTGCGTTCTCATGGTGCACAACTTGCTTCTTGTAAAAGCCGGAGAGTACCTAGGGAAGCACATGCTAGGGGTGGATCAGGTTAAGATGGAACCAAAAGATGCTTGATCATGTTTGGTGAACATTACTTCTCTTTTTCAATTGTGGCCCCTGTTCTCTAAGTGTTCCTTTCTGTTGGCAGCATACAACAAACGATGAAAGTTTTACAGAGCATGTAACAGAGAAAGTTTTACTCTGTTTTATACAGAGCATGGAAGTCTGGAGCAGGAACTACCTTACTCGGGATTTGGATTCTACTGTACTTGCCATTTAAAGTCTCTTTTTTCCGTTGTGCCTCCCTGTACTTTGGGTAACCAGTAAGAACTGCACCTGTTACCCAGGGGCTCGATGGAAAGAGCTCATGATTGTCACTGCCCTGTCCTGGATATCAGCTCAAAACAACGAAGTGAAAGCCTGATAGCTTGTTAATGGTCCCCTGGGATGTCCATTTATGCCGTGTGTCATTTTCAAGTCTTTAAACACTTGGAGTCTCATGGAACAAGTACTGAATGTGTCACTGGCACCACTCGGGGAGGGTGCATCAAGAGATGCTTCTGACAAGTGCGGTGGCATTTGCAGCCCTGTTATTGTGACCTAACCCTATGATAACATGAATCACTGTAATGGAGATGTCATCGGAGGTTTAAGCCCTCACCATCCTGGTCTGCCCTATCATTATATCCACCAAGTGCAGCAAGAGAGCTCAATGATACTGTTCAAATTACACCTACAAAAATGATTGAAATGCTGCTGTTGGTTTCTACTTTTATGTATGGTGTATTCACCTCCTGCAGCATGGACGTCAAGCAGAAGAGGATATTGAGGGTAGAGGTGCTGCTGCTAGTGCCCTGACCAAGAACAATTCCCTTTCACTGCCCACATAGAAATAGTTTCCCTTTCCTAGGGTCTTCCACTGCAATTGAAGGACAGAATATTAGCTGTCTGGGATCATAAAATGTGAAAATTATATCAAAATTCTGAAAGCCACTTTTTTCTTCGATGAACTATTGCTTTTTTTCCCCCTCCTGCTTTGTTAAATCTCCCACCACACTAGAAATTGCAGCAAATATGAAAAGCTGATTGACTATGCATCAGTGTTGCGTTTACGGCCTGGCAAAAATAGAATAAATACAACCAAGGTGTGCAATCAGATGAGAGTAGTTAATGTTTGCAGTATGGAACATGTGGCTAGAAGCTGAGAAGAGGACAAAGGCAGTTTGGAGGATTTTTGCAGACAGACAAAAAGAAGGTAGCTTAAAATGAAAAGCAGAATTCCACAGATCTCTGGGAGAAAGAGGCTCTCTCTTTTTCTATGTATATTTATGAGGTCAGTGTTTAAGAAGCTGCTTCTTTTAAGGCAAGAGGGGAGCTATGCTTTGATCAGGGAAGCAGGCAGAAGAGAATAGTTCAGCAACAGAGCAAGCAGAGATGTCTCATTTCTTGGCTAGTACAACTTCCCAGTGTGAAGGGATCTGGAGGGCCAGTTAGCTTTGCGGCGGTCGTGTGTCTGGGCAGTCTCAGCCAGCGGCTTCCACTGACGGGTGCTCTCGTGGTCAGTCTTGGTGCTGATGCAGGGGCTGAACTGGCCTTGGGCGCTGAGTCCCTCACCCTCAGTTTCCGTGGCTCTTTCCCTTGGTGAGGACTGAGGTGCTTTAACATGAAGCCAAGAAACTTCTGATGCTGCCCGCTGCTAAGTACAGCTAACAGGCTGTGTTTCGCAGGAACATCATCCAGCATAGTGACCTGCTCTATATCTAACAGGTGGAGGGGACAGACAGTCTAACGATAAGGCAGCTATCTAGGATTTCAGAGATCCTGAGCTCAGTTACTCTATGACAAGCTCTATTCCTCTGGCTGCCTCGAAGAAATGTTTTGAAGATGACCACGATAGAGATTGTAGGGCATTTGTGATGCAAAGTAGATAGTTACTAGCCAGAGATCTTTAATTAGGTATTGACATTAGGGAATTAAAAACTATTTAATACAAGTTGTGGTCAGCCTGGAACTAATTAGAACTCCTGTCCTAGTGTGCACCATTTCTAGTTAATATTTCTCATGACAAATAAATCTCCAGTTCTCTTAAATGAGTGGTCAGGAATGCTGGAAGAGTATTTTCAAGGCATTAGAGCTTGCAAACAAGATTTCTTCTAAAGAATGTCTTCCTTTAGGGCAGGCGTGTATAAACAGTGTTAAATGGCTATTTTATTATTACTATTAACATTAGGTGTTTTTTCCATTCATTTAGCACAGGGCAGCCTAAAAGTTGTCTATCCAAAGACAACGCAAGCTGCATTTTGTCAGAGTCTTTTGGCTGTACTGATTTTCATAAATAAGAGATTTCATAGTTCTTCCCATTAGCATAAAAAACTCTTCAGAGACAGCACAGGTCTTGGAATAAAATTCTATCATGAATTCCAGGAACTGAAGAGAGCACACGAGGACTGCATGGATGCTGTGAGCTGGCACTGCTATTGAGCTGAACATGGCTTTAGGCTGAGTGGAGCCTGCTTAGGTCCCTCAGACGTCATTTTGGCCGCTCTAACTTAATGTAACCTTGTGTCCCACTTGTAGAAGAAACTGTTCTGTATCCTTGAGCAAAATCCTCTTCGGGGTTCTGACAGTGGCGTGAAACTTACTGATATTATTTTCTTTAAATCTGGTTGTTCGTATTTAATGTCCTCAAATGCTGGTAAATACGCTGTGGAAAAGCTAGCACAAATCCTAGAGATAATTATGTAAAATGGGGTACCTTACCCTAACTGCTTATAGCTCCTTCTCCAGCAGCTTAAAGATTATTATAAATTTGAGAGAATGCTAGAGGTGGTTCACTTGTCTTTCTATTTTCTTTTCCTAGAGCACACTACTGCATTTGATGCGTTGTCAAAAGAGAGGAAAATCATAGAATTTGTTAACATAAGTGTTAAATGATTAGGAAATGTCCTCCAATTTTCAGGAGTTATCTGCAGCAAGGTAATTTCATTTGCATCAATGGGATTATTTACATCAGTAATAGTTTCAGATTTTGATAAAGGCTTCAAATTACAAAAGGAAGAGGTTAGGACAAGAAGAGAGTGATTTCCCACTGTGATTACCAGTGAATGGGACAATCGTCATGAAGCATGGATGCATAACAGATCTGTTTCCTATAGCTGGAAATGCAGAAGAGAGGGCTCTTAGCACAAAAAATGACAGGAAGGAAAGAATGATAAATAGCGTGGAGGCAGCAGGAATGTGTGAGAGAGAGAGAAAGAAAGTCAGGCTGGCTGCTCTGCGTTCTCCCTGTTGCCCCACTTCCCTTCTCTCTCGGTGCTCCGAGGATGGCCAAGAGAGAAGGAAATGGGCAGTGCAGCTCAAGGCCTGGGGGACCTGGCTAGGATGCCGTGATGTGTGGTGCTTTGTAGGGCTTGTTTCTCATCCTTTTGGTATGCTTATCTGCTCATGCAGGACAGGTTATCGTGGGCTGTGATATCCTTTGGAGCATCAGTGTGTGGAAAATGTCGCAGTTGCTAGGATTTATCTTTAAATTCTTACATGGTATAGAATTGATTAAACCCAATCCTTGCTTTATTTATTAGTGATGTGTTTAATGGAGATACTCAACATAAAGAAGAATCTTGAAATATGCTACTGAATTTTGAGATGTCCTCTCTTTTTATTGCACCCCTCTGTGGTGTACAAGGATGAGAAGTCACCAGACATCTGCCTGTCTTGGGGTGAAAGTAATGATGAAAACTGGGAAAGAAATCTTTAACTGACAATGAGGCCTATATTTGCCAATGTTCTTCCTCAGCCTCTTGCAATATCCATATTAAGAGCTGAAAATTTAGCATATCTATTCTTATGTGCAGGAAAATGTGCAGTCATGGTTTCCACTCTCACTGGGAAATGTTAGATCAGTTTTAGCACCCCTCAGAAGAAAAAAAAAATAAAATGTTAACTCCATTTTAGCTGTGCCATTGCCATTGTCCAGAAGGCGGCAAAAGGCCGTCCTCGCTGAGTGGGCAATCTGTCCAGTTGCCAAAGAGAGCTAGCACCTGCATTTAATCTTTTCTACCCTGCTGCTTCTTGGTGCACCACAAAATGCAGCTAGGCCTTGGCCTGCTTGTGGATGATCAGCATATTAAATTAAATTCTGCTCTGCTGTTGCTTGTGTAAACTAATAAAGCCCATGAGATTGTGTCAGCTCTGGCTGAGAGTGCGATCTGATGTGCTGCTAGCATTGAGGTGACTGTGTGGCTGGGTGGGATTTCAGAACAGTCACCAAACTGTGTGCCTGAGCTACTCTGCACCTCCCGGAGATGAGGGAACCCTCCAGGTTGGCCGAGTATGGTGACTCACTGCCTCTGCGAACAGGCTGTATTGCTGGGGAATGAACTGGGGACGTGCATCTTTGCCTCCCATAGGCTGCCATGGGAATGTTTCAGGCCACAAAGCATAGCAAAAAACTGGGTCCAGCTCCCATTTAGGTTAGGAGCAAAAGCTGATCAGGCAAGATTAGAGCCATTATACAGACACAGGAGGCAGCGTATGACCATGCATTTCAATTTAGGCTGGTAAACTCTGTTTCATTAAATCCAGAGACTGATGCTACTGATCCTCATAAATTGTTTTCATAATATTTATTATGAGCAAGCTTTATAGCACTTTATTTTTTCCACTTGCATGGCAGGGAAAGCAAGACAGAACAGGACAGTATTCTGCAAGTGAGAAAACATCAGGGAGAGTAGCTTCCTATTAGCATTGCTAATTTATGTCCCCATTAACATCCAGGCTGGGTTCACTTGTCAAATCAAGGGAATCTGAGAAATGACCCAGCATGCATAAGGCACAGCTCTACGCCTCAGCTGCTGCCCCACCTTCTCTGGGAGCTGCCTGACAGCTGAGATGAGATGCTAAGCATCTACCTTGCCAGCCCGTCTCTTCTCTACCTCTCCCTGAGCTTCTTGCTCTGGAGAACAGCAGGACGTGGTGCTTGTGGTACAGACCCCCGGCCAGTTAAAAGAATTGTGCTTTACAAAGTAGGGTTCTGCTTTTGCTGTGTCACTGGGGGGAGATAGTAGAAGAGCAAGAGGAAACTATTCTTTCTTAAATTTCCTGGATTCAGTAATCTCAGTCTGTACAGGGGAAAGACTAGGGAAAATGGGTGCCTCCACAACTGTGTAGAAAGTGGCCCGCAGAAGTTTCCACCAAGCCCAGCTGATCGCAGTGACGGTGTTTTCAGCTGGCTGCTTTCTGCTTTGTACCTGCTGCATCAGGGGAACGGTCATATTCCTCACTGTACTTGCCGTTTGTGCAGACCAGCGACAAAGCTTTCTCTCTGCTGGCACTGAGGCCAAGTTTGGGCCGAGAGGCTACTTTGTGCCTCCCATCCTCGAGGTGTCATCTGCCTATTCTGATCTGTTACCGTTTAGAGTTTACGCAGCTGCTTGTCCTGCACCTTCCTGGGGCAGTCAGGGAGCAACAAGCAGGCACCCACCCATCGGATCCACGCATGTCCCTCTTCTCGGAACACCCTCAAGAAGGCAGAGGAGCCCGGTGACACCGCCACTCCCCTTAACAGCAGCACCACTGGCCCCAGCACTGCCGGGGCTGTAAAGGGAGGAAGGAAGGGTGCATGGAGGCGCTGGGTGTTTGGCTTTTTTGTACTACACTGCTGAAGGAAGAGAAAGCCACACCTGGGAGAATCAGGGCAAACAGTCTCCTTTTGGTTCTTGGCATTTCTGCACTGCTTTTGGTTCTTTGCATTTGGTTCTTTGCATTTCTGCATTGCTTCCTTCCTTTCGAAAAGGCAGTAGCATGGAATACCGGCAGTACTTGCAGATACGTGTAAACTAAGTTTGTCTATAATTGGTAGCATGGGATGAATGTTTGGAAAATATTCCTGCCTGTATTAACATTGCGATGCAATTGAACAATTGCATCAAGCACTGATCTTCTTAAATATAACATAAAAGTTATAGCCTACAGGTGATACAAATGTCAGTTTTAAAATCTATGTCTCTTTAATGTGATCATCAGGAATATTCTCTGATTTAATAAATAAATAAATCTTTCACAGAGTTTTTTACAGAGGTTACATCAATTTTAATTTAATCTAATTTTCAAAAGGTCATCAGATGCTATGTTTTCTTTCTAACTCACTCAGCTCCACTGTGATTCTTTGTGTGCTTTCAACTCTAATTTTAGCTTAATTACTTTTTGCAGGGAGCTTTGTATGGACAGAAAAAGGGTCAGTAGGTAGGCTGGGTTGAGGCTTGCTTAAAAGCTTCTCAATTTGCCTCATTACAGTTTCCTAAAATTGTCCAGTTGCCAAGAAAATAAAGGGAGCTGGTTTGTGTCCGGATGAATAAAACTTAAGCAACTTACATTCAGTTTGAGCTCTTACTCAGTGGGTTAAAGATCTCTGTGAAGAATGTAACAACTGATACATCAAGTATTAAATAAAACCCATATTTGAGGAAAACTCCATTCCTCATAATTGAATAAAACCTCTGAGAAATGTCACTGCTCATCCCTATTTGTCATGAGGATGCCTTTAGGGATTTGGACAAATAGCAGAAAGATCTTGTAAAGGGTGAAGTCATACACGTGCCTATGAGAGTGTGTCTCTCTGAAGGCAGTTTTATTGCAGTGTATAGCAACTGCTTAATTTCAAGACTTGCTAAAGAGTAAGTCTTAAATGAGTATATGACAGAAATAATATTTTGATATTTGCTAGGAAGAGTTGACATTTCAAGCCCACAGGAGACAGTCTTTTACTGTTAAGAGCTAAAATAACAGCATACATAACCTTTCAAGTAACAAGCTAATTGAGCACGGCATCATCTTAGAAATACCATTTTAGGGAGACCCAGTCTTTCATAATTTTTTTTTAAATATATATATATATATATGCATCTCCATTGTCAAACCTTGTATGATACTCGGTGTAGAAGACAATATATCAGATTTAGCCAGATCTGCAACAGGATTACAGAGAGCTGTTTCAGTCTCAAAATGCTAACCAGGTCAAAGACTGAAAAATTCTTGATCTTCGTTTAAAATTAGCATGGAAGAATTTTCCTTTCCGGAAGTGTATTTGAGATACGCACCCGCGTGGCAAATATCTGCTGTACATAAAGTACTTCTAGCAAAAGTTTCAAAGATCCACAGATCCAGATCCCTGTGTTTAAAATGTACAAGGGATGCAGTAGTTAGAATAAGAGGAGCATTTGAAAAGTAGCTGTCTGGAAAATGTGTGCTTTAGATGAGCAGATGAGAATCCTGTGATTGATTGCTTGATTATGGGCAGCTAGGAGTAAGTATCAACACAGCTGATGCACAGTCTACCTAGAAGATGGAATACCTCTTTTATATTTGTGGTCTGGACACCAATTTGCTGTGTGCCTTTGGGACAAATGTCAAACTGTGTTGCCTGAACATGCCGATTGCATTGAGTTGAACTTCACTTTGTAGCAGATAAAGCACTCCATTTCCGATTCCGATGATATTACTGAGCATCAGGCAAATACCTGAGTTGAAGATTTACTTTCTGCAGGCAACTGTGCTGTGCTTTATTTGATATCTTTATTTGCTATCAAGCTGTCTGGTATTTCAGCCTCTTCTACAGGCACAGACATTATTGGAAAAATATTTAATCAAATCCCCTTCTCTTTTTGTATGCATTTTGAATGATTGCTGATTTCTGGGTTTGGAATAGCAGCCAGTGCAGTCAGTGCTACGTACCATGGCAGGGGAGCTAGCTCCTCTCTTAACGCATTTAACTGCCGGTGGCATGCAAGCTGGTGGCTCGTGGCAGGGCTCAGGTTTTGTATCCTATATGTAGCTCTTTTCTGTCTTTGGCTTGAAGAACCTTTTTTTGATGCATCTTTTATAAAGTGTTGATACAAACGAAACATTAAAAAATTAGCTCTGATCACAGGTGGTTCCCAAGGAAACAGAAACAATGGCACCATTTCAAAATTTGATGGCCATATTTCAGTAAAGAGTGATAGTGTGCATCTGACTTTGATTAAATGTGGTTAACTGAATTTTTAAAGAGTAGCAGTAAGAATTAGATTTATTGATTTCAGTAGTTATGTGAGGTGAGCATGTGGTCCAGTATTGACAACTGTCCTGAAGAAAACAATGGATTTTAAATTAAGGAGATTTTAAGTCCTAATTCCCTACAGTTGTTCCAATGAAACGATCTGATTTCATTAGGACAGCTTTCGTTGGTAAGGATTTGTAACTGTGTCTAAGAGATCTGTGGTTGAAAAAGTATCCTCAGGTAGAAATGTCGGTTTTCACCACACAAACTTAGTTTATAATTCAGTTTGATATTGAACTTCCATAGATTCTGATGAAGTTCCACATGAGCTGGCAGAAAAACAACTGTCTTCCTGTCTCTGGAGCACAGGCTCTCTGCAAGGTATTCGGGTGAGATGTTTGCTCTCCATGCCCGTTGACAACTTGAATGGTTCATGGATGAAGTTTTAGGAGTTTTGACTTAATGCAGGCTGATATTAGTGTAAAAGAGGAACACTTTTGCATGGAAAACAGTGTCAGTATGTTATCAAAGATCCATTAAGTTTCTTAGCGCAATGAGACAACTGAAACTGCATCATCTCTGCTTTAGAGACAAATTCCCACTACAATGAGGACCAGGGGGATAGCAATAGCATCAATTGCACAAATTCTTTGCAATTTAACACACTTTTAAAAAAGGCTAATGTTCAGTATAGGAAATCACTCTATAATGATGTTGGACAATCTGGATGTACCTTACACTAATAATCATGTATTTTTGAGAGCTACATTTTCGAGTAATTTCCAGTTAGTGGATGGTTTCAGTTGTCTCCTCAGAGCTCATAATTACATACTTCATATGCAGATGCCACTGTACAGCAAAAGTAAATGTAAAATGTATGCATTAAATGAAAAAAGGTGAGAGGCTTATTTAGAAAGATGGATTAAATTTTCAGCTTGTCTCCTATTTACTGAGAATCATGATGTGCTTTTCATCTGTAGGTGTCCTCATATCTGTGAAGCAAATTTAAGACATTTAATGAAAATGCACCTAAAGTTACTGGTCGGATATAGCCAGATTTCAAACCTGAACCACAGAAGTTGATTTAGATGCCAAAGGTTTATGTCCCTCTGCTATGTATGACTTCAATATGGATTTCCAAGTCATTTGGGGCTCTGGTGTATACTTGTCACAGGATGGTGCTCTTTTCTTTTACCTTCAATTTTTTCCCCAAACTTAGCATTGTTTCTCCATGTGCACTAGGCAGAGAGAACCTGTCTGGGGGTGAATGAGGTACCTGTGGTGCCTGGTACCCTGCCTGTTCCCAGCTGCTTAAATGGCCTCTTGGTATATGCTGCACAGCCTAGTTTGCAGCCTCCTGGCCCCGTCTTCCCTCACATCATCCCTACACCTCTGCAGCTTAGGGCTGTTACCAGTGTTATCCATCATCTCAGCAGCAGGCACAGCATTCAGGGCTAGGACTTTTGTATCTCAGAGGTGGTGAACCTAGTGCTGCTGTCACCTTGGCTTCCTTTCTTGGGTGCTGTGGCCATAGCTCTGTCACGCTCTCAGGTGGACAAACAAGGAAACCGACTCAGGAAACTTCACGGCCTACAGCATATGTGGCTCACGAGCAGTTGCATGCTGCAGGTTTCTGGGACCTCTCATGTGGATTCAAGATCTTACTTTTGTAAAGCCTGCAAGCTGCTGGTGCTCAAAGCCCTCAGGGATCCTCCTCTAACTTCAGGGCCCAGATTCCTGGTTTGTGGGTTCAAATGCCAGCTTTGATTTGAAACTGAGAAAGGGGGTAAGAAAATAGCTGAAAGATTGAGATGATATTTCCCACATTCATAAAGGGATACATTTTAAGCCCACGAAGATGGAAATCTGTTCTGTGTTTCTAGTACATTTTTCAGTGCCTATTGACACTGAAGTGATCTTTTAAACCTATCTTCATTTATACTTACTATAGTCCTCTTTTTCAGACTCTTCTTTGCGACTGTTACCATAATCTGACTTTACTGTTGGATGGATGTAGTTGTTCACCTCGTGTGTACCACAGTAATTCATTAAAAGAAATTGAAGTTTGTTTAGATCTCTAAACAGATTTTCCCTGTCCTTTCCATCATGGTACTATATTCTTTTATGCCTATTTTGAGTGTGATTAAAAGTGATGATTTTTTTGGTGTGTGTGTGACCAATACACTAATACACCTAACTGTCAGTGCTCTGAACTGTCCAGAAGGGGAATCTAGAGGGGCAAAGGGAGAGTGTTGTCAAGGGACCATTCCCAGCAGTATTGATTGGCTTAACACTAACCCTTTCAGACTATCTTTACTCTCCTCAGAAAGAAAAAAGAAACAGTGCCAGCTCTTTGCATGTTTGGTGTGAAGAATTTAAGAGCTTTTTTTTTTTTTAATAGAGCATAAACTCATGCTTATCCCCTGGTAAAATTTCTCAACAGCATCTCAGTATCTTTACTGTCACACGTTTAATTTTGCCTATGAACTAACAAAAACATAGAAGGTTATTTTTTTTTGTACCTGTGCACTTGAATGTTAACTACTTTTTAAGTTATGCTGATTAGTAATATATTGAATAAGGATGAAAGCTTTCCCCTTCCTCTCTCAGGGCTGTCCTCTCTGTCCTTTCTCTCCTCCCATATTTTTTTGAATAGCATCTCAGTCATTTCCTCTTGTTCCATTAGTTGGAGTGATTTTATTTTTCATCAAATATTTTATTCAGTTGGGAATATGGCTTAGTTTTCCATAAATTTTAGCTCAACTCGCTAATTATCTTTGATCTAAAAAGGCAGATTAAAAAAAACCAAAGGTATTAATAAATAAATAAATAAATAAAATAAAATAATGATAATAATAATAAAGAATTAAGCTGGATAGGGTGGGAAAAGAAAGAATTGCTGGAGGTGGTGGTGTTGTCTCTCCCAGCTTTTGAAGTATTGCAGACCTGAGTTCAAATCCTATATTTGCCTCTGAAAGAATGATTCTGTTTCTCTCAGGAGTGTTGCCACATTACATTGTGCAAAACATTTGACTTCTGTTTCTCTCATTATTTCTCTAATGTTAAGGGGAGGAAATAAGCTGTCTCCTCCTCACAGGTTCTTTGGCTGTTGCTGAAGATAATACAAAGTACACAAATTGTTAAGGGATTCCCCAAATCAAAGCCAAACACTTTGTATCTAGTTGTACAAAATGTTTTATTCTTCTTAAACAAATAAAAGTTTAATTTCAGAATCAATGTTTTCTCTGAAGAGAAGTGAGAAAGAGGGGAGTGATATTCTTTTGACCAAAGTTAGTTCACCCTTAGAGCCACCACCCCGTGTATGTCTGTGTTACTGCTCTCCACCAACTTTTGGGACTATGCTGGTGCTCTCTTTTTGAGTCTCAATGATGACTAGGAAACCTCAGAGTTGGAGCCTTCCATAAGGATGGCTAGCCCTTGGCACCAAACTTCTGCAGTCTGGGAAAATACAGATAGGTGCATCTGAATGCTGTAGCAATGAAAAGCCCTGGACTACCAGAAGGGTGCATTTATGGACTTGTTACACCTGAGAATCCAGTTGCAAGAAAGACGTTCTTTGCCAGGAAAGTTCTTTCACATGCTGCTGTTTTGTTAGGCTCCAGTTGTATTAGAAGCATATCTGTCACAAGTGAATCTTTTAGATGTAAAGTAGGCTGCCCCGATTGCAAAAACAGGTTTTCCAGGGAGGTACCCAGTATTTCTTGATGCAGGTAAAACAGGAAGTATCACAAGTAGAACATTTCGGATAGTATTTTTACTTCTAAGTGAAAAAGTACATAAAAATAAAATTATTGTATTTGCAAAGATTAATGAAAGTCATCGGAACTGTCACAAATGTTTCATTTAGGATTTGGATGTATAAACTGTTTAGGCTCTTAAAACATCCAGGCATTTCTTAAACAGCGAGCCTAATGATTTGAGGAAGTTACTGTGTTGTTGTTGCTCAACAATGAGAAATTAAGAGAAAGCTGGAGCCAGCAGAGAGGAAAAGAAAAAGCAGTAATTTTTTCTTCCTTTCTGGACAAGAGTGAGTTGGATTCAGCTGAAGTATAATCATCTGTCATATGCTAAACATTCAGAACATGTGGTTATAATTTTGCTATTAATTGGAAAATGACCAAGAAATAAATGACCAGATCACCTTTCTCACCTAAAAACAATGCCTATAAACTTTGCACTCATTTCTGTCTAATAATAATAATAAACAGTTAAAAAAAAAAAAAAGCAACCCAAAATATTTATTCCAACATAATTTTTACTCCCTTTTAGAAAACTCTAAAAGGCTAAGTATTTGACAGGAACTTTCCTGTTATTATTGCTTTTGCACGGGGTGCATGGCAGTAAGGGTGAGCTGGAGTCTGATGTCCAAACCAAATTACAGATGGATTCTGGAAGTCACTATTTCTGCATTCTCTTACGGTCCTTTTGTCAGCTGTTACTTGAGCTGGGAAACGTTGCTTATGAACTGTGTGATTTTGTGCATGTCTGTATAAATGTGTTAAAAGATTGTACCCACCTTAAATCTTTGAATACTGCAAAGCTTCTAAGATGTGTGATGCTCAATAATTTCAAAGAATATAGTTCTATAGTACACTGTCGTTACATGGGTTATTTGGTGTACTCCTGCAAGAGAACTTCTTCCCTTCTGCCTCTACTGATGTGAAACAAAACAACTGACAGTCTAATTGCTTCCCTTTAGTTCCCACAAATGCCACTCACAAGGAAAAATAAGGCAGATCTGGTACATCTGTGGTGTGATTTCTTGTCAGCTGTAGAGAAATTGCATCAGAAAGAAAATTGGCCTTTGGAAATCGGGGGCATAAGGAGCAAAAGTTGCAATGGAGAAACTTCTAGTATAACCTTAATTTGCTTTCTTTGATTTATTTACTGGCAAACCCATATGCAGACACACACACAACCACCATCACCAACAGCCTGAGACTAAAGTAGGTACCAGGAGTTCAAAGCTCTGGAGCTCAGTTCTAAGTGGTAGGTGAGATTTGGATGTGTTACTGCAAGAGCTGCTGCAAACAATGTGAGACTATAATGTGAGAAAAGAAAAGCTTACAGATGTAGAAGCTGTAGAAAGAGCTGAGGAGGAAATATGGCCACTTGTTGAAGCCAGGTTTTGAGGACCGTGCAATTGTTAGATTTACAGGGACAGAAACCAAATACCAAAGTCAGCTTCAGAACAGAGGCCTTTGATATGAATAAACATATACAGTAAGAACAGTCCTTACAAAATGAGATGCCATCCATCTTAAACATGCATTCAAACACCTTGTTAAAGGAAGTGTTCATCTGCAACAACAGGGGACCTGCTTTTGGTAAATTGAATAAGGCCATAGACATAATTTCTGTGGACAGCGCTTTCCATTTTTGACTGTACTCGTCTTCAGGCTTTCACTGTGGAGCAGTGTCTAATGGACTAAATAACTAAGGAGAGTTTGGCCTTTGTGAATTTGATAAAGGTGTTTAATAAATGGTGCTGAATAACAGTTTGTTGTTTTTAAATGGCCTTCAGTATGGTATACTTGAGAATCTTCTCACTTTATTACCTATACTTTATCTCAAACACTGTCCTTTGTATGTGGCAAGGTCATCAAGAAGTTATGGGTTTTGAATGCCGGGCATTTGTGACTGGAATGCTGAAGAAGCTTATTATCCCAAGCATTTAAAGGAGCACTTAACCCAGGGCATTATACCATTGAGAGGAAATATTGTTTAGGCAGTTAAATAGAGTTTCTGAGGGAATTTCCCAACCATTACTGCTTCTCCTCGCATTTGAGGACTTAGAAGACAGCATTGTCTTTGCCTATTAATGGCCAAGCTTCCCACCTGGCCTACCTACACTAGCCAGATTTTTAAGATAAAGCTATTGTTTGTGGTTCCTCTACATTAACGACAGTCTGTTGCTTCCCACTAATCAGATGGTCATCTTTACCAAGTATCATAAGTGCACGTCTGTAAATACAGTGAAAAGAATTTTACAGTACAGACTCTTATAATGCTTTCGGGTATGCAGAAAGTTGTTTTTTAACCAATGCAGGAGGAGCAAGCTTTGCTTTATGAGAAAAGTCAAAGGGGGCAGGGGGGACAGTATGTGGCTCTGCATTCTTCTGGGCTTCTAAAGAGAAGATAGTAACTCTATTACAAAGTCAGGATTATGCAAATTTGAAAAATAATTTTTGTAGGCTATAGCTGGAATCTATGCCAAAGCATGTCTTGTGCAAGGCATCTTGCTCTCTGAGGAGATAGACCTGTTGAGTATTTGACTCTTGGCCAAATGGTTTCTTGCTTTACATTCACAGCTTTTGAGAAAGACTGTGATTGATTATTCTGTGCAAAGCAAAAACAAGCCTTAACACACATTTCCTACAATATTATCTGAAAATGAAGTTGAATAGAAAATCATGAAAAAAACCAGAAGTTACAACAGAAGTTGGCCTTATGGCCAGCTACATATTCTTTTTGACACTTAAGTCTTTTCCTGGCATGATAGAAAATTCTGGAATTTTATTGAGTTTGAGCATCTCATTTTGGTAAAATAGGCATGTAAAGTATAAACATATGTTGTTATGTTTGCCAGTCACTTGAAATATAAAAGTAATTACAGGTGTCATAATTCAGGAAAGACGCCAGGTTGTTTGTAGTGACTTACTGTAGGAATATGTAATGATAATCTGTCCTAATAGCCAATTTTCCATACATTTTCAGGTTTCTCCATTGGTTTAGGAAAGATATACAGACAATGTCATTGTCTTTGAAAGCTGAAGGCCTGCAGTGTGGAGGATGACAGTGGTCAGTGACTGCAGCTCACCTGGAGAATGTTGGCAATTACAGAATAGTCATGGAGAAGGTGGGTGCCTGAAAGTTTCTACTGAATGAATTGTGTGTGTAGCCAAAGACAGATGCATCAACTGTCAGTCATTTATATTCCATCCCAATCTTCATTTTTACATTTATTTTAAATAAACCATCTCTTTTTTTATGCATAATTGAACTCAAGAATCGGGATCCACAAGCAATAATACATGATCAGATAGGGCAGTTTCTTCCAAGCGAGAAACAGGTCCTTGAGGGGGACTCATAGGCTTTGGTAGAGTTTTAATAACACCAAAGTATAAAGTTGAGCAAAAGAGTTAGGATTTTGATCTTGAAACTGAGCGACTAGCTCCTTCTTAACAGCATCAGCATAGAGTCACGGGATACAGCTTGTAGTTTACTAGAGACTGCTGCTAAGTGTTGCTCCTCATTGAAGGGAACATGGGTGTTCTCAGCAGCCATAAAAACAGCTATTCTACATTGGTCTGGAGATCTGTGTCATTCAGTCCAATGTCAATGAAATACTGACAGCTCTGTGACAACCAACTACCAGAAATCTTGTATAATTCAAGTGTTGTGCATACAAACGTGATGGGCTATACCACATCTGTCATGGATGTACCTGGCCTTCATTTATGCAGCCTGGATTTTTTTTTCCTACCTCACTTAGCACAGCGTTGCTTAGTGGCTGCCTGGCCGCTTTTACCTCTTTAAATCAACGTATTTCAGTGTACTTGTGTACTGAACAGAATGCGGACAGATAGAATGACAGCAGCTGTTATTGTTTTTGGTTGCATTCCTTAGCTTGAATTTATCATTCTACCTTGCATCATTTATTCATGTTTATTTCTTTAATCTGTTTCTCTATATGTACTATTAAGTTGGAATAGTTCAGTGTTCAAAACAGGAACTTCTCTCTGTGTCATGGTTTGTCCTGAACTTCCTAAGTTCTCAAGCTTTTAACCCAAAATTTTTGTCTAATTTTGTTAGATGCTTAGTCAGAGTTGCAGGTGCCACTGTATTGGGATGGGATCATCAAAGGCTTCGTGTAAATCACCACAGTGTTTGTTGGTGCAGCAATGTCCGCTAGTATCATCTGAAGACATTAGACTGCGTTCTGTAAAATGCTTATTCCAGAGTGGGCTTTAATTTACAAAAATAATGACTAACCATCTGTGAAGAAGGAATGATGTCATGATGAAAATGTAAAACTGGCTCCAAAATTGCTTCTAGCTAGAAATTAGGTGTCCTGCTCCAAATAAAGACCAGTGGGAATCTTTTAGACCACTATGACAATAGCAGGGCTTTTGCCTAAATTTCTTTCTGTGGCACATAATGAAGACTTAAGAAAAATATCTTATGCTTGTCAAATGTTTTGAGTTCCCTCAGTGGAAAGCAGCAGATATTAGATAAATGATAGAATGTTACTTTGTTTGTAATTGAGAGTGTAAGAATTTGTTTAAAATATTTCAAATGAAAAAGTGAGGAATGGTGAAGAGGTTAGGAAATAAGTATCCAAATGAATGAATGATAAAAGCTTAAGTAGAAAAGGAGATGGAGGGTAAATAGATAAATTTTTGAAAATCCAGAAGGAAAGAAGTAAGAAAAAGCTGTCTGTATAACAGGTAACACAGAAGAAGTCTAGGGCTCCTCAACACTATGTTTTATATATATATATATAATATATAAATACAAATACAAATAAATGGGAGAGAGACTGTATATTACAAAATTTGGGGTGGGGGTGGGGGGGGAGGGAACAGGGGAAAAAAATTAGTAGGGAACTGAACTGAGTGGGTTTCCTGTTATTTGCTATGCAAACCAACTTAGCATCACTTTTTAAGCTGTCTTAAGAGGAATTCTGAGTGCAGAAGAATAACCTAGAAACTGCTTGGTTAGCCTGCAAGAAGGTCTTTGATTCAGTCCCAAACTCGTGGAGATGAAAAGCATTGAAAATATATTTCATTGCAAATAGAATCACTTTTTTTATTTTTTAGCTTTAAATTTGGTCAAGTAAAAGATGCATCTCACCTTATTATCAACCTTGTCACCTTTATATCCAGCTTCTGAAACACAACATTTTTTGTGTCCTGCCATTGTGCACTATCTGAAAAGAAGTCAGACTGTGTAAAACATCAACCCTCTCTTCTATATTTATATGGTTCTTCAGGATTTCCTTTGATCTGTGTAGTCATAAGCTGAAACTAAGTAGAGATACTTTTCATTGTAAAACTTCAGGAAGAAAATTGTAAGGCATTGCTTTTTCTGGGCTTATGAACCTCTTTCTGAAATGGAAGAACAAAAGTACTGCAAGCATCAGTTCTTTGAATTAGAAACAACATGAAGAGTAGATCTGATTGCCAGTGTCGTGGGACTTGCCCAAGACTTTGACAAGCTGAAGCAGTTCTGTGATCATCAAGCCTCTTGTTACTTTGAAGATGTTTCATGTGGCAATATTTTGAGTGCTAAAGATTTGGGCATTCCAAAGTCAAGGGTAAAGACTACCAATCTATACTCACTGACACCAATTCATAAGACTGTGATAATAATTAAATAATAAGATAGAGGAAGAAGGGGAAAAAAACAACAAAATTAAAAAAAAAATCATAAGAGGTTCAGTGAATTAAAAATAAACAAGACCAAAAAAATGGCAGCAGCTGGGTTGTATGGGAATCCCTTAATTGTGGTGTAGACCATTTCAAACTCGTTTCATGCTAACTGGTTCAATAGTTTCCATTATGTTACAAGACATTCTGAGCTAATTAACTAAAAGCATGTTAAATGAAATAGGAAAGATTGGGCCAGATAAATCCTTAGCAAATGTCTCCCTCTTAGGATTGCACTTTTTCTTCTTTTCAAAAATAGTATCAGGATTGCCTCTTTCATCTGCCCTCTATAAAATATGGTATTTTACATGTCAACAGGATAAGATCTGGTCTGCTAGCATTAACTGTGTTTAGATTAATCTTGCATAGTGGTATTAGGAGATTTAGTGTTTCTATCAGTTAGAAATGAAAACCATCTTAAAATATTGCAAATGCATTTTATTCACTGTTGCGTATCTGCTCATATAGCCTAGATACTTAGCTGACCCCAAGGAAGTCTGGTGAAGCCAAGACCACAGACAACAAGATTCAAGACCATCTCTGCAAGGGATTAATTCTCAGTATAGGTGAAAGCATTTTCATGACCATACTAATCTGTGAAGGTCATTAAAAAACACTGCATTTTAATGGGACTGCTTCTGTAAATAGTCATTTGCTTGTCTAGGTGTCTAAATGCCTTTAAAACTTGGATGCTTATCTCTCTGTGCTTCAGGTTCCCCTTCTAAGGGGCAAGAAAGAACAGTGCATTTTCCTACCCCTCATGTTTAAATGCCAAAGTTCTTGAGGACTACGAATATATCTTCCTATTGTCAGAACTAGGAGGAAGAGAAACAGAGGAAATAAAAGCTTTTGAAAGACCCCAGCCAAGAAATGAGATCTTTAAAAATGCACGTTTTCGTGTTTATGCAATGGACTCTATAATATCATTAGAAGGTGACTAATGAGCAGTCTGAGTAGCAGCTATTGTTACGATAGCTGCTTAATGTAATAACAGCTGCATTAACAAAGTCTGGAGGGAAAAGCTTGTAAGGACCTAGAGGGATGTGTGTGTGTCGCCAAAGCTGCTGCAGCAACTGGTTTGAGGCAGGATGTTCAAGAGATCTCCAGGAGCCACCTCAAAGGCACCCTCAAAATAAATAAATAAATAAATAAATAGTACCAGGTCAGCATCACTGCTAGGCCTTTTGCTGTAGCTCCAGGGGTAGGAGTTGCAAGGAGCTGGCAAGGGCTAAGTAGGCCCTGCCCTTACTATTTTCTGCTAGGCTGTATGCTGATCCTCAGCAAAGGAGGCAGTGAATACAGATGATCTGCCACATCTGTTTCCTGGCTCAACAATGCACATAATGGCATGGCTGATTGAGTTGATTGACTGGCTGAGATTGAGTGTGTACGACTCAGTTACAAGTACTGAGCCACACACCTAAGAGTGAAGTGGCCTGTTGCCTCCTCACAGCCCAGAAATGAAATATCAGAACAATTTCTGTGGGAATTCAGGCACGGTAGTGGTTGACCATTATTTAAAAAAAATACTAATAAAAAATAAATAAATCAGTGTAAGCCTTGATTTCTTAGAACAGTGTGCAATTACAAACCACTTTGCCACATGACCAGCTCAAAGCATCAAGTTTATGAAATTCTTTCTCTCTCTTCCTGTCCTTTTTACTTCCATCAGTGGAAAGCCCTTTTCTGTCTTTTGGTCTCAGATCAGCAGATGGAAGCAAGAACGTTTTTCTCCTTGGATATAAGGATCAGTCGCGCTCATTGTTATGTATTTTTTTCTATTCATGAGAAGCAGACAGGCAGGCATACTTCTAATGGAGAGGTAGAGAGAGCAGAGGCTGTTTCTGTCATTTGTCTCCAAGCTGGACTTGCAGGCACTTAGGACATCAGCCTTATGTGGTACCGTGAACCCAGGCACACAACTACTGTACATCTGTACTACTGCTGGTACTTTGCTATTGATGTTCTCACTGAGAAAATCTGAACTAATAGATATCATTTTGATCAGCAGTTTACTTTTTTTTAACTGTTTTTTTTTTTTTTAATATGTAATAAAATCCATTAGTCAACAAGAACAACTTTTCAGCTTTTCAGTATAGGAGCCGAAAGTGTCTTTAGACCTAAAGGAATAGATTGAGACTAAAAACATGAGCTTTAATAAGACATCTAGGGGATTTAAAGTCTGTGTTAACACTCTCCTGAAGGATAAGGGACTGATGTAAGTTTTTGGTGGAAATAATGTAAAATAAATGAAACATAGTGCTATACCTTGAAGAGCATTGAAAGGAAATACTGATTCCTCTAGCATAGCATTTATTTTTCAGGTGTTTATTTTTATTGCCTTCAAGTATAAATATTGAACATATGAATTGAAGTATAATCTTAAATTTATTTTTTAGATTGGCAAACATCAGCTTGAATAAATGTTATTCTCTCTTTAAAAATCAATTATTGAAATTTAACAGAACTAGAATTTGAATGCAGAATATTAATCTATTTTTAAAAATAAAACCAATTTCCCATATTTCCCATTAATCTTTAATTTAACTTACCTGTCTAAGAATGCATTATGTCATGAACTTTAGTGCCCACAAGATCCTTTTTTTTTTTTTTTTTTTTTTTTTTTTTCTAATTTTAGGATTAACTTAAAGAATGTTTTTAGCATACTGTGAGAGAAGCATAAATGATGTTTAAGCCAGCACAGTGTTAACATTTACCAGCCTGGAATGTAGTTGAAAGGAATGACACTTACCTGCTTAAGTAATAACATATGGATTCAATTCAAGAATACACAAAGCTGGAACAATAGATAAGATAAGAGGGTTGGAATGTTGGAAATATGCAACCCCCCCTTCCAATAAATTATTAACATGGGAAGGTGATGACACTACATCATCTGCAACTGTCAGAGATGTACGTGAAATACTTGAAGAGTAATAGGACTGGTTATAGAAATGACTGACTGAATAATAGTGTACACTTGCATGAAATTCTGTGACTATATCATGGGGAAAAAATGTAATAAGAATTCTCTTTGAATTCATTTAATCTGCATAATCCACATTGTCAGCCAATAAAATCACTTGGGCAGTGTTGCTAATCAAATGCCAATTTTGTTTATAGTCACTATAGCCACTGTCTGCTTGTTTAAATGGTTTTACAGAAGGTCTTGACTGTTTCTTTAAAAACCAAACAAACAAAAACCCACATAACTAGCAGTTAGCATTAAAGTCTTTCCATTGTTCCTCATCTTCATTTTTCTTAAAAACAATACAAAACAAAAAAAATACAACCATAAGTGTTGCAACTAAGTTATGCTCACCCAACAGGATGAAAATACATCTTAATTACTGAGAAGTATTTCAGTACCTTTTAAACTGCAGAGTATAAAGATAACCATCTTCAGGGATGCACCTCAACATCTGCATGTATGTAAAGCTGACAAATTGAAGTCTTTAACTCTGACACTCTTTTGGTAAATGAGGAAATATGATGTATTTTCTGCTTCAAGGTCAAATGATAGCTTATCTACTGCTTACTTTGCATATATGTCCTAGGCAGTAAGTTGGAAGTAGTTATTCATTCTCATTTTTCATTAATTTGTAGATGGTGTTGAATCTTCCACAGATAGAATTAATATTTATCAGTATAAACAATAATTCATTAACAATATTAATACCATTTAATTGCAGCATATTCTTTATGTTTTTATATGTTCTTAATTAATTTTTCTTGCTGTTATGAGAACACTCAAGGAGATAGTGTGTTATTCTATTTTAGATGTGTGCTGATAAATCAGCACAAATATTTTTACACAGGAAAGAGCAAGTGCCTTCTTTCCTCCCATATCAGTCTCATGATGTTGCTTCAAGAGCAGATGGTCCAGCCACTGCCATGGTAGATGAGCTGTGATTTAAATCCAGGGCCTCAGAAAGAACCGGTGTGTCATTCAGGTGGTCTGAGAGCCTAAGGTGCTATTGAAAAAAGAGCATTTTTGCATCCGCAAGCTCTTAGTATGTTTTGGTCATATATATTGTCAGATGCCGATGGGCTCATTAATTCTAATTGTATACACCAGGCAATTCAGAAAGTGCAATTTCCTGGCATTGTTATATGGCTAAGAAACTGACTCACAGAGTGGCCTTTTTCTTCATTGGTTTTCTTGTGTGACACACTCCCATGACTGTGGAACTGTCTCGGCTGACTTTCTGCTGTTTTGCCTTCATGGTTACAAGCTTTATGTCTTGAGCAAATGCCAGGAGCTCCAGGTTCTCCAAGTCATTTTTGGATTACTGTTTTTCCTCATCTGTCTCCTTAGGTACCTGCAAGTCCCCAAGGGCTCTTGACATCCATTTCTAGCAGCACAGGCACTCTTGTTTCAGATTTCCATTGAACGAAATGTCAGCGCATGACAAACCATGCTTTGCGGGTGCCATGCTCCGATTTAGCAGTGCTGAATATGGATTCTGTCTTTTTTCATTAGTAGGTGCTTTATTATTTTGATGCCGCTTTCTACCGACCTGTTGTACTGGAAATAATGGGGAGCTGTAGTGACATGCCTCATACGTACTTCACTGCAAATTGCTGCAACTCATATTCATTAAAGGTGTCTTGTTGTCAGACATTACTAATGCAGGTACTGTAAAATACGGCAAGGATGGTACTGACGTGCACAAATGACTATTTAGGTATGTTATATTCTATGTGGGAATGAATTTGACAGTCTGGGACACAAGTAAGTTGGTTTTCTCCCAGCCAGCAGTGGCAAAACTCTGCATGCTTTGCTCTGGGGGTATCTATTTATTATTCCCCCCCCCCCCCCCCCCCGTTTTTGCCACCCATGTCTTTACCTATACTTCTGGCATGTGGAACAACCTCCAACAATTTCCTCAAACTTGCTGATGATTTGAAGCTGTTGTAAAATATCATTGGTCTTCCTCTTAGATTTTAAATCCCTAAATGATTCTGTGCTTTTAAATATTTTTATATTATGATATATTTATATTATGATGTGTCCTTTTAAATATTTTTTCTCTAATGTCAGAGGATTTCTGATGCAGTGAAACAAAATCCTATTTAACAATTAAATTTAACTCCTTATTACCTATTATTATTTCAAGGTAAAGCCACTCCATTAGCTGTTACCGTTTGGAGCAACTAGCATTATCTGTGGCAGTGGCCACAGCTACTTTATGCAGGGTTTTGCCCTCAGTAATATCACCAGAAATCAAAGTTCACATTCAGTCTGATACCAGATAGATAATATTTTTTTTGAAGAGCTTGTGTGTATAACATATAAAATTTAGTTCTGGATATTTTTGCGTCATTGTTTTTTTATCAAGTATTCCAAAGAGCATGTGTGTAACTATCATCACATCTCATTTAGCTTTTATGCAACATTGAAATCATATATTTGAAACTAAAATATTTTTTTAGTCTTTTTGTTTGTGGGAAAGGTTAGGGTGAGAATTGCCAGGTCCCTAAGGCTGTAAGGAGTTTTATGATCGGTTTCAGCTCACACAGTTCTTCCATGCATGAAGATGTGAAGTTTTAATGGCTGTGGAGAAAAGCCAAAGCTTCTTTCTTTATTTATGTACACTAACACCCAATTTCTTTTACATGACTGCTCTCCAAGTCTGACTATACAACTCTGAAATAATTACCAATATTCTCAGTAGAATCATCCGAGGACAACTTAATTATGCTCTTAGATATTGTATCTCTAGGCTGGGCCATCTTTGATTAATGCCTTAAGTTTTCCAGATGTTTCTGTAACAGCTAAAGCCTATGTCTGTTAGACAGTTTTGTAGAATAGCATTCAGGATGCTGAGGCAGGTTGACTGATCACACATTTCTTTACATACCTCATGTTTCACATGAGTCTGTACTCCTTTATCTTCGTGTGGCTAGTCTAGATCATATTGTCACATTGGCTTTGTTTTGCAGGATTTTATTTCCATCATAAGGAATTTGCATGGTATTTGTTTAGCTTTTGCCCTACAGCTTGTTTTCCATGCAAGATTTCTGAAGTCTCTGCATTTTTCTCATATTTTTCCTTGATCAAAATGTCACAATACAGACTTTTGTACCATATATACTTTCTGAAACGTGCTGTATCTTTCATTGAAGTGCCTTTGGTATCGAATACAGCCCAAATGAGAACAGTATCTCCCAAAGATGATGTTGAAGCTATATTAGCATTTGTTCGGCTTTTCATCCCAAGCAGAAATACATTTGCTATCAATCACCTGTCCAGTGATATATGGGGAATACTTTCCACTCTTTAAAATTTGCCTTTGTGTATATGTAAGTGAAAACTCCATCTTTTTTTTTTTTTTTTTTGGCAGTGACCAGATGCCATTGCTGGAGCTCTGCTTGCTCTGTGGTCAAGTGCTTCCACCTCATCTCTGTTCAGTTCTGTGGAATTTTCCTGGTAGTATCTTGTTAGAACTTGTCTTGTCCCCACCATGGGGAACTTGCAACCCGGTTCTGAATGGTTTTGAGATCTTTTTACTATTTTTAGTTGTTTTGGACCCATAACTGGCAAGGGAGTGCATACTTTTGGAGTCTGTAAGGACCTGACACATTTTTATGTGGACAATGGCATAGCTTCATCTGGTGTTCATGCAAAGGCATCTCCCCCAGTATTGATGAATTTAGCATTGTTAAAGAAGATAACTCTGTTATTGTAAACCTTAAAAACACAGTAACACCCTTACAGGGTTAGATCAAAGTTCAGTGCTGCTCTCTGCATTGTGTTTGCAACAGTGGATGATAATGGATGTCTTCAGAGGAAAGTAAGAATAGGATAAGCATACCAGCTTCCCTCTCCTGAGCTCCAGTAGGTTGTTCCTGGTTTGCTGAGCCAGAGACGGTCATTATTTAAGATTTGTACATTTTCTCAGTTGCTAGTATCCAGATTCTGGCAGTGCTCTAGCTTGTGCATCAGTGCCCAATTTAAAAGCATGTAATCGTCACAGTTGCTTTCAGACTGACAGTTCGGTTCTCTGCTGATGCAGCATTGTCCATTGCTCTTAATTACTTCTACAGAGATTTCCTTTGAATTAGTGGTGTTGCTGTCATTCCCTTTTTGGTGGTGGTTTTTCATCTTGCTGTACATGCTTTTGACCACTTGCAAGCCGTTGGCAAGTGCCGTTTGCCTGTAGTTCACACACCTGTTTCCAAATGTTGGGCATTGGTTTGACTTTCATTGTCTTTGCACTATGCATAGCTTCTTGTGTTTTTTCTTGTGTAGCATTTTTTTTCCATGCCCTGTTCTCATATTTAAAATCTTTGATTCCCTTTAATACCAGCTTTTCTCTGGATTGGGTTTACTTCCTTTGCTTGACAGATGTGACTAACCTTGCCAAGGATTAACTGCAGAATTCCAGTAGACCAAGGTTTACTTTTCTGAGACAGGACTCAAACCCTCAAAATTGGCTAATGAGCCAGTTGCTCTTAGATATTAGTCACCTTCTCCTCTGGTTTTACTCTCTGCTTAAAAGCATCACATGCATCTATTTCACTTTTACAGAATGCCTCACATTTGTGAATTGAGCCTCAGAATTCATGTGCGTTGGCCAAACTAACTGAAAACCATGGAAAATATGAATTGCTTTAAAACTGAGTATTGTCAGAAACAATGCTATTTTGTCTGTCTCTGCTGCTAGCAGTTCCTTGCAGATACATTTTTTTTTTAACCTTTCTGTTCATAGGAGAGTTTAGGAAACTAGAAATTCCTGAGTTGCCTCTACTTTTGTACCAATTGGAGTAAAAAATTACCTGCTTTGCAGTTCCAGAGCCTCAGCCAAGAAAGTTATTTATGAAGAGATGGAAAGCTGGCAGCCTTATTTTTAATGTTTTATTTTATTTTATTTGTCTTAGGAACATACACTATTCTTGCTCTGTTGCTTTGCTTGGGTGACAGTTCGTGCCAACTTAGTTAATAAACAACCAATAATGTTTGTCTGCCTTGTTACTATACTTTTGTAATTGGTGTGGCAGAAGGGGAGAGCCTCAGAATGTTTTCCTCCAAATCACCCGGGCCACATTCAGAAATATGCCTCTCTAAATCTGTTGGAGATAATGCATTGCTGAACAAAGAGCAAATTCAGAGATACAAATATATGATTACAGTACAAAAGTAAATTCTACCCTTGAACGATGCATGGTGCTCATAGATATCAGTGACAGATTCACAGGAGGTTAAGTAAATTCACTAAATATGTAATTTAATCTATGAATCATAATCAAAAATGGAAGGCAGGTCTCTACCTTGAAAGTGCCAGACATACTGGTCTATCAGGGGTTTAATTCATGTCAGCTCCAAATTTCTCTAGTGCCTACAGTGTGAATGGTATTTTATTCAGACTCAGGTACTCCCTATTAAATTCACAAGTTTCCAATCTGAATTATTTTGGTCCACGTCCACAATAAATTGGACTAAGGCGCTCCTCATCCAGATCAAGGGTGTCTGTGGAGAATTAAATCTGAAATAATACATTCTGATTATAAAAAGAATAGCTGTTTTAAAATATACTTGCTGCGAAGGAAGAACTAATGTGAACAGATTGAAAGCGAACTAATGTCATTGAAATGCTGATGGACCAGAGGAAAAAGGAGTTTAGCAAGTAAAGTGATTAAAGAGGGAAGGCACAAAGCTTTGAGGCAGAGCACCTACCCTTGCTGCGCTGCAGGTCCCTGTTGCATCTCTCACCGACTGAGGCTGTCTTGCTCAGGAGCAAGTGGTTATGAGTGAAGTTAAGGGAAGAGAGGTGTGGGTATGGCCATCCGCCTTGTGTAACGGGGTCCAATTTCTCTTTCAGAGCAGTCAGTGAACGGCCTTTCACGCCTAGGGAGTGATCTTAAGTACAACAGAGTTTGGTGCAGGCGTCTCTGGGCATCATCGAGGCAGCTGCAAGGGATGGCTAAGAAGGGGAAACAGCCCAGGAAGATGCTGAATTCAGCTTCTCCTAGTGAATACTAATGCCTAAAAAAATTTACAGATGGATGTGTTCATGTCTGAAGCAACTGCCGTACGGATTTGCTGATCGTGCAGCAGCGGTATGCAAAAAGGGAGGAAGAGGAGGAGGAGGGAAAGGGCGGGTGGAAAAAAGCGACGGCTCTAGGACCCATGAGAGCCTTCCTGAGCAGGAGGTGGGAATTCTCCTCCGAAGCAGCCCGAGCCCAAGCCCAGCCTCAGAGCTCCTGCGGAGCCGGCAGAAAGAGCCGCGCACCCGGCCCCACTCAGCCATGAGCCTGGTTGGGCTGTGGGTCGCCGCAGTGGGTAAGTACCCTGCTCCTTCTGCCCCCACCTCCCTGTGGTACAAACTCCCTCTGATGCCCGGGGGACTCTGACTTATTCCTTTGCCCATTCTCTTTTACCTTTGAAAACGGGAAAGCATTAGGTTTCAAAATTGTGCAGAGAAAGGAGCTGGGGAGGAAAATACTGGTATCAAACATCCGTAAAGTGGGTGATGGAGGCAGATAAATTTTGATGGTTATTGATTCTAAGTAAATTTTGTTCTCTGAAATGAATAGGTGATCTGTAGTTTTAGAAAGGCTTGAGCTGACCGAGGCTCTTATGCTGGAATCAGGCTCTGTCATTGTATTAAGGTTCAACATGAAATTAACAGCTCTACCCCTGTACCGTTTTGGCTCTGTGGTTACAGGATTGCTTTCTTTGGGACTATGCTGAAGAGATGGGAGAAAGTAATGCTCTAGGAGTCATGAAGGTTGCTTACAGGAAGAGGTGTATTTTGGAGGAGATACTTTGTCCAAGGAGAGGGATAAGGGAAATCGATAAAGGGAAAGAAGGTACCAGGACTATGAAAGATGGTGTTATGATATCCCACCTAAAGACTGGTGCTCAGGCTGAGTTTTGAAAGGAATCTTTGTGCCTCTTTGGTTCTGAAACACAGCAAAAGGAATGAAGTCATAGTAGGAGAGAAGGAGGGAGATATTAGGAAGGAAGCTGCAGTAGTAGGAGAGAAGTTGGAAAGTGGCAGCATGCGTACAAGCATCAATGGAAGGTAGGAGTGGAACACACTGTATGTGCACTGTGGTGAAAATCTTGTTATAAAAATTAGGAGAGAGATGCTGAAGAGGACTTGCTGAACTTCCCAGAGAAGTGAAGTTACAATAGTAACCCCAGTGCAGAGCGAGGAACATCATCTTGATCCTTAGACAAGGATCAGAAGACACTTTTGTATTTCTCCGTGCAACAAATCATATTGCTTCCAGACAGAGGAGGAGAAGAGACAAACAGGTTTTTGGGGGCTAGAGTTTGCTCTTTCTGAACATGTATATATTTTAGTTTACATTAAGATATGCTGGGACATCAGTTTTTAAGCAGGTTTTGTTGTTTAGTTCTATTTACAATTGAATGCCAAGGCATAGCACAGAGTTATTGGTTTCAGGCTTTTTCTGTCCTGTTACTCCCATTGGGAGGAGTGTGCTTTACCACCAAAGGGGGGCCCAAAGCAGAGCCATGTGTCCCCACAGCCTACGTTCTTGTGCCATGTGGTCTCATCGAGAGCTGCTAAGTATCATCCATGTGCTTTTGGTGGAATGACTTTCAACATGGGAGCAAGGTTAGTGTAAGGAGCAGTCATTATAATCGCTGTATCTCCAAGTCTGTAATTTGAAGCATGATTGCATTAGAGCAGAGATTTAAAATAAAATAAAAGGTGTGTTTCAGAGAGAGCAAGAAAAGAGCTAGATGAAAACAAGCGTACATTTTACAATCTCTGTCCAGTTTTCTGCCAAAAATAATCTCAATCGCCCAGGGAGAGACTTGGATACTGAGCGTTTAACTGTGTAGCTGCTGTCATGATCTTCACATGGGGGTGGTTTGTCTCACTGGGTTATTATGGTCAGCTCTGCAGTCAACTATTTTAAAAACCACTTGTGTTTCCACTGAGGAACTGAGGAAGCTTTCCTGGAGTAGATTCTCAGAGTGGCTTTATCTTTCCTTCCTTATTTGGAAAGCCCAAGGTCCTGATGGTGAGGGAATTTACAGGTCCACTTCTTTCTCTTTTGTTTTACTGGCTGGTATATGCATTTCTAATGACCTGTACCCTAAAAGGGTAGTTCGAGAGTTCACATCCACTGAGAATTTTAGGCACATCAAAACACTGGAGGAGGTCAGAACTCATTTTGGTGTAAAAATCAAGACTCTATAAGAAAGTTCAGGAAGTTAGAGAGAACAGGAGAAAGAATCAGCACACAACACAAACAAAAGGATTCAGTGTACCAATGTGCGTTGTTCTGTGTCGGCACAACGTCACAGTCATTCTGAGGCTGAGGTAGCATGCTAGCCTCAGTTCTTGGGAGATGACTGGGAAGGTGGTGAAAAAAAGCCACCAGATGAATGTGTGGGAGAATTTCCTTTTCATTTTAAACACCAGTATTGCGTTGAGTCTTCATATGGGCTTATTCTCCTTTGATTACTTGAGCTTAATGGAAGGGAGAGGCCAGTCCTCTTCCCTATGAAAAACTGGGTTGTGCTTGGCCGGATGTTGTGCTCTTGCCTCTGGGTGGGGAGTGCAAACTATTTGCAAAATTACAGCACAACATACACCCTGGGCAAACCTCAAGCCCCTTTCCTGAAACGCACTCATGTTTATGTCATTGCTCAGAACTTTAGCTATTGGAGTATAACCACAGTTCTTGAGATAATATTAGTAGAGGCATTTTGTCAAGTTTCTCTTTATAGCCCTTCCTAATAGTTGTAATAGAGCCATCATGGGATAGGATAGCTTATGTTTAATTTCAGCTGGAGAAGCAGTTATGGTTATGGGAAGGTTGACAGAAGGTTTAGGAGTAAAATGGCCAGCACGGCTGTGGGGTGTAGGCATAGAATGGTATATCAGCATGGCAATGGTGAATGCCCCATTCCTGGGTATCACGTGTCCCTTGCATTTTTCCATCAAACTGTTTTCAGAAGTCCAAAAAGATTTTCTCCCTCTCCCTGAGTTTGTCTACATCTCAAGATTGAGCTGGCCTGGTTTATAAAGTGAATGTAAGCTGGTTGAAGTTTAATCAGTCTACACATGCATGAAGACACACGTAGGAATACCTCATTTTGTCATAAACCAACTGAGAACAGATTCATGGACCTTAAAATAAATGAACACATCTATCTCACTTACGCAAACCTTTACTGATTTGTGTATCCCTTTGTCTAGAAAAGAGCATGCCAAGAGTGGAGGGGAGGGGGGCTGCATTCTCTTCTGCTTCTTCTTGGAAGAACTCACTTATTTTGTTCTTGTGCCTAACTCTGCTGGGTTAAAGTAGCGTACAGACACAGTAGTGCTTTCAGTATTTTCACTTAATAGGCGCAACCAGAATAGCACCAAATGATCCTTGAAATCTGACTTGGGAGATAGGTTCATGGTCCTTTATTGTGCAAATTACAGTTTATCTACAGATACTGTGCCCTGTCTGGATATGCAATTCAAAGAACTCTGAAAGTCAAGCATTGGGAAGGTACCTTGAAATAAAAAAGGCTGTGACTTCTTTTTAAGTCACAAACATTGCAATGTTGAGGATCCTTTGAAATACAGTGAAAAAATGGGAGGGTATATGTATGGGAGTCCAGTAGTAAGGGAGGACATGAAGGCAAGCGCTGGGATCTAGTAAACTATGTCAAGAGGAAAGACAGAAGTGGTAAAGGAAGAAATCTGGTAGTGAGGTGTGTGTACTGTTACTTTAAAGCTGAAGAAAATGTCTTGTAGTCATCCATAGAAGTCCATCTTTCTGCCAGTATTACATAGTTTTACAGTTCCTAATTGGTCCATTAGATCAAAGCTGGAGAAAAGGATGTCCCTCTTCAGTGATGTTTCAGAAGCATTCCTCTCCCACCCCCGGAGTCCATAACAGATACAGAGGGCCCATGTCTTCAGCCCGTTTGTATATGAGATTGAGTGTGCACTGGCTGGTCTGGTGTGTAGAACTGTATCCATGGTGTATGTGTGACTAGAGAGAAATGTTCATCTTGCATTAATTTTAGTGAAAAAATGCTGATGAGGTAACAATAAAATGTTTTATAAGATGGGCTAAGTTTTGAGCTGTTATATACAGGAGGTTTATGTGTGCACCGGTTAGTTCATGTTGAGAGATTCAAATGAGTCAAACTGTTTTAATATTTTATTATTCAAACTTTTGTTTACAAAAGGCTTTTATATAAAAATCTTAAAACTTTACTTAAAAATCTTAAAACGTGATTTAGTACCACATGTTTGGTTTTGACATGAAATACTGTAGTTCAACACTTCCTGAAATGTGCTTGGGTTTGCAGTTTTATAAAACATTTGAGAAATTTTCAGGTTGACCTATGACAGTTTTATTTTATTTTTTAAATTTCTTTAGGCTTGCCAGTAACTTGGAAAATCCTGTATTAAAGCTGTTCAGTTATCTTGTAAAAGCACATACTGATTTGTACCTGGATTTGTGTATGCAGGTGGTTGTCCTCAGGCTGATGTTCATTGCTGCACATATACACAGCGGCTGGTATTGGTGTTTGTACCTTGAAGCTTCTTATTGGATCAAATTCCTCAGAAATGTAAAGAAACAAAGATATCATGTTTTTTTTGCAAACATTTAGTGAAAGCAGAAGCGCAAAGCAGCTGCTGAGAGGAGAGGCAGGTGAGCTCTTTCAGAAATAAATGGAGAGGAAGGAATCCATGGGGTTCTTAGTTAATGCAAATTGATAGATCTCTATGTGAGCACAGTTACAGCATGGAACATCTTGCCTTCTGTGTCTGGAGACTTTTATCCGAGACTCTTACGAGTAAGCATGATTTCTGTACTGAATGCTTAAATCAGAGGAGGAAAATAATGACATTAATTATGTTAATTAATTGGATCAAGCTTATAGTCTTTTCCTGTCTCTCAGCATCAGTTCTTCCTCTCACAATTCCTCTTCCTCTCATTCCATTATAATTGCTCCCCTGCTTCACTCCTCTCCTGGAGTATAACAAACCCCGTGCTTTGGTGTGGCCTGCCATCAGCAGGACAGGACCCGCGTGGCTGTGCACAAAGATGACACCCGTGGCAGGTATGAGAGCGAGCCAGCTTGCAGAAGTGGTGAGTTGAGGTGTTTGATAGAGGCGAGTTGCAGCTGGTCTGACAGAAGTGCTCTGAGTGAGGAGTAGGGAGAATTGAAATCTAGTGTGAGAGAGGCGGCAGATCATACGAGTGGGCTGTGTGTGCACAGGAGCATCTCTTATTTGTCTCTTAAGTGATTCGGACTGTAACAACTTCAGCAGCATTAGAGGTCAGAGGGGCTGTGCCTGGGGGATGCAAGCTTCCTTCCTTTTTACGCCCAATGTGCAAGAGGAGAGCTCCAGCTATAGGACGTTTATAGCAGAGCAAATGGAAATGGCATCAGGGCCAGCCCAGGTCTCTGTGTGGCCTAAAGACAACAGCTCCCAAGCAAGTGGCAGTGTCCCCGAAGCATTTGCATTCCTGATGTATGCTGTATCTAAGTGCTTTCCTTGAGCTGCTATGCCTCCATGCTGCTGCTGCTGCTTCCAGTGTGTAAGATACCAGCACAATTGTCGGGCCCATGAGGAATAACGAAAACAAAGAGAAATAACATAAAAGGAAACAGAGATGACCGTTCAGTCTTCCTCACCTAGAAAAGACAACTCTGCCATATATACTGTGGAAATAAAGAGCTCAGTATTTCAGTAAGATACTCATCCACAGGTCAGGCTTTATTTCTTTAGGAGAAGTTCAGGCTGTTTCTCTGTATGTGCTCCTTAAGATGAAGCTGGCTGGGAAAATGTGAAATGTTACATGATTCTGTACGATGTTTCCTTCCACTTGTCAATGAAAAATTTGTTAAGGTTTCTAACTGGCTTTACATCAGGGAAAGAAACTCCCTGAAAATGGCACTGAGTTTAAAGGAAGAAGAGGCACCTATTGACATAGCAGCTCATCAGAGATAAAAGGTGTTTGAGAATGAGAGTGAAGTATAAAATAAAAAGTTGAAGTTTTTCCAAAAAGCACAGATGTATCCTTGCAACTCAACTTTTGCCCTACATAACAGGGGAGCCATGTCTGTTAATAAGACATCACAGATTTTCAGTTAATTGGTATTTGAAATCCCATAAGCTTTGGCAAATCAGCCAAGAATTGTGTTTATTCTTGCATTTCAGTTGCTCACTTTGGGTTTTTCTTTTTCTAGAGTATGGTACAGCATGTGTTTGAGGGTAGAGACAGACAAACTTTCTTGGGCTAATGCACCCACACCTCTCCACTGTCTCTGTGTTTATGGAGTTGGATGTTTAAACATTGAGAACGTAGGATTGATAAAAGTAACTGAGAGCCATCTAGGAGGTGAAACAAAGGGATGTGATAGTGTTTTGAAGAGCAGAATAAAAGTGCAGAGGGCAAGAAATTTCAGTTACTGCATTGTCATAATGAAGAGTTTTTGTGCCATCCAGGAGTCCTACAAAACCCCAACTGGAACTTTGTACCCCTTGAGTCAGAACTGACCCATTAACTGAAGTCTTACTGGAACCTAAACGTGAAGTGAGCCAAACAGGTTACTACTGGTTCACATTCACAGTTCACTGAAATGTTGCTTCCCACAGCAGAGATGCCATCAGCACAGGAGCGACCTTGAACTGCCTGGGCTTCTGAGTAGTTTTGCATCCAGCTTCTACCTCCCCACAGGACCCTTACAAGTGCCTGCTTCCACACATCTGGTTTGAACCGCTCTGCAGCTGTGACCGGGACCTTTTTCTACATGCTGAGGGTGAACTCTGAGTGCCCTGTTGGGAGGGGATGGGCAGTATTTTGGATAAGAGCTATCCCAAGGGTGCTCTGTAAATGTCTGCTAGACCTGTGACCTGGTTTTTGGCGCTTGCACAGCCCTCCTGCTTGTGTAGTGGCGTCTGTGTTTCTGCACCGCCATGCCTAACTCCCTCTCCTGCTCCTCTATCATAGGGCAGCAATTCCCCATTCCCCCTTGTAGCTCTTGGCCTTGGGGAGGCAGGAGGAAACTGTGGATACACAGAGAGGACAGGAGGTAGGAACTCTCTTCCAGCGGAGAGGGTGAGCCCAACAAGTGTGGTTTGGCATTACCAAAAAAAATGGTTAGGAGCTGTCAGCCTGAATCTGAGCAATCTCAGGCAAAGCTGAATTCAAACTGGAATGGAACTAGAAAAGTGATTTGCCTCCCTGTATAGTTCATTTGGCAGTCTTGCAATACCTGGTGTCTTGACTAATGTTTTAGGTAATGTAAGGAGCCTGGATGATTATACTTATACACTTCTAATGTCTTAGATGTCTTGATTTTTTTTTTGTATTTTCTGTTGTTATATTTAACTGCAATTTTGTTTTTCTGAGTATCTGTTATTTATAATTTCCTTTTTTTCCTACTGCGCTCTAAGTCATTAATACACTTTTGCCACTTTTACTTTAGCTAATGGATGACTGACGTGAAATTTCCTTGGCCTCTAACATGTTTTTGGAGTTTGCTATATGGCATTTTGGTGTGTAGTGGATATATGCTGGAATCCAGATCTCTTTATATTAGTAACACTTTTAAAGTCTGTAATTCACAACAGGAGCATTTTCTGTGTTTACAGTCACTACAGGAGCTCAAATAGCATTTAAAATCTCTGAAAGAAGCTTTCTTTAACCCCATACAGGCTAGCAACTCAGCCTAGATTTTGATGAGACTTTGGACTTTCCAATTCTTATAAACCCAAATAGTATATTCATTGCAGAATACCAACTATTGCAATTTTGTCAAATTTCAAGTCCCAGATGCCTCCTGGCCTTTCAAGGTCTATTGAGTTGTTAGCAGAGTTTAAACTTTTCCAGAGTTTGACAGATTGTGTTTGTAGCTCTATTGCAGTCCCAGAGAAGAAATTTGAAAGTCAGTAAAATTTACAAAAATAGCCTTGTGAATTAATGATAAGCAAAAGGAGGTGAATAAACCATGCTGGCTTTTTAGTTACTTTAAAAGGACTTGTGTTCTGGCTATTCAGGATAGAAAAACAAGAGACTTATGAAGATCTAGCTCTTTTCACCTCATCTGAAGCTCTAATTTATTTGCTCTGATTAGACACAAGCATTTAGCTTCCCCTCTAAAAGCTATTTTCATTTTTGGTATGCTGATTAGTTTCTGATAAGGCATAATTTTTTATTTCTACCTCTACCTTTGTACTTTCCAAACATTTTTTTTCCTCTCTTGTGTACCTTCATGCACATGTGAGCGAAGATTAATGAAAGGAAAAATATTTGTTTTCCTGATGGAGAATAATCTCTTTCACTTATTTTAGGACCTGAAAAAGTATGCAAAAAGCTTTGCTTTAAATAATCTTTCTCCCACATTTTTGTCAGTGGATACAGTTATCCAAAACTGTACAGTACCAGGGGTTGCTTGTGACTATTTGTAATAATGTTTTAAACATATGTTTAATATATGGATTACCGTTTTGCAGGCACTTTTGTGGGTTGTGACTGTATAGGCTATCAGCTATGGCAATACTAGCTAATGGTTATTTTTAAAGTAAGCTTCAGTGGAATTTACATGCACTGCAGTACCAACGTACATGCAGAGTAAGCTAGAGAAGTTAACTTCATTACTGATAGAAACTGCTTTGTGACTGCACAAAAGAGAATTGACAAGAAGCAACAGCCCACCCTGAGAGCAGTGTGAGGTACCTTAAGTCAAGTAAATGTAGAGTTTTGAATGTAGAAGTGCTGATTCGTCTGCTGGCTTTCTTAGGACTCTTGAGACTGAGTGAATGTGAAAAAGTTCAACACTCAGGCAAGGATTAGCTCAGCTCTCTCTCATTCTTGCCCACCTCCACCTCTCCTGCCAATCCCCAAGGCACAATCTGGTCTCATCTGTGTCAGTCAGGCTGTAGAGATGCTTTGAAACAATCTAGGTTAACATCTAACTTTCTTTTTTATAAATCATTTCACTCGTCCAGTTGTACTGTGACCACTGTGCCGGTAAAACTGAGGAGATGATGATTGCTGGATGAGGACAGAAAGAGAGTTGGTCTCCCAGTGCTGCTTGTTTGGTGCTTGTTTTGTGAAACTCTTAAGCCGATGGTTTTTTTTTCCTAGTCATTGAAGTAAGTGTCTTGTGGAAGTAACCTGTAGTGTGAATACCTGAAATTAGACAATGTGAATACACCCTCACCTAGTTTAGTGATGTATGCTTTCCATTCTACTGCAGAGAAGCAAGTGCTAGGTGTCACCCTTGTCAGGTAGGTGTCGGTGAACTGACATCCCTGTATGAATTTGTACCACTGTGAAAATACCTACAGTTCTGTTCTACTAAATAGAAAGCATTGTTGTTAGCTACCTGGCTCTGTTAATGAAAAATTTCTTAATTTTGGACCTTGTTAGCTTCTCAGCTATCAAAACTTCAAACAATTGAGGGGACATACAATTCAGACAAGTAGACTGAATCCCATCAGTGATGCTACAGTACTGAGGAATAAGTGGTGCGCCATGTTTTTGTGAGGCATTCATGTCTCCCCTTAGCTCATCAGGCAAAATAAGCTGCTTTCAGCCTTGACCCAAACCGTGTACAGACTGTTGGTAGAAGAGGTGCTCTGAAACGACTGGGGACAAGACTGAATCTGTTCTGAAGACAGAGAGCTGTCTGACAGAGAGCTCCTACATTTATAGTACAAATGGGAGTCAGCAAAATAGTTTTGGGACCAGGCTTAAATTTTACACGCCAAATGTTTTACATACTCTACTGTGCACAGAAATACTTCCATGAATTTTCAAAAAAAATAAAAAATAAAAATTCAACAACGTTTAAGAATACTATTAAGCATATATTTTTATTCCCAGTGACCCAAACACACAAAGGAACAAAGAACAAAACTGATGATAAGTAACAGCTGAAAGAGTCATGCTTTTAGTCTTTTTGAGCTTGGCAAAGGGTAGATATATAGTATGAACAGGTTTTCTGGTACCTAACCTCTACAGACTCAGGTTTCACATCACAAGATAGGGTTAAGTATCATCAAATTAAAACAAACATATTTATGAGCCATCTGGTTTCTGAGTCTTTCCAGTTTGTGTTTTCTATCCTGGGTAACTATTAAGCAATTTTTGTTGCTGTAATTTTCATGTCATTACATGGCTCCAGAAACTACATGTTTAAGAAAAACACTGTAGAGAACTAGGTTCAGAATAGAATTATAAGCACTGGCAGCACTGGATGCATCTGTCATTCTTTCAATTGTCCTAATGTATTACTAAAAGCAAATGTACAGAATAAATCCATTTTTTCCTTTTAACGTGACTTTAAATTAAACTGGAACTGGAAGCTTATGTTATTTTAACTCTTTTACAAAATGGTAAGGGAGTTAGATTTCCTAGGATTGGTTTCTCGTTCTGTCACTAGCTTTGCATATGGTTTGGGGAAGGCTACTTAGTCTTGGTGCTTTAATCCTCAACTTGTTTTACCTATTTTATCTCCCTTACTCAGATGTGATGACACATAAAACAGTATGTTCTGATTCCTTGAAATAAGTCCAGTGTACAGAATTATTTTTATTTATTAGCTCTTTTTTTAATGAAGTACAACTAAGGAGAATTTATAACACAATTTTGGTGGAAATTTAAATGTGTTGCTTTGGAAGAAAAGATACATTCTTTTGCATTGGATGTTGGATTACTGATGAGAGTTTTTTGACAATATTGGTGGAGCATAGAAGCATTCTCCTTAAAGGTGTGCCTTTGTATTACTTTTCTATAATGTATCTTTATCTGCTCCTGAAAAGGCACAGCACTGATGAATAGATGTGAAATCTCCTCTTGTTCCTCTGGTGATGTGATTGATATTCTGAATGCAAGTTTGGTCATTTCTGACACTGAGTCAAGTTTCAGACTGTAGTTTCATCTTGGGAATAGCGAGAGAAGAGCTATAGTTGCTGTTGTTGGGTTTCTAGGTACAACCAAATGCCAGTGCTATCTAAAAGTAACATATTTTGTGAGTATTAACTGAAGTACAGTAGTCAGGTTCCCTTTCTCCATCACCTTCATCTTTTTGACAAAGCTGTGTGTTAAGCATCATCAGTTTTCTTAAGTTAAATTTGTTTTTGTTGGTCTTGGAAACTTTCTGACTCTTTTGCCTGCTGCGAAGAGCCATTCGTGGTCTCCCTGCACCTTTTTAGCCCTACTGCATCTTGTTCTTTCTCATGTGGCTTGGAATCTCTTCCACACAGTCCGTAGGAGCACCTGGCAGGCTGAGCTCAGTGAAGGATGCACTGGGGTCCCTAGGTCTTGTTAGAAGTGCATAGCTTGTGTCTGTGTTTCCCTTACATGTGGCATGAACTGTGAGAGAATGCAAAGCAGTCTCTTGATGTCTTTATGTCTTTAGTTCCAAAGCTCAGATTCTCAGATGCATAAAGAAGAAAGACAAGTGCATGCAAAGAACAGAGCACACGTTACTCAGGGTGAGTGTGATCTGGAGGTGAGCATTGCTTAGAGCACCAGAGAATGCTAGCCATGATGCAAATAAGACGTTTGAAATCTTGGCTACTGAACTGTTAAATGCCCTACTGAAATTTGTGCTTGGTTTCAAATTCCACCTTCTTAGCTTCCTCTGAGTGTTTGTTTGACTGCTTTCCTCTTCTGGAGTCCAGCTGGTGATGAGAGGCTCAGCTGCGAGGAAGCCCATTTGGGAATCTCAGCTGGCACTGGCAGACTCAATGCGCTTGCTGGCAAAGTTGAGGTTCCTGGCAAGAATTTCTAGCTGAGGCTGTGAAGAAGATGTTTGCAAGGTGATTGACTGTTGCCTGAAGCTGCTGGGACCATGCTGGGGAGATGATGGCAGGTGAAGGTGTTTGTCCACCTTCCAGGTAACTTCATCCCTTCTTCAGAGGCACGGGCCTGGGCACTGTGCTGCGTGCCCTTGGCGTGTTGATGTGGTGGTGTAGCAGTGGCCACGACTGCCTTCAAATCTCAGCGCAGGCCTCTCTCTGCCCAGCACGCTGCAGCTTGCTCCCTTGCAGTGCTCTGTCAGTGAGGCCTTATTAACATCCTGGGAACCAAACTGGCTTTTCATTGTGCCTCAGAGTAGCTTTAAGGTCCAGCCTTTCTCTGGGTAAAAGACACTAAAGTAGGAATTCACTGTTTCAACAATTGTTGTCTACCCAGCCCTCCCGAGATAGTTTGATAGAGAAAGATGCAGTAACAGTTTCTATATTGAATACTTCAGATAGGGTTATGGAACAGGTTATGTGGCTCTCTTTTTCTTAATGCAAAATGCAACTGCTTGGCAAAGCCATTCCTAGGTAGAGGGCAATGCAAATGCTTCAACATCTTCTTCCAAAAGAATATCGTCTCTGCTATTGACTGCAGCTTTCTCAGAGTGTGTCTGTTGTGCATGCTCTGTCGCTTTCTCATTACTGTAAATGGAGTTCATCCTTCACTTGCAAAGAAGCTGGGTCTTTTACTGATGTGGCATTGGGGCACTTACGTTATTTACAGAACGTGTCATTTACAACTTCCTGATGCAGAGGCTGCTTTGGGGAGCTGGCACAGACAAGACAGTGGTTTGAGATGCGTGGTGCTGTGAGAACTCTGGAAGAAGCTCTGGTTGAGCACTGAGGGGAGACTGAAATGACATCAGTGATTTTTTTCATATTGCTGTCCCCTTCACTGGGACAATTTTTAGTGGAGTGTTAGGTTGGCAGTGGGAACTCTGGACAATCATATATAGAAAAAACAGTACTACTGAAACCTGTATTTGGTCTTTTACAGCTCCAGACTCTTTACATCTGAGCAGTTAAAATAAGGTGCTGGGTGAGCATCTGAAGTCCGAACATTATTTAATGTACATAAACTCTGGCAGGTGTGCTGTATTTGGTGGGAATAATGAGCCAAAGAACCCATTTACGGTCTGATAGCTTATTTCTATTTTGAAAGAGTGCACACAAAGTCTAGGAACTGTGCAGAATTTAAGAAACTTTCAGATGGTGTCTGTGTTAACCATTGAAAGCTACATGCCACTGTGAGGCATTTTATCACCTTGCAAGCTCCCTTATGTAAGGGATTTCACACTGATATACTGCAGTGTGGGCAGAGCCAGGCTTGCTTTAGGACTTGTGTTTCAGGCAGTTACTGAGGGCCAACAGAAAAGAAAAATGCACAAGCTCTTGACTTCTTGTTTGCTTTCCTCATTGTGCTGGCTCACATGTGCTGGCTGGTATACCGGGAGCAAAGAGCTAGGGCTCTGGCTGCTGTCCCTCTTAGCTCGCTGGTTCAAGGGCTGAGTAGAAACCTTATTTTTCTCCCTTGTGTGGACTAACCTGAATTGACTCCTGGCCAGTGAAGAAACTCCAGCTGCAGGCCAATAACAGTCAGTCCATGATCTTCAGGAACTCTCTACTGGGATATGTAGCATCTTTCATAACTGTATGATACAGACCTGGTTAAAATGAGTAATTAGTGAAGGGGGCTGACAGTCTCATACCATTTCTCCACCAATCACTTTCAGAAAGTGGGCGCTCTTCTCATGACTCCAAAAGTAAGTAGTACTTAAGAAGTGATGGTGGAGCAGGTCTGGACTCCAGCAGTCACAGTGTTGCATTAACTCTAGTAAAAAATGTTTTTTGTTTTCTCTTGAAACAAACAACAGAGCTTGAGTTGAGCTATCCAGAGAATTCAGCTTCCTCATGTTGTGTGTTTGCCACCAGTGCTTTCTGTATGCCTTTCTCTTGTGTGCATGGACACTTACCAGATGTATCTAGAAATGGTTGTATTCCCTACTGCCTGCAAGTGAAATAGCTCAGGACTGGTGAGAGGGACTGTCCTCAGTCATTTTCTTTCAAGCACAAATAGTCCATTAACGTTGAATCAATTTATCCATGGTCTGAAAGGAAATCAGAAAACTTCCCAAGAATCTTTGTTGTTGTAGGGTTGTTTGTTTTTTTCAGATGTTCATTCTGTGTTTCACTACTTTGATGTCCTTGCACTGATTTCACACTAGGGCGTTTTTCTTGTGTGATGTTCTCATCTTCAGCATGAAGCTGAAACAGGCGGAAAGTTCTTTGAAAGAAATGAAAGAGAGGCCCCCTTGCCTTAAAATGGATCAGATCAGTGCTGTTATAATCTAGCAATCAGTCATTTAGGTTTTCTGCTACTCATTCCCATCTGTAACGTTGTCTGGATATGAGAGTTGAGGTGTATTTTCAAAGTCCAGCTTAGTGTGTGTTTGGAGTATCAAAATAGCCATGGTAGTGTTTGGATGTGCCAGTGTGCTAGGATAATTCATAAAGTTGTCAAACCATGAAGCTCAGCCTTGTAGTAATGAGAGACACTCTTCCTTAGTAAGGAACAGATTCCTAATTTCGTCATTACTATTTTGGCATTGAACCCAAACTGGTCTTTTAAGGGAAAGGAAGGGGTCATTATATTTAAAGACTTCCTGTCAAAAGTAAAATAAAAGCCTTTCTATGAAATGTCCACATTTAAATGCTTTACATTTGGGAAGTGTGGTATAGTAAGTAGATCAAGGAGCTTGTCACTCTACACCTTGCTCTCTGGAAATCAAGAAAATTAGTAAAATGAAAAGGCAAGATAAAGAAATATCCTTATAGACATAATCATTCTTTACAACACAACCTGCTGTCTTCTGTTTTCTGTGTTCTGATTACAGTGGGATCGTCTGGCTATCATCTCCACTTTCTTTTATGTATCCTTACTGGGAGGGAAACAAATGAAAAAAATGAAATGGCAGTGACCACTCTTCTGTCTGCAGAAATTCGGTTTCCTACCAAAAGAGGACTGGTGCAATTCATAAATCTTGCTTCTGTTATTCCAGGCCATGAGCAAAAACTGTGTCATGTTTTTTCAACCTAAAGGTGATTTTTTTGGATCCAAAAATAAAGTTAAAATCTTGGCACAAATGACAGAAGTGTCTTTGAAAAGAAGGAAACAATTTGCCAAACAGCAGCTTAACTTATCCCCAACTTTTAGTCCATTCAGGAAGTCGTGGATACTAGGGCTCTCCCACCCCCTGAGAATTCGTTCTACCAAGTTCATTCCTCACCGTGTCAATCCCAACAGCAATTTGAAAAAAGACTCTGCACCTCTTACATTGTGCTGGCTGCAAGTTAAGGTATTCATACAGGAGAGTCATCTTCCAACTAGTAAATATTCAAAACAGTGTTAGCAAGCTTAGTCCTAATCCTTTCCATAAGAGAACTTGCAGATTTTAGGAGACTGCGCAGATTTACCTCCCTCCAAAGGCTTGGCTCTCATGCTCATCTGAAACAGTAAGCAAAGAAAACATTACTCTTGTTAATGCTCAGCGTACCATCAGGGCTCCATACTTACTAAATTGTCTTGTTATTAAGAAGATTATTAATATTGGTGCTGTGATTGGAGTTAGCATCCTAACACTATCTGCATGGATTTATTTCCTGATGACAAGTCTCTCTTTTTTTTTTTTTTTTCCCCTCAAGGTTCCTGATATTTCATTTGTTTTCCTAACAGTTTTTGCCAACTTCATGTGGCCTAGTACATACTGTATCCTACCAACTGCCTTTCTTACATGCCTCTGTGTCCTGAGGTTGTCATCTAATTTGGTGCTGCTTTAATTGCTGTCTCTTGCAACTGCCTTCTGTAGCCTGTTTTGTAGCTAGGCACAGACCTGCTTTCTTCCACACAGTGCAGTTGGGCCCACAAGAATAAGGCCATAGCAGCGTGGCACAAGGCACCTTGTATACCCTGACTCTTCCTTTTTTTTAATTTCCTCTGGGTCCATCTTTTATTTCGCTGGGCTGCAGCACACCCTGTCCATGGGGAGCAGCCTTAATATTTTGGGCTCTAATACTCTACTTCTAAGACTCCAATTTATACTCTAATTCTAAAAGGGTGTATTGTGATGATGCAAAACTACCATCTAGTAGGCCTCCAACTCCATTTTGTGTCTGCTAGGAATTTGCTAAGAACTGCTGTAGACCTTCACTTCGCATCATTGTATTTTCACAAGGTAACTTTGAGACCCCGTAATATGGCTCCTATTTTCTGTAGGATTGTAGTCAATTTGGAACTGTTATGTCTGTAGTGTTTTCTTTATCCCTACCTATTCTTCAGTCCCTCAAAACCGTCTAGAACTGCATCGTTGTGTTGTGCTGTCCCACAGGCTCACAGGCATCTTGCACGTGTGTATACGTATACGTGCATACATGTGTATATACACACACAAAAAAATGGAAAATTAGTTATTCCTATCAAACTTAAAACATGTCTATCCTATCATCTTTCATCCTTTCTTTCCACCCCTTTCCAATTCACATATTATGGTGAATAGTGATGAATATGGTAGCCTAACTTGCAGGATTCCTTAAAAAATCAATAGATGTCTGATTTATGGAATCTGTGTTCTCCTGATTTTTAGCTTATGCATATGTGCTTAGCATTTGCATTTTCACTTCTATGTGTCGATTATTATGATTGGGTTTCATGATCCTGGTTTGTCTTTTTCATTGACATCCTTTCTACCCGTCTCTTCATTCAGTAAGTGGGAATGCCCTGGGCAGTGGTTAGGGTTCAGTGCAGATAACCTGGAAACACTTTTCACTGCAGTTAACATAGTGATCAACCCAGTCTCAGCTGAACGGATGTTATGGGAACTCTTTTTTTCTTCCAGATTTGTTAATTCCCCCTTTGTTGGCTCTGCCAGTGTAGGGATAGGTTCCTCTGCACTCTCTTTACAGATGGCAGCTTTGGCACTAACAGCATAAACCCCAGATAACACAGTGTGTGTTTGTAATACACTAGAGAATTTAGTCCAGGGTCTTGATCGTGAAGAACGCAAGAGATACTGCCAGAAGATAAAGGTTTTTAAAGGTTTTAATCTTGTGCTTTTCTCCATCCTGGTTTAGCCAAAAGAGCTGATCCATACAACAATCTATTACTGCCATGTCAGAGGTTTTTAGCAAGTGTTCAGAGGTATAAAATGGACTGGTGACAAACCAATTCACCATGTGGCACTGGTGATAGGATTCCTTTTGGCCAACTTGAGCTATTCAGTAGATGAGCAGTTTAAGTTAGTCTTTTAGGCTCCTATCATGTTTTTCTCTCTCTGTTGACTAGCTTAGGCTTAACACCCAAGTCTTAGTTGGCTGAAGTCATAAATCCCACTCTTATTTATTTACCAGACAATTTATGGTAAGAAATAGTTTAATCTCTTAACAGAACTCCTGTGCATCCCACCTTTTCACAACTTATGCCTATGAAAACTAAATTTTGGCATGAAGGAATTGGAATCTCTCCTGGAAAGGAACTTGGCAGATACTGAGAGAAGACTTGTGGCAGTACTTCCATATTTTCCTGGCGGTATTGAAGAGAAATTGTAGAGGATGGAATCTTCCATGTTGCTGCACAATAGCTACTGCCAAGGCACTGGTGGTAGGCATAGATGAAGCTGAGCAAAAAAATCCTGTACTTGTGGTCTTGTATGAAAATATAATTTGAGAGAGAGAACTCTTTCTGGCAAGGGAAAACCACAAGACCACAACCTGTGATACAACTGCATAAATCTGATCTGTTAACTAAAAAGCTAAATAAAAATTGAAATACTGGTGGTCAGAGTGAAAAGTAGGATGAAGCAAGTTATTATGAAAAATAGGCTTGGCACTGGAAGGGAAGTTTGCAAGGTCAGTATGAACTGCATTTCCCTGGTATTAGAATCAGTGGCACACCTATTAATAATCTGTGCCTAGCATACAGACTGTAAACAAGCATACATAACTATCAGATTGTTGTAATCAGAGATACAATGAGTCCTCTCAGAAGAAACAGAAAGTGCAAAGGTTGTATGTTTCTGAAATCTGCTGGCCATGGACAGACCTAGAAGGTCCCTGACAAAAACATCGGTTTCTTATTCTTTTTTATTATACGTGCATCAGGTGAATGTCACTGGGAAAACAAGGAGCTTGCTGCACTAGCACTTCCTGGTCTGTTCCCTGGAGACCTGGTGTCTTCTTTAATATCTGTGACGCGCAGTGGATGGTAAAGTATGCAATATCAACAAATAAACTAAGTAGGGGGATGGTTGGACCAGATGATCTTGGAGGTCTTTTCTAACATTTAATGATTTTTTGATTCTATAATGAATGAATAAAAAGAAAATATCTATGAAGGAAGAACGTGGTTTTTATATGTATTTAGCCAAAAAGGTCTCAGAAGTAGTTTTCTGCCATGCTTTGGAAAGCTGATGGATTATGTTGTTGTGCAGGTGTGGTTGTAAATTGGTAGGTGGGATGCAACTCTAGGGTGTTTAAAGACTGAAGAGAGGTCAGGAGCTATAGGGGTTGTTCACGTGGACAAAGCCGTTGTCTTCAAAGAAAGAGGTGAGTTTAGGACAACCTTTTATTCCATGAAATATTGTCTTTTTAACTGTATTCCTATTCTTAATTAATCAAATTTAGTGCCGTTTTCCACTATTTTGCTCAAGATTCCAATCAGGATCCAGCATATCATTTGTTTCCCTCTTTACCATTTTTAAACATCAAGAAAATCCCTGTTGTCTTTTCGTTTTCAGAAGCTTTCAGTGTTTCAGCACTTTCTAAAATGAACATTAGGGCAGAAGTACCATCAGTCAGTTTGCAAAGGACTTTGGGGTTCTCTCTCTCTCCAGGACTCTCGATTTTAAACTGTCTATTATGCCTAAGAAGGTAGTGCTCTTACATAGTTATGTGGCATACATGTACTATTTTATTTATTTATTTTCTTTTTCTCCTAAATACAGAATCTACTGTTAATGGAATATTTGACTTTCCAATGTAATTGTTGAGAACCTTATGATATGTATTTAGTAAATGGCTGCGTATTGATTCCCTCATGTTGTGCTGTTTAATCTGTTAATCCACGTACCTTCAAATCATGCAGGACTGAGGTAGCAGTGGTGTAATATTGCATGTCATTCACTATCCTTTTTCCTCTTATGCAGCCTAAATGGATTTCTAATGTCATAGAAGCTTGCCTCATACCTCAAGTGTCCTGGAAAGGTGTGTACCCAGGAGCTAATTACAGAGACAGATACACCAGTTGCCGGTTCACTGGATATCTGTTAATAATTCGATACTTCCAACCTCACTGTATGACCTCAGGTTCTCTTTCTTCTCTGTATTAGAGAACATCCATTCACTTCTTTTATTTCTGTATTGTGGTTATTTTATTGCTCATCTATACCCTTGTGGTTATCTGATATATATCACTGTTATATGAGAATATAAGCTTCAACCATGACTCCTTAAAATCAGTTGAGGAAGTTTTGTGCATGTATCAGACAAGAAAATATCTGGGGGATAAATCCAAAATGTTGGTAGATTTGACAGATTGTGCTTTGTCCTTTTTCTGTGCTTACAGCTATTATGTATGTATAAAGTAGATATTGGAATTGTGTCAGCCGCTGAGGTGCAACAAAGTACTGAGTGTCAGATCATTACAAACTGCAGCATGGAAATAGATGTTGATTCTTACCTGATGTGAAGCAAGTGAATGTTGAATTCTGCAGCATGCCACCAGAAAGCTTTAAATTGACCTGGATTAGTTGAGACAACACCTGCTATACTTTGTGACAGCAGTGTCACAAAAACAGATAGAGTTTACATGGAAGCAGTGTTTTAGAAAGCAGTTATATTATGCGAAAGACCCTAAAATGAGGAGACATAACTGCAGTGCATGTTAACATATCTAAGTAAATTTGTTCTTAGGCTGTCATAATCTACAATTCCATAAAGAATGTTTTCAGAGAGCACAGAAGGTCTTTATGTGTAACGTTGTTTTTACGTAATGTAACAAAAGTACCTTCTAAGAATAGAGATCATAAATTTTCTTAGAAGCATGCTGAAAGACAGATACACTATTAAATAATGAAGGGTTAATGTAAGTTTGAATTGCTGTTGTTGAAAGGGATTACGCTGCCCTCTAGCTCCAGAAGCATCATGTAAGGGGAATGCCCCATCGTTTCCTTCCCCACCCACAGGCCTGCCTCTTCCTCCCAGAATAAATGTCTGAATGACGGAAAAAACAAGTTTAGATAGAAGACTTGAAAATAAAGTTGTTTCCAGCAGTACACACACTTCTGGAGAAAATGGCACCATGAGAAACATAAGATGATCTGATATAGAAGTTCAAGAGGGTATTTTATGTAACTGGCTAACTGAAAGTCCTAAAACTTCCAAATATATAAATGTAATGTGCCTAGCACTATTAAATTGCTGAATATTTAATGAAAGAATACATACCATTGTGTGAAAACGTAATATAGCATGCAGTCAGAAATCTCCTCTCTCTGCTTCAGTGCGCAACTTATTACTGAAGCTTCTAACTTTTGTCGGTGTAGCTGTTGCCATTATAAGCAAATATTGAAGTTAAGAAATATGTAGCCAATTCAGGAAGCTACATTAAATTCCTAGCTGTGTTAGCCCATAGTGGGTGTTAGCTTACTTGAAATAAGCAGGAAAGATTTCCTTTTATTAGCTGTTATTCCAGTTTATGTGCAATTGAATCGGAATAATTCCTAACCAAATGCATCTGGGTAAACTTACATTTTCATAAATTAAATGACACACTGAAAAAAGTAAAGGCAACATTTATTCTCAGGTAGTCCAGACAAGACTTTCTCCTCAGATGAGATCCTTCAGATGAGGCTTTACCTACCTCCCTAATTTTCTCAGGGTGCAGTGATAGGATAGTTGTTAACAGGTCTGTGAAGATTAGTGTGTGTGTGTGTGTGTATGTATATAGATATGTATATTTTAAGAGCTGCTAGGAAACCCTGAGTTTGAGTTGACAATGGAAAGCAATGGTTCAACTGTGAGTTATAGATATGAAGATTCAGGGATCATTTTAAACAAAATCCATGCTGCCTATACTGTCCAACCTTTATGCTAAAGAAAGGGTGAAAGAAGAGTTTTTAACGTTATCTCCTGTTCACCCCAGCTGAGTCATGTTTTCAGTGCTTTTTTGACAGCATCAGGTCTGTCTGTGGTGGCACAGGCCAAGTTTTAAGTGGCAGATGCCGAAGTACTGTGGTTTCATTGGTTTTAAATGCACTTAAAAAACCTTGGCTGAGATGTCCAAAAGTATCTGTCTTAAAAGAGACTTAGACCACACTGGATGTTCCTAGGAAGCAGAAGTCATTTAACTGTCCCTGGATTTCCGATATAACAGGGTTCCTTAATCCCTGTGTCAGTGGAAGTCCATCCCAGCCTTGCCTTTTTTTATGTATTATTATTTTTTAAAGAAAAGTTATGGCTATTAGGAAAAGGATCTCTTTCTCGTGGTTTATCAGTCCTATTGAGTAGGAAAGTATCTGAAGTCCACTTCGGAGTGGCTGGGAGGTGAAGACACTTGTCATTGGATATATCAGTGTAATGCTTCAGTCCTGCAACACTGGGACTCATCTCACCTAGACTGTCCAGAGAGGACACAATTCTGTCAGAAATCCATGACTGGCAGATATGCAATGAACTGAGGAGCAGCTTCAGATCAAAGGCAGGCAGCCATCACTTTCGATCTCTTGGTAAAGGATTGATGAAAAACAATTCTTTCTGTGTTAACCTGGTGATATGATTTTACTAGCTGTTGCATTCCTTTGATGATTTCAGAATTTGATTGTTTAAGACGTCACCGTTAACCCATTTGATTTATTGATCACAAATCTTGTGACCGTCACTATAGTTAAATATTAATTAGTTTAGAGAAGGTAAACTAGTTTTGTCCTAATAATGCATTGGTTTGTTCTTAATATTTCCTTGCTGATTTTTAGAAATAACATCTATGCAGACTGCATAGATCTGTTTTGTATATTCTTTGTTCTTTCAAACCCAGCAGCCTTGAGGAAAAATGTATTTTACCTTTTGTATTTGAAAGATATTTCACTCTCTTTAAATTAAATTCTTTGTTCCCACCTATTGCACAATACTTGAAACAGCAGTGAAATATCACCCCATAAGTCACAGTTTGCTCATTGTAAGATCCCAAATGAACTAATAGCAGGCAATTATCTGCAAACTGCTATTGGCTCATTTCAGCAAATCTCTTCAGTACATCAGTTCATGACCATAAAACCAGGTCCTTACTGCACTATGAACTGAGTTAACGGAAATGTCCATATAAATATGAAAAGCAAAAACATCTGAAAAAGCAAAATCTATCTCCAAATATAATATGAGAGTTTGAAATGACTCATCATATTCATGTATTCAGAGACCTGAGTGGAGGTCAAAAGCTTTTAACTGATTTTCACCAAAGAAGCCTTTTAAATTTAATCCTGAAATGGTTGTGAGTGCGTACAGCATGCTGGGAGTTAAACAGAAGGAAGGCTGCAATAGTGTCAGACTGCAGGTGGGAAACAACACTGGAGTGTTGTCTACACTTCAGTAGAGAGGTGAGAGGCTTGTACACATCAAAGTCTTTTCTACGGAAAGCATATGAAATATCTAACACAGCCCAGAAAGATACATCAATGGTCTGTTGTTTGAGAATATCTAGAACACCTTGAAAAATGTTGCTGTGTCACTGATGGTAAAGCAGCATTATAGCCTGATATCTTCATGGCTTTCCATCTGGTTTGGTGTTCACACCAGGCTACTTGAACGTGAGTGACAGCAGTATAACCTGCCAGGGCAAGGAGGAATCAAATGTGTGACTTACTGACAGGAGATTCACTGGAGCAGCCCAGCATGCTGCAAGGAACTTAGGACTATAGGACCAGTTGGATCCCTTGGGTCACAGAGTACAGCCTGCCAGTCCCAGGCAGCCCTGTCATGAAAACTTAGATGGGAAGCTACCACAGAACATTCAACTTGTGGTCGCAGTGCTGGAAAGGCAAAAAAAGCAAGAGCTGACTGTGATGCAACACTCAAATCTGTAAGAATGGAGCTATCCTAGGAGCTTTCTGACCCAGGCCAAGCGCAGAAACCAAGGGTTAAGTTTGATCTCTTCCATATGCCAGTTGCATCATTCCACTTAAAACAGGTGGTTGCCTCATTAAACAATGGCTTGATTCAAGCTATATTATGAGTGCTGCTGCAATATTGCATGAGCATCAAACAAAGTGGATAACTTAACATGTGCTCTAATGCTTGTGGGAGCAGCAAAATGTAATAACATGTGTCCTTTTCACTAGCTTGATCTCTCTAAATCCCTGAAATCAATTTTGAACAGCTTCAATAACAGTATCCCCCATGCTAAGATTCTTCCTGTTTAATGGAAAATGTTGAAAGGAAATGACTTAGCTTAATTTCTAAAATGCTGTTTTTAAATTCTCCAAGCAAATTGTCCTATGTATCAGTCCATGCAACAAGGAAATGAAGTACTAACCATGCAGCATGATAGGTAATATTTTTTGAGGTAATAAAGAAATTGGGATCATCCTCCCTTGCTCCTCCGTAGCTCAAGTGTTAAACTGACTTGTAAAGAAAGAGCTGAATTAGTTTCTCACTCCAGTAGATGGTATTTCCCATCATGTCTCTGCTAATGGCATAACACAGTGAAAAGATGAGGTATGCTTTTAGGGTATTTGATGATTCCCTTAATATGAGCTGCAAGTTCAATTGGACATTCAATGGTCTATTTCTTTCCTCCCCAGTCTCAAATAGCCGTGTTATTGGGACTGGCAGAAGAGCTATGGACAGAAGACAATTTGCTCAGTCTCATCTTGTGTGTCGAACTGCAAAACCCAGCAAGGCGGGTCATTGTTATAGCTAGTGAAGTCTTACAGACACCTACAGATTGTGACTTTCCCTGTTTTGTCTTAAGGCAGGGGTCTCCATTATTTCTAGTCCATCTAACGCTCTGCTGTAGTTCATGAATGAAGTAGATGTGCAGAAAGCTTTCCAACACGGGCTCCAGGACATTTTCAAATCTGCCAATTCACAACAATAGAGCTCACCAACTAGGTGGGAGAGCACTTCTTTTTGAGAAGACAGGGTACAGAGTTGATTCTATATACCTTTCTTTTGCTACACCTGGTAACTTTTCCTGTCTTCAGGGGAAAAAAACAACAACAACAACAAAAACAGCTAACAGCTATCTTTTCTGTGTCTTTTGGGAAAAACAAACAACTAATTAAGAAATAAAGCTTTTAAGGTTTTGCTAACTTGCTTGAGTTTTTTTGGGAAGGGTAACTAAATTGCTTGCTCAGCGTGTATAGATTGTAGAGTGACTTCAGAAACATCCTGAAGAAAAGGAAGAGAGAAGAGCAATCAGTCTAAAGTATTATGGCTTCAGGGAATGTGGGCAGAACAAGGGTTGCCCTTATCAGGAGGGTTAGAGAGCTTCTTGGCCTGTTAACATGTGATGGACATTAGCAGCAGGAATTACAGGCACTACCCCAAAGAAAGAACCAAATTGTCTATTGAAGAAGGGGGTAAAATGTGTATCCTTTCCTTTAACAAAAATAACTGTATTTTTCAAGTCAAGTAGCTTTAGTGTCTTTTTCCATTTATGGCCTAAACCAAACTTTCACAACTGGGTGTAAAATTGGGAGATGCTTTCTCACATGATCTAGGGGAGCATATCCTGTGTATTTGCTCTCCTTTTGTATTCTTGAGCATTTTCAGTATGTGGTGTTGGGCAGATTCTCAATGTCTTTGGTCATAACTTCTGTCAAGGAGAGAAATGTTACTTGTACCTAGAATGGCTGTATTTTGCATGCAGATAATTTTTCTTCAAGATTCCTGTTAATGAGGTATCCTTTTCTCAGAACTAGGGTAACATATCCTAGGCTAGAGCATGTCTGTCATAGTTCAAAGGTGATAGCAAAACTCCTCTTTACTGCTGCACGGTACTTCTGGACTATGCTGTTTATATTCCTGCTTCGTTTCTTACAGTTAAGATCTGGGCAAGCCTCTGCTAAAGATGTTTTTTGGGGAGAAAATATTATTTCATATAAGAAAGTGTTTCAGTCTCTGTCCCTTTGAGAAGAGTGGGTAAACTGTTTGGAGTGGACAAGAGCAAGAGTTAAGGAGAATATGCAGTAGAAAAAGTGTTATCCTCCCCATCTCTTGTGTTTGTAACTTATAAAATGTGTTTTTGCAACATAAAGCCTAACCTCACATGTAAGGATACAAACTTTCTAGAATTCAGTGATTAATTACACCTTGGTTTTTATATTTAAACTTTTGGTCTGGTTTTTTTTCCATCTTTTCTTATTTCCTTCACAGAAGTAAGCTTTTTTCTGCATATATTCAGCAGTCTGCCTGTTGGGCACATTGGGGCCACATGGAAGTAGAACAGCGTGTAAGGATGTGGGGATTGCACGAGAGTGGTATGGAAATGGCTGAGGAGACCTGAAGCTGTCACCTGATCTCCCAGGGAGGCTTAAGTGGTAGTGATGTGTTCAAGGTCTAAGTTTCCATCCCTAAAAATGGGTTTGAAATTTTTACAAAATGATCAGTAAGGCTTTTCTAACTCCAGAAAAAGGATTGCATCAGCACAAGAAAAATCTGTTTTATCACTTAGGAAAGAGCTGATCACATAACTGCAAATATTCATGACTTTATCTTTTTATGCACATAATAAATGTTATCAAGTCTCAGTCAGTAGTGTGTGCAGGCACATGTATGCACATTCACATGCATCCTCAGTGGTAAAGTGGTACTTTGAGATAAAGGCTATGGTAATCTTTGTGAACTGTAAGTATCTGTATATATTCAGATGCTGCCTTCTCCCGTGAAAGTACAACATAATTATAGTGTGGTTTATTTTGCCCTTACCAGTGGTTTAATAAAGGGTAGGGAATGGGGCTTCTGAGCAAAATAATTTTGAGGAAGTCACTTTTTTATGCTAAAACATAAGTGCATCATCTTCTACAAAAGCACAGGTCTTGTACTCCCTGAGGTCTGAAGACCTGGCTCCAGCCTTTGGATACTCACAAACGAAAACCTAAAATAGCTTTGCTACAACATATTGGCAAGGTTTGTTAAGTATACTTGACCACTAATAATTGTGTATCCTTGGCAGTGGCTTTCAGTCACTATCTTCTGTGATTTCCAGGAGGTACCATACCTAGTCTTCTGCTCAGTCAAGCAGGAATTGACAGCACAGCTTGTGACAGCTGAATGCTCTCTTTGGGAGACCAGGGATGTACTCTCAAAACAATGGGCACTAGTTAATATTGATAGATTATTTCTCTAACTTCTAAAATAAAAGTAATAAAAAAGAAAGCATTTAGTGTTTGAGCGGAAATCAGTTACGTCTGTCCTTTCTCTCCTAGTATATGTTTATTCCTCTTCTCTCCATGCATCTTTATTTTCTGTTATATTTCTTTTTCATCTCCTCTGAGAGTGTGAGCTCTTCTGGTCTGGGATTTTGCCTTCCACTGTATTGGATAAAGCCTGGTCCTGTTGTTTATCGATGCTATCTATAGGGAATGTGTTATTGATCAGAGCTTCTGCCCATACCTAAATCGCAAAAACTCAATGGAAGAGCTGAAAATAGGACCCAGTTGTTTTGGCTCTGAGGGTTTGCTTTCCCCTCCTGAATTTCATAAAAGATGTTTGACACAGCTTTAAGAAACCACGACCTCATATAGCTTTAAAAGAGGTGGCCAGCAGCCAACTTTCAAATAAACACTCTCCTCTCTTCATTAAAAGAAAACATTATCATAATATTACATTACAACTCAAATGGTGAAGGTATCTTTCCTTGTGTACAAGATATTGTCCTTTGAAGTCACAAAGCCCAGAGTGATTTTCACATGAGGGTGACCAAGTAGGAAAAAGGGGAAAAGTAAATAAAACAGAAACATTGGTTGTTTTTTACATTCCTCTCTTGGTTATGGAAACAAACGTTTGGATAACAAGTTTCTCCTTACCCACATCTCTTTCTTTCCCTGAGCTTTAACACTCCTTATTCTGTTAGTTGTCTAGGACATGCTATCTTTCTGATAATGCCTCTCCATATTGACAAAAAGGGCTAACAGTGCTGCTGTACCTTAGTGAAACATTTTGAAGTCAGATATTGTATTCAAACTCTTGTTGGTGCTATTGTGAGAAGTAGGAAGCTTGCCATTGAATCTAGCTGAGATGAAGGAGAAATTTCATGAAAGAGCTGAGAAAAGCCCACATTTTATTGTAGTCCTAGACAGCAAGCCTGATAGATGAAAGAGACCGCTAACAACTAGTCCTACAGATTATTGCTATTTGTTTTCTTTTTAAAACAATGCAAACAATTTATCACTCTGAGTACTATGGTCCCTTTTTGTAGTATGCAAAATGAGATGGTTAAGGTGGGAAATCAGGAAAGTGACCTGACAAAGCAGCATGTGAGTCTGCCTTGTTACACATTTGAGCCAACAACTATCTGTGGACTTTGTAATCACTCAGTTTCTTGTGTCCTGACCCCTTCCAGCTCAGCTGGGGGCTTTATCCCTTGCTGACAGGGGTTTTCTTTGGCAGTTGTTGACTGACTGTCTCAATCACCCTGTATCACAAGGTAGTTAGCATTCTGGATGCTACAGAGAAAACAAAAAATCTGTCCCATTGTTGGTTTTACTTTGGACTTTTTGGTTCTGTACTCTCTTTTAAGGGATTCCAGGCGCCGGCTCTTCATGCAGATTGTACAGCTGCTACCCAGTAAAGGTTGCTATGACTCTCTCTTGGAAATTTGGATGTTCACTTCTGCTAGCTGGGTAATTGGTTGACATTCATGGTGAAGTCTTGGGGTTTTGTTTTCCCAGTGTTATTATTTTACCTCCTTCCCTGTTCATTTGTCTTCAGGTGTAAAGACATTAAGCAAAGGCAGTAATGATTGTATTCTCTCTTTGTGAGTCTGAATGGTAAGCAGTGAATGATATGTTGCAATAACTATCAGATCAAATTACTTGCTATTTATCCAGCTTGCTGAGCATGATACATTTGAAATTATCTTTCAAATTAATTAACAGAAGTGAGAGCTGTAGCCATAACTATAGTAATCAAAATGCAGTTTACATCGTATTGCTATGTTATTGCTCTGAAACTCCAGAAGAAACAGTAATAATAGTAGTAGCTCAGTAATAAGAGGTACCATTTCTGAATAGGTCTAAACCAGCATCAGACCAAGGACAATTGGGAATATCAGGGTTCTAGCAAGTCTCCTACATTCTACACCCTGAGTTGTGTACCTACTGCTGACTCCTTATCTGGATGCTTTTTCCTAATGTGAGAGTATTTTTGCTGTGTTAGAATTAGAGATTTGGGCCTCATTTTGACACTTCTGTACTCAGATCAGTGCTTTGAAACACACATGACACTTCTGATACCAGGCTGTTTCAATTCTAGAAGTGGAAGGACTGGGAACTTTCCATGCTGCAAGAATTTTTGCTTTCTTAATAGAGGCTCTTCATGTAACAGCACATTAGAATTAACCAATTAGCTGTGCATGTCCTTACACAACTGATGGCTTAACAACATTTTCCACAAAGTCTCCTATGAAAAAAATCAAGTAGTTGGTACTTCTGCATCTTCGCTACCTTAATAATTCATCTGCTCAAGTTCTGTGTAGGTTGGTTGGTTTTTGTTTTTTTGTTTGTTTGTTTGTGGATGGGGGTAGTTTCTTGTGGTTTTGCTTGTTTGTTTATTTTTGTTCTTTAATGGTAAATTTTCAATACCTATGTGTTTTCTTTTTGATAATTTTATTTAGATTTTTTCTAATCCCTTGCTCCTCTGTGGGTTGAGATGAACTTTTTACCACTGGGACTGTCTTGGAAGGAAAGAATGGCAGCTGTTGTAGCAGAAGCAACTAGCTAGCAGACTCTTTGAGTCTTATGCCTTTCTACAGAGATGACATAACTCTTTCTTCTTCCCACTTTGTTTTATGTTTAAAGGAAGCTGAGAGCAGAGCCTGATTTAAAGAGGATAGGTAAAGGCAAGGATCTAATCTTAATAAAGCTGCCATTCTTCAGGAGTAAGAGGAAAGTCACAGTGTTAAAAATTTACTATTGATTCCCCGGGGAGGATTTTGTGATTTAGAAGAGAAAATACAGTATGTCTGATAGCAGAGAATCATGAACAGAGTTCTTAAATAACTGGTATAGTCAAATGAAATGGGTACTTACTCTTTACAAATGGCATAATGGGAATTAGACTGACCATTTTATTTTTGACTTAAAGCTATTTTTTTTCATCTTAAAACATGGCATCTGGTCCTTTCCCAAAGTGGTTGTTCCATTTTTTTTTCTGCTACCTTTATTACTGTCATGTTTTGGAAGCAACCATATTTATTGAGCTGGTAGTTTTATATATCCTGTATTTAATTTAATATCTGAGTGTTTTCTCAGTATTAAAAATAGATGTGGCAAAATATTTTTTCTTTTTTTTTTTTCATTGCTGGGCAGCTTGTTGTGCAAATGATTTTGTGTGTGTGAGGGCACAGTGCACAACTGTGCATGCTCTCTTCAAGGCAAAACTGTGTTGAGAAACACTTTGCATGAAGTTTGTGCATGGAGCCTTGAGTATTAAGATGGAAACAGTCTGGCAGCACATGAGTTTTTAGGCATTTCTCTTTTGCTACTGGTATCCTCAGTGTTGCAGAATCCACTGGTAATTGTGCTCTTCAGCGGAGTGGGTTTTGGTAGCTTTTAGTGAAGATAGGAGGTGACGTTGTTTCTGATATGAAACTGCAAAAGCGGGGAATTGTCTGCCATGTATGGATTAGTTTCTGGTCCCTCAATAAACCTCGCAACAAATTCACACAGAAGCTGAATGCTGGAGAAAAGCCTGTAGCTCCAACCTTGTTTTTCCCCAATCAAGAGTGCCAGAGAAGGACGTTTGTGCTGGCTATGACAGTTCCTCCTCCTGTACATGAACCAGGAGGGTTAATAACAAGAGTAACCAAGTCTTCACGTGGCGTTTTCCCTTCATTTGGTGAAAATACCTTCCGCAAGAGATTGATGCTGTCATCTGTGTTGTTATACACAGTGCTCCTAAGCACTCTCTGCTGGACACACTGAGGTGTGAAGTGTCTGTGACAGTGCCTCTTGCAAGACTCGCTCTAAGAAAAGTTAGCAGAGAAGGGTGTGTGTCTAATAAAACTACTTCAAATGATGCATGGAGTATCTTTAGAGCTGACTGACTGATGCTGTAATGTAAGGGTTAAGTTCTCAAAGGGGAATCCTTAGATGATGAAGAGCTGTTGGCAGTCATCCTTGTGTCAAAAGTGGATCAAAGAAAATGAGGTGCAGGAAATGTGCCTTTGTGCTTGGATAGCCTCAGTGAGCAGAGCAGCCCCTGAGGGATTCTTGGAGCAGTGCATACATTTAGAGCATTCCTAAGGCTGTTCCTAGTAAAACAAGGATGGAAAGACAAATTAAGCAACCTCAAAGATCAAGGGAGCTCAAGGACAGCTCAAAGTCACTTTTGTCCTCACCACTTAAGCTATGTTGTGTAAAATTAAGCAATTGAAAATCATTATCTTTTTACAAAATTGAATTCTATGGGATCAATTCCACATCCATTGTAATAATTCAATCAAAACCTGGATCTGAAAATTATATTTCCTTCACTTTCTTGCTGGCACACAATTTCTGTTTTGCTGCCAAATGTTGCAGTGCTGTGCCATGGTAGCTGGAGGGTAGGGCCACAGACCTCCTGCCACAGGCCACAAAATGCAGAGGCATCCCAAAGCTGATTGTTGAACATCTGCGAGAGTGCAGCTCTCTAGCAATTATGTCTCCCATTTCCCTTTTGCATAATTTTATTGGTACCTCTGGGCAGTCCACACAGGTATTTTTTTTTTTTTTTGACATCTTAGTGTATGGGTTTGTTTAAAACTCAATATTCTGTCTTGTGGGAGATTGTGACTTTAGGAATCTTATTTCTTTTCTAATCATGATGAAGATTCAAAACCTTAATATTTTTCACAAACCAAATTTTTCCAAATTTATGCTTTGACTTAATCAAAGTAAGTTATTCAGACTGGCAAAAAGTCTGTTTTGATTACATGGAAATATTTTCCTCCAGCTAAGTATCGCACCGTTTTACTTCATTAATGTTACAAACTTTGAACTCGGAGCAGATTACTGAGTAAACATGACACTTTTTAACAGTAACAAAATACTACAATGATTTCCATGTAAATATATGGAAGATATTAGTATTTCCTGTTAATGTAATGGAACTGGCATTCTCACATAAATTCGTAGTATGAGAAAATAGTCACTGCTTAGCATGTTGTGGTCACCATGAGAGAGCAAGGCTATTGGTAATCTTTTGAGGGAGCCCTTCTCTTCCTCTTTCTAACTTTGTCTGCATCTACAGGCTTTATACCTTCCTTCACCTTTGCTTGTGCCTAATTATACCTGCCACATCGATATGTGTGAATTCACACATACATATCCCCTTTTAAGCTGTGCTTGAAAATCCCTATAATGAGTGATGTTCTGAAGGAATATGACAATTATATTTCTTCCTCTAAGTTTATGCTTAAGAACACAACAATTTTAAAGTGCTGTTCCCTTGGAAGGCAAAATGTATGTTTGCTGTGTGTTCCTTTCAGGTTCTTTCTTGGGGCTGCTTGAAAACATTTATTAGAGTTGGACATGTTCCCCTTTAATGTTATCCACCACAGTTGCACATCTAATATAAACCGGTCATCTAAGCTAAGCTCTATTTGTGATGGGGAGACTACTTCTTTGTCAGTTTCTTTTAAAACAGTTATCTTAGGGTCCATTTTCACATCCCTTTTCTCTAATGACAAAGCCAGCTTTCAATGAGAAAGGAGAGTTTTCCTTAAGAATTGTACTTTTACTACAGGAAACTGGAAGAGGCTTATTTTTTTTTTTTTTTTTTTTTTTTTTACAAGCCATCACCCCAGGAGTGGTCAGCTTTCAGATGTAAGGCTGTAGCTCAGAACAATTACATTCTACCAAGAAAAACAGAAATTGTTTGCCAGTGAAGCTTTAGGTCATATGGACAAATCTTATTCACAACCAGCACTGGTACGATCTGTTAGCTCTCAGCGTCATATCTGTACACACCTAGCAGAAATGGATTGGATGCCTTCTCTGCCAGCAGTCACCCCAGCCTGAAGAGAGAAAACAAGATGTAGAAGTGGTAGAGCAGAATGGAGCTCCTCTGTACAGTTATCTCAAAGGTCCTTGAAAAGCCTTTGTACACTTTAAGTAGCATATATATGCTTCCTGGCAGCTTTAATAGAGGTGAGACATAGTGCAAAACCTTGCCCTTATTATCTGTGAGTAATAAGCAGCTAGTATTATAAAAATAGACATGAGTAATGAACAGCTGTGCTATAAAAAGAGAAATCTTTCCAAGTTAATGTGACAATATATGCAGGCATGAGTATGTGCATGTATACACTACACAATTAGTAGATTAAGAGGACTCAGTAGATGGCATATTTTTGGATTTGAAGAAGTGTTTTTGGCATGCTATTTCTCAACTGTAATGAAAATAGTCATTCAGCTCTATTTCAGTAGATGTACATGTACACCGAAAACTGAATAAGAAGGCATAATTAGTAAGTCACTAATTCAAGGGCAATATGCCAAGTAGGGGAAATAGTATCAAGAGGAGGACCGAAAGTATCCATCTTGCATCTTCTCTAACAGGTAAATTTTGTAAGAAAAATGTATATGGCATGGGCAATACTTTTTCTGTGTGAGTTCTGTTAATAGCTATAGCACAGTGGTGGCAACCTGCAGCGCACTGTATTTTGTGACTGAGATTAAAAGATATATTTTTTTTTAAGTGCAGTTTACTGGTTTTATTAGAAACAAACAGAAAAAGATGTTTGAAAGGATAAGTACACACTCTACAGAGCATTGACAAGGATAAAAAGAGTGGTTGGAAACATGATTCAGGAAACATCACCATTCAGGGGAAGAACTGGCCACTAGTGACTAAATAGAGAAAGTGAGGAAATGAGAAACAAAGCAACGTTTTGTGTAACTAGGGGCAGTCAGGAAGTAGGGATACTGTGAGCAGCAGGAAACAGGACTACAGGAATTTTTGTACAACTGTAAATGTCTAGTCATTCTGTATGCCATGGAAACTGCCGATGATCTTTGACAATCCAAGTGAATATTGTATCAGGGAGTTGCTCAGTGCCTGGTTGTGAAAAGCTCTTCAGGCTGATTCGCTTACCACCTTTCAAGGAAGATTCTTGTCAGCAATGTGCAGGTGGGCAAGGAGGTGGCATTCTGTCTTTTGTGGTTGGGATACCAGATGTGATTGCAACAGCTGAATAGGTTTTCTGAAGTAAATAAGCAAGGAGTTACCAGGGATGTTTCAGACTAGAGTAAATGACTGGTTTTAGTTCCACAGAATGTAATAATTTTGGAAATCTTCTAATGGTTCCAGAGAAGAAAGCTGTCCAAGGTACATTCCTATATGCACATGAAACAATACAGAAAGTAAAATAAAAATAAAGTCTTTAAGTATTCTGTTAGCCTGATATATCGTATAAGACTTAACAGATTTATGAAACAGATGTCTGTGTTCTCTGGGGAAAAGAGGCTGTATGGTTTGACTGGCCTCCAGCTCGCTAAAGGGGAAGCAACTTTTTAGATTTGTTAAGCCAGACTTGTTTGAATGGCATTAAATTAGCAACTGAGGCAAATGATGGAAAAAACAAACAAACAAAAAAACAATAAAAATCATTTGTTTAGAAGAGAGTCAAAGTATCAAGAATAAAATTAATCAAGACACCAAGGACTGAAAGGAGGAGTTCTTTAATTGCCTGCTGCTGATGTGATGAAGCTGGCTAATAGCCAAGTGGAAACGGAATGGAGTTATTCATTTCTAAATCTAAATGCTGATAAGCCGAAATTCTCAGACTAGGAAGGAAGATTCCCATGGTTGAAATCAAAGGACAGAAATAGATTGGGAACAGCATTACACGGCAAAAATGTCATTTCCTCTTTCCCCAGCCATTCAACCAAATGACTTAGAGGGCCAAAGGATTGATTAATACCCAAAACAAATGTTGATGTGCTTGCTGATGACTGCTACAGACTGCCAACTAGAGACCTGGTTAAAATACCAACTAACCTACTGTGTGTAGGGAGAGGAAAAAATTCTTGTTTGTGGGTGGGTGGGTGAAGCCTTCAATACAAATGGTATTTTGGAGGTTTCATTCCGCCACCATGAGAGAATATCTTTGTGGCTGTTGAATAGATTGTGGTATCTGAATGGGAATCCTCGTATCACATACTAGGATATCATTTTAGACCTATTCTCAGTAAATAAAGAACTGAGCTAAGAATTAAAACCAGGTGTTATGCAATTGGAAGTGATTGTGTCTTGAATACACACTTCTTTGGAAACAGAATAAAATCTGAAGCAGTCTGATATGTGGTTGGACCCAGGTATTCAAATAAATGAACTTTGTTGCCTAAATAACTTTTGAGCTGCTGTATCTGGATACTTCCAGAAGATGCAAATCTTCCAAAGTTTAAAGCAATGCCATGCTAACTCAGTTGAAAGAAAGACAGTAGACAGAAAAATATAGATAAGAATTGGGTTGTATGTGTAAACAGCTAGAAAGCTGCAAATCCACAGATGAAGGGGGTATAGAGCTGGTATAAAATTGAAGAGGAAAAAAACCACACCAAACAACATAACAAAAACAAAACAAAACTATGTTGCTATATTGTTTGCAGTAAAAGAAATTTGGAAAGTAGACAGTTTAGCATTAGAAGGAACTAGCAGCAGAGTTAGGAAGTTTAAGGAAGTTTTTCAAGTGCATTCATAGAATAAACATCTTAGCAATTATATTAATCAGTCATAGACGTGTGAGGTAGGATTGTCAATAGCAGAGACAAAAAGAGTTCAACAAATATTTATTGTCTAGGAAAAAAACAGCAATTGATGCTTCATCATCCCATAGCAATGATGCAGGTGTTTCCATAACAACACAGATTTGTGGAAAAGCAGTTGTTAAAATGTTCAGTTTGTGAAACAACTGGTCAAGACAGCTTGTGTTCAAGATTTTGAAAGAATTAGTTCAGATTTTTAAAAGCAATCAGTGTTGAATTTTTCAGTAAGTGTTAAGATACTGAAGAAATTCCAGAGAACTGGAAGAAAGTTAATGTCGCATTAGTATTTAATAAGGGTAAATGAAATATGCTGGATGGCTGTATTTAATTACATATACTCTACTAGTGTGAATAAGACTTGATAGTATGAAGATTGCTTCCTTAACATCAGTCTAAGAAAAAATATCAGAACACGTGATATAGGATCAAAGAACTGAAAAAGGGTTTATAATTGCTTGTCAATCAAAGCAGCTTATTTGGTAAGACTTTTTGTTGCAGTGTCATTTTTTAATGAGTTTACAAGTTTGACAGAAGTCGCAATGTGGATATAGGACATTCCAATTTCAATCAAATACTTAAATTGATAACACTTGGTGGTACCTCTGTGCATACCTGGGCTGGTACATGTAGGTTTAAAATGAAAGTATAAATAGGAATAAATGCCAATTAACTCTGCTTGTAAGGGTCAGTTCTGGGCTGTGTGCTAATTAACACTTCTAGCAGTGAGTCAGAAGACAATGTGAAAACTGTATTTATAATCATAACATAAAAATTAAGATATGAAGTGATAAGGCAGAGTCCTTAGCTCCCCAGCACAGTAAAAGCATCTATCTAAAAGGGAAAGAATGAAGATAGAGAGGGTGAGAATGCCTTTTCTGGAAGAAAATATGCCAGGGAAACACTTAATGTCATGATGGATGATCAATTAAGAGAAAGTATTTTTTCCAAAATGACTGATGTGATTGTAGCACAGAACAGGGAGTCATGGTTGACAGCAAGTTGAATATGAGCCAGCAGTGTGCCCTGGCGGCCAGGAGGGCCAACCGTGTCCTGGGGTGCATCAAGCACGGCATCGCTAGTAGGTCAAGGGAGGTGATTGTCCCGCTCTACTCTGCGCTGGTGCGGCCTCACCTCGAGTACTGTGTGCAGTTCTGGGCACCACAGTATAAAAAGGACATGAAACTGTTGGAGAGTGTACAGAGGAGGGCTACGAAGATGGTGAAAGGCCTGGAGGGGAAGACGTACGAGGAACGGCTGAGGTCACTGGGCCTGTTCAGCCTGGAGAAGAGGAGGCTGAGGGGAGACCTCATCGCAGTCTACAACTTCCTCGTAAGGGGGTGTCGAGAGGCAGGAGACCTTTTCTCCATTAACACCAGTGACAGGACCCGCGGGAACGGGGTTAAGCTGAGGCAGGGGAAATTTAGGCTCGACATCAGGAGGGGGTTCTTCACAGAGAGGGTGGTTGCACACTGGAACAGGCTCCCCAGGGAAGTGGTCACTGCACCGAGCCTGTCTGAATTTAAGAAGAGATTGGACTGTGCACTTAGTCACATGGTCTGAACTTTTGGGTAGACCTGTGCGGTATCAAGAGTTGGACTTGATGATCCTTAAGGGTCCCTTCCAACTCAGGATATTCTATGATTCTATGATTCTATGATCTCAGGAGGGAGCAGAATGGCCATTCTGCTTTGCATGGCATGAGTGTGCACTGATGTCTGCCTTTGAGCAAGAATCCTTAAAAACTGGAGAGGATTCTGAGATCCTAAGCTATTGCCTCATATGATAAGCTTTGGTAAAACCGTATGTTGTCACATTGCTCCCCTTTTTGATCAGTACCAGCAATGTATCTGGACAGAGTACAAAAAGAGCAATGCAGTAAGCGAGCGACACAGGGACCAATTAATGAGCAAACAATAAGAAAGTTTAACAGCAGGCCGCCGGAGATCCCAGTGACATTTTCAAGGTGAAAGGTTAACAACTTAAAGCTGTAAATACTCATGAAGGAGGGAGATTATTTACTGAATTGAAAGTGGAAGGTTTAGGAGTAATTGAAAAATACTAGGATAGGTTGTAGACTAAGAGTCTTCTTTTTGTCTAGTCTGAGTTCCTGACAGTCAGATCTATTAGTCTGTAAGTTAGTTTGTCTTCTAAAAGAATAAGTGAGAAATATTGAGTTGCTATTTTGATATTGCAAAGCACAAAATGCTAGAAAATGCTCTAAAGGAAGTTCCTGTTTTGGCAAGAAGACAGCTTGGGTGATCTGGAATTGGTTTCCCATCATGAGTTCTATAAGTATTTTCTGTAATTTTCTTTTCTTCTGCAAAGCAGCATCAGGATTCAGGAAAAATTTCAGCCCTGCAGGTGTCTGAATGCTTTTTCAGTGAGGGAGTGAAAGAAATGGAATTACCTTCTGAGTGCTTGAGGCTTCTGGTCTTACTGTGTTCTATTAGAGAAAAAAGCAATGGATTTGTGCTGTGCTGTTAAAAGATCCCATATTTTTGCTGTGACAGTTGAATATCATTATATTTACTGGTTCTTCTTGATACTTTAATGTTCCTTAATGGCAGACTTAACCTGTAACCACAGATTTCCTCTCCGTCTTTTATTTCACTTCACTTAAATTATTGCCTTCTACTGATGAAGACAGAGAAATCAAGTAGTTATTACAGGATGGTCTTTTTTATTTGTTTAATGGTGGCATTCATGTTACATATGAATTGCGTACAAACGTTTATGGGAGGATATGATGTGAGGTTATTGAAAGCACCTCTGGAGCTCCTAGTTTCAAAGAACAGTGTAGAAAAGTTTCTGTAAGTGACTGTATGTGCTAGATCTTCAGTTTAATCAGAGAGGCTGAATGAGCATGAAAGTGATTGATATGTAAAGTAAGGGTTTAGGCTGGAATGTTACAAAACTACTATCCAGATCTCATGCATGTATTCATCATGCTGTGAGCCCTCTTCAGCTCATTATTGGCCAGAAACCCTTTTCTGTGAGAAAATAAATGGATGGATGCGCATTTCTGTGGGTGAATACGAAAGAATTCTTTGCCTATCACTGGGTCTGGGGTCTTCTGTCCATGCATATTTTGTCTCTCCATGAACTCAGCTGTAATGACTGCCTTTCCTTGCTCTCATATGCCCAGTGCAGTAAGTGGCATTATCCCAGAGTTGGTGAATGGGATTGTTAACAGGTACTTGAATGAACTCTTTTGGGTTTTGCCAGCCTCTAATAGGATGTTTCTGAGAGTCTGCATCGTGAGTAATGTATTTAACAAACCAAGTTTCATGCAGTGCTCTTTGTGACAAAGCAGTACTCAAGTTTTAATGTATCTTAATACCAGACGAGCAAACTTGATAGACACTTATCTCAACTGTACAAAAACCTTTTGTACCTTGTGTGTCCTAGCTATTACCAACATTAATTGAATTTATTTATTTATTTTTCATGCTAAAGCAGTAAATTCATGTTTCAAGTAGCTTAGGCCTCTGTTCCTGGTAGTCTGCCACTGGAACGCCTGATTGCTGATGAGAAAGAAGAGGAAAAACCCAAAGGTGTTTATGTGATTGAGAGGGAGTAGTGCAAGTCAAATGTTTTGGTTAAGTTTTATTACAAGGACTGTCTCTAGCAGAACATCTGCTATGACTTTACTATGTTTTGTGAGTCCCATGATGTTCAGGTTATTTCCAAGATACATGAGCATCTTGGAATGTGAGTGGTGGAACAGACTTTACAGAAAACTCTGAGGAAAGTAAATACTGAAGCTACAGCAGTACTTAAACAAAACTCTAAAGGTACAGAATTAAACCACATCTCCAAAGACACAACATAATTTGGGAGGAGGAGACTCAAGTTGTTGAAAGGTCTTGTTCTCTTTCCACAGCAAAATTTCTTTTCATTTGGTGAAATAGATTTGTTTGCAATATGTGATTGATTTTTGGCATAGCATGGGTATTTTTTAATAGCTTTATGAAGAGATTCCGCCATTGCTTTTCATAAAGCAAGCCTTCACAGACTTTGGCCAGCTAAGCACCAAGTAAGAATTCACATTCATTTAGTGAATTTCTTCCCATTATTGAACCTTACGTAACAAACCAGTTTCAGTGCTTTATATACAGTACAGAATCGGCTTTTCAAATATTAATGTCCCTACATATTTTGAACACAAAGGCAGGAATAATTATAGTGTTTGACAATTGGTCTGTGGAGACCACAGGTCTATCATCAGGTACAGCAGGTGTCTGTACCTGCGGTTTGATAGCTTTTCTGCTTTACAGTTACCATTTGCTTGGTAGCACGTGGAGACTGATGGGTGTCCTTTAGTACTGTAAGAAAAGACGGAACAACACGGTATTCTCATGGTATGAAACATTTCATAGTATTTTATTCACCATGTGATGCATGTTGTCATATTTATGACAATGAAAATAGTTGTGTAGCAGTTTACAATCAGACCAGGTATTGCTGAAAACCTAAAAGCAGTGATAAGTTTGGGAAAATTGAACAAGTGTTCAAGATTTTTTTTCTTTTTCCAGATCCTTCTGTACATTTTCATAATACTACTGTACAAACTGTTTCTGTTTAGAATAGCTTAGCTGTTGTCAGTGGTATGATATACATCCTTGTCTCAACTGCAATTCCTGTGAGTAGGATTCCTGTCTCCTCTGACATGATTTCACATTTTTATATTGCTGAATTCATAACCCACATGGCTGAGGTTTGAAGGCAACTCATTTTGCATTTCCCTCTCTTTGAACACCTTTTGAAAACAAATATTTTTATTTTGGACAACCTGATTATAATTTCCGGAAAAGAAAAGACTGGGAAGAATTTTAAATAAAGATTACTACATGTTTAGATGGGTGTGTATACATTTTCATATGCACAGGTTCAAATAAAAAAACATGCCATTGTGGTATGAATTATTCCAAAGAGAAGTCAGAAGGTACTGAATATTTAATTGTTGGAAGTACTGCAGTGAATAATAATTTTGGTAGATCTGGTTTTCCTTGAACAACATAAATGTGATCCAGAAGAACATCTCTGTTTAAAACTAGCTAATCTTAGCATGCTGGATTTAATATTCCCATTAAATCATAGCAAGAATGATGTAGAAAAAAATTTCTATGGCCTTTTATATAATATGAGATTTTGTGTTTTTTTTTTTTTCCAGCACAACCAGACTTTACAATATGACTCCATGATTTGATCTGAATAAAAATGCACAAATACATATGTATTGGTGTTACAAATATGATCCAATGTCACAGTTATCAGTGCTTCTTAGGCATATGACAGAGGGTTATCCTTGAGATAGAACAGTACAGGTGAATTAAAGGGTGTTGAAGAGACTACATATTACTAGATACCAGATACCAGGAAGTTATCTGTTTCCTTTGAAAATTACAGTCTTCATGTGTGGCAGTAAGGAAGAAATCTGTTTTCTGAAAGTATCAGTGATGCAAAGGTTTCATCAGTGTTAGTTTCAGATGTGGCATTGCTCTTGTGTGCTGAAGATGAGAGCACTTATGCAGGTCCTGCCAGAAGACTGCTGCTAAATCTGAGTCACATATTCTGTAGATAGCATGTATTTTACAGTTGAATTCTTCTTCCATTGCATTAGAGCAATAAGTCTTGGACTGTGAACTTCAAAGGGTATTTCTCCATGACAGTGGAAGAAGTATTAAGTTAGAACATCTTCTCTCTATGCAAGCAGATAGCTCCAAAGTTCTGTATTTCTCCTGTGCATGCATTTCCAGAATAAAGGGTGTAGTCATTGGCAAGCAACTGTGTGCTTGCCGTTCAGATGTACTGTTGTTACGACACAGGTGCTGCTGGAATACAGTGTGTCTTTAGGGGTTATATACTGATAAAAACAAGGGTGGATAAAGAGTTGTAAAGATTAAATATAGATACTGTATATTTAACAGAGCCCCATTATAGTAAGGTAAATAAATCTGTTGAATACATGTTTAGGTTTAAAGGTATGGGAGCATAGTTTTGTGTAAAAACATCCAACTCTCCCTTGTTGTTTTTGTTTTGTTATAGTTGTTGTCTTCTGTGCTGGATCACATGAAGAAAGCTCTTCTTCACCAAATCCACCTCAGAAGCTCTCCCTGATAAGAAATAGCATGGTGTCATTGCATCAGCCTTCTAAACCAGGTACCACAAATCCTGTTCCTTACATCCTCCTTGTTTCTACTTCTGAAAGCGCAAGATGCTGGCAGTCACAAGGACCCTTCACCAGAAAGCTGTGCCACTGGGCTTCTGACTGGAAATGGGCCAATAACTCAAAGTCCAGTGTAACCTTAAAGGAATCCCTCACTTCCTTATTAAAAATTAATAATAATAATAATATCTTCTCCATCAGCACAGTGAAATCCACCACATTTGGGTTTGGGAGTTCTTTAAACAATTCTAATTAGTGGAGCTGGTGTCTAGCAACTGTAGACCAAAGTAGCTTTACTGATACAGAATTAAGTATTTTTTTTCAACTAGAATTTTCTTTTTCTATGTATTTTAAAAGTCCACTGAGCTGGACAAAATGCTTGTGGGATGAATTTGATCTTACTGTGTTGTTGGGATAAATTGAGCAAATGCCACACTTCATAAACACCCAAGGGGAAGGAGCCAGTTGCCATCTGTGGTCTGGAAATGTGGGGATTGAAGTGACACCTTTCCATTTAGGGAAATAATCACAGAATCATTTCAGTTGGAAGGGACATCTTCAGATCATCTGGTCCAACCTGCCTGCCGCTCAAGCAGGGTCACCTTCAGCAGGTTGCCCATGACTACTTCCAGTTGTGTTCTGAGTATGTCTGCAGATGGAGAATGCAAAACTATGTTTTCTTGTGTTCCAGTTCAGTTTCCTGATTTTTAATTTGTGCTTATAGCCTGTTGTCCTGTCATTGGGTAGTACTGAGAAGTGTCTGGCTTCCTCTTCGTTCACTCCTATCAGGTGTTTATGCACATTGATGAAGTCCCCGAGCCTTCTCTTCTCCAGGCTGAACAGCTCCAGCTCAGTCAGCCTCTCCTCACATATACTTCAGTCCCTCAGTCATCTTTGTGGGCCTATGCTGGACTTGTTCGAGCAAATCTTTATCTTTCTTGGGCAGTGTAGCCTAGAGCTGGACAACGCACTTCGGATGTGGCCTCATCAGTGCTGAGTTCAGAAGAAGGATCATCTCCCTCAATCTGCTGGCAATGCTTTTCCTAATGCAGCCCAGAAGGCTGTTTGTTGGCCTTCTTGAGTCACAAGGGTGCATTGTTGGCTCATGGACAGCTTGTTCTTACCAGGTCCACAATGTTCTAGATGTTAATTAATTCTTTAAAGTGTGAACCACCTTCCTGACATTCTCTATGATTGTTCATGAGATTTCTTCAATTTAAGCTTTTTCAGATCACACTTGTAATACCTGAAAATATCTTCTTGGCTGATTGTAGTAATACAGATATATTTCTGTCTTAAATTTTTCCTTCTCATTTCTGTCACAGCTTGCTTTTCTGGGGTCCTGCATTTGGAGTTCCCCACTTTCACAGGTGCTAAGCAAAGTTGGATACGAGACATCTGAAAGGTGGTGCACAGTAGCATTAGAGGTTGCAGCTTCTGGTATTCTCTTATGCTGCGGTCACGTGAGTGTACCCAGTTCTTTTGCACTGTGATTTATGCTGAACATTAGCTTCTTGGTGATAGATCTTTTCATTGCAATGCAATGCATGCAGTCTATTGCCAAAAATTCAGAGGCCATTTTCAGCAGATATCAACAACTTCCCTGATTTATTTCAAACTCTTCTTATGTGGGCATTCAGATCCTCTCAGGCCATAGGGTTGTGGCAGAGGCATTATACAGTCCAGAGTTGTTTTTGAAGGAGAATGTTGTGTTTACTTACTTGAGCTGTATACTGCTTTGTTATGTGAGGCACATTCTAAGGATTAAGTCTGCATTGGTACAGTCCTTCCTACTGCAAGTGGGGATACTGTTAAGATTACTTTGTCATAAATATTAGTTTCAATAATAAATTAAATATATGTTAAATATATATACAAATAATTTTTTTTCTTTTCCAGGCTCCCATATCGCTCTCTTGCACTGTCATGCTGGTGAGAGACAAATTGTTTTCTGAGTTTTTTGACCAATCAGATTTTAACTGATAAAAATATTACTACTACTGCCAATAACTCTGTGGGTACTGAGCTAACCTGTCAAACTTTAATAAATATAAACAATATAGCAAATCTCTCTTTGTCTCAAACAAGCACAGAGTTTCTGATCTGCTATTGAGATCCCTAAAGGTATTTTAATGGATCATCACACCATAGCCTGAGAGTGCGCACAGACATCTTTCTCTAGATCCACCAAAGCCGGGAGAGTGGCTGGTGTCCTCCTTCCTGTGCCCTGCTGGAAGTAAACGCTGCACGCACGTATGCACAGGCACAATTTGCTACTTCAGCTTCTTGTGGTTTGCATTTAAAAATGATGGGCTGAACCATGCTGTAGACCTTTGCTAAGCTGTATGGATTTGGTGGGGTGGGCTGAGAAGCTCTTCAGGTGATTGTCCCAGCTGGTAGGTTGAGAAAGGCAATAACCTCCAGCAGTAAGCTGTTGAGACAGGGCTGGGGACCATGCAGAGGAACTGGAAGAGAATGTGTGTGTTCAGGTGGGAGATCACAGCCTGTTCCAAGCCCCAGTGTTATGCAACCATAACTCCCATGTTTCTCTTATGCACACTGGGTGGTGTGCATAAAAACATAGTTATAGGTAACTTTAAAAATTAGGAAAACTTGTCTACTTTGTATGTTGCAATCAAAAGGTGCCTTTTCCCCTGTGGCAGCTTCCATTTCACTTTTTTTTTTTTTCCTGAAAGTTTAGTTAGAGTAAAGCCAATCTTCTGGAGGCTTTTTTTTTTTTTTTTATTTCCGGCCCCCTTGTGTTGCCTGTGCAACAACCAGTTCTTGTTATATACCTGACCTTAATTCTGTTTTTAATACCTGTCTTTTCTTCTCCCCAGGAGTAGGGCTACCGAAGGGATAAGGTTGTGTCATTTATGTGTGCAAGGTCTGAATACTCTCTGAATGTCAGGATCCCAAATATGAATGTTTACACTCTTACTGTTTCTCATCTGGCCTGGGGGTCCTCAAATTATTACTGTGACATTATTATTAGTACTGAAAATAAATATAATGCAAGTTAATATCAGCTTACCATATCTATTCAGCTCCAATCTGTGCGGGAGAGCTTTGTGCAGCTAACATCCCTTCGGGGAGCTTATATTAGATTGATGAGAGAACAGTGAATTACTTGTCTGGTTTATAATATGCTGATTATGAAAAATTCTGGCTAGGATGATCTAGTGTTCTCAGTGCTGCAAATGGGCTCTGGAGTTTGTTAGGAGGGCATCTATCCTGCTGGAGGAAAGCAAAACTGCTAGGAAAAAAAAAAAAGGGAAAAAAAATAAAGCTTTCATTGCTCAGCTATTTTGCTTGAGACCCTAGAGTTTTCTTTGTTCCTCTCTGCCAAAATGCTAAATCCATACATTTTCAGTATCCCTGCTGCACTAGTTGTTATTCCCATTCAGGATTTTATGTACATGTGGGCAGACCATCCACTAATGTAAATTCACTCTTGATACTGGTGGGAAGATGCTGATTTACAGCTGCCAAGATTTTGCAGAGTTGTTTTTCTCTCAGTCATGTTCCTTCACCTGCCCACTGCGGAAACTGTTTTTACTGCACAAGGTAAACTTCTTTCTTCCCTTCAGTTCTTCCATTTCTTGGGACAGAGAGCCCTCATACACTGTATATCTGCTCATTCATGTCCCCACATAAGCCCTGCCTTTTTAAATGGGAAAAGCCTCAATGAAAGCTTTTGTTTCTCATAACAGAAATCTCTTGTATCATCGGCTCAAGCTGCTCATGGGTGACGTCAACAGACAGTTTTGGAAAACCAGACTGGGTGTTATCTTCGGTTGGTGTCCTGGTGTCTCAGGACAGGCAGCAGCTGCTTCTGGAAAACAGTTCCTCCCGTGGAGATGTTGAAGGTAGGCAGAGTTACAGTTCCCGCCCCCCCCGACTGGACACCTGCTTTCTCCCAGCACCAGTAATAGCTGTGGGCAGCAGCAATTGGAGTTGTCAGGCTGAAACCTTGCTTACACATCACTAAAAATACTGCCATATGCTGCTTCTGGTTTGCAGCTCGTAGGTGCATTGTCTGTGCCCAAGAGAATCAGTCACTAAGAGCCATATCATGAATATTACCTGTATGTGTACTGCTTGGGTTGTATACACATGTACCCTGTATGCAGCCAGGCCCTTTATATACTCCCTTTGTGTCTCCCTGTTTTAGCATAAGCTACTTTTGCTTAGAGACTGGAGTTTTCTCAGGAAACTCAATCCTTTACAAGCCAGGGCTGGTTCCTCATGATTGCTGTCTGACTTGCAAAGTCTTTGGCTTTTGTTTTGTTGGATGTCTTCACTCTGCTTTGTTTGGTTTCTTCTCTTCTCATTCATTCTGTCACTTCTTTATGTATTTCCCTCACTTTTACTTCAGTCTTCTCTTCTTTCTGTTATTTTTTTTTTTTATGCATAGTCTTCTGCTTCCTTCTTGTGACTTCTTTCCTCAAACTCATTATCCATTTGCTTATTATTATTGCTCTTCCATCCACACTGTGTGTCTCTTTTCTTTTGTTTTTTTTCCTCACAGGGGACATTTTCCTCCTGAACACCAGTAGGCTACCAGATAGATGTGAGTTCAGCCTACATAGCCCCATCCTGCCTGGGAGCGTGGACTCTTGCTTGCTGGAACTGGCCATATATTCACAGGATGCTGTTCCTCTCCTCCAGAGGTTCACAGCTGAAATCAGATATGTGGACACAAACAGAAATATAATAATTTCTCTGAGAGTTGGTCATGAGGAGGATGCCGGGTAAGATAATTAATTTGCAGCTGTTTAGACTTTGAATTGCAGGGTAGGATGGAGTCCCTCCAGGCCACTGTTTATCAATGTCTTCTTCCTTCTTGAGATCATTACTTCTGTTAGAGCAGAAAATAGAAGAATTGTTAGGACTGAAGTGTGCAGCTTCCTGACAGGATGTCTGTAATAGACCCAGGTTTTGTGTGTCGCTTTTGCAAAGAACACTCCTGATGAGAAGTCATTCTTCCTCCCTTGCAATAAGAAGAGTCAAGAGTGGTAGGCTCTTGCACTGATGCTGGGACTATGGATTTAAAGTGCACTCAGTCCAACAGCTGCCTTGGCAAAGTGACTGATATCTCTAAGTATTCAAGAGGTCCTGTCTTTGGGAGCTTAAGGGTCACATTTTGAGGTAGGTCTAACTCTGTCTCTTTTGTAATGTCTGTCCTTCTGTCTGGTAAGCTCAGGAGCATCCTCTTTTGCTTCATCTGTAAAGTCCAGAGAGGTGAAAAGCAAAGGTTAGAGTGAGAAGAGGTGAAAACAAAAAAAAAAAAAATAAAAATCAGCAACCCTGGATCTTGTCCTGTGTTTTCTACTCTTTGATCTTCCCCAAATTTTATTTTTTTAATTCCTGAATGTAGCAGAATGCAGTAAGGAGGAGAAATGGGTAAAGGGAATGAATCACAACAGGAAAAGGAGAAAAGTCCACGTGGCATCTGATTTTGCCATTTTCCATGTGCTTGTTTTTTCCTTTGCTGCAATCTGCCTTGTGAGAACCTGGGTCAGGCACACAACAGAGCTCTTTATTTCCATCACCTGACTGACTCCCATAGAGAACTTAAGCAATAGATCCCAGTTCTTGTTTTCTTTGAATTCTTTGGCACTCCCCAGGCTGCCATGGAGATCTGCAGCCAAGACTTCTGGTCAGCTGAAGAACGCAGAGTTTGACTAAAAAAACTTACTCTCTCTCAGATCCCTCTCTCGCTCCTACTTTTAGCTATTGCTCACTTCCTTCCTGGCTACTCCTTCCCCTTCTTTTTACCTGTTTCACAAGGAATCTGTTACATTTTCTGGGATCAGTTTCTAACGTCCTTTTTCACCTATAACTGTCCTTTCTGCTTTAAATATTTGACAAGCCTGTACTTGCCTAAGCAAATGCAACCACAGTTCTCCCATATTAACTCATAAAATACCCTTCTGATATACCTAGCTGCCCAGAGCAGGCTTTGATCACAGTCATTGCAGCGTCTCTGGAATGAATCATAGACGTTATTAAAGAGCTTATTTGGGCACAACAAAACAAATTTGCATAAAATTATCATCTGTCTAAATGATGACATTTGGACATACTAGAATGGAGTTAGCTTTGCTAGAAGTCGATATGACCATTGGTATTATTTTTCCTAGTGGGTGGAAATGAAGCACTGGTAAATCCAGTGGCTTTAGTTTCAAGAATTCAGAGGTGGAAGGTGACTGAGTACTGTTTTAAACAAAGATAGAAAGAAGGGGAAGGAACAAAGACAGAATAGAGCTATTAGGAACTATTTTAGGACAAATATCCTTCTTTTACCCCTTCTTTATGGGGCAGCTCTTTAAAATCTCTGCACAATTCCAGAAAAATCTGTGTGCAGGCAGAACAAAATTTATTTCTACACAGTGTTTGGGCTGGTTCTTACATTGTTTCTGTGATTAAGATTTTAACAGTATTGGTTGTTAAGAACAGAGACCATCCCGAAGCATTCCCACTTTCCAGAGGGAGTGGAAGTTCTACAAGCTTTTGTGTGTTATCCAATAACAGCTGCACAATTTGGAGCAGAACAAGGAGGTCAATGAGGAAATGATCTTGAGATAGATGCCTATGTGTAGTATGTATTTTAATTGTTAATTACTACCGAGATACTATCTTGAAATCGGAGTAGAAATGTAGAAATAGAAAAAAGAAATAGGTGGCACTTTTTCAGACAATCAGGCACTCCAGAAAATCCTGCTCCAGTCCCTTCTGTCACCTCATTTCCCAGATCAAGCTACACTTCGTTATGAATTCCAGTTGCACCAGCTCACTTCAGTGAACTGTCCTCTTTCTGGTTCCAGAAATCTGTTGGTTGTGTTTCCTACTTCAGGGTTCATCAGCTACACAGTTCTCAAAAGCTTAAGAGATATGTCACTCATGAGAAAAATTTGCTCTCCTGTCCACCTTACTAATTGCTAGGTTTTATCAATAAATCTGTTGTGTTGACACTGCCACTCATTTTTTTCACAAATGTACTGTAGTGAAAGAAAAAAGAAACAGAAATTCAGGTACCAACTCCTCTGGACAAGTAGGACAAGCTCATATTATTTATTATATATCACACCTATACCACATGGGTATTCTCAGTTACTCTGTTAAAGAGAGAACTACTGGGGAAGTGAGGTATTTGGAATTCTATATATTTACAGAAATATGTATAAAATTATGTTTCTCATGATCTCAATGGAGATCAAACATCAAGAGTCTGTATTTTTGCTTGCAGGTCCAAGCCTTCTTCATCTGGCACTTGGCTCAAAGCTGTCTTCACTTTGTTATGGTTATGGCTGTGGTGCCTGTTCAGATCACAGTTAATGTCTTTCTGACTACTTTGCTTATCCCACTTTTTCCCTTTTTATCATGCAGAGCCAAAAACTAGTCACAGCTGAAAATTCTTCTGAGTCCTGTGTGGTTTTGTTTTGAATGGTTTCACATCCTTGTTTTTGTATTTGACCGCAATTATTTCAGTGTTGTCAGCCAAAATTGTTTTAATAAGAAGCTTGTTTCTTTCAGCTCTAAATACTCAAACATTAATGAAAATAAAAAAGAATTATTTGGGGCAGGGATAATCTTTTCCCTTTTCATGGTAGAGTGTGATCAATAAGCCAGGTTTATTTTGTTCTCTTTTCTTTCTGAATCTGAATTATAAAGCAATGGCCATGGTAGTCTTGGTAGACCAAAAAACAAGTTCAAAACCACATGCACAAGTGGGTTGTCAGTTAGCCAACCACACAAAAGGATTATTACTTAGTTTGTCCTGTGTTCCCCCACTGCCACCTGTTTTTTTTTGGGGTGGTGGTGCTGAAATGCCCTGCCAGCTTCTGAGACACTTGTAGAAACTTACCATCTCTGAGACTTCCATTCTACTAATCTGGATATTATCATTGACAAAAGCTATTTAACTTGTGCTCTCATCAATAGAAGAATTGCCATAAAGCTGAACTGAATGTCTAGAAACACCTAAGGTCATTTGGTATTAGTTAGGTGTCCAACTACATAAGCCTTTGAAAGGGAATAGTCTGGTAAGCATCCTCAGAAAATGCCTAATACATACTGACAACAAGCACAGCCATTTAAATTTAAAAATGCAGCTACAAAAGGAGAGACTGCCCAGCTGCTATATATGACTGATTTTGAACATTGACCTGGGACTATGATATACTGCCCTTCATGCTTGTGTTGAAAGTGCACCCCAAAATATACTGGGCCAAGTAAGAAAGATCTTGACCCTCTAGATGGTTGGTAAGAGCAGGAGTTGCAGATGTTTACTCTTCTCTCATCTATTTCTTTTTGCATACAATGACTGGATTTATTATTTTTTTTTTCACAAAATGGATGTTTGTGAAGATTTTTGAGCTATATGTGGAAAAGCAAAGTAAAGCTTCTAATTTACGTGTTCACTGGCTGAGCCTTGAAGCAGTTGGAATACCTTTCTGCAATAACTTGTGTAGTGAAACCCCCAGTTCAGAAAAGGTTTCAGCTTTCCTATTAGGCTTTTTGAATTTGTCACTTTTAAGAAATTGTTGTTCTTAATATTAAAGCAGTCTTAAAATGCATGGTCAGTTACCTATGTTGGAGATGGAAAGTCATGGCACAGAAAAGATTGGTGAGGATGGGGAAAGACTTGTTTAGCAGAGGACATAGAGGCTAGTGAAAATCAAACATTGAAATTATAGGTTTGCAGGGTGAATCTTGAATCCTCTTGCCTTAAGCATCAGGTTGCTTGCAACTCCAAACGTTTTATCTATGCAAATTTCTCAAAATAATGTCAGACTCTGACAACCCTTCTATACATGCAGAGCAGTTTTAACATCTGTATTTAGAAGAGTAATATTACCTTGTTAGTTGAGATCTGGCTTGACATAAAATCAATAGTAAAGATATTGCCAAGCTTGGCTTATCTGAAACCCTGCTGCAATGATCCATCTTCTGCTAGATCTACAATGGGCTTTGTTCCTGATTCCATTAAGAAAATTAAGTTGGCTCTGACTAGCCCCTGTTTGGATACTGGGACAGAGCAAAGAGGGTGTAATTATTTACAATATTAGAAATCTTGCTGCAGTTGTATCTTGAGGTGGAAGATTTTTCTGGGGGGGATTCCTTGATGATGACAAGACCTCAGTGTTCTGGGTGATGGAAAGCTACTTGTCATTTTTTGTGGTCTCTGGATGCTTTAAAGCTTTTCCAATGGCAGTATAAACAGAGTAAAATTTCAGAATTTCAGTACTAGAGATCTTTCCGTGCAGAACTGGAATGTTTCATGGGACCTTAGGGTTCTGACTCAAAGCTGCTGCCATTTCACACAAGTAGTGGTTTAAGATACTGGCCTTGCTCCTCTACCAGAGGCTACAGTTCTCCTAGCTAAGATGGCAGAATGGACGGTTCATATGTCTCAGGTGTAACATTTCAGAGATTGCTTTATTGACTTAGATCATCAGTGGGTTTACTTTATTTTGATATACCAGGGTATAAATTGCAAGATCCCATGTGGCCCATGTGCAAGATCCCATGTGCAAGATCCCATGGGCCATGTATGTGGCCCATAAACCATGTACGATTAAGTGTAGCAGCTAAAGAAGTTGTTGTCTTCAGCTGTGGGGTAGTAATCTCTGTAGTTGTTACCAATAAACGTAACACTGGTTATGAATCAGAGGCTGGGTGCTATGGGTTCCTGAACTCAAGGGTGCAATAACGTTGGTGCTACAGTGGTGTCTCAGCGGGGTTGGAGCTTAGTGGCAGTAGTAGAACGATGCCTCAGTGCTTAAAAGGCCTAGCATGCTTAATAAGTAGATTCAAAAGATTTAGAAACTGTCCTTATCTTCAGTGGCTTGTTCAACCAATTTGTTTAAGGCCCATTGATTTCTGTGGCAAAGTGGATGCAATGGTGTGATGAACAAAGCTTTGTTGTGGAGCAGAAATGATACGGTTCTGGGTCAGTGCTGAATGCTCTTGGATGTTGTGCCACAGCACGGCAGGGGGGATATATTTTTGTGTCTCAGTGCTGGGTATTCCTAAAGATGTACTGTAATGCAAAATGAAAAAAAAAAAAAGTCATTCTCCTTTGCTGGGTAGTAGAGATAATGCAGTTGTGGTTCAGGACTGGAAGTTTCTGAAGCTGAATTAAATTATATTGAACTAACGAATATGATATGATGGGACAGGAAACAGGAAAAAACAGGGTCACCTTGATAAGAGGAGCTCAGCCTCAGTTGAGTTTAGGGTATCTGTGGGTTTTTATGTGTGTGTACAAGAGTGATAGTGGAACATAAGGGGTGGCCATAGAAGGGGGAGTAAGGAATTCTCCCCAGAAGAAGGGTGTATAGCTGGTTGTGATGGAATGACTGATTAAGGTGACTAAGCAGTTACAAGCAAAAGTGAAGAAGGTGAAAAATAATTTAAGTTGCTTTAATTTTTTGTGCAAGTTGTCAATCAGGTGGTCTGCGATTTTCACATTGTGTCCAGTAGATATCTGGTTGTTGTCGTCCAGAAGTTGCCTTCTAATCTGTTTCTGGTGTGGGGTGAGGGCAGATGATCATTCCATGGCAGCTGAAAGCATTTCCTAAATGAAAAAATAATACCAGGAGCAGAGCAACATACTTAGTAACATATCTTGACACTGGGGGGGGGACTCCTTCCAGCTAGCGGTGCCTCCTTCTCACCCTGCTGGCACTGACTTAGTGACACTCATCCAGGGTGCCAGCAGCAACATCAGCAGCATGTGGGTTATAGATAAATGTATCTGTCCGGTACTCTTTTCAGAAGAGAGCTCATAGCAGGGATTCCTCTGTTCCTATCCTTTTACAACCCCTTTACAAAAGTGTTTTAAATGTGTTTTATTTTCCTGCTACCACGAAGTGGAAGGGCAGGGTGGTTTTCTTTGTTGCTTTGTTGTTTTTTGTTTGATTGTTTTGTTTGTTTCTTTGTTTGTTTAAAAAAATGTTAGGAATCTTGTATTTTTTTTTATTTTTATTTTATTGACACCTGGGTACCCTGACTCCTGTCAAACTGATTTGAGTGAGGTACTTCGAAAATTCTCATTAGGTGTCTCTGTCTAGCTTTCAATGTCTAACAACCATCCTTAAAATTAGAGTATGTGGCACAATCTTTTTCTGAACTGCCACAAGGGCACTACAGTTGAGAAACCTTTGCTGTCTAGGAGTTACAGCATTTGTTCTGTGGGGAAATGCAAATTGCAACAATAGGATATGAGGCCAGGATAACTGAATATGAGCTTCTTAGGCTGAGTATCAATTGTTTTAAATGAACACCTGTTTGTTTATTGATCCTTTCCCATCTGAATACCATTGCTTGTATTTGGTACAGCATAGAATCTATGCTAGATGGACTCCAGCATGCTCTGTGTAGATCTGATAGCTCTTTGTTGTATTCTAGGATGAAATGGAAATCCGTGATGGCCCAGGTTGGCCGTATAGAAAGACCTTTTAAAATCACCTTGCTGTATTCAAACTGTGGAGCACAAGAGGTCGGACTGCTGGCAGTGGGCTCCTTGCAACTCAGAAACTGCTTTCATGGTATGTTGCGATGCAGTCAGGTTTGGAATAACCAAATGCAATGAGAAGAGAGAGCAGCATACTCAGCGAAACTGATCAGCGTGAGCAGAGTCGGTCAGATAGGATATATGTGAAAACTGAGTCACATCTAGAGTATCTGGCAGTGCTTACCTGTCAAGAGTTATATTTGCATGTGTTTTATGTGTGTACACACGTGTACATGTGCTCAGAAGGAAGAGTTGAAGTCCAAAATCGTAGAACTGCTTTTCAGGTTTGCTTTGCATGATATTTGTATGAGAAAGTAACAGGGTTCATGCGATATCCAGCAACAGGGATGGAGAAAATATCTGCCTAGATTATTTTGGTATTTACTATTTTTTTCCCTTAAATAGTAGTTGTAATAGTATCCTGTGTCACTGAAGGCTTTTCCATACTGGGGCTTCATCTTCCAAGTTTATAAAGAAAAGAAACATCGATCTGCAGTCTGTGGCATCTGTTTGCTACTGCCAGGCTGAGAACTTCTGTCCAAAATGAAAATAATTAGAATGTAATTATTTTCTCCAAAATACCAAGTGCTCAGCTCAGAAATGCTCAGTTTTACCTGGTATTTTCAATTCTGTTGCCAATGTCATGCAAATGATCCTCAGTACCTGCGCAGAACCCTGCTAATGTCATTTAGGCTTCTTGGAAGTCTGTTGGTGCAGGCAGCTTGCAGGTTGGAGACGTAATCATCTCCACTTCCTGGTTTTCATCCATTAATATAATGCTATTGCTTCTGTTTTGCAGACACTGTAGAAATATCTTTGAATGTAAATGTGAAATCTAAAAAGCTTCAATTGTTAAAGGAGAATACTGGTTTCACAGAGCTGTTTCATTATATATCATGAGACTGGTTTTGAGCATAAGAGAGATTTAATTTTACTGCAGTCGATCTTTTGATTTAACAAATTGTAAATTTTAATGCAATGTTTTTGACAGTCGTGGAGTTTTTGAGGGGATGCATACAGCCTGAAGCACTATGCTTAACCTCCAAACAGTCCCTAAATAAGCTGGCACGTACCCAGCACAACACAGTGCCATGAAGAAATACTGTTTCAGGTGTCCTTCTCTCTACCTTCTAGGATTGGTTCTCTAAGTTTTGCATTATTTCCAGAGCAGTAACAATCCTGGCAGAACTTCTGCGCAGAGCTCTGCTAAACAGGAGCAGGTGCAGAAGAGACCTGCACATGCCTGCAGGTCCACAACTGATCTGTGCGCACGCACATCCACAGGACAGGCCGGCTACACTGAGTCATGATTTCAGGAAGTATCGGACTTAAAAATTGTATTTAAACCAGTTGCTGGGTACCTGTGCAGTCAGTTAAACACTCCTGGAGCGTAGTTGACTAGGCTAGTTAAAGTGCATGAGTAAAGGTCCTACACACTGAGCCGGACTGCCAGGCTGGATGCCACAAAGCCAGTGCAGAAATGTGCAAGCAGCACAAATATTAGTTAAGCCTGACTCTCAAAAGGGCATAACAATGTGTCCATCAGGACCGGAGCTAAGCGGGTATCACTACCTCCAGCAGCAGAGTGTCATGCAGCCTGCCAAAGCTGTCTGATAGATGCGCAGTCACATGTGCAGAACCAAGGAACATACTATGGTAGGAAGATGCAGGATCCTTAGTAAAAGTAAAATAAAAATTTGATTATCTGAAGATAGCACAAACACAGCAAAAGACAGTGTGTGCATGAAAGAAAAAAGAACGATGAATTTGGTCTCCGTGAGAGCCGAGACAATCTGGGAATCTCATGATACTTACCTCATCAGGTAAGTATTTTTTTTATCACCCAGAGGACACTTTCTGAGCTCATACATGTGAAGGCTGATACATATGAAGGAACATATACATTCTTCCAGCTCATCTCTGAGTTTCATTCTCCTTTTTCCTTTAGATAAAGAAAATCAAGATCTTTCTATATATGACAAAGGTTCAGCTTTCCCTTGCCTTCATGGAGGCTGTGTTAGCCACCTACAAATCTGTGAATTCATCAGTGATTGCCCTGCCAAAGAAGTGGAAGGAGTGAGGTGTGGTGAGTATGTGGCATGGCACTTCATGGGAATCTTCATCCCATTAGAACAAACAATTTAGAACAATATGTTAAATTGATTCCATCTCTACCTTAATTCAGTACTTTTCCTCCTGAAATAATTTAGCCTATTTTCATTAATTTGATGTTAGATTTCTATTAAAAAAAATTACTCCATATAGGATAAATTTTATTTATTTTTTTTTATTTAATATCGCAGTAACTAGTTCAGCGACCTGCCTTTCATATTTGTAAATCTTATTTAAACATCTGCAGCTGGGTGAGAAATTCTTTATGGACCCGAGGTCTGAACCTCCCTTTGAGGAAACCTCCCCAATCAGGAAGGCACTGATCGTTATTCTCATGCCAATCACCAACACAATCAGTCATAAATATGCCCCTCCCAGATCCCCATTCAGAGCTCATCTTGCATATCACTACAAAAAAATCCCCTGACTAAGTATAAGTACATGTAATGCTAAGAAACATCATTTAGCTTTTTTGCAAGTATGGTGGCAGAGATCTAGAATAATCTACTGATTGGCCACCTTTCACTGAACACAGAAACCCTTGTAATGTCTGCGATTTCGTATACAGCAGAGTCTTTAAATATTTATGGAGTGATTTGCCATTCTAGATTGCAGGAGCTGCTGTTTTCCATAGTATCTAGAGCAGGACAGAGCTGTAAAGTGTCAAATATCTCCAGTAACAAAAAGTGTTGACTTCCTGATGGTGTCTGTGGAAATAAACAACTGAGACCTATTAATATTTTAACATTGAAAAACACGGTGGCATAAATGGGGTAGCTTGGAGAACCATAATGAATTTTGACTTTTGTTGCAGTTTGTCTTTTTCCATAATCAGGTTTCTCCTGTTTTCCTAGTTTTTCTTGTTCTCCATTGTAGATAGTCTCCCAGAGGGCTCACATTGCTCTTTTGAAGAGGGTCCATGTGGCTGGACACTGAATGAAACTGCAGCATCTCCTTGGTCTATTAGGGGCTTTACTGAAATGATTCAAGGTCATTCATTTGTAGGGTCTACCTTGCAAACCACTGAAGGTAGGTTCCTCATAGTTCTCTCTCAGTATGCCTGTGTGTGTATGTGTGCGTGCATGTGTACAACAGTCTTCAACTTAGGTGTTTTTTTGATTAGTTTAAAACTTTTTGCACCACCCCTTTCTGAATCAGATTTAGCATCGGTATTATCTAGACTAATTTTAAATGTAGCTAAAATTAATTTTTGATCATTCAGAACTTAATATGAAATGTTCTGCAGCAAAGCTAATATGAATCTGTAGGAGTCTAGGATTTGTCTTCACCTTTAAAAAGAATTACATGATGATTTTACTCTTCTCCATATATACCTCTTCTCTCCATGCTCTTATGAGCTATGCAATTGCAGTGTACTTCAGCAGCAGCATGATAGCTGCTGCATCACAAAGTAAAAATTGATGAAGAGAACTAAGCAACTTGTAGAAACACAAATCTTCTGGAGACTCTTGTCGGATTCTGGCAGTAGGTTAGAAGGAGCATCACATGTAAATCTATCCCAAGACCAAGTGATAATACATATTCTATGCTGTAGAATACCACAGGGAAAAAAAATAAATATATATATATTCCCAGAACCATCAGCTTGCTAAATAAGGATGGAGGCCAGACTTTCACATGTTCAGGTTTGAAGTCACAAGTGTTCAGCATAGCTGAGTTTTTCGTTTACATTTCCCTGTCAAAGTGAAGGGCATCCATATGATTGTCCTGTTTGTCTCTTGAGGGCTTGTTTAAACTGTTCCTATGAACAAAGACCACAACTAAGCAATTCCAGTGCACAGTTTGTCTCAGCAAGTCATTGATGAAAATGGTGTAAGAATAATGGTTGATCAAAGAGCACAGTGTAGATTGCTCAGAACCCTTGTATGGGAATGTACTTGAGTGGTTTCTGAGGTTTATGCACTCATGTTCCAGGGAAGGGTTTGGGAAGTTTCTTTTTGTGCTGCTGAAATCTACAGTGAATGTTCATTGTATCTCATGGTAATAAATGTGCTCTCAAGACATGTTTCTACCATGCTCTCCTACTTACACTGTGCTTCAGCACAATGATGTTAGTTTTTCAAGAGGGTTTTATGCTGTCTTTTTATAAAGCAAAACATTGTCTTTTTTCTTTTTTTTTCTAATTCACTTTTCTGTTCAAAGGACACTTCCTCCATCTGCGAGCAGAGAGCAATCACACAAGTGGTATGGCCAAGGCTTACAGTACCAGTTTACCAGCAAGTATTGCCACTGAAGATTACCAGGTATATTGCTCTGTCTAAGCACTTCTGTGTAGGTAGTCCTCAGGCTGCACACTGTTTGTGTAATATGCCTGTTCTCCCTGTGCCTCTGCCCAATGTCTAAAACACTGGAAAGCAGAAGAGCAGACTCTACTGCCTAGCTCACTACTTGTAGAACACCAGAAAAGAGACATGAGGGGCATTCCCAGTAAGTAAAAGCAGGATTGTCAAATCAACTCCTAGATATGGAAAACTCCCTTGCTTGGTTGTACTGACCATTCCTCTGAAGTGAACCCAGCACCTGAATTGTGTGGGGTGTCTTTGGTTTATAGGAGAGGGAGTTCACTATCTGAGTGTGTTGAGCCATTCAGTATACATGCTGATGAGACTTTTTAAATTCTGTACCACTTTGCTAGGAATTAACAAACTTGACAGCTTCCCTGAGAATAGGAGCATGCAGTTTGCGGGGCATTAGACCTTCCAGGAATAGATGGAGCCAATAAACTTCTGTTCGTGTTCTTCAGAAATTTCAGAACATGAAGGCAACCTGGCATGTATAAAATCACGTATCCTGCCTTCAGCCCAGATCCCTACGAAGTATAAGGAGAGCTTCAAGATGCTGTAATTAAAAATATTAAATAATACTGAACTCATAACACTTAGGAAAATTAAGTTGCAAGTTTGAGTTGGAGTCCAGCCGTGCTAGGGGAAAACAGAAAGCTTTGATGCCTCCTAATTAGAGCTGGCAACAGAAAAACAGTGCAGGTGCCAAAAATGTAGCTTCAGCATTTATATTTGTTTATAAATTCAGGTCAAGTTTGCTGGGTAGTTCCAACAAAATAAAATGTGCTTGGAGCTAGGTTTACACAACCAGGAGCAGTTACTGTCGGTTATGGGTGTCATACAGGAGATCCAGAACCGTTCTTTCTTTCATTGACAAAGATTTGAATGCACATTTCAGGAGCAAGGAACTTCTCTTGGTTGTGTACATGCATGCATATGCTCCCTCTCTTGCTGGTGTTCTCAGCAGCTGAGTGCTCACAGCAGCAGTGGAAATGGCAGTTCTCTCTTGATCTGCAGCAAAATGGCAGTGGCTGCCTCACAGAGAGAAAGAGTTCTGCTTAAAATACTCTTCGACCTGGTGACCAAGTTGCTTACCTGCCATATGGGCGCTATGGTTCAGATGGTGTCTGTGACTTGGAGCAAGTATATAGACTAGAGTTTTCTGTCTGTGGAGGCAGCCTAATTGCTCATTTCCTGAGCATTTGAGGCAGGGCATCGCTCCCTTTACAGTGGTTTTGTGCCAAGTAGTGCCTGGGTATGGACTGAGCCACATCAGTGCAACATGTTAGCATGGGTGATTAAAATGGAAAACCTTAAAAGAAGTAAACTGTTTCAACACCTTTGACAGGAAACTTTAGGCCAGTGGGAATACTGAGGAGGAATGTGTTTAGGATTTCTTTTCTGCAATAATCCAGCTCTAGAAGAAGTATTTAATGATAGAGTATTTCTTGAGTTTAAGCCTGTGTTCCTCTGCTCTACTGCCTGTTGCTCCTGAAGGAGGTAACAGTCACCCAGATGATGTCTGAGGCCATTAATATAGACATTAGCGTTTGCAGAACAGCTGCCCAACAGGAATGTCAGTTAGGGTCTCCACTGAGAAAATTCTGTACCAGGAACAGTGATGAGTCACACAAAAGCATTGGTGGCCTTGCTGTGTCTTATTAAACAGTTTGACTCAGGATCAAATGTTTGGTGTCTCAAATCCCTAAGGAGGGGAGTAATAAATACTGCTCCCTTCTTATCAGAGGATATCATTCTTTTTCTGTTCTTCCTCTATTACAGATCCAGTTCTCAGTGCATGTTTTTGGCAGCTACAATGGTACTGTCTCCTTCTCTGTCAGGGAAGAGATAAAAGGAGCTCCAATAATCTTGCCAATGTGGGAAAGAGCAGGGAGCTGGAGTGATCACTGGTTTCTCGTGACTTTACCAATGCCAGTGCTTCAAAACCGGTAAGAACACCATCAGCAGCACCCAGGGATATCCCTATGGGTTTAGTAAATTATTAGTGTCTTAACTGAGAAGTATGACTTTCATTCTTGCCTTCTTCCAGGGCCATTTCTAATGACAAAATTAGAGGAGTGTAGCAATTTTGCTTGCTGAGGAAGTCTTCTGTCATATTTACATATCTTCATAGACACATACAGCTTAGATCAGCACTTCCATGCGGTCTCAAATGATGTTTAGGTTGTGCTTTCTCAGACTGATAAAATACACAGTTGTGCAGGCAAAATGCTCCCACTAGGGAAACAGGTAAACTAGCGAAAACTGCACTCTGTACTCCTACAGTAAATGCAGGCGTATGACTCAAACAAATGACTGTGGTAAAATTAGTTCAGCCAGTACAGCTGTCTAGTCTCGGGTCTATATCAGTGCAACCTAGGAAATGGAGATCATTCATTGCTACATCACTTATGAAACAATCTCAGCAAAAGACTGTGGCCCAAATCAGACTTCCACAAGAGTGCGTATCACAGTTTTGGATGTAAAAATATAGCACGACATCAAATGAAGTCAAATATTGAAGATTTCAAGAATTTCTGCCCAATCGATTTTTAATCATACATTTCTTCTCCATTTCATGCCAGTCAATTTCAAGCTATGAAGTGATGTTGGCAGCAGGTTATTTTTCACAGTACAAATGATTTTTAAATTGCTCCAATCTGATTTTTACATCTTCCTCAAGAAGGCCTGTCTCACATGACACTTTAGACCAAAAAAAAAAAATCAATCTCAAAGTGTATGCAGTGAATATTATAAATGGAAAAAGATCTATCTAATATTGGCAATAAAATAGTGTCTCAAAACTTCATGGATTAGAAGGTATGAAAGGATTGCTTATAACTTCAAATGTTCCCTACATCTTTTTGTAAAAGGCTAAGAATTTGGGTCTGGGAGTGATAATAATTCAGATCCAAGCAGCACTAAAGTGGAGAGAGGGTGGGAGAATGTTGTTCTACCCTTTTGCTAGTTTAATTTCATTATTACTTTTGGTCTCTACATTACCAAGTGTTCACCATAAGCACCATTGTCATGAATTATTCCATCGGAATAGGGTAGGTCTGCAAGCTGGCAATGTAATTAATATTATTGTCTGGCAGTCTGGAGCCCTGTGGGTAAGCATATGTTTAGTTCTGTGTATTTAATGTTTGACCAGTGAATTTGTCCAGAATAGCTTTTTTCCTCAGGCATTTTCATCTGGACCTAACCAGAGCAGAGTCTTAAGGGCTCTTCAGAGTTGTTAAAGAGCTTCTGCCTCCTCTGATAAATGGCCTCTTACGTTTGTTTGCAAAGACTGATTTCTGTATCAGCCCTCAGTTCTACAGGGAAACAGATCTTCTGTGGCAGGATGGAAGGGATAGGTTTTAGGGAGCACTAGCCAGCAATCCATGAGAAAAAATGAAATTCAAATACTGCTATGTCTGAAAGAGTTGAGCACTCAGACAAAATGGAAGAATTAGGTAGATCATGTGTGCATGTATTATGACAGTCTGTTTCAAATAGTTAAATCTTGTTTCACCTTGTGTAACCTTCTTGTATGCCATTTTCAAGCAAATTTAAGAAGTGGGTAATTTATCATGTGACACAACAGTGGTAATTGCTATGGGTAAGGCTGGAACAGTTCAGTCTAGCAAGCAGACCTGTGCTACCTGGGCTAAAGAGGTGACTGAAAACCATAGTAAGTTGTCATTTGATGCGCTGATCTCTAACAGAAATAGAATCACAGAATCATTCCAGTTGGAAAAGACCTCTAGGATCATCTAGTCCAACCTTTAAACTAGTAGTGACAAGTCCACCACCAAACCATGCTACTAAGTTCTACATTCCTTGCTGGAAAGTGTTGCAGCTATTTGACCCAAGTGAGGAAACCCTGGCCTTTGTACTCCCAGGACACCTGGTTGCATCCCAAGCCTCTTGTCTTGTTCTTGCCATGCTACTTCTGCCCTGTCTCACCTTCTGTTAGCACTCAGTCAGCACTCTTCCTTGTTTTTGAACACTTGGTTTCTCTTCCTTCTCCCCCAAGCTGTCATTTGTGAACACGTTTTACCTGTCTCACACTTCCAGTCCTAATCTCTGTCTCTGACCTTCTCCCTGCTTCTTGCTTCAACCTCTCTTCCAGAAGGTGCTATGTCTCTGTGGCTTTTTACAAAGCCTGACTCAACTCCCTGCCCTTCTGCTCCCTACTTCTCCTAGTCATCTCTTGCACTCTTTTATTTAGAAGACCCCAAACTTACAGTCAAGGTTTATTCCCAGTCTTTCTGCTCCCATGGGCTACTTGTTTTTGTCTGTAGAACTCAGGCCCAAACGCCTTGCACAATAAGTTCAAAATCCCCTGCCGTAATGTTCCCAGGGAGCTCTCCAAGATGCCACCTTGTTCACTCTGGAAATCAGTTCAGTCAAGTTCTTTCTTCTGTTTGTCCAGATTCAGCAAAACAATGAATGGTTATGGGAGAAAATACTGGATGACAGCCAGTAACAAACTGGAAGGAGAGAAGCCTTGGCAAGTAGGAGTAGGAGCTCATGGAGGGGATATATACATAGTTTTTAGCAGCAGATTCCCCATACTAATTTATTTCTTAGGAAAGAAAGAAGACAAATTAAACAATTCGCTGATCAGTCTCCCAGCTGGGCACCTAGCTACTTGAAAAACTGTTTCTGGTGATCAGTTGGCATATTCTCTCACTTGGTTCACATACAAAGGGAAAAAGGCTGCTATCAGAAGTAAATCAGGCAGGTAGAAGACTAGACAGCAGATAGCTGGAAAGGGTAATATGTTAGAGCAGCAAAATGAATTCAGTGAAAAGGAACACTGGAAACCCCTCTGGCTAATGCAGCACAGAGTTCAAAAGGCAAATTCCTCCCCTTTTTCTGAAGTTACAAGGAAGGGGATGCATAAAGAGCCCAGAACTTATGAGATGTCTGTTTTTATGCACCGGGGGATGAGGGTCATTCCCTAGGCACAGTGCCCCTCTCTTGTTCCAAGTCTGTGGACCAGATGCACTAGCTTGAGCTGACCAAAGCGATGCTGATATGGGTGTCTTAAGTAACGAGTAGGCTGTGGTGCTATATCTATAACTATGGATCCTAGAAGTGCCCTAATCCTGGGCTCAAGGTGCTGTGACTTTCACTTCCATCAAATGTTCTGGGACTGTGCAAGGTCTGAAAATGCAGAAATATTGCTAAACCTGCTAATAAAGAGAAGGGCTTATGTAGGAAGGTGATCCAGTGGTAAATTTCTCTGCTAACCCTGTACCTAAGGGAGTAGTCATCCAAGGGACACTTGATTTGCATCTGCTGCACCAACACTTATTCCCAGAGGGTTCAGATTCTGTAGGTATTAATGCTTTCATTTAAGCACAAGGGGCTATTCTTGAGTTAGGATAAAAACAGCTGATCCCTAAAGATTTTGATTCAACTGTGCAACATCATATTAACTGTGGATGTTAATATGTGGGATGTGCATGTGACTGAGCACTGGCACAGGTTTCCCAGAGAGGCTGTGGAGCCTTCCTCTTTGGAGATCTTCGGAATTCATCTGGGCATGGTCCTGGGCAACCAGCTCCAGGTGGCCCTGCTTGAGCAGGGCGGTTAGACCAGATGGCCTCCACAGGTAGATGCCAACCTCAACCGTTCTGTGATTCTGCGACATGGACCAACATTTGGCTGGTGGGTGGAATATGCATGCATGCTCTATTGCCACTAATTTGGAACAAGGGTGTACCTAGGCTGCAAGATTAAAGTGTTAGGCAGGTCAACGCTTGATCTCTCATAAATCACGATTGAGCTTCGGCAGTGACAGCAGTAGAGGTCTGCTCCATATGCTTTTAATAAGCTGTAAACAGACTGGACATCAGACACCTGTTTATTTCTGAAGTTTAATGAAAAACAATTTAGTCCTACCTGCTAGGAGGAGGTCCTTCAGCCCATTTTCTTTCCTCCTTCTGAATTCAGAATGTGGCAATGCACATGGGGCTTGACAGACCTCCTAGATAAGTAGCTAACACCTGGTCATGGTGGGAAAAGTGACCTAGCCCAGAATGCAAACACTTCAGTGAGTTATGGCTGAAATTTATAATGGCTTGACCTTCAGCTGAAATAAATTTGTCACCTTGTCATTATGCTGAGTTACATTGTTCAAGCCTCTATCATTGTTCAAGATCTCTATCTATTTGGATATTGTTGTTCTGTTCAGTTTTTATTTTGACAGTCTGTTTGGGGACAGTAAGAAGGAGATTTTTTTTTCCATTTCCTTTTGCATGTGCCAAATTCCGTTACCATGGTTGAATAAGAATGGTTGTACATTTATAAATATTTGTGAGGGACGGTAGCTTGTGTTTCTACATGTATGTGCAGACAGCAGAAGTAGGGTTCTCATATTTGTTCCACATGAAGTGTGGCATTATATGAATGTTGGTTGGTCCTTACTAACTGTTGGTATGTGGATAAGATTTCTAGCAAGCCTTTTGGCTGCTCAATGGGTCTTGTCTGAAGGAAACACTCTAAACTGTGATTATCACGATTGGTTGATAAGGGAACATTATATATATGTGTGTGTGTGTATATATATATATATATATTAAAAAAAAACTCTTTTGTCTTCTCTAAAACTTCTGTCTTACTGGAAAGGTTTAAGCTGCAACTCCTGGCAACCTGGGGCTGGAATTCCCAAGCTGACATAGCTATTGACAATATTACATTTGGACTGGACTGCTTCAATGACGGTAAGTCACACGTTACAGAATCCCTTATAGAATTTGGGTAGTGTAATCAGCATGCCACTGATCCAGGAGACATTTGTTCTGTTTCCCCCACAGAGTGCACATGGTTCATTTGCGTTAGTGTTTACAGTAGAATGACATCTTATATCAGATCTACTGAAGATTGAAAGTAGAGGCGATTTTACAGTGTGTTCATCCCCTAGTGTTCTTTCTTTTCTCTAATCTGGGATATCCTATATCACATAGTAGAGACCTGCCTGTGTGTCTTGGCAATAAACACTTGACTTATGCCTGAGCCTTAAGTGGAAGAATTACATCACCTTGTTCTTCAGCAGTCCTCTATGACCCACACACCCTGACAATTGATAGCACAAGTTAATTTGTTGAAAACAAATGGGAAAGCCACTATATTTTAGGAGACAAAAGGAGGAAAATGGAGGAATAAAGTGTCTCTCTGACAGTAAAGTTCAGGTTGTTGCAACAAGTTTATTTTACCCTGCAAGGAGGTGCATCAAAAGTTACTGCCAGATATATGTAATAGATGCTTTCCTTTGTTTCATTACTGCTAATGTGACTGATCACAATGTATTCCACTGAAGATGGAGCCAGTGCTCATCTCCAAAGCATGTTAGCAAAAGAGCTGAATTTTCTTAGCAGACAAGTGGAGCGAGGTTGGATACTTGAACCACCTGGAAATACTAGAAACTGCCCTCTTTTTGTCCATGGATAACAGACCCATATGCTCTTTAGTAAAATAACAAAAGAATATGAAACACTTAAATTGTGACTTCTGTTGCAGACAAAATGTCCTGTGCTACCCTTCACATGTCACCACATCCATTATGTCAGCAGCGAGGGTAGCAACATATCCCTGAAGAGACTGGCTGTAGCCTAATGTACCATGTGGGAAGGCTTATGTTAAAACTGACATGTGTTAAAAGTTCTTCATTATCAAAAGCCCCTTTAACCTCCCACCTTCATCCGATTTGGTGTCATCTACTCTGTCCCTTTGTTCTGTGGGGACTGAGGACACACTTGTATAAAATGCTGAGCATGCACATTTTCATTTGAAATTAAGCGAAAGAGATGCTCCTTTAGGCTAAAGTCATCTGTCCACTCCAGCTACTTAACACCCCTGGCTCCCAAACACTTTGGGACCTCCACACTAACACTTTGTTTTGAAATCTGTGGAAATCTTTTGAGGAAACTGAATAGAGTGATTCCAGATGCTCTTGCGCCAGCTGCCATGCATCCAGATGCTGTAGTTTACTGCTCTCCTAAGAGCAAATATAGGCAGCAGTGTACCTGCAGAGATTTTGCTGTCTCTGGCATAGGGACGTAATATTTGACAAAGAGGTGGGACATAAATGCTACTGCGATAGTTTTATCAGAGCTTGTCCATTAGACAACACCCCCACCCCCACACCCCAGTTACTCCTCAATTTCAAATGCTATAAATCACACCAATGTCCAGGAGTAGCAGCCACTTACCCTATCTGAAGGTGTGACCCAGAGTTATGTGACTCATGCAGAAGACAGACATCATGAAGGAAATGTTTCTCGGAAGCCTTGTATTTGCCATTGTTCCTTGAATCCTCTTTGCAAATCGATGTTTTCTCGCCTCTAAAAGCAACTCCCTCGCATTTGTCTTCTCATGACTTTAATTCAGTTAGGTTGTGGAGAAGCCCAGCAGCTCTGCTGTGCTTTAAGTAATGAAATTATTTCTCCCTAGCAAGGAGAGGTTTCAGATGTCAGAGATGGAGCCAATTAAGATCCAAGCAGTGAATTCTTTGCATGAGGGCAACAGGAAGGACATATGGCAGGAAGGAAGAATATGCCGTTTGCTAGCATGTAAATATTAATTTCTTCATCTATTTCAATCCTGTAGTTCAATTGTTCTTCAAGACCTAGTGCAGACCTTGAAAGCCTTGCTTGTATGCATGCAAGCCAGGAAAGAAGGTGAGGTCTTCTATATCCCTCAACACCAAGAGGAAATTATTGGTAACACTTAGGAGGGAAAAAAGCACACAGTAGTGAGGGCAGCTCAAGAAATACCAGTAAGGACAAAAAACCAAACATCTCATTTTTTGGATGGCAGGCACTCGGTGGGGACAGATGCTTTCCCTGTGAGAAAGGCAAAATGAAACCATCTTCTGATTAATAAAATCACCCTGCGTAAGACAGTGTGACAGACCGGGTGACATGAATCTGATATGTTGTGAGAACTTTTAGGGAACAGGCAGAAAGATATTTTATCTTTTTAATTAGCCAGGGCTAAATATGGGGTTCTAAAGAAGACAGTCTAAACATGAAAATGTGGGCTGGCATAGTGAATAGAATGCATCTGCATGATTGCTGTCCTCCCCAGTGCTTATGTGGTCACTGCTTTTACTGTTACATTTTAGTGCCCTGAGCATGGTATTGTTCCAATTAAGATCACAGGTCTGTGGTCTGTCAAAGTGCACTCTATTGCCTTGGCCTAGGGGTTACATTTCATTCTGCACATCATTTACTCTTTCAAAGAAGGCTGTTTTTTACATGACAGGACTGTCCAAAGAGAGCTTTGTATGGCATACCTCTAGATTTTTACTTTGGAATCCCCAACCCAGCAAACCTGTCCTTTTTGGCCTGCCTGTCTCATTGCTTGAGGTGAATGGAGGTGGGTGGTTCAAGGTACTCAGCACTACCTCATTTGACTGATTCAGTAAGGTGTTGACTAGAAATACAGTTGGATCAGCCAAAAGGCTGGGGAACGGGGAGGCTGGTTGAGCTACCTCATTCTCTTTTCCACTCCAGGACGAGCTGGAGAGACTTCCAGGATTACTCCACCTGCATCTGTAAGGTGGGATCTCTGAAGAGATCATGCACAATTTGAGGATACTGCAAGGCACCTCTGATTAATTCCTGCCCCGAAACCACTCCATCTTTGTTTTTTGTTTTTTTATCTTTTTTTTTCTCATTACAATCCCAGAGACAGAGAAGAACTACTTGCTTTAGCTCTGTGCCTGCAGAAGATTCCCCTTCTCCTTTACACTTCTTCTGTCCCTCTGTGGTTTGTGAGTCAACAGCATAAGTACTGGAGTAATGGAGTTGTGTGTTCTTCCTATTTTTCTGATATAAGCACACCTTAACATAAAGAATTCTTGTTCTTTTCTGTTCGCCTATGGTCAATAATTTGGCTGTTAGAGGAGCAAATAGAAGCTAAAACAGACTAGAGCACCAGCTTCTGTATTCTAGGCCTACACCATATTTGTAGAAAATGCCACCTTACAAATTCATGTCTGGCAGCGCATAAAGGATCATGCTCGTAAGAGTTAACAGCTCTTGTGGACAGGCTGATGCTCAGCCTGTCAAGCAGCTTGTGTACTGAAAACAGAGGAGACAGAAGCTTTCTTCCAGCATGTGAGGATTTGAGACTGTTTGGAAAAGGAGGAAAGATTGTTTGTTTGGAAAAAAAGCATTGCCTTAGGATACTCAGTTGGGATGCTGCAAAAAAAATCCATGCAGACACAGACCGGGTCTGTATTTCGGGGACTGATTTACATTCCATCACTCTGGCAAACATAACCAGACTTCTTGTATGTCTCTAACTAAAACTGTTTTGACCTATGGGATTCATAATTCAGTTCAGGCCTTGGGAGACCAAGCATCTTTTCTGGCTATGCATTGTCTTTTTCATTTGGTTTTCCTTCTTGCCTTTGATCCAGATCATTTGTTTTGGGTTAATTTCATTTTTCACTTGCTTGACAACTCCATCCATTGAAGTTCTCTATCTCAGTATGAACAGAGTGTGTCAGTACAAAGCTCCCTTTTACTTCCATCCATCAATGTGCATTCAGTCAGACCTGGGGGAAATATTCTCAGGAGTACAAACACAGCAAGGTCACCATGCTTCAATTAGTTATTTGGCCTTTCTGACACAGCTAACAAGGGTGTTAATTATTGCTATTTAGAGTAGTGTCTTTGCAGCAGAGATAATTGTCCAGCTGGAACTGAGTCTCTTTTGAATAGAGCATCAAACAGCTGTTAGATTCTCACAACTGGAACAAATTGAAATATTTGTAATGTTTTTCAACTAATGAAAAATATTCAATATTAAATTAACTGAGGCCTCATAAAATTGAATGAAGTCTCTCCTTTTTCTTATCGCGATTTTCTAATCACAAAATAGATCTGCCTAAAAATGGGTAATTTAACTTTGGAAACAAGATGCCTGCAGAGTATAAAGCAAGTGTTCGGTTATTACTTTTTCCTATTCTATTTGGTTATACATGATGTTCTCAACGCATTCAGATGCTTTGGTTCAGCAGCTACTTTGAAGTCCCTCCTCTCTGAGATAGAGCTGATTTTTGAAGGTCTGTTTCACTGCTCATAAAAGCTACATTTTGCTCTGTGTTTTTCAAAAAGGTTCATCCAAAGATTTATGGCTCCTGTCACTGATATACTGCTGTTTCTTAACTATGTCTTTTAGTGAGACGTCATTTTATTTAGTATTTTATTCTATATGCAAGGTTGGGAGTTTCAAAGTTGTTTGGTTAGAGAAGAGTGACCCATTAGGCTGGTTTACCTACTATGACACTGTTAAGAACTGAAAATGACTTTTTTTTTGATATCACTGTCCTTTACACCTGCACTCATTTGGCTGTCCACAATTGTCATTTGCTCCTTTGACCAGCACAGCATCAGTACGTGTTATCTGTTCTCCCACACCATGTTTTCCCAAAGTCTCTTGTAATCGCAGACAGTGCAGTTTGCTGGCCAAGAAGCTTATTTTGCAGGTAAGCCTCCATAGGATAACACGGGGAGTTTGTGTTCATGTTAAGTCCCGCTGCTTTCAGCACAGATAGAAGTAGCTAAGACAAGATACAGGCCCAAAAGAATGGAGAAAAATGCTGGGTGTTTTCTGTCAAAGGTATTATTTACTTATTTTAACCAAATGGTTGCACTTCATTTGTTCATGTGGTCTTTAAATTTTCTCTCTCTCTTTCCTACCATCCTTCTGTCTCTCTCATCCATTCTACAAACTATTACAGGAAGACAAACAAATCATTTCAGTGGGAAGCGACAGTACCCACGGGAGATTAGTATCCCTGATGAGCATCTTCTGAACCCCCTGGAAGAGCCTTCCCTCCCAGGTAGATGATTCTGTACTGAAAAACTGTCTCTTGGCTGTAAGAGGTGGGTCCCTTTGCATCTCCTGTATGTGATCTGCCTGAGTGTGGTCTGCCTGACCTATAGCAACAGAGCAATGAAGTATAATCCTTCCCAAAGTTGTAGAGACCATGTCAGGTAGTCTCTGCTTGCTCCAGGACAGCGCTTTCCTGAAGTGCAACTCAGCAGTCCTTAAAGAACAGAATGTTTTTAAGGAAAACCAGAATCTTTAGGTAAAAAAGCTTTAAGAAGAAGCAGAAGCTACATGACTCAAATTCAAAACACACAAAAGCCAGGCCAGGAGAGAAGGGTGTAGGCCAGTTCAGGAAGGTGGGGATAGACAGAGGTCTACTGGGACTTAGTGAGTAATGAAGCTGAACCTAATGGGTGGGATAATACAGGTGTAAAGATGAAGATCCAGGGAGGGAAATAGGTGAAATACATATGGAAATCCACTGAGGAGAGAAACTGGATGAAAAGCAAGGAGGACAAGGGATACTAGGGACCAGTTTACTGATAGCAGTTGAGTGCCACTCTGAAGGACAGGTAACAGCTGCATGGGTGACTAGAGTTGTCTGAAGGAGGGCCTGAGGAGAGGAGGCTGGGGTTGCCTGAGGAGCCAAGCATAGAGAAGAAGCAAGAGGAGGTGACAAGACAGGACATATTAAGCTTGGAACACAACCAGTAAGTATTCAGGAAAGCATATTCCACCCCAGAACCTTCAATGAGACGTAAGATTCCTGTGTTTTGAGGTTGTTTTGCTGCCAACAAATAGCTGTGTTCACCTGAGATGTGACAATCTATATTGCTGTCAGTTTCTTAGTTAGCTTACATGGCAGAGATTTCTTTAGTGTAGCTAACATTCTTACCCCACTGATCCATCTGTGTGTTGGCAGGGTGACATCTGTTGAGGATAGTTTTGCTTGCCTTTTCCTTTAAATAAGATTAGACTTTTGTTTTTAAAAGGCTTGTGATTTTTACTGCTCTTTTAATCATTCAGTTTTTAAACAGTTCTGTGCTGGTAAATCCTGGGGCACTTGATTCTGACCCTTGTGTGTGCAGCATATCATACAGTTTTAAAAACTTTTACTACCTTTCATCAATGGTCACTAGTTGCAATGGCAGATGTTTTCGACTTTTATTTCTGTGTATATACTTCAGTTCTCACCTGGAAAATTGCATAATACATCCTTGTTTCATATGGGTGTTGAAAAGAAAAATTTGGTAATGTCTGTGAGGCACTTGGATAAACCCCCTCAGAATCCCCTCCCAACCCCACAGTGATGCATTTATCTGCAGTCCATGATTTATTAAATATTTTGCAGGAAATAAGGTGAGAGAAAAAAAGCAGTGACCATAAACAGAGCGCTATTCGTGCTGTGACTAGAAAAAAGCTAGGATAATGTGGTAAAAGCATTCTGTGATCATATAATTAAGGACAGTATTATAGTGAATTGTATTATGAGGGAACTGCATTAAAATTGAACAGTTAAATATATCTTTAGCATGTACCGTCTTTCAAGTCCTCAGCATTACAAATGTAAATTTAAGTATCTCTTTGCGTATAATTACCATCACAAGCATGTGATCAAATTGACCCATTCAGTTTTAAAGCCATGTACGTAGCCAATAGTGCTGCAACATGATCTTTCTCACAATCATCTAGTTTTTATGTAAAAATCATTAATGTCCTTTGTGAATAACAATGATGTGAAATTTGTTATCAAAGAATCACAAAGGAAATATATCAACAGGAACAGTTGCTCATTTGGATGGCACTTGGCCTTTAGTTACAGAGTTCTGTGAGTTATTGCACATGCCTGAGAAATACTGGGAAGCTCATACCTGCCCTAACTCTGGCTGTTCTGGTTACAGGGGACACGTCTGTTGTTCTCTGGTGGTTCACAACATGTGGTGCTAGTGGTCCACATGGGCCAACTCAAGCTCAGTGTGACAATGCCTATAAGAACAGCAATGTGTCGGTGACAGTGGAGAAAGAGGGCAGGCTTCGAGGAGTGCAAGTGTGGAGAGTGCCAGCCACAAACCGATACAGGTATGTATCCGTGCTGAAGAGGTAGCCATTTATCTACTTTCTGGCTGTGGAGTTTCAGCAAGCATAAGTGGGGGACCATCTTTATTGAGTGGGTGAAGAGAACAGCAACATAGAAAAGAAATAGCTAGCTGAAAGGATCTGTGTCTGAGCTACTGTTGAAACAGTGACTTAAGGGAGATAAGAACAGGGGTGACTGTGGGCATGCAATCAAAAAAAAATAGAAGTGTTACCATCATTTCAGTCCCAAAGCCTTGGTATTTTTGATTTGGCCATGCCAGCTCGTGCTGTTTGCTTCTGAAATCTGTCTCCAGTGCTCTGGCTTAGACTTGATCAATCCTCTTGAGCAGCCTCGGCTGTGTGAGTATCAAAAAAAAGGATGGCCATGAGATGCTGCAGGGGGAGCCTGCTCTGGAGCAATGCCTGTTTGGGAGTGCAGGCTGGGGAGAGCTCACAGATGGAGATGCTTTGGGGGATGAGAAGTGTAAGATTTGTCTCTTTAACTACACCCATTTCTTTCAGGATTTCTGCCTATGGAGCAGCTGGAGGGAAGGGAGCCAAAAACCACAATAAGAGGTCCCACGGGGTCTTCATCTCAGCCACCTTCCAGCTGGAAAAAGATGAGCTGTTGTACATCTTAGTGGGGCAGCAGGGGGAAGATGCCTGTCCTGGGGTGAGGGCTGCACAAGCACATGTGGGCAGAGACTTTGCAGATGAGATTCAGTGGGTGGCTTGGGGTTTGGCTGAACTGGTGATGAAAGACAGAAATCCCAGGATCCAGCAATGAAATCCAGTCAGGACTGGGAAGAACCAATAAACCAAGTTAGAAAGAATCTCAAAACAAATGTAAAGAACTCTGAAAAGAAAAACGACTCCAAAATGCACAAATAAATACAAAGCCCACAGGAACTTTTCTTTAAGCTCCTGGTATTTAAATTCTTCATCGGTTTTCTTCTGCTTATTTTAAGAGGGGAGCTACTAGGCAAGAGTTGTGTGCTCCCTCTCTTATTTTTCTGCAGCCTGGATTTCTTTCTGTCTGCCAGGATTTCAGATAATTTTCTGTTATTTATGGAAGCAACTACAAGCCCTAAACAACATTCTGGCTGCACTTTCTTAGGTACTGTCTAAGCTTAGAGACAAATATCTAAATCCAAAGTCTATCAAAACCAGTGGGAATCTTTCCACTATCTACAGTGGCCCCTGAATTAGATGTATGTAATGGCAAAAGAAAACTACTCATGATGAACAGAAATTGATGACACAAATGGTTATACATGTGTCCGCTAACACCAGATTCGGTGATCTAAAAGTCCTTTTTATCAGTTAGGCTCAAAAGTTACCTCTTCAGCATGAATTCTTTGTTATTACCTCTTTCCAGAAATGTGATCTGCCAGCCCATGCCCAGGAACTCTTTTCCCCACAGATAGACTACTATGCAGACAGTTTTCTCATTTCCTCACAGATAGACTATGAAGTTTTGGGATGTGTATGTTGTTCTTGGAGGCATTCAAAGTTCCCATTAAACTTGCCCAGAGCACATGATGTCTTTCCCAGATACTACAACTGATTCTAAAATCAATATTTCTTCACCTTAGATAGTACAAGAATTACATCTAAAACATGCATTTGTATATCTGCAGTTCCCTGATAAACCTAGATAGTGGACTATCTAGGTTTAAGTCACAGTCTTCAAAGATTCCTTTATTACCTTATATTTCGTGAATTGTTCCCAAAATGGCAAGATATATCCCAGTACAACCTCCTTTTGGAAGATGCTATTGGAAAGTTTTCCCCCTTGGCCCAACTTTGTTTCTGGCTTTGGAAATCCTGCTGAGTGTGTATGTTAGTAACTGATGTGTTTGCTCCTTTCTGTGAAGAAGTTCTGCAGCTACAAACTTTCACTCTATCCTCAGATTTGCCCCAGTTGCTTTTCCCTGGTCCTCAGCTATGCTGCCATCCTTAGTCCTCTTCTTTGAATGAGAGGACACAGGCAACAGAACTGGCACCACACTTCTGGCCTAGATATGTGACGTGATCCACAGACATGGGGATTTCACGTGCACTAAGCTAACAGTAGTTTCTGAAATCATTCAGAATTCATCATCTGACTGACGTTGGGCAGATTTACAGTCATTGAAACTCGTGTAACTCAGTGTACACACACACAAAAAAATCTAAGATGGCCAAAGGTTCTTCACTTTTTTAACCTTTTCAGTGTCATCTAGTACTTAGCAGGAATAAGAAGCTGGGACTCCAGGTACCTGTTCCAAGATGTGTAATTGGTTCACTGTTAACTATGTGCCTATCACCTCTGCTTTATGCATTTGTGAGCTTGAGAAATAGATAACAAATATAGCAGTAAGGAAGGTCTGAGAATTAATCCATAATTCAAATACATTTTAATGGTTTTGGATGTACGATATTCTAAAAATGAAAAAAAAAATTGTGATATCAATAGTGAGTTAATTGCTGTAATGCTTTCTTTTTAACTGTAGCATTTCTATTTTTAATTGCATGCGTGGCATAAGTTTGCAAGTCAGATGTAACAGTTCCATCCCTCAGCTCTTTTCCTTGTAGAAGAGCTCATCCTCCATATAGATAATATATATACTGATTTATATGTGTTTGACAAGCATCACAAACAGTATTACTATACTGAGATAGATAAATCTCAAGAACTGGGCCTTGCTGATATACGAGTGTGTCTCTTGTTTCCTTTCAGGCCAATCCTCAAACCCAGAAGATCTGCTTAGGGGAGTCATCTCTCATTGAAGAAGATTATAAAAAAAGAAAGGACCTGAAGGACTGGGCTGGAGGAGGGGGTGGTGGAGGAGGGGCAACCTATGTCTTTAGAGTAAGTATTCCCTCTTTCCATCCAATCTGAGCAATGTCCAGCAGTGCAGCTACCTTTCACTATCTGTCATGACATATGATACTCAGTTCTTAAAAGAAAGTGCTGGAAAAGGAATGTCTTTTTCTCTTCCCCCTGTCTCCTCCACCTCTTACTATGTCTCTCCCTGTCTTTTTGTCTTTTTAATTGAAATTCTTTATCTCTTTTCATATCCTCGATCATACTTGTCACTGTCACTAAGCAAGCTGAACTGGTTCTTCAGTTCTTGACACCTCAGGTCTGGGAATCACACCAGGGTCCTGTTTTAATACTGGCAGCACTCCTACAAAAACAAACAAACAAACAAACAACAAAAAAAACCCCACTGGTATTCAATTGAACAGTTACTTTTGTACACAGAAACACCGTGTAAAGCATTTTTATAATGCAGTCAGGAAACAATCAGTAGTATTGCCCTGGCATTGGGCCACTCTTCTTTGGGTTGCTTTCATGCTTTTTGATGAGTTTGTGTAAGTTCACATATCCAAGGGACGTGAAGTTTTTCTGATGTTTGATGGGGGGTTTTCCAGCAGAAGGATGGGATTTTCGAACCTTTGCTCATCGCAGCAGGAGGAGGAGGAAAAAGCTTACCTGAAGGCTCAGGACAACTCCCTGGATGATGTACCACTGGAGCAATTTGAGAACAGCACTGCAGTACCTGGAGTCAGTGGGAGGACTGGGGCAGCAGGTGAGATGCTAAAACCACACAAGTTCTGAATCTGATGGCTGAATTCACAAGCTGTCCTGTAGGCAAGAAGTGAGGAATTCTGTGGTAGCAGTAGTTAGAATTATGCTGGTAGACCCTAAAGGATGTCTTTTTATATGGTGTGTCACTAGATAAAAGAGAATGCACAGGACAGGTGATGAGTACTCCAGTAGAGACTATTCCATAGAAGGGCTCCTCTCTCCTCTGTAAAGACTCACAGAGTGAAAATGATGTATTGGGGGTGGAGCGCACTCCTCCATGCTGTAACAAGGGCCTTAGAAGAGAATACTTTTTTCCCTGTTACTCCCCTGAAAACCTAACAACAAGAATGTTTCTGGAATTATCCTAGAAATGGAAGCTTATTTATAATCTTGTAACAAATGTGCCTAGAATCCATTCCTAAGAGACAAAAAAATAAAATAAAAAAAAATAATCCGGTGGTTCTCCGTCTCTTGCTGTGTAATGTCCTTATATAGAGGGACCACTAGAATGAGATGAGGAAATCCAGTTTAGTTTTAATTTCCCTAGGGAACTCAGCATGGCTGAAAGCCCTAATCAGTTATCCCAAAGGAATCTGGTGGGCTCCTTATTTCCCCAGTGCCACTAGAAATTGACGCTAAAGCATTGGTTTTGCAGCAGGTACCCCAGGTCATGCACTAGATTTCTACTTTGTTATTATCTATGACAACAAGGAGCTTGTCTGTGTATTCTCTTACCCTTTAAGAAATAGTTAACTTGAAAGCAGGCACTTCTTAACACATTAATTAACGTTTATTTGTTTGTGCTTCCCTCACCTGCTCTTGTTTTTCATGTCTCACTCTCTGATTGTAAAGGTGGAGGTGGTGGCTGGCAAGATGTGACTCTGCTTCCTCAAGCTGGAAAGTCCCTTCTGGAAGGTGGAGAAGGGGGGCAAGCTTGTCCCCAAGCACTAGCCAAACTCCAGTGGGCCACCTCTGGTGGTTTTGGTGGGGGAGGAGGAGCTTGTACTTCTGGTGGAGGAGGTGGAGGCTACAGAGGTAGGTCTGATGAAGAAATAGTCATACTGTCTATTTTTGTACAATTCAGAGCACCTGCAGCTAGAGGCTAGAGCTCTCATTGCAGAGGTATGCTACTGCAGAAGATAATTCACAGACACTTCAACCTGAATTGTACAAACCTCCACCTCACTCCATCTATAGTTAACTGTGGAAGTCAAGGTTACAGAAGTATTTCTACAGGACTTAGTATTTGGAAGATGTGCTGAATAATCCCTTCATTTGTCCTTAAGTTGCCCAGGGAAAATGCTCCATTTATTTTTTCTGTTTCAAGCAAATACATATTAACCTTGCTGAACTGAGAAATTTCACTTGTCTTGGTACTTGTTGGGATGAATGAGTGTTATCCACTCATTCATTAGATGTTAAACATACTAATATCACTGAAAGGCTGCAGAGTGACTGCAGGTGTTTAGAAGCAGGAACAAATGTGACACTTCAAAGGCATCACATTTTTGCAGCATTGATCAGCTAACCATACTCTTCTTTCTCCAGGGGGGCATGCCTCTGACAACGATGATATGCTGGCTGGTGGGCAGGATGGCATCTCTTTTGTGAACCCCATTGGAGAGATCTTCTTGCATCCCCTGGCAGGTACAATGCACTTTTACTTCTTCCTCTTAGTTCTTTTCTTCCTCCTTTTCCTTCCCTTCTCTATTTCCTCTTTCCTGCTCCCTCTCCTCCTGCCTTTTCCTTTTATGCATTTCATGCAGGCATATTTCACTCTGCAGGCCAGTTCCTCAGCTGTGGTTATTGTTTTAAATTTGTCTGTAATGCTCTGGGACCTTTTCCCTCTCAATCTCCTAAGCCAGGGGAGACACCAGTCATCCAGTTTAACTGCACATCCTCAGTCCCAGACATTTCAGGTCAATTCACTTCCGGATCTATCTGCTTGAGGAACACAATTCCTTCTTCCCCACCCCGGATCCCATCAGTTTTTTGACATGTGTCCACAGTATCTGCTGTCCTGGAAAGAGGGAGAGGAGTTGTATGTGCCTAGTCCTTTTTTTCTTTCCTTTCCTTTTTTTTTTTTTTTTCCTACTGTAAAAAGATGGGAAAAGCTAAGATAAAACTGTCTGTCCTTTCTGATTCTTCATTCAGCCATGGAGAGTCATGGTGAGGTGGAGGTTCAGATCTATCTTAACTGTAGCCACTGCCACTCAGACAACTGTAAGAGGGACCCTGACACCAACCTGCCAGTCTGTCAATGTGAGATAGGGGCTGTGCTAGCCAACGACAATGTCACCTGCACTGGTAAGACGTAGGACTTTTTTTTTTCCCTAATTGGATAATGCTTGTATTCATTGTGTCATCTCTCCTCTTGGCTTTTTTTTTTTTTATTCAGATACTCAATACTGAAAATTCCTGATGTCGTTTCTTTATATGCTGAGCTGCATGTCTATCATGATATACAAAATTCTGGTTTGGATTAGGTGGAAAGTGAAATATTTGTAAAGAAACACAGTGGAAATTTCTTGAATGGGCACAGTGTATCAGATATTTAAGCATAAATACCTTTCTTGTATAATATACCACCTAATGCTGAGGTATTTAAGCCACAAATTACTTCCTTCCACAGAAGTTTCTCACTGTGCCTGTTCGGCTGATGCCTGGTATTCATTATGTTTTTCTGACACAGTCTCTCAGAACTCCAAAGTATCAAGACTGTGGAGAGTTTCAATTTGTTAGCAGTGATGTCATCCATTAATAAAAAAACCTGAGGAATGGAAAAAAGAAACCTGTGTTTTATCAGTTAGATTTCTGTCTTAACAATGTTTTAAAAATGATTTAGATATTTTTTCAAACTCCAGGGCTGACTTTGTGTAATTTTTATAAGATGGTCTGGCCGTGATCTCTGTATTGTTTTCTGAAATAGAAGGAAACTTGACAGGGATTCTTTCCTGCAGCTTGGGTTGTTTCCTGATTAATCCACCTTTATTTTTCTTTTTCCAGTGCCACAGACTCACATCCCAGAGGGACACCTGCCTCTCCCACTCCTCCTAGCTGTGGTGGCTGTGATTGTAGTGCTTGGAATGATCCTCACTTGTGGCAGCCTCTCTATCAGTAAGAAAAACTTATTTCTTATCACCATTTGATTTGGCTGTACCCAACTAAATTAGACAAAAGGGGACCACCCAACCACATGCTGCTACTTCTAATATTTGGAGCCAGAGTGTTTTGGTCTCCCAGGTTGATCAGAGGGATGGAGAGAAAGAAACGATAGGAAATATTACTACCCCGCAGTTAAGCACAAGCATAATCCCAAAGGGCAATGACTGCTCTGTCCTGGTATTTGCTGCAGAGGAAAGCTTGGAAAGCCCTCTTTGCAGACACTTCCTTAGCAGCCATTGCTATATAGACTGAAGTCACAGTCTATAATTAAATATATAACTCATTCAGGGGAGCGGTATGGCTTTTGGGACTCAATAACAGCAAGGTGTCTTGTGGAGCAGCCTTTCCTCAGCCAATGTACAGAGAAGCAGAGGAAACCTAAGTTTCTCCATGATTAGGACTCTGCAGGGACTGTTTGTATATTCAGTATTAAACCGCTACAGGATGTGAAGAGAGCGATGCTGGCAAGCTAAAGATACTTCTTGAGCATTTGTAGTTACTGACTTGGGTTCTTCTTTCTGTTCTGTGTGGCTAGTATTGTATTTTCTCTCCAGGTGCTTATCTTGTTTGTGTATTTATATTTACCTCCCCACCCTCAGTTTATCACCTTAAGAAACAGCAGCTGGAAGGAGCCAGGGCACGACTGCAGAGCCCGGAGTATAAACTGAGCAAAATCCGCACATCAGCCATCATGACAGATTACAACCCTAACTACTGCTTCGCAGGGAAGGCTGCTACTCTGAGTGAGCTGAAGGAGATCCCACGGAAGAACATCTCTCTGCTTCGGTAAGGCTTGCTGCAGGGGCTGCTCTTTGGCACAGAAGAAAGGCACCCTGAACCAAAGGCAGAGGTAGAGCTCACACACTTGTTTTATTCACTGTCAAGCACCCAGAACAAGAAACTGAGGGCCTCCTGGGAAGCACCTAGTCCAGGCAAGGAAAAATGTGATGTGTGACGCTTTCTATGTTCTTTAAAATATTTTGATTCCATAAAGCTCTTAAGCGCAGGTATAAGTTCGTGAGTTTTCTGTTCAACGCTCCCATACAGAGCAGAGGGTATTTCACCTCTCTGTTCTTGTGTGATGTCCTGGATTACACCTCACACCTGGCAGTAGCTCCCTTCCAAATCTATAGCAGTATTTCTTTTTCTGCGTTTCCTGTCACAAGGAAATACACACTGGATTGCTCTTCTATTCCATACAGTGCAGGTCATCTCGATTAAAGCTATAAGCAAAGGAAAATCTTGATCATTCTTATATGTTGTCTTACTCCATCTCCTGAAGAGATCAGCCTGCAGCTTCCGTTATGTGTTGTTTTCCAGTTCTTTCTTGCCTTGCTATTGCCACACCTTGTGTCAGGGCCCTAGGATTGAGGACTGCTTTATTCCATAGAATGTTTTGGGTCGGAAGGGACCTGTTCAGAACCATTGAGGGTCCAACCTCCCTGGTTTAGTGACAGAACCAGAAGATAGTGAGAAGTTATTTTTAGAGGCTTTGAGATGAAAATGGTTATTGATTCCATCTCTTACAGCAGGTTCTATACCTATTATTGGACTGGACAAAAAGAAGGGCTCAGCCAATGCTTGGTACAGGGACACAGTAATATCTGTTCTCTCTCTTTTTCTCCCAGGGCACTAGGACATGGTGCATTTGGTGAGGTTTATGAGGGAACAGTGGTAGGCATTGCAGGAGATCCCAATCCTCTTCAAGTGGCTATCAAGGTCAGTACCCACAAATTTTGTATACAACAATAATTACCAGTAAGAGCCATATTATCTTAATGCCATTCCAGTTGGAGATTCATGCTCATTACTTGTATAACGGCAAACGTGTGTATATGATGCATGTTTCCACACATTGCTACATCTAGAGTTATAAACTTTGATTTTTTAGCTGAATGGCACCAGCAGCAGGTTGAAAGTAAAGCATCTATCTTGTTCACTGCATGCCAAATGCCCATGAGTTGTGATCTAACTAGGATAAGAACCTAAAAAGGGCAATCTCTTTTGTAGCCTCCACCACTGTTGCTGTTAGGTGTTGGACCCGGTTGACCAGGGAGGTGGTGGAGTCACTGTCCCTGGGGATTTTAAGTAAAGGTTGGACGTGGTGCTTAGGGACATGGTTTAGTGGGTGACATTGGTGGTAGTGGGATGGTTGGACCAGATGATCTTGGAGGGCTTTTCCAAACTTTATGATTCTGTGCTCTGGAGAGAGAGAAGCAGTGCCCTCAGATGGGAGGTTAGACTGCTTTATACTGTTAGTTAAAATAAAATAAATCATCAATCATCATAAATAAATATACCTCCCCTTAAATCAACACAGAACCTTGAGTTCACCCCAGCAGAGAATCTGGTCTGCCCCCAGAAATTTAATTCCTTTTGAGGTGGTTGCTGAGAGCCCTTGACGGTTCCACTAGGACAATAGAGCTGCTGTCCTGTGCTTTTCTGCCACAGTGATTTACTGATCCAAATACCTAGGGGACAGAAAAAAGAAAAAAAGAAAAAAAAAAAAAAGGAAAAAAAACTTAGGGGAAAAAATCTAACAACAAACAGCATTGTCAGCTGGAAAGGGATTTTTAAATCCTGCACATAAAGAAAACCTGGTAAGTGTTAGTATGAACCATATGTCTGACAGGAACAATAAATATTTAGAGTAATGCTTGTATATTATTACTTCTGCATTTCAGTTTTTAAGTGTTTTCTCATAAGTTTTTCATTTGACATTACTGTATTACAAAATTTGTATTATTTCACTGTTACATTTCTTTTATACTGAGAGTAGTGTCTGCCTACCACAGATGAAGCTTGCAGGCAGTTTCTTAGTGTTGCATAGTATTAAATATGCTGCTGTGAATATATATTGTGATATCATCCTAATTTTCCATGTCATTAATGGCAAGAGATAACAGGCTAGTTTTCTGTGAAATTACAGCTGTTGCCTCAGGATTTGCCAGTTACTCAGCCCAGAAGTAAAGGATGCTTATAGCCTCCTTTTGTTCTTTTATAAGCTTGTGACTCAGAGGTCTAAATCTACTTCTGTGGGTTCAACCCAAAATGTAGCTTTCATTAATAGAAAGATGTCCTATTGTTATTCACTCTGTCTTTCAAAAACCTCTTAAAAAAAAAAAAAAAGGAAAAGAGAAGAGAAAAGAAAATGGATCATGCATTACATGTATGAAAACCAAGAACAAACACTCACAAGTAGTTTTAACTGCCCAATCCAGTTTCACTGTCTGTACTGGAGGAAGTACCGCAGCACGGTGTCCAACAGAAGGAGATCAGTGTGTTGTTCAGCTGTGATAAGCCCGTGAGGATGTCACCAATTTTGCAAATCTCAGCAGTGATGGCCACTTGTAAGGGGCTGTCTGCCTACTTGTTCACCCAGTTCCCTGTAAAGGATGCCCTGAAGATCACCAAAGGCTGCTCTTCTCTCCTGCTGGTAACTGAGAGTACCCATGGGGCCCAAGATGTGGCTGTGCTCATTTTGCATCAAAATAGAGAGCATCAGCCCTAATCTGACTTTACAGAAGAAGCAGGTGCGGGCTATCAATTAATAAAAAATATATATTTGCAATAATACTACACACATTGTTTGTGGGTATTCCACCAATTTATTTAATAGACCAATTTCCACCAATTTATTTAATAGCACTGTCCTATGTGAAGCAATCACTTGTTTTATATAGCAAAATGCAACCATGTCTTCTGTAGCCCAAACTGCCAATGACAAGCACGGGGTCTCCTTGCTGAGCAGCAAACACTGCCCCGCTTTCTGAGTGCAGTTTGGCAACAGGAACTACACGCTGCTGTGGCCAAATCACCCTATAATGCTACAGTGGGCACAGTAGCAGGCACTGCAGCTCCTGATGCCTGCGCTCTCATTTCACGTTTATCAGTGGCAGATGATGTCTAAATCCGCTGGCAGGAGACAAAGCTGTTGGCGCATGTGACACAATTATATAAATCAGGTGGCTGTATGTGTCGTAAGACATGGAAGCATGCGCTGCAGTGTGGACACATAGCAAAAGGAGAATAAATTCACACCTGTGGCTTTAAAGTGTTTATTAACATTTTTGTCAATGTTTTCCTGAAGTTATTTTGCTCCAAACGTAGTTACACATGGTTTACATGCACACACACAAAAAAGCTTCCAAGTAGCTCACCCGTTTCCTGTTCCTTTAACTGACAAATGCAGTTCAATAAACTGGGCACTGAAAAGATGAGGCCTTCCTCATCTTTCTGAAGTCTTTTGTGTTCATGTCACGTGATGTTTCTTTTTTTTTTTTTTCTTTCTTTCTTTCTTGTGCTCCCCCAAATGTTCTCAATTCTTTGGTGGGATGGTCTTCACTTTCTTTACCTCTCAACAGACACTTCCAGAAGTCTGCTCTGAGCAAGATGAGATGGATTTTCTGATGGAAGCACTGATTATCAGGTATAGTTTAAGGTTCTTAGACTGGTGGTGGACGGGGGAAGAGGAGTAATGCGGGTAATGAGAATTATTAGTCCAGTTGCTTAGGTCTGGAAAACAGAAAATCCAGTCTTGTTTTTCACCAGATGACATTTTAGTAGTGTATGAGTTACTGGTTTCAGCTACTTGTGTTCATCTTGAACAAGGTATCTGTGTTTCTTTTGTTGAACATCTCAGCAAAAATTTCTCCTGGTTGGTTCTGCTGGTCATGCTCAGAGGAGTAGAAAGGCACAACATTTTTGTACAAACATGTTCTGTGTTTGAAATGTTTTCCTTTTCAAAGAATCCAATTGCCCTTTTACTAAGTATAAATCATGTACCAAACCTTGGTTTTGCTAAACAAATTATCAATGGTGAAGTGGAAAGCTGACTGTGCAACAGGAAAGCTGAAGATTAGAGCCACCCCTGCAGTGACTCAGAAGACCACGAGAGATAGTACAACACAGACCCTGTGCCAGGGAGGTAGCCTTTTATACTCGGATGCTAGGGCTTAAATTCCCACTACCTATATGCTTCAGGTATTCCAGTCTTGGAATTTACTTCATTAACTCAAATCCACGAGCTTAAAACAAAATTAAAAAAAAAAATTATAGTCAAGGGTGATTGCAAATAATCAGAATTTATCCATTTTAAATTTGGGCAAGATGAAGTTCCTCTTCTTCTCATTACATGGCCCAACTTATACCTGAATGTTCTTTTTCTGCTGCTAAAGCATGATTCAAGAACAAATCTCATTGCATAGTGCCACTTCCTAAAGTCTGAAAGAAGTTTGAGTGGCAGATGAACAGGAGGTAAAACTGATGTTTTTTAAAGCACAGTTTCAGTCAATTATAAAATGCTTTGATTCGTGTAGTAGTACGTGACCCTTTCTCTTCCCTAACTCTTTTCATTCTTAGTTCCTGTATTTTCTGGGTGATGACAGTCCAAAGGAAGATCCTGCTTTCTAATGACTGAGTCTTGCTGAGCTTCTTGACTATCTCAGCTTTCTTTTGTAAGAGGCAGAAAGCCATTCCCTGAGTAGCTGCTGCAGTAGGTATTAGCTGAGCCTCTCTTTTGCAGATACTGAACTGAGTCCACCAAACTGGACAGTCGTGTATTTAAAATAACCAATACTGAAATAAATCCCCCACTTGACAGGGTATTGTTTCACACATGCCAATAATATTTGGATAGTTGAAGAGTTTTGCTTTCCATTCCCCTTCACCTAACCCCCATCCTCCAGTCAGTGCACCTCTTAAGTTGTCTTCACAAACAGAGATCTCTCCTTTACTTTCAGCTTTTTGTACTTTCTATTGAATGTTTTTCATAGGAAAAGCCAGGCAGAACCCCAATCTTGGTTTCATCATAACTAGAGAGGCATTTGGCATCTGAGAGGCATGAGGCATCTAAAGTTAGAATTTGTTTGGTAACTTGCTTCAGTCAGGTCATCAAAGCTCAAGGCAGAGTGAATGTGATGGATGTTGGCCACGTACTAATGTTGTCTCTCTCTTCCTGTTGCTGTGATCTTGTCTTTCAGCAAGTTCAATCACCAAAATATTGTGCAGTGCATTGGTGTTAGCCTACAGACGCTGCCTCGCTTCATTCTGCTTGAGCTTATGGCTGGAGGAGATATGAAGAGTTTTCTTCGGCAGAACCGACCCAGGGTGGTAAGATAATTTCCCTGCTAGGCTTGTGGTTGTTTTTAGTAAGGCTGGTTTTACTTATCTTTATGAATTATATAAAGACACTGAAGCCCAGCAGGGCTATTTCTGTGTCCCAGCTCCTACAAACCTCTGGACACACATCCATTTGCTTGAATTGAGCAAGCAAGGCAGTGAGAGAAAATGAAAGCAGTGCCAGAACTCTAGTCTACAAGTAACTAAGGAAGAAAGAGGAAAGTCCTGTCCTGCTATTCCAGAGTTTTCTGTCAACTGGAGTACAAACAAACGAACTTTCTTTCCTCACTGTCTGCCTTATTTTCTCTGTACTGTGATAGTGTGTGAGGAGCTGAAGTCATAACACTGATACCCAGTAATGGGAATTTGCAGCATTAGGTCCTCTGCAGGTGTACATCAGCATCGTATAGATATATACAAATTTATACTCCCTAAAAAGCTGTGCCTACGTTTAGCACTGTGACAGGGATTTAAATCAATGCAAATGAAATTATCAAGTCAAATCTTCGTGTTTAAAAAAAAAATTATCTCTGATTTCTAACATTATTGATATCAACCAAGTATAGTGGGTATTTGGAATGAATGATCAATAGCCAATTCCAGATATGTGTTCTTGCTTTTTAACAGTGTGTTTCTGGACAATGAAATGAGTGCCTATCTCTGCTTGAGTGGGGACTTAAAAGTAAAAGCTAGACACGATTCTCTCTCTTTCTTATGTATGTATGTATTTATTTATGAGGTGAAGGAGAGTGACTGGTGCCTCTTGTACTCCCACATCACAGTTACACAGCTTCTCCTCTGCACACACATACACCCCAAATAGTTACAACAATGTATAGCTTCATGTGTATATACTCCTATGCCAGTATTAATATGTTGTTAAAAGATCTAGCTTAATCCCTTCCTCATACAGCAGTAAATATACTAATTAGGCGCACTTACAGTGGTAAAACAGCACCCACGCAGAGGAGTTTGTGTATCTTTAATTCTGCCATTTATAGTGAAAGTGGTACAGTTTCTATGAATAGATAAAGTTTGGGGGAAACAGAGAATAATAAATAATCTTCTTTGTATATAAAGCATAGCTGTACTATGAAGAACAGTTATTTCTTAAATATCATGTGAAAACAAACCTGCCAATATGTTAGCTGTTATGTTAGTAGATAGCAAATATAATAGTTGAATTCCCCTCAGTACACCAACAAATGACCCTGTTGTACACCTTTTCTGAAAACAGAACTAGCCCCATCATTAATGTATTTCACTGCCAGTTTCCATGGCTGCAAAGAAAATGCATGTCCATCAGTCTTCTGACAGAGGGATCCCAGAGCAGAGATAAGGTCTCGAAGTCTGTGGTACTGTATCTCCTCCTTCATTTCCTCCCCATTTCCTCAGCAGAAATTCCTGCTTTATAACTATAATAATTCTTCCTGGCAGATATCCAAGAGGTTTGTACAATGACTTGCCTAGCCAATAAAAACAGTGCTCAATGGCTGTAGTGTATGTTATGTGGTTCAAGCATGAGAAATTACAGAGATAACAGCATACAGGAACAAAAGCAGTTTGAAAAGAACAATTTATTTGGTATCTCTCAGGCTTTTGATGAGCAATGTAATATTTTTTCCCCACCCTTCCCAAGAGCAATACAGAAGTTCTTGGAGAAACACCAAGGAAATTTCCCTGCAGGGAAATAAATGACTGTATGAAAATAAGCAGGGCTCCCGGAGAGAGATTTCTTTATTGTTGTTAGTTAAGGAACTGTAGATTGTGAAGGGCTAGTACCAGTCCCAGAGTCTGGTGATAAAGCATCCATTTTCTCCATTTTCTGCATACTGCCCCTGAGGGTATTTATTCTCTGCCCTCCCACAAGAACAGATAAGTTGATGAATGCTGAGTGCTGGTGTAGAGATGTGCATTCGTGCATCTTTACTCTCCTTCTCTCTGAGTTCATTTGCTAATTTATTAACTCTTTAAAAGTGTTGTTTGTTTGTTCCCTCCCATTTCTCTTTTTAAGCCAGTTTATCTTTTGATTTCATAAAGCCCAGCACCACTAGGGAACAGTTCTCTCCCATGCCCTTTACTAGGCTATTCAGGCCAGACCATAAATCTCTCACAAGCTTTTACTCAAGCACTGTGCTCTGGAGAACTGAAATCTTCAGAAAATTTTTGATATAAATAAAAGTTCACTTATTTTCTAACTCTTCATTTTAATTCACTTGTGTTCCTCTCTGTTCCTGACTCATCTAACCTTTCCCCCACCATGTATGTGTATCTCTCCCTTTCCCTTTGCTTCTGAGTATCCCCTGCCTCTACTACATTCTTCTCGTCTACTATTCTTCCCTTACCATTTTGTTTGCTCTTTTCCAGAATCAACCATCCACGCTAACAATGCAGGACCTGCTGAACATAGCTAGGGATATTGCCTGTGGCTGTAAATATCTGGAAGAGAATCATTTCATCCACAGGTGAGGAGAAACAGTCCCTTCCGACGTACATCCCCTGAAAGCATGCTAATTTCTATTGCAATTTCTGTTTGCAGTGCGTTGGTAGGAGTTAGGCTCTGCACCATTCTTAGTACTGTAGGAGAGAAAGGAGTCTTCCCATTTGCAGTGAATGTTTTCAGGTGGTTCAAGTGTTTTCAATTTTCAGGTGCCTACACTGTAGACACGTTTGAAATTATCCCTGTAGTCCACTAGATGGTAGTGTCATTCTGTTAGCTTGTAAAAGAATAAGGTATCATTTCTCTCTTTTCTGATCTGCCTGTCCCATCAGCACAGGGCACCCCATAATATTTGAGCCTTTGTCTACGGTAGGGTAGAGCAGGAATAACAGGAAGAAAAATACCAGAACTCCAAGACTTTCTTCCCAACAGCTGACCTGGTGTGTGATCTTGAGGAGAACATAGTCTGTTCACTCCTTTTTCCCTCCTTTGTTCAACAAGAAAACATTGATATGGTAGGCTTCAAGTATGAATAAAATATAGAAGAGGTAAAGGTTTTTATAGGTGTTTTTTTAAAAATTCCCTGTTGGGTGTTGGACTGTTGTTGCTTTTGATTAAGAATTGTTTCAGCTGATAATGTTCTCAGGCATAGCATGCAACTGAATTACTTACTGCATGCTTAAAAAAATTAACTGCATGCTGAGTTTGGCCTTTGTCTGTAAAGGAAAGGAGAGGAGAGGCCTCCACCCCAGAGGGTTGTGCAGGCTCCGACTAAATCTATGTGCAGCCCGGAGTCATGCAAGCAGAGAACTGATTCACCTCCACAAACAACCATGTGTACGTACACATGGCATTGTACAGAGCAAAGAGGCAAGGGTGGGTAGAGACTGAAGAAATGAAGGGACACAAGTGACAAGCAGCAGTGAGAGCAAAAAGCCATGAGCTTGAGAGATAGGATGTTATGAACTTACAATTAGAGCATTTGAGACAGCAACTGAAAGATAAAAGAAAGGAAAATCTTTTGCCATGTCTGCCACAGGCTTGGGATGTGGCCTCAAGTCAAGGCTCCTCCTCTCCAAGTGCCTCAATTCCACACACATTAAAATGGGCATAAGAATATAGTTAATTTAAAGTTTAGCAGATAAAGATTTAGAACCTCACAAACGGTAGTGATTAGTAGTACGTGTAAGTGAAGAAAAGCGCAATGTAAAAGGATTTTGTCTGGGCACAGCTGAAGAGGTGATGGCAGGGGGCCTCTCTTCCTCCCTCCATCTCAGGTGAACCAGGGGGTTGGCTGGATGCAAAGGGCAGTGTGTGCTGCGTGTATGGGAAAGCTCTGTGTGTCAGGCTGCCCGGCAGAGCTCTTGTGCTGACAGGTTTCCAAGTAAAGGCTGATGGGAAGAAGGGGCCGTGCGGGTCCCTGAAAGCTGGAAGGCCAGGGCAAGTATCTGGAGAACACAGGGCCTCAGTGCTAGAGAGCCTTTATGAGGGTCACTTCAGGGTGTATCTTAATTTGGGAATGATCTGGCTTGAGAATGACTGGAGGTAACCACTTTAGAAAGAACAATATTATTATCCCATGTACAAGTGTATCTTTTTTACAAATGGAAATGAAAATACACCAGAACTATCAACAGACCAGACACAGTATCTGGTAAAAATCTGAAAAGGAAATAAACAGTTTTCAGTCTCCTTTATATTGGAACAATAAGTTCCTCTGAAACTGGATTAGAGTTTTCTGTCATAAAAAACCAGCAGTAAGAGCATTCTGCAAATTTTAGCTTTCAGATCTCTGTGTAAGTACACGAGAGAATCTGTATTCTAATTTTAACACCAGAGTTAATCACTACAGCATTATTTAAAAAATAATAATCCATAATGTGAAAGTAATATCCTTCATCCCCCCACCCACCCTGATCTTACGAATTCATTTTAAGGACCAGTTTTTGCTTGTGCTGCAAGAAGTCAAACAGAAACTCAACAGATATGCTCTCCGCAAGTATTTTATAAAAACAATTTTCATTTCTCCTTTCAGGTAGAAGTTCCCTGATTTTCTTATCATATGTCACTGAGCCCAGTAGTCACCACATAAAGCTTCTAAAATCTGTGTCAACAAATGGAGAGGCCAACTGTATTGCTCAAAACCAGTCTCCATTTCAGGAGAGAAGTGGAAGAAACTAGGGCTTGTCTTTCAACTGGAGCACATTGTGTTTTGAAAAACTCTCTGGCTCAGTTTTATATGGTTAGATTTCTAGTATAAGCAACATGGGAAGGGACTCACTTTGTTCTAGCCAACAGTTCAGTAAATTGGTATAGAAGGAATTTCATTTGGATCTTGTATCGGTATTTGTTAGTGTTGTCAGTATTATTTAGAGTTAATGGATGTGCAATCCAGGGAAGGTTATCAGTACCAGTAAGAGGCATAGTAGAGGGAAACGTAGTGTAGTGGAGTTGTGGAGATGTCACTAAAGGCAGGTCTTGTCATGTAAGAGTCACAGATGATGATGGAAGAGAAGGCTAAGCTTGAATTCCAAATCCTGCAGGAATTTTCAAAGCTGGCAGTGGGAAGGAACGTGTGAGTTGTTTGAGGATCTCATTTTTCTTGGCAGTCAACAGGACCCACACAGTGCTATGATTTTTAATGAGTCCCTTTTCAGAACACACGTTTAAAATGAATACAAACCCTTCAGTCATGGCCATGCAGTCATCCCTACTGTTTGCCACAAGCTAAACCTGCATCCAGCAAATGGCTGCTCCCATATGTAGCCTTGCTTGGTTCCATGGGAGACTGCCAGAAGCAACAGAGCAACAATTTACTGAATCTGGTCCCACATTGACTTTTCAAGCAGTTTACTAAGACTTTCTCATAGCATCACATCTGTCACTGATAGAGGCACTGCTGAGAAGCCATTGAAAAACACTCTTCAAAAAAAAAAAAAAAAAGAGCATAAAGTCATAACGTGGTTGTCATGGTTGAAGCAAAAGAGGTTGGATCCATGTACCTTCTCTGACACTGACCCTGCTTTCTGCCTTAATGAAAGGTGGTGGTAGTGGGTAATGCTCAGAGAACACTGAATAGAAAATGTAATGCAAATGTAGTTTAATAATTGTGGTTAATGAAAATAATAATGTAATTAGCATTAGTTCTTATTTTTAATAAGGTTCTCTTCATTTGTTGTAAGGATGACTCAACTAAGACTTGCAGGACCGGGTTTAATATTCTTTCTCTATTCCCTTAGCTACTTAAGAGTTTAAAATTGGATTATAATTAATTAATTAATTATTTTTTAAAGAGATATAGCTGCAAGGAATTGCCTTTTGACCTGCACTGGAGCAGGACGAATAGCCAAAATTGGTGACTTTGGGATGGCCAGGGATATTTACAGGTAAGTGAAAGGCTGTTTGTCCTATGAATAACTCAGAAATCATCATCAATTTCAATGGTTTGAATTGCCTCATGGAATTTGAAGCAGCTGAATTGTCTGTTACATGTCTGAATCTGATTTCCAGTTAACTAACTGGAATTAACAGACTGTAAATTAATACATTTATGCCTACTAGCCAATGTACTTCAGTTGGTTTATTCCAGACTGAGCCACAGAGAACACTTAAAAACACACATGGATGCTAAACTAAGCACAGGCAAATTTATTGGATAGCTGACCACATATAATCTTAAACTAATAAATAAATAAATAAATCCATAATTCTAAATTTATGATGTCAAGAAGATTTGCTGTATCAATGCCCTGTGCAAAGCATCAGCAAATTTGATTTAGCTATGAACCTACAACATCCTCAGTTTCCACCCCAGCTGCAGCCATGGTATAAAATGCTGCTCAGAAGTACTATTTGTGTTGATGTCTTTGTCTCATTTGGCCCCTGTTGCTGCATCCACTCTCTCCAGCTCCTGTTGCTGTGGTGATAGGATCTTTTATACATCTCAGCCCTTTCAGACTGTGTGGCATGTATTTAATCTTTTCCAGAGCAAGTTATTATCGCAAAGGAGGAAGAGCTATGCTTCCTGTCAAGTGGATGCCACCAGAAGCTTTTCTAGAGGGTATTTTCACCTCCAAGACTGATACCTGGTAACAAATGTCTGTTAATGAACTCTGCTACTCATTGATAAGGGTCAAGATATTTACTACTTAAGAAAAAATGTCTGCTCGACAGGAACCCTTAAAGATATCAGAATTTCCCATGTCCTAAAAAGGAAAAAAAAGTAGCTATCTTCCCTCTGCACTAAGGATGGCTAAAAAATTCTATGTGAGAATTTAAAAATCTAATGTAAATGGAGGGCACAACAAACAGCCATAGATAAATGCAGAGTATCGTACAAGGGTAATCAAGAAGTACAAAGAGAAGAAAGTTTAGAATCCCAAGAAGTCTCAGTTAAAAATTCAGACAAACGCATAAAATACAGGCCAATACCATCACACGCTTCCCTCAGCTCTTAGTATCTGCCACTCAGTTTTTATTGGTGGCAAGGCCCACTCATGCATCTTGTAAATGACTCTCTATACCGTGCAGGATTACTCTTTTGTATCATTTTTTTTCTGTTATATATAAAGTGACAGCAGACTTAAGCAGAAGTCTTTGCTGGTTGCTGAGGAAACAATATTTATATATTGACTCCTCATGCAACCTGATCTTTCTTTAAAATGAGCTCCCCCTCAACAGTGACACATTCATGCCAAGGTGCTGGCGATGGAAGTTTTCCAGTTGCTTAAGAACACCTCTCTTCCTATACAGTAGATTCTTCAATATTTTGAACTGAGACATTACCTTAAATGCCACACTGACCCAGTTTCCTGAAGTTGCTGGTGATGCCAGAAGACAAGGGATTGTATATCAGAATATAACTGTGAACAGCCAGTACTAAATATTTTGAAGGAAGGTGCTACAGTTTCTGTAATAGGCTGTTAGAAGCAATGTGCATGTTCTGGCAATTTCATCCACCTTTGCAGCAAATACTGACTTGTGAAATTCTGTCCCTACTGAAGTCCTTGCAGAACCCTCTTAACTTCTCCGGGTCTAAGCTGTAAGTTATTTTCAGTGGCACTGCCTAACTGACCTGTAAATGTGGAGGAGAAAAAAAAAAATAGAGGAGAGCTACAATATCATAACATAAAAAATATATATTGCTGCCTTTCAACTTTGTCTTGGAGGACTCTGACTCTTGTTTTTATTCCTGAGCACCCTCTCCCCAGACACTGATTCAAACATCTTAAGTCTTTCACAGTAAGGTAAGAATCTCCATGCCAAATGTAATGGTTCTTCTTTTCAGTTATACCATACATAGCAAAGGGTTGTGGCATTTTCTGTTCTAGAAATAACAAATGCAGCAGAAAGAACAACTTCAGAGTTATTCAAATATGCTGAAACCTCTGCAAAGCTACTTTTGGAGCTTGAGCATGGGTTTTGATCTTTTTTTATATCAAGGTTGGCTTATAATCATGTTAATTGCACGTTACTATGGTTGTCCTACAGTTTCAAAAGGTTGTTGCTGTCATTTTACCTACACAGCTTTGTTCCAGGTTTGTGGAGCACAAATGAAACCTAATTGGTACTGTTGGCTGGTTTCTGACACAGGTCCTTTGGTGTGCTGCTCTGGGAGATCTTCTCTCTGGGCTACATGCCCTATCCTTGCAAAACCAATCAGGAAGTGCTGGAATTTGTCACCAGTGGAGGAAGAATGGACCCACCAAAGAACTGTCCAGGGCCAGTGTAAGTATTTCTTCACTCCCTCAAGTTAAGGAATAGTGGATACCAAACAGGTTAGAAGGCAGCTGGACACCTTCAGTCAGGGAATGGTGATTGCCCCAGCTACTACCCAGGTATTACTGCACATCTCTTGAGCCACTGTCTCTTGTACACAACTTAGAACACCACAAGATCTGCTTTAAGTAGTGGTCCCCTAATGACTTGGGATCCAAGGACGCAGAAATGACATATCTACTTCTGCTCTTCTCCCTAGAGCCATGTACTGAGTGCAGTTCTTCTGGACCCATGATCACTTCATAATGAAACACGTTTTTCATAATTATCTTTCTTAACTGATACTTTTTTTTTCCTCCTTCATTTTAAGGTACCGGATCATGACACAGTGCTGGCAGCACAGCCCAGAGTACCGGCCAAACTTCTCCACCATCCTGGAAAGAATCAAGTATTGCACACAGGTATTGGCCCGTGGTAGCCGTATGGATGACAATCCACAGAGTGCCAGGCATCCAAAGGCACTAGTATTAGTGCACTAAAACAAGATTATGACTCCTGACAGACTGATCTAATTGCTTTCCCAACTGTGATGGTGCTGTTGGCTCACCTGCTCTTTTCATTTATGTTTTGATGTATCCTAGCTCTCCCATCTACAACATATCCAAAATGAGTGTATATTGTATGGAGTGGCTAGTTCCAGCTCTCAGCTTGTTCAGTAGCAAAACATTCTCCATTTTGTGATGGAAAGGTACTCATGTCTTTCAAGGTCCATATTCTGACCTTGTCTAGTGCTGCTTGAAAGCCATGGCTGAACTGGTACGGGGGTGAGGGGGAGATGGCACAGTGAGTTCACCATCTGGTAGCATTTTACAGCTAGACTCCTGGATCTAACCTGCCTGAGAACATTACATACCTGGTGACCCCTAGCCTAGCTGCTGATTCCAGTAAAGTACAGCTGCTGTTCAAAGGAAGCGCATAAAAAAAAGAGAGCATTTTTGCATGTCCTAACAGCACACAGCATGCTTATCACAGCATGCTTATATGACATGCAGGAATATTGCCCAAACCTGATGTCAGTCTCTGCCAGAAGTTTTTTTGTTTTTTTTTTTTTTTGCTCTCACAGCTATTTCCTCTGAAAGTGCAGGTGTGTCAGTCATCCTGGAGGTGCTCAAATGGTAATGCTTTTTGTGTAATCCTCTCTCCTCTAGGACCCTGATGTGATCAACACGGAGCTGCCCGTGGAGTGCAGCCCAGCACCAGAGGATGAAGGGAGCACAGTCATGCGCCCAAACATTTCCAGTGGGATGGTGCCCCTGTTGGTGAGCCCTTCTCTCACACCTCAGACAACGCCTAAAATGCTGGACTCCCACCATGCTGGGCACAAACTTGTACAGTGTCCACAAGAGCTACTGGTGGAGAACCTGAGCAACCGGACTGCTCGAGGACCCAGCCTGCCATGCCTCAGCGATTTCAACAGTGGGTCCTGGCTCCAGCAGACTTCAAACCAGAAGTTAGAACTCAGCAATCCACCAACCCACAGACTGAAGAACAAAACAAAAAACCTTTGGAACCCAACCTATGGATCGTGGGTGCTAGAGAACATCTGTCACTTGAGCCCCACCTCCAAGCTGAAAGCAACTCCAGAGCGAGAAGATTCAGGCTTTGATGGGAATTGCAGCTCTTCTCCTAGTTCTCGGGCATCTCCAGCATCTCCAAGTCGAAGCAACTGCCCTCACTTAGATATTGGTGGGATTGAACTGGTGAAACTCCAGACTTTCCCCTGCGGCAATGTAAATTATGCCTACGATGATCTGTGCTATAGCACTGACCACCAGCCATCAGTTTTGGCAGAGGTCAGAGCAGCTGTGCTAAGGAGCTCCAGTCTGCGTACAGATGAGAAGCCTTTGTATAAAACAGAGAAAACAGCAAGAGAGAGGGACTCTGGTCTGTCTTTGTCAGATGACCTGAGTGTTACACCAGTATAACAGAAAAGATTCTTCCAAAGATCAGGGAATATGTGTGTCAGGAAGAGCAAACTTGAACTGCTTCCTGTTTTACTTACTTCCTCCATTTAAGTTCCTTCAGATGGGTGATGTTTCAACATCAGCAATGATATGCTTCCTCCTTCTACCTGCCAGATTCCCAAATCATTAAAGACAGTTGCATTTCCATCTCTGTCCATCAGATGTGTTCCACTGGACCAGCTTAGCTATAGAGGACAACGGCATTGCTGCTCGGATTCAGAATACAACACCTAATGGAAGAATTCCTCCTCAATCTGCTCAGGTGAAAAGAAACAGACCTATCATCCAACCACAGTGTTTGGATGAAACAAATGACCAACATAGATTGCTCTTCTTTCTGACTTATGAAACCAAAAATGCATGCTGTGCCAGCAGCAACCAACGTGCAAAGGCTTCTATATTCCCCTAGAGCTTTTTTGCCATCCTGATGACTTGCTAATGATGCTCACGCAGCAACAGGGATGTAAATAAATAGCAGCTACATTTGCATCTGTTTCATTAGCAGACCATGTGGAAAAACATGAAGCTACTGCTCAAATTGGAAGCAGCAGGAAGAATGAAAAAAAATCCAGGATCCTCTGAGCATGTGTTTTGAAAACAAGCGATGAAGAGGAAAATACATTTACTATAAAAAAAAATAGTTGGGAGTTGATGGCATCCATTTGAATAGTGAAGAAAATATGCTGTTTACCTCATGGTGTTGAGTTCTTCACAGCTCCTGGTGTGGAAGGGGCAGGTGGTTTTCCAAGAAAGGGTGAGCTGCATGGGATGATGCAAAATGGACTGTCTATCTTTAATGGACTTTTCTTGGGATGAACTTCATTTTTTGTAAGTACTTCAATATACAGCAGTAATTTCCTGTGCTATGTTGATAAGCATTAAGCTGAAGTTCTAGGGTAACTGTGTAGTGTTTTGCGGGCTGGAGTTGTTCTCGGTTTTAATCCGTACGCCTCTGAGGTAGGAACAGGGTAATGCAAGGGGGGTGGGGGGGTAGAGTGAAGGGGAACCTGTTTAGTACAAGCACTACCTTACAGTGCCCCTTCCACAGCAAGGCAGAATAGCTCAACCACTTGAGAAAGCTAAAACCATGCCTTGGCTTCACACACCTGAGCAGATTGTCATTTCTTCTAGCCTTTGACTTGCTGGTTAAGGTAGCTGCTGTTTGTTCTGAAGAGAGATGATTTCTAATGCTTTCTTCTGCTGTTTAGGGTCTAAACTGATGTTTACTGGTTAATGCCTGCAAGACAAGGAGACTGAAAAAGTAAATCATTTTGTTTAAGCCAGAACAGTCTCAGAAGCATTTTGTCCTCATCCCACCCCTGAAGGTTTCACTGCCAACTTGCAATGGCAAATTACGTGCTGCCTTCACACATAATCAAGTTGTATACCAAGATGTCAGTTGTAGACTCTGTCTTGCCCTCTTTTGAGGGAGGAGGTGCCCCGGTACAGGTGTCGTGCGTGGTGATAGCTGTATGCGCAGTCTGAAGATGGGGGTTGGCAGGAGAGAGTTTGCTTTGACCACAAATTTCATGTGCTTTGCGTCATTCGGGGATGGTCGCTGTAGATGTGTGGTACAGAACAGCACAGAGTGAAGTCTGAATCCACCTCGTCAGTGAAGTGCACACCTTCAGCTCAGGTTCCATGCTTTGTCTGGCTTTGTATTTGCTCCTAGCTTCCTATAGTCCTATACATACCTCTGGCTTTAGAATGAGTAGTTTTATATACTTTAATTTCCAGATCTGACTGGTGATGATTTTTAACTTTAACTTTTAACAATGACTGTATGGTATGGAAAAAATCCCAAATCCATGTTGTGAAGTGATAGGTGGCCAGGGCAGCTACTCACCCTTTTGGCTCATTGCCTGTCCTATCATATGTCCAGAAGCTGCTACAACCAGGCTAGATGAGGCAGAGTTAGCAGGAAATTTGCGTACTCATTCTTTCCCCCTGCAGAGGCTAACATTTTTGGTTATATCTCAGGAAGGCCACCTCTGCAACCTGCTTGTCGAGAATAAATAGACCTAATTTTAGCTAGTTGGATTAACACCAGCTCATCTTCAGCAACCTTACCTTTCGGATTATGTTAGCCCTGTGGTTTGTGCTGTAGTAGTTTTTCACCCAAGGGTGAGCTATCAAACTCACCAACTGTAGTGAGTGGGCACCAGCAACTAGGGCCCTTTGTCCCTGCATATGAGATAAGGCTGCAGCAGAGTGCAGTGGTCCTAGCTCAACCGCAATGGATGTGACTTGAGATCACTTTCCAGCACTTGTTTGTAACAGGCTCTGTTCTGAGTGGAGCACTGGTGGCCATGACCATGCTTTTGCAGGTGAGTGGCAACTCTGCTTTCAATTCTCCTTAGCAATCACCATGGGGTGGAAATCGGTGTTGAGGAGTGAAATATGGACTTGTTTAGAAGTCATAGGAAGTTGAGAATTGTAGCACCTTTTCTTCCTGTAGACTTTTTAAAAGGTAGCAGGCAAGCAGGCAATAGACATTTCTTAGACGTTTATGTGGAAATGATTATACAATAACGCTGGGATTCCAGCAAGAAGCAGGTGAGATCCCTGCTCCACATGGTTACGCACCTTGAGCTACCATTGTTTTCCCCATACGCAGCATTTGCTTCAACTTAATTCATGAATTTAGAAAGGCAAACAGTGATAAAATGAGGTAAGATATTGAAAAGTTAAGTGAGAAAAGAGTAAAGTTGGAACTATAGTTTTTCTACTATTCGCCAATGCCACAGGCAGATTTGTGTCACTCTCTCCTAATTTTACTCATAAAATGTGAGTTTGTCAGTCCAGCACTTTGGACAACGTACATGTTTTTACTGAATAAATAGTTGAGTCAATGTACTTAATTACAGGAAGAGCAGAGAAAAAGCTGTGCTGAGCCACAATAAAACTCCATCCAGCCCAGTATGTCATCTCTGAGACTGACCAACAGTGGGGGTGTTGAAGGGCAACCGTAAGAGTATAATGAGCATGTACTGATTATTTCCTACAGTACTTTTCTGATTTACAACAGCATGCAGCTCAGGGATTTACTGAGTCAGATGCAATGTTCTGCAACAAGACAGAACATGGATCTGCACGTACCAAATGGGCACTGAAAGAAATAGCTGGGAATTTTAGAAGAAACTACATTAGCAACCGGCATTTTTATATGCCCTTAACTCCCTCAAATGGAAATAAAGGTAAACAAACTTGTGTCAGTATAGTTGCCATGAAACTTTGACCCATAACAGTTTTTCTGTATCTGATCTCTTAGCTACTTTATGAAAACCATCACGATAATGATTTTTTAATGAAGATAGTGAAGGAAATAATACTAATATTGCTCCTACAGTGATGCTGAAATGCAATATGCTGTCAAAACCACATTATTGAAAAAGTAAAATAACAATCTCAATGTATACTACAGCCTTCAATTCCTACAATTCTGAGACTGACCATTCATACAATTACAGATTTTATAGTGCCCAAATTCTACCATTTCAAAATACCATTTGCTTCAAATTGTTTTTTTAGGAGATACACCTAGTGCATAATGAATGAGTTGAATCCATATCGTCAAAGTTAGTGTAGATTACTTTTTCAATTGAAAGCCAAAAATGATTTTTTTTCCTAGAGAAATGACATGAGCTGTTGACTGGGATTAACTCAGTCCTGTACTCCATATGAGAAGTCTTCCAACAGTTCCCCGCTGGAGAATCAGCTATCTATAGGAATATATTTTTTTCTTCCTGTTGGGTGTCTGTTTTAACATAGTCTATCTAACAACTTATTTTTAGATGTGTGTATGTATAGGTGTTTTTTTCTTTTGGATTTTAGTACTTTATTTTGCTTCATACAGCCTCATATCTACTACCTTTTAAAGAGGACTGTATAAGAAAAAAGATGAAATAATATTGCAAATTTCAATTTGCCTTTTCTCTTTGCACATTTGTTGATACTCTTGCTTCCCATTTCTTTATTTTTTCTCTCATCTACTTCAAGTGTTTTGCATCTTCATTTTCCCTGTAAGCAGACAGAACTTTTAACTGTGCACAGATTTAAGGTGTCCCACTTGTTCATACCCTTTTCCTGAGGTAAGTTCTCTCCTAATTTCCTAACGGGCAGTTGCGCACTAAGACAGCTTCAAAAGTATAATTAAATAGATACAGGCTTTTCCAAGTGTAACTTATTCCACCTCCAATACCCTTCCCCTCCTTACCTGAAATAGAAGAGAATTGCTGGGAATCCGGTCTTCCCCAAAGTATTTGCATCTCCTCAGCTGTGTCAGGCAGGGCTCACACTTCCGCAGACCCTTGAGCAGCAGAATTATGCCAGACCCTGCAGACGTGGGCTCGCTCGCCCTGCTTCTGGCTGCCTACTGTTTCTAATCTGATTCAGGGACCTTAGGCATGGTATCACTAACATGTCAGTCTCATCACATGACATTTTCACTGAAATGAACTGGTTTTGATTTGTCATTACCTCTGAACAATGCCGTACTTCTTGCCAACTTACCTTTTTGGGTGACTATTGTACACAAGGAGATGACAAGCCTGCTTCTATGCAACTTAAAGTTGGACAAATGTACACTTTATATTTGCAACACAAAATAAAGAGACACTAGTGGTGACTACTTGTTTCCCTCTACATTAAATACACTTTGCACACAGGTAAGAGAACATGGTCTTGTTGAGAAACGTTGCCAGTCCAGGAGGACTGACTCCAGGAGCAGGGCACTGCTTGCTCCCTGCTGCCACACAAGACCGCCCTGTGAAAACAAATGCCCAGAGTGTGCAAAGTGCCTTTTTCTGCATTATTGTTAAATATACTGGAGGAATGGGATTCTTGAGACAGAACTTACCTCTATGGAAGCTGTCAAACGGTGTGTGGACTGGGCTCTGAAGCACGTGTTCCAAATAGTATTGGGAACCAAGTTCCAATGTTAGCTTCTAAAGGTCTTAGAACCAGTTTTGTTTTAGGAAATATTGGATGCTAAAGACTAGAAGCAGTCTTTGCCCTTTTTTCCTTCAGTCTCATTTATTTATTAGCATACACACTTCAGAGTAACAAACAGTCAATACAGTCAATGTCAAAAGTGACCATGGTCAGCATTGCATTGTAGTGTTCAGAACAGATGCACTGTGGATGATACAGGCCATTTGATCTCAGTACCATAACAAATAATAACAGCAATAAAAAAAAAAAAAGCAAGAGCCTTCTGAGATACTTAATGGTTTGGTCCAACTCCCATCGAAATCCTTCCCTATCATAGGAACTGGATCAGATGGTAAGTGAATATTCCGCATGTATAAAATAAAGAGGGATTTAATTTGCATCACTTTGGTTAAATGTAATCCAAATTTATATCTGGGGGGACCTTAACACCTATCATTTAAAAACTTATCTGATGTATTTGTTTGTTTATTTCTATACTGCACCTTCCTCCAAAGAATCTCACAGCATCTTGCAAGCAATAATGAAATACAGCCTCACACCATTCCTGTGAGGTAAGTACACACTATTCCCATCTGTAAAATGGGAACAAAAGTGAGGCCTAGGATAGTTATCCAAGGCCAAAAAGAAAGCCATTGTCAAAGTTGGGGAAGAGAAGTCTTACTGCTAGGTTCACACAGGCATGCAGCAGCTACAGTACTGAATGTTGCTGCATCTAACTAGTGAGTTTAGTGACCTTGGTGCCTAACTCAGAGGTTAGCTGCTCAGCACCAAGGTGCCTCTGGACCAGCATATCTTACCATGCTGTGGAAACGCATGTGATTTCAGTGTCTCCAGAGTGAGGCAATATCTCAGCAGAAGCATTAAAGAACCATGTTCTAGACTTGTATGTGAGCAAGTGCCTTGGTTGTCATGCATCAGCTCTCGTACAGTAAATGCCTGTGCAAAGGCATCATGTTGACCCTCCCATAAATACAACCTTGTTCAAGGCAACTTAACCTATAGTGAAAGAAAGCTATGCTGCTTCCTCACAGTAGCACGTGAGTGTACATACATGGGCACTCTGGGACTTCTGACATGAATCAAGGTATCTAACTTACCCTGTGATAATTTCCTCATGAGTGCCTAGCCTCCAGCCCCTGAGAGCTCCAGTCCTCATTTGCAGTCCTACACTTGGCATTTGCTAATGGAAAGCTTCCTCCTTTTCACCTTCCCTGTAACAGCAGCAGAATGTTAGATTGTGGTTTCTTCCTTTCTAACCCTTTGACAAGCCAACGGGCCATTTCAAAACAAACTTGCTAAAACTATTTAGCATCTAGAAAGGGTTTCCAGAGCAGGGACTGCTATAGCAGAGGTTTTCTGTTTTCCTGACCTCTCCAACTACTGCACAGCAATAAAGCACTTCTCATGTTTTCCCCTAAGACCATATACTGCAAACCACCCTTTGAGGTGCTAGCAGCAGTCGGTTTTTTTGGAGCTACTGGTACCACATTGCTTCTACTTCTCTTTTAAAACTGGACATTAATTCTAAAAGTTTGTTTCAAAGTCCCAAGTAACATTTGAGCATCAACTAATTTGTACCTTCTACATCCTCCTCCCACACCCCACCCCCAAAAATACGTTGCACTGGTACAAAAGTTTCATATATGTGATAACAAAAAAAGAAAGAATTCAACTCTGAAGAGTAATTAGGCAGACCACTAATGAATTGTATCACCTGAACAGTCTCATGTCTAACTTCTCTAGTTGTTTTTTTTTTTCCCCTCTCTGAAATTGCAGTTTTATAGACAAGGTCTCATTATTGAAGTCCTCTCCTGTAGGACCCATTTACCTGCTTTTCCCTTTAAGCACTGCTAACTGATGGTTTGTTTACCTGTTCGCTGCAGGAAAGGAGGAAGATTATTTTTTTTTAAATTAAGTGTATGAAAGTCATCACAGATTGATTTGTCATCTCATAGCAATTTCAAAGTTAGGCGGCATCTGGAATGCTAATATGCATGCTTGCTATAGAAGGCTCACCACAATGTTAAAAAAAAATGCATAAACTCTCTGAAACAGCTAACAAAACCTGAAAAAGTAGAAAACTCATTAGCATACTATCATGAAAATAAACTCGAGAAGGACTCTGGGAGACCACAGAAGAAACCTGTATTTGCAGTGAACTGCAAAAATTATCTGTTTCAAACAATTTCTGTTTAAGGATGCAATGTCTCCATGCCTCACTATTTCCTACAGTATACCCACTTTATGTCCTCTAACTTTCAGGCCACAATCAAGATTGAGTTTTAATACTGCTGTTTTGTTTAGAGGTGATGAAAAAGTTATTAGAGCTGATCTCTTGGTACAGTAGTGTATTATCTAAAGTAACTCTTTTTTTAAGAAATTCTTTTAGGCCCTTCAATTTTAATTACAAATGTTATAGCTGCATTTCATTCCAGAGCTGGACTGTATAGGTGTTTGTTTTATTTTTTTTGCTCACAGTCATAGTTATTACTTGAAATAGCAGTTTCCCAAGGCATGGAGTTACCTTCATATATCCTAAAGTTCTTGGAATCGCATCCGAGTACAGGACACTGGCAAGAGAGAGCAATTTCTGATCAACATGCATTACCAGCTTAAGATGTTAAAAGGGAATTAATCAAATACTAATATAAGTCTTGTCCTCATTTTGGAAACTGCATTATCATATTATTTATATTAAAACCTGGAATGTGAGTGAACAGGTGAATACTGATAGTATTTATACTGCTAGTATTTAAAAAACTGTTCAAGTGGCTAGAGGCAACCAACAGCAATGGTAGGTGAAGCCATTAAAAGAAAATGCATCATTTCAGTATTTCTTGATTTTCATCTAAACACTGAGGTTGTGCCTGGGCCACAGTGGAAAAAAAAAAAATAAGCACAAGTGGCCCTGTGATTCCAGACAGGGATTAGGGGATGTGACGCATTGACACTCCTCCCCCCAAACTACCCTGAGTTAACAGCTGATACCTTGGAGAAAGGATGCCTAGGAATTGTCATTAGTGTAATGCTGTGAATGCAGAAACATTACCTTCCTGATCGCTGCTCCAATCTATACACTTACGTGACAGCATCATACTTGGGAACAGGAACATGGCCAAGAAGTCACCTCTTTCACGTGCATTAGAAGACAGTCAAACTCTGATCTGAAGAGATCACAGTGGTTGCTGGCTACTAGTGCGTGCAGATGTGTGCATGTGTATAGGGGTTTTACCTTAAAAATAAACAAGCCTTGAAAAAAAACCCTTAGTTCCCCAGTCTGTGTGCCAGAGTGTTATTACTGATTTTCAGAACTGCAGTTCAGCCACAAGAGGCCAAACTTGCCAAGCTAGGCACTTTTCCAGCAGCCCACCCAGTCTGAAAGTCAAATGTTTTTGGAGACAACAGTCTGCTATTCTCTCCCTAGCGTATCTGTAATCTCCTGAGAGGCTACATAAAAAGCAAGGTTGTTCTTGGACAGAAGTGAATTGAAGCTAGGGTGGGGAGAGGACTGATCAACAGCAGTTACCACATCCAGCCACTACAAACTGTTGTCTCCCTTTGCTCCAGGTTTCTTCTGATTATCACCAATCTCCACCTTGTGCACACCTATAACACAATACAGCAGCTGTTGTTGGTCCAACCTATAGTACACACAAGAGCAAGGAGACTTGGAATTAGGGAAAAAAACACTCCTGCTGGTTTCAAAACTATGCAGTGCCCTGAAAAAATGTTATTCCTACCCTGAATCCCCAATCACTTGCTCTTGTTCACTAAGAGGTAATCTGGAGTCCCATCTGTTTGCCAGAAATCAGAATCGTTCTGGTTTACCATACAGACCTCTTGACTCATGCTGGTGTGATTCCTGAGTATGGAGACCTTGATTCTCTGAAGACCAGCCTGAAGTTAGGCTGGTGCAATACAGACCAATCTGGAGTTAGTTACTTAGATTCACAGAGGGCTGATGCAAATGTCATTTTGATAACTAACTGCTGGGCTCTGGAAGCAGTTCCCTCTGCACTGTGATGACCTCAGGAGTTTGGAGGGAGTTAAAGAGGTTTCCTTCCGAGTGATTCCAGTAGAGCAGAAAGTTACAAAGCAGCCCTGGAAGTTTTGTGCCACTCTCAACTCATCTTTCAGTGATGCTCTCCAAGATGCGAATCAAATTGTCCAATCCCAACAAGTACCCGTCCTCCCTGTTGCCTTCTTGCCAGGGGATCCTGTGATCCAGTGTCTGCCCGTCAGGGAGAAGGGTGGTCTTTCCAAAATCAATCAGCCACACATTGGCATTCCCACTGCCATCATGTACAAAAAGTAGTGAGCTTCCAACGACCTGGAAGGCAGATGGAGATGACGTGGTTAAAAACACATCTTTACATCTCCCCCATCACTTATGCCTCCAAGAAGACAACCTCCTCAGGTGACCTTCTCACCTGGGACCCATCAGGACTTTGGGGCTGCACTGCTTGTACATTGACAATTTGCATGCCCCGTTTGCATAACAAAATTGATCAGTAACATAAACAGGTACCTGGGTGGCAAAAAGGACCCAGTAGACAGAGGGGAGAAAAGCAGTTTGCCAACTCACTTGGCAGCAGATCTCAGTTTGAGTGATTCAGCAAAAGCCAGTAACTACTTTCAAAGAAAGACCATGGCCTGTGATTAATAAAATTGCCTCCAGTGACAAGTGGAAATCAACAAGGTAAAATAAAGCATTCCCACTGGAAAACACTGAAATTAGAGAAACCACAGGAAACTGGCACTAAAAAACCATTCCCAACAGTGGCCCAGAGCTCTAAGTGCTGGGATGTTATTAAGTTGGAGGATTTATTATTCCTCAATGGGTTTAGTCTTCTGTAACATTGTGATGGAGGCTTTGAGGTATCTGTACTGTTAACACACATGAGTTTTCTTCTACTACAAACTCCTTTCTACTAATGCAGGGGGCTATTCTGAAGTACATCTGAATGGTAAAATGAAGCAACAATGCACCTTCACAGAGCATTACACTCACTGCGCACCTCATGTCGCTTGAAGAAGTCCGAGGATTCAAGAATGATATGAATTTCCTGCAGACGCTTGAGGTATTTTTTCTGGAAGAAGAGGAGAGAAAAATATATAAACAGGGAGAGAATGAATGAGGATACCCTGCTTATGAGAATCAATATAATGAAGAGATCACACTAATTTTAGGCTAAAAGCCCTTTAAAACAGAGCCATAATTCCAAAGTTGATCTTAAAATACAGTTCAATAGGCTTCCATAGTGAAAGATCAGAATAGAGTTCCGCTGCTGCATGCGTTACACCAACTGTACTTATCTGTCTTGCTTTGGATGCAACGATACATCACCTGGATGCAGAACAGACTTTTTTTTTTTTTTTTTGAAAAAAGAGAGAAGTTTCAAGTAATGAAAAAATCTTTCAATCTACCATAGTAAGAAGAGAGACAAGAAGCTCCAAACATATTAGGGGGAAAAAAATTCAATGCATAAAGCTCTAGCATGCATGTTTAATGGTGCCCTGTATTACCAAGCATGCTGCTCCTGGAGAGCTAATCTTCCCTCATAATGCCATCTACATCACAGCAAAACACTGTGACAACCCTTGAAGTTCTGAAGACAGGAGACACGTTATGCCATCTACAACATGCCTGCTGTGCTTCCCTTGAAAAAACATGAATTCCTGAATGCATGAATTGCTCTTTGAGGAAAGCCTCACACGTTGGAGCACTGCCAGCCACCAGTCTCACTTCCTGTCCCCATGCTCTGTTTTTATCTCTTCTCAACTGAATTCCGAAGTCACAAGTTCTTCTAACTTCTTCTAACACCCCGATACTTGCTTGGACAGCATTGTCCTTCTGATATATTTTACACTCAGGGTGGAGACTGGTGGCAAGCCACAAGCTGGCCTTTCCGACTTTTTGGTAGCATGAGGAACCCGAGGTTGGCATGGCAAGAGCTGCCAGGACGGGTCTCAGCCAACCACGTCTCCATGTCCAGTCCATCTGCTGAGAGGGACTGAAAGTCCAATCATTTTCCTCTTTGGTAGTTTAATCCATCTTGCTCATATCAATGGAAGTATGGCCCTCAAGCAAGTTGAATTGATCGAAGATTAGTCAAGCTGAAGAGACTCACCAGAATAGTTGTGTTGCCCTCAATGAATTCCACAAAAACTTGGAGAACTTGCTCCTGTGTCTTTGTAGTTTTGAAGTTTGTGTTACATGTTCCATCTGCCTTCTGCAAAAAAAAACAGAGACAATTTATACTACACATATCACTCCTCTCATCAGTCAATCCTCTTGAACCATCAGCAGCAAAGCTCTCACTAACCAGATGAAAGTAAGTAGTCAAACAGGAAGAGAGAAGATAAAGCAAGCAAGAGGTGGAAGAGAAAAAATAAAAAGCTGATTGGATAACATTAAATGGCACTTCATTTCCTGTTGAGTGCAGTTTAAAAAAAAAAAAGGCAAAACCAAACAACTCATGATATTACCAGCCTGCAGAAGGGTTTTCCTCACATCTCAGTAGTAGCAGTGCAAAGTTCAATGGGGCAAACCACAGCGACCTCTTTAGTTGTCTGCTCATCTAGCTATCTAGCTTGGTGTAGCCAAACCCTGGCTGGGAGGTGTATGGGGACATTTTCAAACCCAGTTTTACTCATTTTTTTTTCCTCCTCTATTTAGCTGGTTTTTGTTGTTTTTGTTTTTCAGTGTAGAAACCAAAGAACTGTGGTTAAGACTCGGTTCCTTTGCACATTAATATGACCTAGAAGTCACAAAAATTGAAAGCTAGCTCCAGACAAGAACAACTCAAGATTTGCAATGGAAGCAGTGATACAAATGCTAGAAGTGATGAGGCAGGTGTGTGAATTTTGGCAAAGAACAGTGTGTGAGCATGCCTGTACCTGGCTGGGTCCTGGAGAAATTCAGAGTATTTTTGTGCTAACAGTACAGCTCAATACAGAAGCATCCTGCTACTGAAAAAAGAACCTAGTCTTCTTGTGTGCTGGCAGCGGCCAGTTTGTGCTTGTGAGGCTACAAGTACCTAAGAGCAGCACGTGAATCGGAGACATCTGTCACCACAGACTATATGAGTATGCACTTCCCCAAGAACAATCCTTGTGTCAAAAGACACTAATACAAGCTCTAGGACATGCATGTAAAATACTGTAGTTATTGCAGCTGGTAGCCCCTACCCACCAAAAGCCTGCAGAATTAACAAATTATATTCTTCTCTGTTGTATCAGTCCAATGAAATCCCTGATAATTCCATAATCACTCATAATCCCTCATAGTTTCCATAATTCCATTATAGGAGTAAATTAATAGGTCGTCAAAATATGCTCCCTTCTACACATTAAGAGTTGCTGCACCAAAACTAGTTAAATTCAGCTCTGGTCTCAGCAGGTGAAATGCTATTTATTCCACAGCAGAACTGGGACTTCTAGTACATACGTAAAAAAAATCCAGTAGTACTAAATCTCCAGATTTATCATGCAAAGAATGAACTGACTGAATGGCAAAGCCATGCAGAACAGCCTCCCACCTACCAGACATTTTAGCAGGAGAATAAACAGAATTTTATTCCAAGGCTGTGGACCAGATACAAGTGTGGCATGTCAGCCTGATGAGATGTGTAAGTTATGCAAGAGAAGTTTAGCAGGTAGACAGTACAAGTTAGGAGCCATCTGATCTGATGTACGGTAATACTCAACAGAACATAGAAATTTGGAGGTTAGTCTGATGTCTCGTATCTCTTCTCTGGAGTAAGGTTATTTTAAAATAATCTCTCCTCATGCCCTAAATCCTAGAGCAAAGTCTGGAAGAGCTGCTGTGTTTTCCCTTCTATTCCTGTGTTGTTGTTGTTTTTTTAAACTGGATATACTAGTTGCTTCTTCCCTTGTTGTTTAGAAATACTTTATGATTTTGTTGCTTTGAGTGGTTGGCAGGAAACATAATCGCTGCCTGTCTTTTCTTGCTGTAAACGTAAATCCTGGCTTTGAACTGCACCATCCCTCATATTCTGTATGAGGTCCTTGCAACAGCTCTGGGTGTACATGACCCCCAGGAGGTGCTTGCCCAACTTGCTCCTCGAAGCCATGCCTTTGTCAGCTCCCGCATGTACATCCCTGCACGATGGAGCACGCTGCTACGCAGTCCAGCTAGGGGCCGCTTGCAGCTCTTCTCACCAGATGTGGCAGTGACAAGGCTGGCAGGACAGCAGGTCTGGCTGCTCCACAGGATATCGCTACCTATCTTAGCCTGTGCGGTATTGCTCAGATTACTCTGCAGACTTCCCTTAAAGGGCTCTGGGTTAAGGTTGTGACCTAAATGGAGTTAACAAAGATTAATGAATCAAATCTGACGTCCTTCTGGGAAAATGGCTATCCCGGCTGACATCTAAAGGAATGATACCAAAGGGAGAAGTGATTTCCAAAACTGCACAGAGATTCACTGACAGAATGGGAAGCAAGAACTCCTGATTCTCAGCCCCACGCATCTCTGCTCCTCAGAACTATTAGTTTACTGTTGTAGAGACAGCGTTAGCAAGACCAAGCCTTCAGGCAGTCCCTTTGAGAGGAAACCTGCATTCTGAACCTCATTTACAGGGAGCCACTTCACAGAAGGGCTTCTATACTTTTACCTTCTTTGCTTCTGCTTCTTACCCCAGCAGCCACAGGGCAGGAATATTCTTGAACAACCACACAATGTATCTGCTGACCTAACGCCAGGAATTATCAGCGTACTCAGGGAGGACAACCCCTTTTTTCCCATGAACCAGTCACTGGCATTACAGATCCTTATAGGCTTTCCTTTTAAAGTGGGGACCTCCACAGCAGAGTTTTGCTGCTCTGCAAATATACAGAACGGGATGTACAGTTCAGCTCCTGTGACAGTGCTGGGAGTACTGACTAGCTGTGTTGCTTGAACAACTTCTGTTGCCACTTCTCCACATACAAAAATAGGAGAATGATGCCTACATCTCTCATGACAGCATAGAAAGACAGTCAAAAAGGTAATGCAGTGGAGTTCTCCAAAGCACTTCTTGTGCTTAAAACAGGATTAAGTATTTGTGCCCTGTTTTACACAGTTCCAGCATTGTCTTAACAGAGGGAAATACCATGCAGTCTGTGTGCCAAGTGCTCCTCCCCACCTCTGACAGACAGCCAAATCACAAAGAACAAGACAGGAGGTTTTACTGGAGCTCCCTTATACTCCCTTAGCTCAGTCACTCTTCAGAACTCAACATAAATCTCTAAGTCTTCTACACTGATCAAAGATCTTCTGAACATATGTAAAAGGTCCTGAGATCATCTGGGTTTCTGATTCCGTTACAGAGAGCATCGAAGGGCTTAAGTGGTACAGGATTAAAATAGGTACCATGATACATCATTAGATGGCTAAAGGGTAAGACAGAAAGAGTGTTTGCTGAACTAGAGCCAGATCATCTCCACCCAGACAGTTCCCACATGAGAATGCCTGTGTCTAACAGTCAGGAGTGGGTGGCACAGCGTACAGGGGGCCAGCACAGCATGAGCTGGAAGCACTAGTTCCTGTATCACAGCAGGAGAATCTGTGAATGAGGAAGGGAGAAGACAACACAGGGAAGCAGAGAAGAAAGGGGTGGTTAAAGAGCCTCTGCTCTGCTCACGAGCCTCACCCTCTTTTATCCCTTTCTTTTTCCTATGCGCTTGAACAATGAAACAGAAGCAAAACTAATTCAAATTATCACTTATGACATCCAAACATACCCAAGTTAAACATATATGCTGACAATGGGCACAGCTGTGCTCTGATGACCATCCTGAAAATCACACAGGGTAACCCACGCTAACATCTTCACAGCCACTGGCATGGGCCTCAGCTAGCAAGCAGTCATCCAGGGCTGAGGCAGGTTTGGGCAGCCCTCACCACGCTCCGTGCTGCTACAGGTATCCCGCTATCAGAACCCAAGCACACTAGTTTCAGGCTAGCTGTGACAGACCTATGCAAGCAGAAGGCACTTCTGTTACATCCAAGTAACTTAGTGGGGTTGCTGATATTCTTAGTGTAGGTCCTAAGGGCTTCTGGACAGGTACCTGATATTGCCACGGGACACAACAAATATAAAGAATTAATGGGTAGGAAAGAAAATTGCAAAGGTCCTTCTGTGTCTGTAAGGTAGTATCCTAGGAATGGTCTAGGGACACAAACTCATCCATTAAGAACAGCAGATGGATTTTGTTGATGGACAAATTTTATCTCTGGTTGTTCTTTTTTGGCTTTATTTCAGCCCATCTATACTGGATATTGTCATGTACTTAAAAAAGGTTTCCTCTTTCCTAAGAATATCTATCTAACGTTTTAACATGCCTTGCAAATAAGCATAACTGGAACAAAGCCTCTTTACTGTGATTCACTTGAAATAAATATGTACAGTTTCTAGACTAAAAAAAATATTACATGAGGAGAGGCAGTTACTTAATCAGTTCTGAATTCTTCCTTACAAGTTTGATTGTCTTTGTATATACACTGTGTACCTGCATGGCTTCTTCCTGCAATGTCTCGTGGTTGAGCCAAGCATGGCTGATACGCATTTGATGCTCAACTTCCTTGACACTACTCTGTTATAATTACAATTGATGCTTTAAAGCCACAAAACACTGAACTCTATGGATTCAATTAATGCATTTTTATGTAATCCTTTGGAAAACCCAGCTACTGATGCACACTCACATTTTAATGAATCAACATACCAAAGTTCAGTCACCAAGAACAGGCAAAAGTGTAATTATTACCTTAATCCCTTCAATTCTGAAGCCCAGGTTGGCACTAGAGCTGATTGTTTCCCTCCACTGCATGTATCGGGGCTTGGTGACAGCATGCTGGGCATTCTCCTCAGCTGTGGGAGCAAGAGGATCCACTTCAATCATTTTCTTGTACATGTCCTTACGCAGCTTTGGTTTCTCACGGGCTTTAGTCAGCTCCTCTTCCAGGTATGTCCTGCAAAAACATCACATCCCAACAAAGCTGCAATGACTTCCCCAAGCCTTTCTTTTTATAGCTTATAATAAACTAGCCTCAGGAGAGGTTGGCCAGAAAAGTATTATCATTATCCCAGTTTTGCCTATAAGGAAACTAAAAAGCATGGACTCACGACTGCACAGGCTTGTGCAGGGAAACTGTAGAGGGCATTCGGATTTCTCTCACTCACTTCTGTTCTAACTACACCTTTACTTACTGTTACATGCTATTGTTATGTCCTGCTTACAGAATGGGAGAAAGCTGAAACCTATTCTGCCATGACATACAACTGTATTTTCAGAGGACAGTTAAGAGAGATGACTTGCAATGAAATCAAAAGCAAAGAGGCCCGCTGAAGCCTTACTGTCTTCTCTCTCCTTGAGAAAAACTTCAGTTATGTTATTTTTGCATCAGGCCTCAGAAAGAAATTAAGGTTTTGCATAATGTATCAGACAGAAGGACAGAATCACTCTTCATATAGTAAAAAGGAAAGAATAAAGAAGATATCTGAGGAACTGTAGCTCCAAACACAAAGAAGCAACTAAGGAAAGGAAGGCAAAGGGTGACAAAATTTCCCACATTTTGCTGTTATCACTCAACCCCATTAACCTGGCAGCCATTACAAAGGCACTATCCATATTCTCAGCATTCACTGGACTCCGAAAGCTTGCCTCTCTCCGCAAAGCTTGCACTTCATCAGGTGCCTGGAGTGTACTTTCTTCACTATGGTGTAAAATAAACAGGGGTGGTGTTTAGGAGTTGTTGTCACCCGTTATCTGAGTGTCAACTGCTTTGAATACAATAATGTACTGCTGACAAATCTTTCTCCTCTTTCTTCTGGGTATACCAGCACTACGCATTTCTACTCCAATTTAGTAGACAGCTCACTTAAGGTTCTACATCTATTTGAAAAGGCTTATCTGCACTCCTGTAAGTTGAGTATTTCATTTATCTCAGTAACTGAGCATCTGACTTGGCACCCAAAAGATTACTACACGACAGTTTCTACATCTCTGTACTGCTACTTCAGACTCTCAACAGATTCCTTCTCTATTTGTTATGCTTAGATAACATTTTTGAGGTTTTCTTCTCAATCATACATAAGGAAAAAAGAGAAGCTAAAGAAAGTGAGAATCTGGAGAACAAGATGATAGCATCATGCAGATGTGAGAGCAGGGAACAACACAGTCAGTACTGGGCAAATGATCAACACTTCTCTACCGAGAAGATCAGCATGACTGAAGACTCACTCAAGCTTTGGAAATGGGCTCTCTCACTGGTATTCAGTCATTCACATTTGCAGGCAGGAATTACTCTTGGTGGCATTTTTTGAATCACTGCATACACAAAGATTAAATGAACTGGCAGTGAACGAATCATGTCATTTTTCCCCATGTATTTTCAGGCCGTTTTAGAGAAACCTCATCCCAAATCCCTATTGAAAATATCTTGATGTGGGTCATTTTTGAGCCTATTGATCACTCTGTTGCCAGAATCCAGGTACAATCAGGCACCAGTGGGACATTACTCTCCTCAGGTTGTCCAAGCCAATTGCCAAACCAACAGCAGGTTGTCTGGACTGAATCCCAATGCTCCAAAACAGTTACTAAACTCCTCCAGACAAAGCACAACCACATGCCCCTTCCTTTTACTTCCTTCAAATGCATTCAGGTTAGAAAGCAAATTCTCTTTCATGTCTCACCTGATCCCCATCTTACAGTCCATCACACACGGCCCTTCAAAATCAGTAAGCAGGTCATCCAACTGAATGTAGCTCTCTCCATCTCTCTCCACCACACCATGGAAGCAAGGGACACAGGAGCGTAGTGGGTCTTTCATCAGTCGCTCAAAACACTCCTTTTCATTCTCTGAGAAGCGTTTGAGAATCTTCCCGCTATCAGCTGCCTTGAAACTTCCTAAAAAGAAAATCAAACACATGCTGAAAAGCCTGGCCTGCAAAAGGGAAAAACACCTTCCCCCACTACTCCAGCCTCATCTACCTCGGCAGCACGACACCAGATAAAGGTTTCCCCTGAACAAAAAAGATAACATGCTTCTTGAAAAATAAAACACTGAGGACAAACATAACCATTGGCAGTGAAAGTCCGTTTAAATATGTTCCCGTATCAGAATTTATAGCTTTAAGGAGTGCAGCTGCTCCGGGCCATTTTTTTTTCTTTTTTTTTTTTCTTCTCCATGCTAAACTCTTTGTTGGGATATCAAACATTGCTCTATACTCATTAAAATGCACAGGAAGAAGCCACAGGCCAGACTTCTTTAATGCTCTGACAGGCTATTTTAAAGCTGCATAACACTGACAGCGTTGGCTTTGTCCTTAATCCTTGTGTATGATATACTTGCTGAGTGTGTACGTACAAAAGCAGTGCGGTCAGCGATCATTAAACAGCTTCCAACAGGCCAGAAGCCAAGCAGTGCCCTTTCTACACACACACTGTGACTGCACATGCGTGTACCCTCAGGCACTGCGTCTGCTCTGGGGAGCCCTGCTAATCTGCAGGTAGAGCCTGCAGTGCGGTTGTTTTTACAGCCCTGGGTCCAAATGACATGCAGTACAAAGGACAGAGTCTGCATAGGCCGAGATTGGCAGTCATCACACTCCAGCTGCAGAAGGCGCACTCCTGTCCTGCAGCCTGCCAATAACATTGGAGAAAAGTACACGTTTCATTCAGAGGTACCCTTTAATCTACACAACATAAAATAGGCCCCAAAGTAGGGCCTCATTAAACCTGAAGCTAGCAATGCACTTTTATCACAGCAGGATCCTTCGGCCTTTGCAAACTGGTTCCTTGCCAACAAATCCTAGAACTAGCACTGCCTCAGCACAAGGGCTAGGGTGGTGATGGCCCAGGTTTTACTTTAGAAAGAACTTGTCATATCAGAGAACAGCTGCAAAAATGGTGGACTAAATGCAACCACAGAAAACTAACTAAAGCGAACCAGAGTGTTCTCTCTCCTCCTAATCAGATTCTGGTAACTCCTCAATCCTCCTCTTCCACCCTACACAAGGCCCCAGAAGGGTTATGATTACGTCCCCATCTACCATTCTACAGAGACCAAGCCAACCCCACACACACCGATGGAAACTGCAGTAAGGCTGGGTCATCTTGGCACTGTGTGATACAGGTTAGCCCTACCAACACCACTGTGCAAATGCAGCTACTCCATTTCTACGACTAAATAAATCTCTGCACAGCGTTGAAATGCACCATATTAGTGCATTAGCATATAAAGAGGTGGTTCAGGTACTGCATTAAAGCACGATGCAGCGTAGGTGCCTGCCCACATGTGTACTAATAAACCCCGCACTAGCACTTTACGAACAAGGGCTGCATAGGAATTAAATGAAGCATGAGAGAAGCAAGCCTAATAACTTCTCTTTGGTTTCTTGTTTTGTTCTTTGTGTGTTTTTTTTTTTTAATCTTAACAATGAAACTGATCTTACATGAGGAACGCACTTGTTAACTTCTACTGACACAAAATTAGACGTAGCTGATTGAGCTGCTCCTTGCACACATACAATGAATAATGACAAGACTCACTAGGCAAACACCTGGCCATCAAGTCAGTTGTCCCCATATTTGTTCTTCTCCCAAAGCCTTACATTCACATGGAAGGTTTGGGGTTGGTACTAGAAACCCTGTCCTTGTCAGGGCTGAGGCACATAAAGGCAAGGACAGCAATCCTTCCTGCCAGGGAGCTAACATAGTGGCTATTCGGTCAATAAAAATGATCCCATACCACATTCCAGAGTCAAAACCAGTGAAGATGTTATATTCATCTCACCTGTATGCCCAGCCAGCTGTACCCATGAGTAGCGTTTCTTGAAGGGGCTGATCACTGGTAAGTTCACCATGGTTTTAATGGTATTCCATGCCTTTTTCTGGAATGCAAAAGAAAGAAATGTTAAATTGGGCAAAATCTGAAATCCTGACATACTGTAAACCTACCACCTAGCTTCAAGCACACTGAATTGTTTCTCCATAATTTGTTAAGCGCTCAAAAGCGGAACCACAAAACAAACACTATGATCATCACTGGAAAAATATGCTCATAAAATCAGGAACAGACACGTAGTTAAACATAATGTCCTACCATCCACAAGAAAGCTACCTGGAAGAAAAAGGAAAAAAAAGCACGCCATGCTGCACGTCACACTCCTGTTCTGAGCCACACCTGACCCTCTCCGTGTCTGAGTCATGCAGAGACCAGACGCTGAACCTACACTTACGCATGTTTAAGTTGCCATGAGATACGAACACGAGCAGTTTGCTGCTGTCAGCAATACTTCCTTTCCCAGAGGCCTTCCCCATCCCCTCACGACTAACAGCTTTCACCAAGGCAGCAAGCGAGTCTCGCTCTGCCGGATCCATAGTAAACGCATCTCCAATCAGGCTTGGAGTTCACTCAGTTCCCTTGTAGCACTCACTGCCAGCGAGCTGTAGAATCTATTCCAGGTCACAGATTTTGCTGCTCCCTCCCCTCTTTCCCAACCCTGTTACTTTTTAACGAAGCTGGGCATAGCTCTGGCCACCTTGGCTGTCCCACAGTGCAGCTGTCTGGCTAGCGCTCCAGGCAGACAGGGAAACAGAACAGCTGCTCACAAACAGCAGCTGAGTGCTCCATCAGAACGGCAGAAAGGTGAAAATAATCAAATTAGAAAGTGAAGAAGTCTCATGCTTTGGAAAAGAAACTTGGGCAAGTATGAACCACAGCCCACTAGCGCGTACGTTACATGCTGAGGGACCCCAGAGCGTGTTACAAACAACAAAGGCATGCTGGTCTCTGCTGGTGCTAGGACACAGTATCCCATGGAGCTGGTAACGGTGTGCCATAGTTGTGCGGAACAGTTTAGTGCTGATTTTTTTTGCGCTGAGATCAAGCATAGCTGGCGGTTAGGCTGGATTTACGGAAGTGCTTATCAATGGCCTAAGCAGGCATTATCAAAACCAATGGGAGGCACTGATTTCACTAAAACCAAGTTTAGGTCGCTGCTGAACACCTGAAAAAAATCACCTACAAAACAAGTATGTCTTCTCTAGCAGGAATATCAATGTGATGAACTAGATGCTTCAAGTACCTTATTTTTACTGTATTTTACACTGTATTTCTACAGCAGTGAAAGACGTGAAGTGAAATTGCAGGTAAAGAGACACAGGCAAAATGTAGCTCTTCAGATCACATTTCAACCTGGTCACCCTTCCCCAGATTTGATCAATTACACCAGGTTTCTTATATGGTTCTGTCTAGCAGTGTTGGTCACCATGTGAGGGCAAAACCCTGTGAAGCCTCGAACACACCATGAGGATACGTGAACTCACAGATGCAACTGATCCTTCTTTTAGGGATTTATTTTCACGTTAAAGTTTTAAGTTATACTGCAATTTGACTTGACGTAACAACATAATCTCCATATAGGCATGTTTATTCTGAAATAAGATCCTGTTTAACTTAGCTTGGTTTTGAAAGCAGTTCAAGCTGAAATCACTGTTGGTCTGACACAAGTGTCCCGTGCAGCAGTATTGCTTTTCTAGACATACCGTGCTACTGAGAGAAAGCAAGAAAAGAAAGTCCTGGATGCTTAAGAATCACGAATCACAGAAGACTTGGTTGCATTTGCTGCAACTCCCCAGACAGCAATAGCGCTAGCTAAACTCTAGTTTAATACATCCCTTCTGCAGCTTTAAATGGCCCTGCAGGGGATTTCATATTCTGCGTTATTTGCCTCAAGCCATTCCAAATTGCTACTGTACACTGCTAACCAGCAGCTTAGCTCATCACAGGGATAACTGCTACCCAGTGAGGATGAAAGCAGCTCTTGCACACCACTTGTAAGTGTCCCTAGCCTCCTTCTGGAAGAAAGAGCAGTGTCAATATTGTTGTTCAAGTAGAAAAGATTAAAAATGACTTTTGTATAGTCTATTCACCAGATTTAGCTGATAGCAGAAGCCCTTCAGTCTACTCTGCTCAGTTTCTGCTCCAGACAGGCAGGGCCCAAAGTTATTGAACAATTGAAAGTAAACATCATTTGGAGCTGAAGTGATCCCTTTGAGTGTAAGTTCTGCCAAGATTTAAGTTTTTAGAGATTCCAGTCCAATTTTCAGGATTGCACTGCTGGCTCCCCACGCCAGGATCAACAGAGTTCTATATCCCTCCTGTAAAGATCCTATACACATGACAATGTCCCGCTCCTAACATACTGTATCGTGTCTCCCAATGATTTGTCATGCTGCTCTACCCAGAAGTGATGAGAAGCACAGGTTTTCAAGGAATGCATGTCAGCTGTCAATGCACCACCACACTCTAGTGGCTTTCCCACCTCCTCCCTCCCACCTAGCCCTCAGAAGCTGCAGCTTTTATTTGTACTGTGGGTGTGAAGGAGAGACAATGGGCCAAATTCAACCCCAGCTCAAGTGGAATTTGACTGCTTAGGTTACAGCTGCCTTAGATGAATATGTTTAAGCCACTCACCCAATAAAAAATAAAGGAAAAAAACTGTCAGTGCTTCTTAATTTTATTTTTTTTTAATCTCTTCACAAACATTTTTCCCCTAAGACAGGGAAAGCACAAGGTGCAAGCTAGGAGGGAAACAATCACTTCCAGACGCACCCAGTGGAGCACACTGCCACGGACAGGGGTTCAGCAGACGCACTCTGCCCTGCTGCATCTTTCAGTCCCCAACCTCAACCAACTCAGGATGCAAATTGCCAGGATGCAAACAGGGCTGCGTGCTGTTGGAGCACTGGCGTGAGTGGGAAGATGAAAACTTTGTGCGCCTGCTGTGGGAGGAATCTTTCTCACATCTATTTCTAAAGCAAGATCTTTTCCTCTTTGTTAGCAATGGCATTATGTGCTTTTCACATCACTGCTTCATGTTGCAATGGCAAATAGGACTAATGCCATTGCCCGTGTGTATTTGCAGTTCAAATCTCCCTCAGGCCCTCTTTCTCCTAGATTCTTGCTCAGTCTTCCTCAATCTTCTGTTCTGGCTGGGTTTCTCCAAGCCCTTTCTTCCAGATTCCCGTTCAGTGTTTTATGCTATTTATATACACACAGGGAAAGTTCAGATATCTCTGTATCAGAATTGCCAGAATCAGACACCCCTGACATCGCTGATGCTGTTTTATATGCCTCTTAAGATCAATATACTCAAGAATTTTCCAATAGCAAAAAGAAAACCATTCCAAAAGGCAAACCCGAGAAACATTAACATTGGTAGATTAAGCGCATAAATTACTTGATGTGAACTGTAGCTGACACATTACGTGTATCTATCTCCCTAAGCACTAGGAGGTGTGGGATGCTGAAGATGACAAAAGCTAGCTTTCTGCCAAGGGGTGTGTGACAGGCTGTGCTGCCAGAACAGTGTCTAGGCAGTGAAAGAGTGAAAACCCAGTGGAAGAGAATGGAAGAGCTAGTTCCTGCAACAGAGCCACAAGGCATTCAAAGGATTGTGGCTTGGAATCTGCCACTGGTCTGTTATCTGAATTACTCTTCTGAATTTGAAGCAGAGCACTGAAGAAAACCGTATTTCCATGCAGCAGGTGTGGTAGACACTGTGTTAGCACTGACGTGCATGAACAAGATGCTGGGCAGATGACGTATTTCCAGCTTATTCAACCCTCAATACAGGTAGCAGTTGCCATGATGGTTTACCCTATTAAGGATCAGGAAAGGTGAGCAGCAACGGAGAGCCACTGGTTCCTGGGTGTGCAGCTTTCTCCAGGTCTGTTCTCATGATGAGAGCACAACTTCCTACGCTACTGGTGTGTCGAAGCACAGCCATCACAATCCTGCCTCAATGCACCAGTAGGACACGGCTGAGCAAAACCCACTGCACTCATTAGGAGCACTTTCTTCTGCTCTGAGGGGTTTGGGCTCAGGCCTCACTGTCCACAAGAATTAATCTGCTTTCCTGAAACCCTCCCACTGTTTCAGGACAAGGGCTATAACATCCTAACAGCCAAGCTCGCTGAAGAGGTATGTGGAGACCACTGGGAGTATTCCTGATTTTGTGTGGTTTTGTTCTTTGTTGTTGCAGTTTTAAGGGCTGCATAGAACAACTGAAATTTCTCACTGAGTGTATATTACGTCCCCAGGGGAGAAGAGATCTACTCTCATGCCTAAGGGCAACAGGGGACAGGACTTGAACCATCCTCTGTTGTTTGAGAGAAAAATAAAATCACCCCCTTAACCTAAAGGGAAACCAGAAACAAAGATCTCAGTTCTGTGAACAAATAATACACATAACTACCCTCAGGCAAGCACTGACAAGCAGGTATCGTAATTTAGGAATCTGCAGAACAGAGTCCAAATTAAGCAACTAAAATTATTACAAATGCCAAGTACATCTAAACTAGTTGGGGGGGTGGGGTGGGGGGGGAGAGGGGATAAGAAAACCTTTTTCTTCAGGGGGAACAAGAATGGTCAGTTTTAATAATCCTAGCATGTTACTTGAAACTATAGTGAGTTAAGACAAAAGTATACTTAAATAACAAGTTAATGATACCCTAAAAAAGTTCATTTTTCCCTTATCATCAGGGTGGAAGGAAGTCTAGTTTCTTTCCTGCACTGTTAAATTCTCATGGAAATTCTGCTATACAATAGTTAACAGTGACCCCGGATCATTTTTCCAGGACAATTTCAGTAGTTTCTTTATCCAAGATCCTGTTGTCTTTCTTCTCTGTGCTAGTACAAAACCTACGCAAGACTACAAAGAGCTATTATGACAGGAAGAAACAAAAGGATAGTGAGAAATTTGTGATTTTTTTTCCTTAAAAGGCTTTAAAGAAAGAGTACTTAATTGTCAGTCATCATAATCTACTGTTCTCTTGAAGTCTTTGCATCATTTAGGCTAAATTCTGCAGCTCTGGGACATGGGGGCTGAAATTTGATCTGTGTTGCTGGTTGCCACTGCCTACTCAGTGTCTCACCAACTCCTAGAAGGAACAAAGTTCCTCCACAGGGACTACAAGGAGTATAAAAAACTATAGCTATCAGAAAGTTACTACACGTTTCAAAGTATTTCTGCAAGCAAGCATGTGAGAAGATGGTGGGTGTTGGCCTCTTACAGGGCAGAGTAACCCTAACAGCAGCGACTGGAAAAGTAGCACCTGAGAACACATCGGTAGTAGCTGAAACTACCTTTAGTGTGGGCCCCAGGCTAAAGGAAGTGCTGCTACGGGAGGTGCCAGTTCTGTGTTATCCGTGTACCGTACTATTCACTCCTCTGTGGCTCACCTTTTTTCTGTGATTTTGTCTCTTACTTCTTCCGTCCTCAGTCACACAGTAGCACCCCCATATTTTTTTTTTTTTTAGTGATACAATAAATCCTCACAAAATTCATAAGATTACACAGAGTTCTCATAGGCAGTGTCAACATGTGGTAGAATTTAATCCTGCAAACTCTTATGTTAATATTTGTTCCCTCTAAAATCCGTGTATGTTTTACAGTTTATGACTTTCAGTTTTACATTTTATAGTATGTACATTTACTTAAAAACTCAATAAAATGTTCTGAAGTTTTTAAAACCCTGAGTTAATTATCCACAAAATCCTTAACTGTTTTACTTCCCTTAGTTTATTAAAACTGAAACAAATCAGCTTGAAAGCTAGTTTGTTTTCTTAATTCTTTATGCTGTTTCACTCAATTATTTCATTCAATTTGAAAAATGAAATTAATATATTCAGATTTGTTCTCCATTTTCAGTATTGTTTGTCACTACTTGGATCGACTTTGACCTGACATATTGGACCCACACACACAAATAACTTGAAATAGGTCCAAAGCTACTAACCCTATTACATTACTGAACTAAAGCTAGCCTGAACCAAACTTTGCTTTCATCTGTCTCACTGCAGCCACCATAAAACGCTCCCGTAAGAAATTCTGAGTGGACCACAACCAAGACTATTACTAGCCTAATTCAATTACCCTTCAATTAGATACGATTCCCTGCGGGAATGTAATCAATAACTACAGTACTATAACAACAACCTATAAAAGATCACATTTCAACAATGAATCATATTATACTACCGAGACAAGTCAGTATCAGCATAATTCCCCACAAACCGACAGGTCTTCTACAGGTGCTCCTTCACAGCCACCAGCTTCAAAGGTGCTGAGGGGCTTCACTGTTTCAGGAGCGTGAGGCTCTGGGACAGCCAACCATATAGTTTCATTGCATGGAGAGATTTGGTGATTTGAGTCCTTTAATATATATTTAAAAAAATAGTGAGAGTTGCTGAGCAACATGGTATCATTCCAGGTACAGCCACAGAACTTGCCTGCTGAGGGACTCTGGTTTTGAGTTCTTTCATGTGAAGGCTTACCATAGTTCTTTGCAGACCTGAAAGAGGCAGGCAGCTGACTTGGTTAGATTCAGATCCTGGAGCAATGCATACTTTTATGCCTAATATAATGAACTAATAATTATCCTTGCTCTTTTAATACTATGTACAGGCATATATATACACCTACGTGCATACTTTAAAACATCTAAAGGATTTACTAAAAGCTTTTCATTGCAGTTTATCAAAATTCCATTACTTTGTTGTTGCCCAAACCATAAGAACTAAGCTTAGGATTATTTGGCACTTGATGAAAAACTTCAACCTAACAAGACATCATACTGTAATGGAGAAATTGAGAATTGATTAATTTTTCCCTTACTTCTTGGAGGAAACACAACTTCAATATCCACACAGGCCCTGTATAGGGATGCAAGGTGTAGGATTTGCCCATAACAACTAAAACAAAAGCATCACAAATGACAAACCTGGTTCCGTCATATAAGCCATTTGCGTTGTTTTCAGCAGCCAGTTTCTGTGCTTTTGCCCCTTAAAGATTTCTGGAATATTTAAAACTAAGGAGTTCCTCACTGCCAAGTGTACTACTCACTTGGCTGAATCAGACATGAATCATGAATTGAGTTCTCAATAGGTGGGAGGTGAAAGAGCAAGTCAACAAGAAGAATCTCCCCAAGCAAGCCCAGACAGGAGCACATTAAGCAAACACTCACACAACCCATTATAGCTAAGTTTGAGTGCAACACTTGATTTAGCTCCCAAGACAGGGTGAGGCTCTTACAGCAAATGACTTAGCCCCTTTATTACCACATTTCATCTTCTCCTGTCACTGGGCAGTGAACAGGTTCCTGATGCACACAATAAGCACTACTCTGCACAGCACTCCCCGATGCAATCATTCATTGCCAGACAAAAAGGTATTTAGGCCTGGAAACAAAATGTTGCTCCACGATGACATGCACCACCACCAGACAGCCCAGCACAGAGATACGAGTATCTACTTGGAGAAGTCTGTGCCCGAGCTGATGTGCAACAGCATCACTCATTCTTCAGACTGAGAGAGGCGCTGTGCCAAACAACATCAACTGATAATTTGTCCAAATCACTGCAACTGGCCTTCCGCCAGGGCAGCTGCATGACTTCAAACACTGTCAGCTGCCACTCAAGAAACACAAACAGCCTAACTCTGCCCTCGATCAAGGAAATCACTGAGCAACCTCCACATGCCAGGCTCCTTGGGAGCCTTGACCACCCTCGTATCCGCTTTAGTCAGCGGAGTCCCCAAGGAAGTGACAGGCGCTGCTTTCTCACACCGCTGATCTTCCTGCAGCAGGGTGCCAGCCAGACCTGGAGGACTGATGATCAACAGCAAGGCAGAACGCACGCTCCTCTAGAGGAACGGCAGTTCGCACGCTACGTGAGGAACTTCCTGATCAGCACCTCTTATCAGACTGCCAGGCACGCTGTGACTACACCTTCATCTCTCCCTCTGTCTCTTCCACCATCCAGCCCCCACATCTCTGCGAAGAAACAGTGCTCAGCCCGCGCTTAGCCCTCGACGCTTCCGGCTCTGCGCTCAGCCATGGGTGAGGGCCGCAGCTGCTCAGCCAGCCTTTGGCAGGTGTATCCTCTGACTGCAAGGTTTTCATTTCCTGTTTGTACCGCAGGCAAGACGGGCTGGGCTAATCCTTCACTCATGAGAAACACTTAATGCAATAAGCAGAAACAAAGCTGCAAGACAGAAGCCTCAGGTTCCTGTATTTTCTCCTCTGTCATGCCTCGCCATGCTTTATGCAGTGAGATGCAAACGTTCTTTGGCTCGCTGCCCTTTAGGATACCTGGTAAGTTTGATATTCACTATCTCTGGGCTGAGGAAGAAGTGAAGGAAAGAGAAACCACTGGTGAGTATCAGACTGCTGAAATGCTGGTGGCACAAGATCCCACTTCACAGCTGGGTTCTGGAGCCCCCCTCCAAAGCGGAGGGCGAACAAAGCGCAACAAAGTGAAAGCGTTGCTTGCTATTCTGCCAACAGCACCAAGAGCCTGCTGACGGCTCTGTAGGAATCAACACCGGCATTTTGCTTCTCATCATTAAGTAGTAAAATATTTACCATCTCTGTGTCATTCCCAGACCAAAAGGCAAAACGGTCAATGAATTAGACGGCTTTGGAGTAGCACTTCCACATGGATTTCATTCACTTTTCTCACAGGGATTTTGTAAAAGTTGATTCTGTAAGGGACAGTACAGTTAAAACTGAAAGTCAGGTTTTATCTTAATAAGTCAACAAATGATGTTTTGAGGGACACTCAAGTGTCTGCTGTTGACAGCAGGCATTAACAGGCCCGTCATCTCCACCTGCACAGCTTGTGCCTTGCTCAGAAAGATGCTGGTTCCCTGACAGGACGGCGTTCTGCCACCCAGTCCTGCTGAGCTCAGGGAAACTGAACCAGAGACACTCTGCCTGACACCACTCTCAATGGAAACTGAAGTGTTATTATCCAGAAAGTACATGGAAAGTTCCTCACTATAGGAAAATTGACGTACTTTCAAAGCACAGACATTTGAAATTTGTCTAGGCTGTCCATCACCCAGAACCATTTTGTGGTAAATCAAACATCACTTTAGCAGATGGCATAGCAGAAGGAAAATCTTTCTTAACCTCCAAAACAACTGCAGCTTAAGTCTTCAGAAATTTTCTATGCCAGTTTGGCAGTTTTAGAGATCTTTGACCATCCTCTGTTAATCCCCTGCTTGTTGTGGGTCACTGATTGACATCAACAGTCATGAGACAGGGACATCTAGAAAGACCACACTCTTTAAATGAAAGAAAATGAGCCTAACCTCCTTTTAGGGAGGACACAATTACCAGTTCCCAAACATTCATCCTGCTTAGAATACTTAAAACACAAACACATTCACACTTCTCCACACATAGGCCAAAAAAGATGTCCAGCCCAAGACACAATCACAATTTGTCAAGGCACAGAAGTGTCATTTCTGAACTGCGTATGACCTCAATTCCCAATGCACTACAAGTAGTGCCAACCCCTTTCAATCAGGTGTGGTTTCTGCGTAACATCAAGTAAGACTACGTTCCGGCAACATGCCAGGAAATAACTTCAAGGAGCAAATCTCCCCGAGTGAGCTCCAGGCACTTGGGAAGGAAGCTGAGCATGCACTTCATCTTATTTGCTATGGTGGTGCAGACTGTAACCTAGACACACAGCTCTAGCCTGCCAACCTAAGCTTACTAGCAGTTTATCACCCCAGTGATTACGTGGCCACAGGAGAATCTCTAGTCTAAACAGATAAGGAGAAAAAGACATCCTTTATTATACTTCCCCATTTGTCACTAACACATTGGTCACAAACCACTGCTATGAGACAGAAATTGCAAAACTGTCTTCTATTAACTGGTGAAAGACCCCTCTCTTCCTATTCCTAGCAGCTTGGGCTAGTGAACACTTCTTGAGAGGTTACCATACCATCGTATATCCTCACGTATGGGACACGTGAAGCTGTATCCCACGTACCTTTGAGATTCTACCTTAAAGGTATGAGTTATACTTACAGGTTCTAACCCTAACAATGCAAGACTATTGTGCCATAATTCATTTTTTTCCTGTCGGAAAGAAAAGAAAGCACGAGGACAGTCAATTATTCTCCTATCTACTGGGAAGGATGCAAATGGCTTTAATTTGCAACAAAAATATGACATTCCAGTGAGATATCAGAAGAGGGCTCAGTCAGTTTCCCTTGTTGAAGGCTGTTCTCAAACTTGACAAATACCTGTAACTCACAGGGGTCACTGCCACCAAGATAGAACTGGGCTGATCCCAGTGTCAGTGAGCTGCAGTAGAAAAGGAGAAGAAAGGAGTTCTTAGTCACAGGCACTACGAAAGGTCATCATCAATGGTCACAAGATATTTATATTCAACAGAGCCATGAATAAAGCTACCTGATCCCTTTCTGTGCTTTAGATCCATGTCCTAAGAAGTACTGAAACACTCACTACAAAAACATTACACCTCTCACGTCAAGACCTGTCTGCAAAGCAAGTTTCTGAAGTTGTACGCATGCACATACACAGAAGGATGTTACTGACAGGTATTTACTTTTTAAGGTGTACTTAAATACTAAATACAACTTTTTGCTTTCCTACCACGGTAATTCAGCTTCTAGTATCCTAAAGTTTCAGACACCCATTTGCAAAAGAACTGAGAAAACTCCACTGTTTCAGTATGGGATCTTGGTGCAGACACAAGCCCTTTCCCTGCTCCAGTTCCTGGAACTGCAGGCGCCAACTACTATATTTCAGAACACTGCTGAACAATTTAAGTAATTAATGCTTGTAAATTACATTATAGGCACTCAAGTAAGACATGCAAGTACTCAAGAAGCTGTACAGTGTTAAGTGAAAAGCATTATTAGAGTCTAAAAATACGTCATGTAAAAACAGATCAGACGCACTGGTAACAGTTTACCATCTGCTCTTCTAATCTATCACAAGACAAAGTCCAGTACTCTGTCTTTCCTCTCCTCCTTTGTCGCCTCCAAACCCACACTTCCATTTTCCTCTAAAGCAGCATAAACAGTTACTGCTTCGCCTATCACACACTCCACTGTTCAAATAAGGCCCACCCTTTGGAATGGAATGCAAGTGTCAACAGGCGATAGGGCACTGTTATTTAGCGGGGTGTGGTATTTACCTAGGGGAAAGCCACATCCTTCAGCAACCACTTTAATAACTCTGAGCTTTAACATTGTAACTGTGAGATTATTCCAAACCACTGTGTTGAAAGGATTTTATTTTTTTTTTAATCAAATAAAAAAAACACATGCTTCTATTTGGGTGTGCATGAGAACACAAGTGAGGCCAGTATCCCTGACAATATAGGAGCCCATGAGCAGAACATGGTAACGATGCAGAAACATAGAATTAGATGAAAATGGGGAAGGAGGAGCAAGAGGGCCTTCTGGGTCACAAGATAGTTGTTTGTTTTTGGAGCAAACCTTAGATTAGCAAAACTCTTACTGCCTCAAGTCACTGGGAGCTATGTAAGGAATCTGTGGAAGAGGATGACTTCACCTTGAGCAAAGCTACAGGATCAAAAAAGAATTTCTGGTAACAGAATAGCACAAGGCAAGTTGAATTCCTCCTCCATATCAGAAGCAGGTAGTCCCAGCAGACAAGGGATTATTTAAAAATTTCATTTCCATAACATAGCCTTAAGAAAGAGAGTCAAATTCAGCCCTTACATAAGCAGGAGTGACTCAACTAAGACTGAAATAAGGCATCTGCCATCCTGAAGAGTTGTGGGTGTCTGAACAATAGTCAGTGTGTTGTATAGAGTGTGTTTCCTCTGCCCTGAAGGTAAACAAACGCATTTACAATCAAGATCCTGGAGATCCCACCTTCTTTAGAAGCACAAACATCAATTGCCAATTATTAAGAAGCTAACCCAACTGAAAATAAACAGGATGTAGCTTATACATAGACCATTTATCTACCCAAACTTTTACCTTACAGTAAAAGAGACAAAAACCAACCCATGAGCTTAAGAATTTCATGCAGTTGGATCCTAGCAACAGAACCGCAAGCCATACTCCTCCATCTTGCACAACCACCTACACCAGCCTCCTGAAATATGGAAGCAGCAGCAGCTTCCGTGCCAGATTGGACATAGGCAGCAGAACCCAAAAGTGACCAACATCAGTACACCGTGGCTCAGCAGACAACGACAAGATGGACAACGTCTGAAGTGTCATTTGCATGTGCTTTATTGCTTACAGTGCACATGGGGACAGACCATACAGAAAAAGTTACTTCACAAGCAGTCTGATTTTTTTGCCCTGTCTGCTGTTTTTCTTGAGGAATGCAACGTAAAAAGAATTGGCAACTGTGCTACATTCATTCCACAGCCATCCTTCGTCTCCGACAGGATTGCCATCTATACAGTCAGAGGACTAAGATCAAGACAGACTTATGGCACTGGGAGAACACATTTCTAGAGATAATGCAGAAAATCCCCATGGATGAATAGGAGTGGAAAAAACATCATTAATTTTACTGTCATTCCAGTTTTACATTTGGAATGAGAGACCACGGTCGGGATGTCAGCCATTCCTACTGCTGGAAAAGCATTTGTAGACTGCTGTGTACTGACAATCAAGCACAGTGCTGTCAGATGATAGCACAGGACTTCCTCCCTCCCTGATCTCATTGCTGAAGCAAGTCAGTCACATGTTCTCTCTGGTCTTGCTCTGAACTTTGGGAAAACAAGCTATGTAACTGTTACAGGGGCCTGATGAGTGCTGAAATCCATGCAGATCATTACAGCAAAGAGCTCCAGAGATAGTGCTTCCTAATGTATTTAAAATACAGCTTAATAAGTTTTCCTACTGAGTGTCTTTGAGAGTCACAGTGGCATCACAAGCAAGTGATAGGCAAAAGCACCTAGAAGTCAGGAATCCCCGCCTTAATCCCCTCTCACAGGACCTTCATCAGAATGGTACGATCTGGCCTGAAACAAGGACAAGGAAAGGAATGAAGTTCCTTATCTGAATTCCCCAGAGCAAGACAATACAGACCATACTCAATTATCAGCCCAAAATTCCAACACTCAGCATTTTGCACTATGAGAAGTGAAAGCTGGAGCGTAGGAAGCTTTCCAGTTTCCTCAGATTACATTCTCCTCTGAACAAAGCTGACCCTTTCTGGAGATGGTGTTGCTGTTCCTGCAGAACACGCATGGGTGAGAAAGGCTGAGGAAGGAGCCCACAGCAAGCAGAGCTTATCGTGATTAGAACATTCAGGTCAAGTGCACTTAGCCAACAACCCACTCAAACCCCACAAAGAGATAATAAACAGCCAATCTGCATGCACGAACACTGTTCACGCAGATTTTATCCTGTCACTGCATCATGCATGTAAGCATACAGTGATGGAGAAACACAGAGACCACCTTTTAACTCTTGCTCTAGCTCTGCCTCTTTCAGAAGATCAGGGTCTCAAACCCCAGATTTCCTGTACAGCCACTAAAGCAGCAATGCACAAGTAGTCTCGCTGCTTCTGCGTGTCTCATTCTTGCTCTAAGTTATTCACTTCAAAGAAGGGCAACATTTTTTTTGTTCAGACTGAACATTTCCAGCAAAGAGTTCAACTGTTTCCAAGGCTAGAAAATGATACTTCGTGAAAATCACACTACAAAATCTCTGATGAATCCTCTGAAAATCCTTTTATCCGTTAATTTTGAGGAAGGAGCCTGAAGTCTAGCAGGAATAAAGCATTCAAAGCAGGAGCAAGCCATTGGAAAAGCCAAAGTTAACCTGACTGAATCTGTGGAACTGTAAGAACCTCAGCTTCATTTGCAGCAGACACAAAATTGTACAAGTTACATTCTGAGAAGGTTGCGGGCACAGCACACACAAAGGCTTGATGGAGCTCAGCTGTGAAGCGTGCAGGCAGCCACCCCACCCTACAGACACAGTGGAGCTTGAGCAGGCTCAGCTGTGCATGCAGCAGTTGTATCCAAGGCTTGCCCAATACCAGAGGGCCATCTCCCACAGAGCACAAAGATCCTCTCCAAGCACAGCCCTCCTGTGAGAGTCCTCTTTAGCACAAGCACGTGAAACGCAGTTGTCTCTAGTGCTCTGCGCAGCACGCATTTCAGAAAGGAAGTGAGGATGAAACACTGTCACGTGCCAGCGCCTTCCACTACTCAAACACATTCAGATGATCTGAAAATCATCACCTCTGCCAAAAAATCTTCAGAGATTCACTGAGCATGTAGCACAAGGAGTCATCCTCTCATGCCTTCAAGTGACCTAGCTTATGGGCAGACACTCCGGCAGGTAGCTACAAGATTCAAACGTGGGCTGGGTGAGAGCAAAACTTTGAAGATGAGGGAGGTAAACAGTTATGGTGGCTACAGGACAGGAACAGGTATATGAAATAAAAGAAGTAAAGTGACTGCAGTCTGGGCATAACAACATGCTGCAGTCTTTAGTTACAAGCAGGCACAGTTCTTGATGCACACAATGCATGATTCTCAACTAATAAGCAGCTATTTTATATTTCAGTACAACTCAAAGGACAAGCTACGGTTGCACTGATCTAAGTTTCTTCACAGATAGGTATGCAACAAGTCAGGCAGAAGATCACAGGACAGAAAGACTAACTTCCTGATTTAACATAGCTGAATGCTTATCGGGAGAACTGCTCGCTTTATGGTGCCCCTGTAAGAGACTAGGCAAGTTATTTATGCAGACTTTCACCATAAATCACTAACCGTATTTCTCTATTGCCCAACTTGAGACTATGGGTCTTATTAGCAGAAAAATTGGATGTTTGTGCCTGCAACAGAAGTTAATGAGAGCTCCTCTACAACACTGTTCAGCACTGTTAAACAGCGTTGTATATAATGCTAGGTATTAGGAAAAAAAACAACAACTGAAACTGGGCTTTCAAAATTAGTGGACACTTCTCACATTAACAATATTTTCTCCAGTATTTTCCCTTAAAGATATGACTAAAGTAGCTTGCGTAACAGATTGTGAAAATAAATTCATTAAAATTTCAAAAGCACTCTGTTACTGCAGTGATGGAGTAATGTGGTAAAGTACCACACAAAACTCATTAACTGCTTTTCCAGTAGATTTCCAATAAATGATGTAAAAATGGCAATTTTTGCTTACAATGAGGACAAAAATGCTTTTTGCAGAGTTGGGAATCGTGTATTTACACTGAATGAATGATAACTACTGTATGTTGTTATGTAGTTAAAGACTGTATCGTATGTTGTACATTGATGGATAAGAGTTGACATGAAGAGGATAAATTCCTTAAAAAGTAACTTGAGTATTCAATTTCGCATTTAAAAGACATTAAGGTTCCAGTGCAAACATAATTCTGCATCTGAACATGTTTGAGTAGTGGAAGGCACTGGCACATGACAGCAATGTTTCATCCTCACTTCCTTTCCGAAATGCGCGCTGCGCAGAGCACTAGAGATGACTGCTGCATTTCACACGCTTGTGCTAAAGAGGACTCACGGGAGGGCTGTGCTTGGAGAGGATCTTTGTGCTCTGTGAGATGGTCCTCTGGTATTGGGCAAGCCTTGGATACAACTGCTGCATGCACAGCTGAGCCTGCTCAAACTCCACTGTGTCTGAAGAGTGGGGTGGCTGCCTGCACTCTTCACAGCTGAGCTTCATCAGTCCCTTTTGTGCCCTGCACACAGACTTTGAGGTGCTCCAGCACCCCAAAGAGGAGAGCTAGAAACTCACGTTTGATTCAGCACTACACCACTGGAAGCAAGCATAAAGTAGAGCACAGGTACAACATGCTGTCCACACTGAACATGACTGAGGAACCACTGCAGTGTTCTCAGCTATATGGAGCTGCTTGAAAAAGAGCTAAGACAGAATGCTCTGTTATCTGCTGTAGCTCAGAGTAATGAAGGCAGCTATAGCTAAGGCTGTGTCATTTTATGCCAGGACATGGCAGAGACCAGAGTACAGAAGCAGCTATACCACCGATGAATGGTGATTTCTTACCATCACTGGAAAACAAAAACATTTTCTTTCTATGAACATTCAATATAATTTAGTAGGAGATACCAGTTATCACGTGAAAGATATATCAGCACTACAGTAGTTTGCATTCTCCTTTGACACATCACTCAGCACCAACTGAGCTAAGACTTTCTTACTCACACAGTCCTGCTACATCCCTGCTTCCTGTCCAACAGGTAAATTGTCAGGTGGACTGATGATTCACGCAGACTGCAGTGCCAGTTACACACAGACATACCACACGTCTATCCCCAGTCTTTATCACCAGTGACCACACCTCTGTTATCACGGTGGTTCAAGTATGGATGATGAAGGCTGACGAAGCAGATTAAAGCTGAACGTGAGTGAAATAAAGGTGGTATCAGTGGGCTTGGGTAAACAGCTTAAAGAGTTTGCATTCACTGTGCCACCTTACTTGGATATTTCAGCCTGTAGATAAGGAGTGTTCCTGGATTCTGGGTTAAAGCCAAGCTCCCACAAAGCAGCATCATGCTTCCTACAGTCACCAACTGGCATGGAGATTCTGTCCCAGGCTCCGAATCTGGATTGTGCCAGGTCTGTGACATTGCTTCACATGAGCTGCCAATTGGTCTGGCTAACTTCATCCCAGGCTTGCCAGGGAATGGAAAGTTTGGCAACAGGTAACTGTAGCCAGGCCTTATGGGTTCAGGGTGGGTTTCTTTACTCTCTCTCTTACTGCTTCATGTTTCAGAAAGGAAAATTTCATTCCTTGGGGGAAATTCAGTTTAGAGATGTAAAAACAACCAAACACTGTTTGTTATGTGTTATCCCCCAAAGCATTCTCCATTACTGACAGAAATGAATCAGTTAAGCACTGGAAACAATACGCCACTGTGTTTGCTAGTCTGACACCAGATGAACAGGTCACCTCTCCCCCTTCCCAGTGCTTTCCCTACTGCTTTTAGTCTGCATCACTTAATTCTGTACAAACTTCTGCTTTTTTATGCCGTCTTCCCCCAGGTGTGCTACACTATGGACAGACAATGCCATCACGCCTAACGCATGAGATTTTTAGAAGAAGCTCTGTTAGTAGAAAAGGCTGAGAGGAGCACTTTAAAAACAAAATCTAAACCTACACTATGCAAGATCCAAATTAACAAGGACTGACAAGCTGATTCTTTCTGCTTCAGCCTCTTCTTTCTCTGCAAACACTACACTGACAGAGGAAGTAGAAGAGAGACAGTGATTCTACTGGTGCTGTACATAAGATCACTTTTTACTTGTGAGAATAGTATTACCTTTTCTGCTATCACAATTTATAGATAATCACCACAAAATGAGGTGTCTGATGAACCTCAGTTCTTCTCTCAGTCACTCCTAAACAATCTACTACACATAAATATAACGTGCATTCTTAGCTTCCAAAAATATTAGCTGTATTAAACTGCACCACACCATGACAATTTAATAAAACTGATCCACTTTAACGCATTCTATTTATAATAAATGTTAGATGTGAGTTGAGAGGTTATTTTTTGTCTATGATACCTGTTCCATTTATCACCTGTTCAATAAATAAAGAGTTCAGCCTCATCAAACCATTCTAATAGGTTAAGAATGACAGAATCCAAAAATATACAGACATGCTAAATTCCCGAACTATTGCCCCAGCTCCTACCCTTACCCCTTTTCAGGCTGGCATGGGTTTTCACAAATAAATCTTCAACTCCACTGAGCTGACAATAGCCTGGGAAAAACCTGCTTAAGCATGCTCTCTTTAAATACTAGCACATCACCTGATGATGAGGAGTCATCATTACCTCCTTTCCTGCTTTTCAGGTGTAATAAGCACCGCAAGGAGGTTTGAGCAGTAGAAGTGCACATACAGAGTAAGAGAAACTTCTCTAGTATACTTAATCCAACAGGTCCATAAAAAAAATAATTCTAATAGAGCTCTTCCAATTTTAAACCGTACACCCAAGTAACGTGTCACTTAAGATATGAAAAATGAAAACTGTCAGGGGGGACTTGATTCAAAAGAGAACAATCTTGTAACCTGTAAGTCATTATTTCAGATGTATTGAGGGTGAGAAAGTCTTATCTGATAAGACATTTAGTTAATTGTCTCTCTCACAACTGACTTGACTAAGACCTAGCTCATTTCCTTCTAGATGAGAGTCCACATTACTAATAAACAGTCACTGCTAAAAGTGACACTGCTGATGTTTGGATATGCTCCACCAGTTGAGTGTACAGTGGTGAACAAGCCATCCTCAAATTGGGAGAACGCTCCCGGTTCAGAGTTGTGGCCCAGGAACTGAGCGGCACGGAAACACCTACCGCTGTTCGCCTCGTATTTGTTCAGTGTATAACAGGAACATTTTAGTATGCAGGACTATCATTCTAAGTCAGCTTTAAAAAAAACACCACACACACACAAAAAGATATTCTACTAAAAGCAGTTGATCCACAAGCAGCAACCACAAGTCTTGGTTTGTTCTGGACTTGTACCCTACAGTCCTGCACACTTCCCAAATTAACAACGAATTGTCACTGTCCCTTCCTTACAGGCTTGTGCCAGGAACCTTCCTGTCCCTCTCGCATTTCCACATCTCCCCACAATTCCCTTACCTTTTGATCCTGATCCCTCAGCTGCCCTAGTGTTTTCTACATTCCCTAACCTCACCAGCCCACAGCGTTGTGTGGGCCCTCCCATACTTTCCCCTGATTACCCTCAGGACACGAGGCACTAATTACCTGCTGCAGCCTGTAAGCACGGATCACCTGGACAGCATGCACAGTCAATTCACCCGTTAACAAGTGAAACAGAAGACCCCTGCTGAACTCATGCTTCACCTTCTCCCCCAAGAAGAAATGGTGTAAACTTGCCTGGGACTTCATCTCCCCCTCCCAGAGGCTGATTTTTGTGGAATTTTAAAGACCTCTTGAAGAAAACTTTGGGATGCCTATCCCACTGTCAAATTTGGCTGAAATCTACTGAAGTTGTTAAAATTAAATTGATAGAGTGATTACACAAGCTTTCTTTCCTTTGAAAGTAGGCTAAAAACCCATTAACAGTCTTACTTATGTCATCCCTTCATTCCCATTCTTCATTTAAAAATAACAATCCTATTCCACTGCATTAGCTTACATAACCCACCCCTGAGCAGAAATACTTCAAACTTTCAGGCCATATTTGTTATGCGAATATGTCTATATGTTTGTCCATTTTAAGGTGCTTGGTATTATGAAGAATAATAGCAAGAAGATGGGTGAAAGCAAATAAGCATTCCTAATGGCTATCCCCCAAAGTTTCTGGACTGGTATCATTGCGTGCAAGAACTGAACTGCTTTTTCTCTAGCAAGCTGTCAGCCGTTCTCATGGTTACTGATCTAGGAATTTGCAACGACGGGTCACAGTTATGAGAATGAGTATGTTATTTACTAGATAGAAACATGCCAAAGAAACATGCCAAATAAATATTCTCCAAATCAAGGGGACAAGAGGCTGCTGTACATTATCATGCTGTTTATTCTCTGTGAAAGCCACTTTTTAAAGTCTCTCTGTCCCAACAAAGAAGGCGTTAACCAGACTTGCATAGTTCTTAAAATTGCTCGCTCACATAATGAAAACAAAAATACACCCCTTGCACTCTCTCCATTACTATAAATGGACCAAGGGGGCTTTCACTGACAGATTCAACTTCGTATATACACTTTCCAGATGGTGTGAAGCAGCGGCAAAAAAAGCACACTTCCCATCTAAATGCAAGAAAAGGCAGGAATGTCAACTGTTGTCATAAGGTAAAATCTATCCCGTTGATTTGTTACTTAAAAAAAATAACCTATATTTTTTAAGTTAACTACCAGGATGCGTGAAGCTCCAGATAGGATGTTACACAAATTACATGTACACCAACACCAGCAACTGGTTTCCACAGAAGCCCAAGTTCAGCTCACAGGGCAGCAGCGAACAGGATTCCCTCACACTTCTAACTGCTCATTGTCAGAGGGGCCTTCCTACGGGAGAGCCAGGGCAGTTCAGTTTCCAAAGCTGCTATGAATTATCACAAAACAAAGTGTGGAATTTGTGATGAGGAAGTGAAACACTTACCCACCAACTTTCTCTCAGCCGTGGGCCTGCCTAGATGTGAACAGTGCTTAGTCCCCGCAGCGCCAGGCGGGAGCTATGCCATAATTGTCAGCCACCAGGCCCACGGCATTTGCTACCTCAACAAGAGCCCCAGCACTCCAGGGACATACCCACGTACCGCACTCAGCAACAAAACACAATTTAATGCTGTCACGATGTACCAACTCGTCCACGCCAGAAGGCTCCGTGAATCATTTAACTGAACAACCGCCTGCCGGCCCAGCGAGCTGCCAGGCAGAGCGGTTTTCCAAGGCGCACAGCGGGGACAGCACTGCGAGGCTTACCGCCGCAGCATTTAAGGCCTGGTGGCTCCTGGGCAGCAAGCCCTGTATGCAGTGACAGCTCCACAGTCTTCTGTGTTTCACTCGGGCCCGCAGAAGAAGTACAAACTTTTGAAGGCCCAACTGGGTTTTGACTTCCAGGTCAACAAGAGAGAGGCCTCTAGCCGAGTAGCCTGGGAGGGCCTTCCTCAGCTTAGGTCTCAAGTTCCTGTGTCTGCAGATGGCAGCCTTGAAGCCCTGATAACAGGAACACTATCAGAACTTCTGCTCCCACAGTGGAAGACCTGGGCAAGTTTCCAAGGTTCCTGCTAGGCCCTGGGGAGCCTGGTAGGCTTGACAGTCCAGCAGTCCTGTGGGCCCTGGTCTGAGCTTAGTTGTAAGGTGCCAGGCTCCATAATCCTAACGTTTCCAAAGAAAAGTCTGAGGAAATTCTAATACAAGGGAAGCTTCAAAATGTAACAATTTTCCATGAATTAGGGAACACCAAGTTCATTCCACTTCTGATTTCAGTTTCACACAGAAAATCTCTAACCCCTGTATTCTGCTCTGAAAATGAACCTTCATTTTCTAAAATACACACACTAAACCAATAAATACAAATTAAACATGCACATTTACCTCTAAATAGTATCTTCAAAATACAAAAATATTCCTCAAGTTATCCTAAAAGTTATAGTTATTTTCATATGTACATGCCTGCCTTGAGCCTAAAGCCTTCCATTCACTCCATAGGGAGCTACTCATCCTGCCTCAAGCTTATTTAGTAGAACAGATACATCCTGTAAAGTTGAACCCACAGAGGTTCAAGGCTCATACTTCTGCTTGGCATACTATGTTTCAGTAAAGAAACAGCATTTATAAAGACTAGACAACTGAACACGGGGCTGGCTAGTGTCAGAGTATTGCCCAGTACCAAAAGAGAGCAGACAAGAAGAAGCCTGTCCTGGTCACCTCCGGGTACCAACAAGCCCAGGGGGCAGCCACTTGAGATGGAGGGCAGCACACATTGCCAGAGGAAAAAGAGCAGATTCCCAGGATCCAAGCTCTCTGTGGGTAATGCAGCAAGGAAAGAAGGGATGAACGAGCACGCACTGAGCAGATGAAAGACCTGGCCCATTTTATTTATCAGGCAGTGTCATAAGTTGTTGATGCTTAGTGCTGCCATTTTAGAGTCCTAGATACAAGCCCCAGCTCTGACTTGCCACCTTGCTGCACAAGTGATAACGAGATAACTAACAGCCAGCAGAACACAGGCACCTGGTGGGCAGCTTATCCCAACCGCCCACAGGTGTGGGAAGTTAACTCGACCGCTGAAAACATTTTACCAGGTGAGTGAATACCTACTTAATTAATGAAACACTACAGAATAGTGAAGCTGCACAGAATTTGGGAAGCATGTAAAAAGCTTGATAAAAGACAGAACTCTCATAATACTACTGAAGTTCTCAATGCCCAAAGTTGGCATTGCTCTCCCTGTGCACCTACATGAATAGGATATTCTCTCAGAGTTGAAAACATTCATAATGTGACTATTCTTATTTGTGTATAAGTCATTTGTAAAGCTTTGTTTTTTTAATTTCTTTTTCTTGTCATTAAAAGGTGAACAGAGCCTTTACCAATTTTGCACAGTGCCCAGAAACTTCCTAATATGTAAAAGAAAGTGATGTTTTTCACAATCCACTTAGGCATGTCAGACTACAGGGAAAGAAACAGTTCTAATAAATAACTTAGGATTCAATATTGCATACAATACCAATGTACTCCAAGGTGCAAAAGCAAAACATTGAAGGCAGCATGGTTTCTCACCTGAAGAATAGTTTTTGCTCTAATTTGTGTTCACAGACAAGTTAGCAGGAGCTACAATGCCATCCCAAAGTTCTCTGCGTTGCTAATGTTATCAGTAAATTCTTGCTCCCTACTTACCACGCATACGCCTCAAGGCTTTACCTCCACAGAGTTCATTATCCCACCCACTCGCCCACTGCAACAGCAGGGATGTTGAGTCAAAGGATCCAACAGCCCTTTTCCATCTTTAATTTCTATTCTGCTACTTTCACAAAATCCCCCTTTGCACAGCACATAGTTCAGAAAAGAAAGGAAAATGGTGATAGAGTAGTGATTGCTTCCCTCTATACACCAGTTTCTACCTCAGGACAGAAAGTACAAATTAAGTAGTATTATTACAGGTTTCTTGGAATGCAATAAAACAAAGTACAGAACTTTTTTTTCCCCAAACCAGGCCACAAGTTGATGCAAACAAAACCAATATTGCGCACAGCATTTTAGCTTCTGTACTATGTGTCCTCTAAAGTAGTAAACCCACAATTACCATGAGAAAAGTCCAGCTGGAGGTATCACCTACAACTAGCATTACTTCTTGCTTATATATATTTCTTTCAAAACATATGTTCTGCTTGAAAACAATTCAGCGCCAATGAGTTGGCAGCAGAACAACAGTTTAAGTTATGTTCTCAATAAATGTAGGAGGGGGAATTTGCTAAAGCAATGTATTTCATTTACAAAACCCCAAAGAACACATTATAGGGAGTCAGGCAAATATATGTTAATGATCAAAAAAAAAACCAACCAGCTAAGTAGATGCCTTTAAAAGCTCACTTCATGGATGAAAGCTGCCAAATTACAGAGGGGATTTACTGAGAAGAATGTGTTACTGCCAGAATGGACAAAAGCATGCATTCTACCCATTCCAAGCTCCTCCCCATCTCCTGTCATGCTCACAGCAAGAAGCAGCTCAAAAACTGACAGCCACACACTCCAGGATTGGAAGAGACAAAAAAGAAATACCTGCTGGTAAATGCCTGGAAAAATGTTATTTTGAAGATCTAAGAAAATAAACTGGGAAGAAAAAAAAAACCACAACACCCTACCCACAAGCAAAACAACGCCCCCAGAAGTTCTTGGGACAGCAAGCACAGTTTCACAAGAAATACAGCACACCTAAGGGGGTTTTAGAAGGGCCAACGCGCAGAAACATTTTAAAAATAAGCGCAGCAACCTGCACGGCGAGGTGCGCTGCCACCAGCCCAAGACAGAGGTTTCCCGCAGTTTGTGTGGACGAGCAAACAGCAGTTTCACCCCAGCTGAGGCACAAGCCTCATTTCAGTGGGGGGCTGCCTGGCGAACCCCAGGCAGCCGGCACTCGTGGGCGAGCCCCGCACGCCGAGCGCGGTTCAGAAGCCTTTTTTTCCTTTTCTTTCTTTCTTTTTTTTCCGCTGCGTGCTGTCGCCGCCGTTGTTCCTAGCTACAGAGCCCGGCGGGTCGGTGTCCCTACCTGGCTGGACTCCTCGCCGTGCTCCAGGTGCACGATGCCCTGGCTCCTGCCCTCCGTGTCGCTCAGCACGTCGTCCTCGGAGTCCTCGAGGAGGGACGAGGAGCCCGTGGAGGACAGCGAGGAGGTGGAAAGCCGGCGGGACTGCAGGTGCAGCGAGCTGTCCGTCCTCAGCCAGCCGCTTTCCGGGTGCGACGGCGGCGCCTTGGGGCTGCCCTGCGCCTCCTCGCCCTCCTCGGGGGTGACGGTGAGCCGGGGGATGACGGGCGGCAGCACCCCGTTGGGGGGCCGGCAGCCCCTCTTGGCCGGGTCGGGCAGCTGCCGGGCGGCGGCGGCGGCCACGGCGGCGCAGCGAGCCTCGAAGAGGCAGCGCAGCTCCCCGACGCTCAGCCGCGGGGCCATGCTCAGCTCCGGGCTGCCGTGCAGCCCCGCTCGGGGCTCCATGGCCCGCTCGGCGCCGGCCGCCGGCCGGGCAGCGCCCCAGGGCGGGCGGCCGGGGGCGTGCATGAGGGAGCGCCGCGACGCGCCGCCGCCGCCGGAGAAACTTCTTTGTTGCTCGCTCAGTCCCCGGCCGCCGCTCGGAGCCCGGCGGCGAGGCTCATGTCCAGCCCGCCCTCCCTGGGCAGCTCTGAGTCAGCCGCAGCCCGGCTACCGCGCCCGCTGCCCCGCCGCCAGAGCCATGGGGCGCGTTGAGCCGCCGCCCCGCTCCGCCTCGGCGCCGAGAGGAGGAGCGAGCCGAGCCCCGCCGAGCCGAGCCCCGCGGCGGGGAGCCCCCGCCTGCCCCTCCCCTCCCCGCCTTCCCTCGCCTCCGCCCTTTTGCTTTCGCTTTCCCTCAGGCGCCCGCCGCTCCCCGAGGGCCGCCCCGGGGTGGCGCCGCCTCAGGGCGGCCCCGCGGGGCGCCCACCCCCGACCCGCCGTTACCTCAGCCCTCGCCGCGCGCCCCAACGGCTCCCCGGGCACGGCGGCTGCGCGGCGCGCGCGAGCCCCGGCCGAGCCCCCCTCACGGCGGGCGGCTTCTGTCGCCCCCTCCGGGGGGCGTCGTGCCCTGGGCTGAAAGGGCGGAAAGCGGCGGCTTCGCCGACTGAGCCGTGCTTAATCTGGCTCTGCCGAGCCCCGGGCTGCTGACATACCCCCCCACCTTCCCTGACTGGATTTCTTCAAATAACACTCCCCCCTTTACTTCTTGCCCGTCTAACTCCCACTCTACCTAAAATGTAACCGTGCTGGGTTGCGACATGTGTTGTAATTGTAGGTATTAAGGCCTTTGGAAGAGGAGCGGCGTCCTGCCGCAGGGTTACATCAGCTGAGATGATTAGTAAAATTAATAATTTTGGAGCCGACTGCTAAAGTCTTCAACTTGGTTTTTGCTCATTTATCTCATTGTTTCCCTGCTCTCTCCCATCTGTCTCTCCCATCTGTTGTCTCTTGCCTGGTGCTCAGGCTGCGAGCTCCTCGGGAAGAGGCTGCGCTCGCTCCACACATAACGCGGTATGGCCACGGCTGGGGTCCTGGGCCCTGCTGTGCTGCAGATAAGCTTTTGATGGCCCATCTCGCTGCATTTGGGTTACTCGGTGGCAATTGGGTATTTCATAGCCCAATCTCACAGATATTCCACACAGAGTGTATTCCCGTGAGGTGACTGCCGAGCTGCTCTCAAGCACAGAGTTTGCAAATGCCCTGGAGCACACCCAAAGGCAGTGGGGGAACTCCATGAGCAAAAATTCAGGCGTCTTTATAGACTTTTGTAGAAGCAGGTGCTGCCAAGGGGTATGCCGTGGGTGAGGCAGGGGTGACAGCTACCCCAAAATTATGTACAAACACTTACCAGTAAAGTGCAGAAGAAAATGTTTGGCAGTGCAGTATTTCACTAACAGAGGGACAAAACCAGCACAACTGTAGGCACTTGTTCCTTCAAGGTAGACAGGAATAGTTTTGAGTTCTTTCTGAAAGAAGATAGTCACCACTTTTATTATGAACTGCGTAAGTTATTTCAAATTTTGTAGTGCAGAAAGTCTTAAAGTATGACTAGGCCTCAGACATACTGAGAGTCATAATTTAATTGAAAGCATGAATTGATGGCTTTCTAAGAATACTCGCAGTTAAAAATTTACAGTTACAGCAGAAAACACAGTATCCAGTTTAAAATGGTTGTGGAAGATTACATATGCACAAGCTGGGCCCACTTAACTCATTTCTGTAGCTGTGACAGCTGCTGTCTGTAGAGGAGCAAGACAGAAAAAGAGCTTATTCAGAGGACAGAGGTAGGTGCAGGTTTCCGCAGGCCAAGCAGGGAGCCCTTCTGCAGGTGGAAGGACAGCTCAGCTTCCAGCAAGCTGCGGCTCACTCTGCTGATTCTGCAATTGCAGGATTATGCGGGGTCTATGATTAGGAAATCGGCCAGTTAAATGGTTTCCTTATTTAGGAAACCTTAGCTCTTGCAACCGTTCTGAGACCACCAACACACTCTACATAGTTCATTCTACAATTATAAAATATAATTTAAAGGTTTTAATTTCAACTCATAAAGATAGATACAAAATACATGCAACACAATTTTAATCAATTGGTACATGTATAAAATAGAAAAACAGCATTTTAATTATATCGATTAGTGGCAATTGGTTGGATCACATTAGATGATAGCTGCTTTTATAATGCATCAGCTTTGGAGAGATACTGATCTCTGAAATTAGTCCAAGATTTAACTTGAAGTTTTTCAACACTAGCAGGAGGATGAAGAAATTCTTCAGTCAGACAGGTATCACTGCATTAACTCGTTGATGTACAACTGTTTTAAGAAAAGGAGTGGTGACTGTGACCTGATGGTGAAGTGGAGATGACTTGTATTTTCCACTTGTGAAATGCTGCATTCCTGAGAGCAAAGGACTGTCAGCACTCATTAATGATGCTTGGCAAGAGCTAAATCTGATAAGATACAAATATGTGTCCCTATTTTACAGATGGGTAAACTGATATGCAGACAGCAAATGAGTTGACTGCAACCATATAGTGAGTCAGTGGCAGAAAAGGGCACTTCAGATTTGCTGCCTGCTACTCTAACCGCCAGATCACGTTCCCACCTCCAGGGGTAGTAAGTTTGTCTATTGCAGCCGTTCTGATTCATATTGGTATTACCCTTACTGCTGTGGTTTCAAATTTCATACAGTCCTGATAAAAAAAAAACAACTTCTGCCTTTATGTGAGAAAAAAAAAAAAAAAGACTATTTCATTCCCATGAAATCCTTTCTAAACATTGTTATTATTAACACATTGCTTATTTTTACTTCCTATTAGTTTGCATTCTGAAAGGGTGTCTAAGCCTTGACAATACAAAAGCAATAAAGATGTCACGGATGCTTCTAGCAGACTTGAGAGATTTCACGTAGAAAAGAGTTTAAACATGATCCAGAGGGGAGCCTTGGGTTTAGTTTAGCCTGCTTAGCACATATAAAATACCTCACTGCCCACACGAGCTAAAAGCATGGCAGCTGAGAAACACCCCATCTTTCAGTTCAACTTCAACCTGAGCATGGCCTACAAAGACCTCAAAAGCAGACGAAAGTTGTGATTCACGTATCACTTTTGGATGCAACAGATAGAAGCAAGATAATGTTCATAAGTTATGATATCTCTTTCAGGACCAACCGATATAACTGGGAAAAATAAAATAAAATAAAATAAAATAAAATAAAATAAAATAAAATAAAATAAAATAAAATAAAATAAAATAAAATAAAATAGGGTCAGCTCTCGTATACGAAGGCCCTTTTTAAGGACTAGAAGAGAGGTACCCGAGCCGCTCCTGTCCGAAGGAGGATGCTGCCTTCCCCACAGGCTCTTCGTGATGAGGCCTGAGGTTCCCCCCAGTGGTGGAAACTGCGAGCACAGCTCCCCGGAGAAGAGAAGCGACGAGTGGTGGCCGTTCCTGTGTTCCCAGCGCTGCTGTCAGCTCAGCTGTCAGTGCCCCCTAGTACAGCTCCTGGGCAACACGCAGGCTGTGAAAAGCTGGTGGCCTGAAAGAAGAACCCCAAGCAGCTGGGGGAACACAGGGAAGATGCTGTTGGGTTTAAGAGCTGGAATAAAGTTCTTTTGGATGCGGATTCCAAGGATATGAGAGATGACTTGGCAGGGGGTACTGGGATTTGAGCAGATCCTCAGCTACAAGGGGGCTGTAGGATTTTGGTGGAAGTGGTTGTGTTGATCTCAGCGTAAGGATTAGAAGAACCTACAGAATGATAACCTACAGGACAGCAGCAGTAGTCTGTGGAGGTCCCCACGTGGCTGAAATTAAAATTACATTTCCAAATCGTATTCCTGAACAAAAGTACCAGAACTATTCAGCTGCCTCTCACACTCGGTTGTAAAGGGGGGAGCTGGAGGGGGAGACAAAATACCTCAAGCGCAGCTAGGTGCCGGTGGCCGCTGGGAAAAGGGGCTGCAAGTGCTTGAGATCATCAGGTGAGAGCCACGGTGGTGAGAAAAGGCACAAGGATAAGGCCAGGGAGAAGGAAGGAGTGCACACAACACCAAAATGCGCTGCAGAGGCCTGCTGCTGGCCTCGGGGCCAGCATTCAGGCACCAGAACAGGACAGGAGGAGAAGAGGCCCCAGGTGTGTGTCAAGAGGTGCAGCCAGGGGAGTAAGTGGCAGCAGCAGTGCTCCTTTGTTGGCTTGAAAAGTGGATTGTGTGCTCAGTCCTCGGAGTGCTTCAGTGGTGGAAGAGCATCTGAGATGCTCACATGGTTTCTGCTTTTGTTCTGCCTGTTCTCAGCTTAAATAAAAGATTCTGCTTCCATGGCTGTCATTTTATCGCAAAATCCACATGAAATTGTAATGACAAAGCAAGAGGAAGTTTTGCTGTTGTATGTTTGAGATGATGAGAGGAAGACTTCACCGTAACAACCACGTTCACCATAGTTCCCTGTCAACTAACTCTAAGAAGTGGAGTATGAAGCCTTGATTTAAAGATAATTCCTCCAGCAAAATCACTAATGAGCTTTATGCTTTGAGTAAGCACAGCTGCTATTTTTGGCTAGCCACTTATAACCCCTCAGAACACAGGGACTTTTTGCCTATGCTTACAGTAATGATTACATTAAATTCTGGGGGTTTACTCCTGATTTATAATAGCGTAAAGAAGAGTGGGATATGTCTCATTCCATACACACACATGCTGTTTCAAGAAGTTTAATTTCACATGTTCACCCTGCAGCCCAGGGCAGTATCTAAAGAATAAATCACACTACTTCCCTATTAGATGAAATTAAAAGACATCTCAGCTAGGGGCTATCCCAGTTTTAACACACTGAAAAGTATAAAATATAAAACTTCTTCAGATTACAGAGAAAACTGAGTCTGAAATAGCATCACTAGTTTAGATTTAAACAAAGATTAAAGCAGAATCTGATGTTTTCCACAGAAAGCATCACTACTAGTACTTATCCAACAATGAATCTGGCATGGTAACTGAACCAAAACGGTCTTTTTAATGATGGATGTTGGTACACAGACGTGTTCAGAAGTTTACATCGCAGCAGTCACAGACTTTTATTTCCCTTTAAGGGGGGGAAAATTACTGGAGAATTCTTAAAAGTTCTTACTGAATCAACTGAATAGCTATGTGAGTAAAGACTTATGTGTCCACACAGTTTGCTTTGGCAGTTTGTTTGACAAGAAAAAAAATCAAGTGCACCCTGTAAGGTCATAGCTGCATCCTAAGATATTAATGATGCCATATGAGCGTATTTTAAGGAAAAGGCAAGCAGAAATAATTACTAAGCAATGAGCAAGCATTTCTGTTTAATGTGAAAGTCTGTTTTGTGCTCATGCAAAATTACTCAGAATGGATTTTATTTTTCTAGGATGCAGAGGTGCTCGTTAGCACGACCTAATTGCACACGAGCGCCGACCCGCCTACAACAACATCCACTTTTGCTGCCAGCTAGCCTGTTGTCCCACGGCATTGCCCAGCTGTGCGGACTGGATCACGGGAGGACCAAGAGCCGGGCAGCGACCCCTGCTCGCCGGGCTCGCCACTTGGCCCTCTGACACCGCCGGGGAACTTCAGCACCGCGGACAGCGCCGCAGCGCCCGGCCCCACACCGCTCCCGGGGGTGGTGCCGGCCCCGGGAGGCTGCGGGCCAGAGGGGATGCTCGGAGCACCACCACCACACGCTGTACTCGCCCTGGGTGACATTGGCCACATCTTTCTGCTAAGCAGGTGTCTCGTATTCTGTTGTCACCCACAAGTCCCCCAAACTGCCGGTTGTGCCCCTGAGAAGCGTCTGATAGGACCCTCCCAACAGGCAAGTGATGATAACACCGTAACCTTAATGCTGCATAACCACTGGTGCTGTGTGACCGACTGCAGCAGACAGCCTAATGCTCTAAATGTTGCAAGAGTAAATCAGTGTGAAAGGTAGATAAAGGAACATCAAAAAGTATGCTTAAGAGCTGGTTCTCCAAGCTTTTTCTGTCGTAAAGTGTATGATGTTTTAATTACATCATCATCATCATCATCATCATCATCATTATTATTATGAAAGTAAAGCAGGTAGTAGCTGAAAGGAATATAATTTCTGATTTCTGCACTAAAGAAATGTTAACTCTCAATTTCTGTTGAAGTAAATCAATAATGTGGACCATTAGAAGTTCTGCTTTCCCTAGGGCCAGGACCAGCCATTGTCTTTCCTTTTTTTTTTTTTTTCAAATAAGAGTTTAAATTTCGTTTCTTCTCCTTCAGCCTACTGGATAAATTCTGAGATTTCATACACCATTGCTCTGATAGGTTTCTTCAGCCCTGTACATGACAATAAACTACCCAGGACCCTAAAGCAAACTCTAGTGCTGCCATACCTGTGTGCTCAATGTAGATCAGGCTCTTCTCTTTGGCGTTTAAGCCATTGCTAAAGCATGGAGTTCTCTTCAGTAAGTGGGATCAGGTTGGTTTTCCAACTCTCTTTATCTTTCTGAGGCAGAAAATTGCTGGAAAAAGACACAGAAAGCAAGACAGGATTAAACCATCTATTTTTCTTCATAAGAAACTACATTAATATATTATAACCCTGCAGTGGTCAATCTTTCAATGCATTCTCCTGATTCCTCTGATAGAATAGGCATCTCAGCAATCAGGCGTACCTGCAGCCTCCTGCGCCCATGGTGCTTTCCACTGTTTCATCCCCAAGTTTGTTTTTGAAAGGACTAATTGCACAAATTGTCCTAATAAACAGTAATAACCAAATAGTCCCACAGAAGTACTAGGAAAAAAAAAAACGAACATACTTTTACTGACACTAAAAAACTGTTAACTTGATGGAAAAATATATCAAAACAAACAACAAATGTCAAGGATATTTCCCCCTTGTATCCAATACATTATTTACCATTTTGCAAAGCTGTATGATGACCAGAAAGGAGGCAAGGAAAAACACTTCCTTTCTGGAATTGCAAGGAGAAGAGCTTTGCTTCCCCAGTGAGACTGTTATCAACCTGAAGAGCACTCTTTGGTTTTAGCTTGATAATTTATTGTTGTTGTTACTATTATTATTATTATTATTGTTATTATTATTGTTATTAGTTGGGAAGGGAGACTATTAATTAGTTACCATGTTTACTAACTAGAACCTAATTATTTTTTTTTCTGTACATCAGTTGGAAGAATAATGAACCTAATTTCACTTAAATGTTATTCAAGTACTCACCAAAGGGTTTGAGTAATTGCCTCATGAGTACACAAGCACATTCAGAAATTGAAATACCAGGCTGAGAAGATAAAGGAAGACTGAAATGAAGTGTCTGGGGGGTTGTTTTCAGGTGTCGACTTTCATTTTGGGAACTGCATTTCCCTCACAGTCAGGTTTTGATCATTTTCATGAAAACCTTCCCCCTTTGATACATACACAGAAGGATTCCTGGAAAGCAATGTTAAAGCACTTTACTCAGAAAATGCCTAATGGCAGGTTGTATCTTCATACATGACTGTATAACATAACTTATTTTCCAGATAATCACATAAAGATCAAAGTCATAAAGAGATATTCAAAGAGGATGAATGGATAAATGTCTTCCTGAAACAATAGTAGAGACGAATCAAAGCACACAAAACAAAATGCCTTTTCATATGTGTGCACTGAAAAACATTGAACCATGTTGTTGTTAGAGTTTAATGAAGGAGCTGATAAGTCTAACTCATAATGCCACATTTTCCTGCCCACTTGCAGGAACCTGCACTTGCAGGAAAATGAGAGAGAGAGAGAGAGAGAAAGACAGCTTGCACTTTGGAAGAAGCTAAGTGCTGTACAGAAACAAGTTCTTGCTGGAGTGGGACGAGCTAATTTCCAGTGTCACAAGTTGGGAAGCCTTACTTTTGTTAGGGAGGAAGGTTTGTGGCAAATTGATGAACAAAGTACTGGGACAAGAAAACCACTTGTGGCCAAGATGGAACTGAATTCTTGTTCCAAAGAAAGAGGGAGAGAATCAGAAGGAGAGGAGGAGAGAAGTAGAACAGGCATGAGAATCTTGAGATACAAGACTTCAGGTTAAAAAAAAGGATTGAAACACACGAGACATCATGTACTTCGGATATTTCACTCTTGCCTAGCCCATACGTCACCGCCAGATGGCCCCATATGAACTTGGATGAATAATTGGTTACTAGCTTCAAAGACCTATGGGTGTTTGAATCTGTGTAATTTCCAAGGCTACTAGGTAACAAAACAAACAAACAAACAAACAAAAAAAACTCCCAAAGTGCAACTACATGAAGCTGAAGAGTTTGAGCAGCTCCAGGTTCAAAAGCTTGGATTAGAATACAGGTGTCAAGTTCTGGGATGTTTGGATGCAGGACCATGGTTCAGTCTTATAAACACAAGAGGTGATGCAATAGTGTAGTGATAATGATAAATTCACAGTTCAAATGGGAATATAATATTGGACATACCTGATTTCATTCTTTCAATCTATGCGGCACTTGTAAGGTCATAGGATTGCAAGCAGCTTTTGGTATCATGCTTCAGGAGATGGAGAACACCTGGAACTGGAGAGGATTCAAATGAGAACAGCAAAGATGAACAAAAGTTTTGTGAAACACAGCCAAGGTGCAAAGCCTGAGAAAAATGGTTTGCTAAGCTATTGAAAAATAGCTTTGTTGGCCAGCTGTAGGAAGCTACTGGTATTGGTGGCAGGACCCTGAATTAAAATCAAGAACTTTAACAGGCGGCTAGGACACAGGTGCCATAAACCAGCAAAGGACAGCTAATGAATCCTGGCAAGGTGGACTCCTGAGGTCAACTTCAGGCTCACTTTCTACAACTTCTAGGAGTTTCCTTTGCAGAAAGATTCAGGGGAGCTAACAATTACACATATCAGTGGAAAAGCACCGAATGCTGATTTCAACACCTGAAGAAATCTCAACAAAATTCTTTCTAGAAGAAGATAATGTGCAGTGTATCTGGCATCCAAGGCCTTTTGACATCTGTCATTTGACAGATGAATATAAACTTAATTATAGGGCAGAATTTAAGAGAATTCAAGAGACCTTGACAAGCCAGGCTTTGCTGAAATCAGCCCCACCTCAAGGTGACCCATAGCACAGTGCCAGGCTGCAGTCCCCAGCTTTCTGGTTCCAAACTCTTCATTTCTGCTCCTCACTGGTGTCCAAAGATTCTTGCACACTTCAGTAAGAGGACTGATTCTACTCAGACTTCTCAGTGCTGCTCCAAAAGACAGAAGGAGCTTTAAAACTCATAAAAGCCAACACATATTAGAAAATAAATTAGGAAAAAAAATAAAGCAAAGCAAAGAGGAATTTCAATATATGGTCTTTACTAAGACATCAAGACTTCATATAAAGAATTTATAGACCAGCTTACAAACAAAATAAGTAGTTAACAAAGCTATTTCATAGAAAGTTATTTATTTATACTATTATAACTTTAGAAATACTAAATGTTCTCATCAACTCCTAAATCTGTGGTTTGCAGAACGTGAAGGCAAAACCTTTTTCAGTTAGACACAAACAACACCAAAAAAGCTGAGTGGAATGAAAAGCTTTGGCAGAGGCTGTACTAGCTGCCTAACACGTAGCACTGGTCAGCTGCCAGCAGGGAGACAGGGCACTCCTGAGAGTCACGCGGCGTGTAAACAAGAACAACGGGAACTTCTGGAGCAAATCCAAATTCTGACGGGGTGTACAGCTCAATGGGTGTCTGGCTCTGCACAGCAATGAAGAATACCACTACCTATAAAAGCATCGTTACGACCCTTTGTTTAAGAACAGAAAACCTGTAGGGCTCTACTTGTAGCAACAGTTACTATGCAGCAATGCAAAAACAAAGAAGCCCAAACCATAATCTCATTTGTCCAGATAAGAACCTAATGGACAAACTCAGAAAATGGCCTTCAGCACTGCGTATGTTTCAGTTACTAAGCCATACCAAAAATCGTCAGGATAATAATGTGCTTATATTAATTAGATTGATTTTTTTCCTTGTTTTTCTTACATACGCTGTTTTCCTAGAACAAGATGGACCCGGAATCATTTTTTAATGGCCAGTTGTCAGGTGAATTCTCTCCCTGCTTTACTACTTTGCTTTTCCATGCCTAACAATAGCTAGATGTGGCTCCTCAAGGGACTTCTTTACCATGTAGGGACAACTGGTGACAAGTCTTAACAAATATCTGGGGGTAAATGAAATTTAACCTGCAAGAGAATGATGGCTGCTAATGAAGGAGAGTTTCCTGTCTCTCTTGGTTTATAATTCACAGAGGCCTCTGAGACTTGATGATGTCGATGAGCCTCAAATAAGTTTTCTCTCTAAGCCACTAAACCTATCTGAGTGGAAGATTAGTCTATTTTCAGGGAAAAAAAAACGTGTCTTCAAAACTTCCTTTGCTTTATATTTACATCTCACCTTATATTAATATCTCACTTGTGGAGCAGGTGCTCAACCAACTTTCTACACAAAAAACCTTCTTACAATAGTTGCGATACATCCAGCAACCTGCACCTGGCAACAAGCCGTGCCTACGCCAGCATCTGCAGCACCTGCTTGGTGGCCCCCAACTGTGGGAACTCAGCAGGAGTCCACACATGTAAGTCAGGTGATTACTGAAGGAGGAGTCTGGGAAAAAGGGGGGACAATGCAATCAAGTGACGTGGGAGTAGGGATATTAGTCATAGGTTTGTAAGTATAAAAACTTTCCCCATACTTCTGCTAAGTCATGGAAGTATCAAGTGGAATATGCCTGCCTGGCTTCAGGTACTCATGCTAAGTTCTGCTCTGAACTCCAGCGACTGCTGAACTGTTGTACCTTTGGTGGGATACCACACACAATGTCTAAGCTTGTTAACAATATGCCTAAAAAGTGAGATAACAGAAATTTTTGAGAAAGCCCTTTCTTCTCATTAAGCGTTGGTACATCTCCAAGAGAAGCTACGGAAGGATCCTGGGGACATAATGCTACACAAAGAAGTGTGCCACTAGTCGTGAGCAAAGGTGACACACACACAGGTAGTGCTGACACTGTGGTAAGCTCTGGTAAGGTTTCTTTTCATTGACCTGATCCAGTGATGCGTCACTCATTTTGGATCTGATGATTCACTGTAATTGTCATCAGTGTACTGACTGCGATTTATGAACACTTGACCTTTTCCTTTAAAAGCAATCCTTACTAGAAGCAGCATTGTAACCGTACACCTGTGTACATTCAATACCCAGTCAAAACTTCCAAGAAAACTTCCTGCAATTTCTGGCACTTCCATCCAGGTAAATTCTCTGCCTGTTTTGATTTAGTTTGGTTTACATTAATTTATGTAAGCTATATAATATATATATTAATACTACAACATGATCTAGAATGTAATTCTGGGAAGGAGATGAGTGCTATGACAAGGACAAGCCAAGAAAACTGCAGATTGTAGACCTTATAGCTTTTGATGTATTAACAGTCTGAACACAAAAGTAGAATCACCTGCTAGATGTGAGCTCTGTCACCCAAGCAATGACTTGCACAGGTCGAATTTCCTGGTCTTCTCCTCGGTCAGAAGACATTTCTGTGTAACAGCAAACACTTGAAGTTTCATTGCTCATCTGTTCTTCTATAACCACCTTTTATTCTGTTGACAGCAGTCCTGCTTTGGGAAGTTCTCTAAACAAGAAACCACTAATCAAGTTGTTTTAAAACCTGTTGTTTTAAGACACATTCAAAACTGTATGAAAATTTAAGACTACTAATGGCAGAATTATCACTTTTTTGTTTATTTATTTAAGTGAAGGAAATGTCTGTTTGAGGGAACAACTGGTGAAATGATCTTCCTTACTGACATACATTGATCAACTCTTGGATCTGTTATACCTCCACAAAGAAGGTACGATGTCAGGTTTGTGAATATTTAACCTGAGAGGGCATATGTGTGGATATCTATGAGAAGGGGGAAGTTCTCTCATATTTCCTCACCGTGAATAGGAAGACTTGTAAGACAGCAGCAAGTTTGACTTCGCAAGATTTTTTGCTTCTCCTTCTTTCGCAGCTTAGCTTCATCTTTTATCCAAGCTGGAACATTCATTAATCCTTGCTAATTCTTTCAACTCTTTAAAATTCCTTTGAGACAGCTTTATATTAATGTACTGAAGCAGAGCCAAGTGACTTTGTGTTTATTGTTGTCTAATAGCTCGTGGTCTACGTTATGATTTGATGGAACAGTCCTAAGCATTTCTTTTAAACAGATGTTACTGAGAAGGATGAACAAATACATTAATGTGTTAACTCACTACAGTTTATTATAGTAATTAGAAATAAAACATAGCAATGGTTATAATATAATGGCAAATATAATAAATCAGAAGATGAATTTTGGCATCCCCCCACCCTTTCTAGTCCACCCTGGAGCCTGAGCCCCTCTCTTTGCCATGCCACCTCCGTCCTTGCTCCCAGCTGTGAACACCCACCTTCCTGCAGGAAAATATCACCCAGTGTTAGCACCCAAATGAAAGAAGCTTCCCAGAGGTTCTTCTCTAGGCAAAGGCTGGAGAGAGGCCAGCTCAGCTCAGAGCCTCTAGTCTGGATAATACACTTGTAGGGAGGAGAGTACAGAAAAATGTCTCTCCCAGGTTATCAGGAGGTAATTGTCTTCTCACTTCCACCATGAAGTTTAGAAGTGTCTTGTAGTTCTTGCAGGCTAATTAGGATAAGGTCCAGAGCTTTTGTCAGCTTTTATCACGTTGCAATATTAAGGATGAAATAATGGTAAGTTCTTTCATCGGAGAACTTACAAAGCTGCTTAGTGAAACGAGCTTTGTGGTTCACTTGGGGACTAGACAAGGTGGCATAGTCTCCACTGATAGCATATAACAAGTCACCACTGTTTTTGTTAATTCTGGAACATTGCAGAGCTCTTTTGTATTCTGCACTGCAGCTCTTAGGGTGGGAAGATGTGAATTATCAAGCTCACAGAACTGGGTTGAACATGAAAAGATGCTTGCAGGAGAATGTTATAAGAGCCTTTATAAGGTGAAAACCAAGCGCTTTTTTCTCTATTTTTTTCAACAGATAAACTAGTATTCCCATTTTGTTAGCACTGGTAATAACACAACCTATACTTCTTGTATGCTACTACTTTCTAAAACATCTGATGTTGCATGCATATGTCCTTCACATTTTTTCCTTTGGTGTTGAGAATCTCACCAGCTAAACAGCATTACAGCAGCCAGTGGTTCATGGAAGTGTGCTGCGTACAGTTTCCTATAGGTAAATGCGAAGTCTGAAAGTCTGCCATGAATAACTACAGAGGTTTTTCCTGTATCAATAGATAGCCTTCTGTTACTGACAGAATATCAGTGTTTGTGATGAATGAATTAGCCAACAATTTTCTGTCACCACTGCAGGAAGAATATGTGATCCTGTGTGAAAGAGAAAATAAGAATAGAAAGCCACTCACACGTAACAGCAAGAAACTGGTGGGGAATGTTAACACTAGAGTACTGACAAGTAAAAGACACATGTCAAACATGGTCAATATCACTTCTTCAGACCTTTCCTAGTCTGGCTGATGGTGCCAGAAAATTAAAGAACCTTTGCTGAAGCTTACAGCTCCAGAGGGATCTATTATACAGAAGCAAGTTATCAAGCAAATCTTATTCTTCCTCTTCTTCTTCTGTATGATCTCGCAAAAGATAGAAGAAGCACATAGCTGCAGATGGCACTGATTCTAATTCAGGAAAGAGACAGAGACGACATTCCTCTGCATGGCCTTCATTTTGATGGGAATCATTTCCAGCTTCCTCTGCCTCAGCTCAAGTTTTAAAAAAAAAAATCCATGTGGAGCACAGGGTTTCCAGGGAGGCATGAGCAATCCAGTGTTGGCGGACAGAACAACTGTGGGAACACCAAATATGGTGATCTAGAACGATGAATCACTCTGAAGAAAATCACAAGCTGTTTTAAAAAATTAATAATTAAAAAATAATAATAATAATTTGCTGTGTTTGCTTGGTCTTTTCATTTTGGATCCCTTCCTGTCTCATTTATGGAATACTCATCTATGCAAGAGTTGCCAGATGTACTGAAAGGTAAACCTAGCTTCATGTACCATTTGCCATCGAGGAGGGAAGCACACAGCTTCTTCTGGCTCCACCTGTCACCACGGTCTCACTCTTTCCAGCTGACGGTGATATATCACTTCTTCTTCCCTCTGGGGTAGATCTTCCCTGAATCCTACTGTGTACACAGGAAGCTTTCCCTGCAATCCTCTGACTCAAATTCCATTTCATCCAATTTCCCCAATCTCTTTTTCTCTGTTCTTTGACCATGCTGCTGGTAGGAATGGCTATACAGGTAGTTGGCTGCAATGCAATTAAAATATTTTTGTCCTCATCCTTTTCTATGTAATGAGAAGCTGTGAGCCAACTCTGGATCCAGGACTAGCCTGCCAGCCTTGTGCTTTGCAGGTACAGCTGATAGGACTTAGCTGCATTTGACAATGGGATTTGAGAGACAGCAAGTTAGCTCCTGAGAGACTGACATCCCCTAAAGGTGGTGTTAATATTAATGGATAGTTTCTAAAAACTGCTACAATTAAAATGGTAGTAAATACTTTTCAATGGCACCAGGCAATATATTATTTTTAAAAAAAGGGGGGCAAAACTACTTAACGTTGTGGCAATTATAGACTCGTCTGTGATCTAAAACCAAAGCCACCTAAGAATAGAAGAGAAGGATTATGGTTTGAATGGCTTCTCCCACATGCTTCATTGCTCCCCTCACCATAATTTTGCAATTAATTTGCATTCATCCTCTTGTGAGGTGAGAAAACAACAGGTAGAACAAATTTATTACCTGAGGTTACTCACTTCCACCTAAGTACCACACTCAGGTAAGTCCCCAAGGCTCCTGGCAATCAGCAGGCACAAATGGGAAAAGCCCAAACCAGTCAGTCAGTTGTAAGTGCTTTTGGCGAACAGGAAAGAGCCACATTTCCACTACGATTTTAGAACCTGCACCATACCCATTGTGCAGTCTAGAAGATACGTCTAATTACTTCTCTAAGAAAGATATTTTTTGAGAACTTCCCTCTTCGATCAGACCACAATGCTTACAAAGGTAGTAAAAAGAACCAGAAAATTTTGGAGAGACCTAAGGGAAACCCTGGCTGCATTGCTGCTAACTATGCTTGCTTGAGGGAAGAGGCTGGTGAGCTGTGATGAGAGAACTGCCAGAGAGGAATGTGATCAGGTTCTGTGTAATGCAGCTCCAAACATTTGAAGTTATTTGTTTCTTTCCTACAGGATTCATGTTTGAGGCTTTTACAGACAAAGAGTGGTTTGATGATAAATCAGATTATATATTGCTTTATATGTCTTTTTCTAATAAAAAATTTAAATCATGTATATAAAAATGATGATGTAAATTTCTCATTGTGAAAAATAACTTTCTTCATCCTTCTCCTTTCTCTTACCAACATACCAAAGTCTATCATTTATAAGCAGTCTTCATGAAGCAAACATATCCCAATAATGATCAACAGAGAGAAAATCTCTTCATATAGGTGAATCACTGTACTACGGATCATGGCAGGGATTTGTTACAAGAGCGCTTAGGATGAATAAAACAGCAGTAAACCCATCTATCAAGTACCTGTGAGGACAAGTTCAGCCCAATTTGTACAAATGAAAATGTTTAACCTACATTAGCTTTTCAGAGAAAAATAATCCTCATATTTCATAGTATAGTTAAACAAGAGAAAATCCATTTCGTACAATTTTTTGATCTTCTCAATTTGTTCTGAGCTCAGCTGTCTGAGGTATTCCAAGGTGATATCACCATAAGTTCGTTTCTCTGAGCCATACCTCTTCAGGCTGGGGTACTGCAGGCTCTCTGGTGCACCAATTGCCTTCAGAACGTGCTCAGAATCTAACCCAAGAGTTTCATACTTGCCCAGAATATCATAGTGAATGTTGCAAGGATCACAGAGAAGAAACATTGGTTTCCAGTGAATGTCAAGAGTATTCATTGGTTTTGCTATAATGAAGCTGACAAACTCCTGGAAACTCACTTTTTCAGAAGAATTTTTGTTTTTCCTGAACATTGCCCTAATCTCATTAGCAACAGTGGTACTATAGTATGGCTCAGAGTGCAGAAGCTTGTCTCTGTAAGCTGAAACCAGCCGTTCCAAGGGATGTCTGGTGAACATCACTTTGGTGTAATTGTTCAGAAATTCCTCTTGTACAGGGGGAGGGTAAGCAGCCAGCCTTTTGATCAGTGAGGTCTGGTGGATATGGTCATGCTCAATTTCAGAAGCTTCCACTTCCAAGCCTGCTTGGAGAATGAAAATGATTCTCTTCCAGTTGGAGCAGCCTACCTTGGGCACCTCACAGTAGGTAAGTTTATGTTTGTGCTCCACAAAGAGCTGGCTTGCTACACGAGAATCCAATTTGCTTCTTAGTTTAAGAAGGTTGTTCTTCTGGCAGACAGAAGCCAGTGTGTTTTTGCGATCATTTTGAATTGACAGCCAGTCTTCAGTGGGAACACGAAAAGAATCTGCAACCAAGGAAGAAATTTAAACTGTTTGTGTGAAACAGATTTAGATAATTCTCTTTCTCTTTGTGATGACCAAAGAACTCAAACTATCTCCCTGCATGCCAAAACAAATAAGTATTTTTTGTTTCCTGTCTCCTGACTACTGCAGCAAAAATGCAACAAACTGTCCTGCTTAGTGAAAAGTTCTTCAAAATGAAAACTGTCAACATTAGCAATATTACTCTAAGAATGGTGGATGTTCAAACACTTGTATTATCAAATGCTTTTTGTAGTACTCTTCTCCCAGTACATTACTAAGACAGCCACCACAGTGACAAAGCCTTTAATATTTTAACAGTTTTTCTTACCTGGGCATCGCAGCTACTTTCTAACACATTTAAGAAGGGTGGAACTGGTTCTAGAAATGGTTAAGTTCATAAATTCTTTACTCACCCATTAGATTTTTTTGTCTCGTGGAGAAAAATCCAAAAATAATTATCCCAAAAATAAAATTTGAGAGGAGGAAAACTAATGCCTTCTGGTTCATATTCTTTTCAAATGATGGAGGGCGATGTAATCTCTAAACTGGAAATCTGCCTTTCTGTCAACAAGGAAATAAAATACATATTTTGTATGACATAAAAAAGATGATGTGATATTTTCTTACAGAACTTAAGGCAGCAGAAGGACCTTTATGCCCTACTAAAGCACGCTTTGCTAACATGTAAACATTCTCTAAAGAAAAAGACTCACATTTACACAGTTAAACCTAATAAACAAATAGCATGACCATTTAAAATTACTAAAAAGAGTTCCTCCTTTCTCAGAACAATGGACTGTGCATGAGGAAGTACTCCTCACTTCTCATGACTTAAAGCTGGTGTTCCCATTAAGTAAACTCATCTACCCCTTCACACTGTGCAAAATTAATAAAATCATTTAGAATTAGAAATGTTATTTTTTTAAAAACCTTGCTTGTTAGTCTGGGAGTACAGTTTTCTGGAACCTGAAACAGGCCTAACTGCAAATCTAAGGACGAGAGTCTTCCCCTCCTCTTCGCTGAAGCTTCCAATGCATAAAAATAAATCAATATTCAGTGCAGCAGAAACTCTTTCTACATTCCAGCAGAGAATTCTAACTACTAACAATTGATTAATTCTCTCATTCTCTCTCTCCTAAAGAGACTGCAGAGTATGCATGTGCTGCTGTTGCTGCTGCAGCAGAAGTCCCCCAAAATGGTGCATCATGGCAGGAAGTATGTAGAAGGAGGGAAGGCCAATGCAGTGCAACACTCAAGGTATTCCCTCTACTCTACTGATTTGTTACATCCCCAAGTACTTCCTGGAGATAGAGCTCTCTAAATTTCTCCATGCAGTCTTACTGTGTTGCTCCCTTAGGAATCTCTTCATTAGCATGCTTTTAATTATTTTTTATTTGAAGTAGCAAAAATAAGTGCAAAACCGTAACTGCTTGCAAACTTGACTTTTCATTTCTGTCCCATAAGGAGTGCATCATAAAAAAGTCAAGTAACATTGTCTTCTTTTTTTCTTTTCTTTTTTTTTTTTTTAACTTTCGATTTTTTTACCCTGAAGCTGCTGGCAATAAAAACAATAATCCTCACCTGATTTCTTGAGGCTATGACTTCAGGTCTTTTTGTTTTACAAAGATGCAGCAGGACCACTCTGGAAGTTATTTGGGGTCCCCCCTGCAGTGTTGATGTACATAAACCCCAGCTGCCAAAATGGAAATGGGTTTCCTGTGTGCTCCGAGACAGCAGTAGGCTCATCTACTAGTGGTATAATAGTAGATTGTTATAGCACTGAAAATGCACTTGCACACAAAGACTCTTTCAGGGCTGAGGGGTGATTATTGTATCACACATCAATATCAGCATTATCTTCAGACTCATACAGTTAGCAGCATTACTAATCATTAATTCTCTCTTAGTGTAAGCATGACCTTAGAAATGAAGAAGGATAACTGTTCACTATCTCCAACCTCTACACATCAACATGAACAAATCTGCAGTTGCATATTTTAACTATATACTTGTGTCTACGTTAAACTGTTACAATATTCATTCAAATGAACACAGTATTTTTACACACTACGGCATTTAGCCAATATTTTTGCATTTTCTTATCTACAAAAGACCATTGTGTAGACAATAAGAAAATGTAGGTGTTGATCTTTGACCTTTTCTTCACTGTATGTCATTTCTCCCTTTACCATGTGATCTTGTGATCTACTGATTTCTTGTGTATCGAGCACTCTTTTCAAAGCCTACTGAAGTCAGTCAGATTGGTCATTGATCTTACCAGGTCCAAGACAGAGTGATCTTTTTTTTTTTTTCCCCAGAAGTGGTTTAAAGACCACATCTACAATTTCACACCATGTAGCAACTAAAATAAATTAGACTAAATAATTCTGTACAAGGACTCCTTAGAGTATGCTTAGGAGAAAAAGGTTGGGCTTTTGTTACCTGATATACTGTCACCTCAGGGTAGTTGTTATCATACCTGTCTCAGGAATCAGAAAATTTACCATATTTAGATATTTTTATCATGTATAGATGTTAAACAACAGTTATAGAATATAGGATCTGCCAGAAGACACATTTCATGTTGAAACATGTCAGTGAGTTACCAGAGGCAAATGGAAGAGCGCGACCTCCTTGATGCAAGAAGCTCGTCAAACACAGTAGACAACTCCTCTAAGACATTTCAGCATATTTGTACAAGCAAAAGAATCCTTATTTAGGAGAATGGCCAGACAATAAGGATGAATAGAATGAGCTCCGAAGTGACGGACTAAATCTGTCTGGACCACTTGGAAATCTTCAAAATGCAGACTGGCTGTAACAGCTATCATGCTCCATCAAGAAGTGAGTGAGGACAATGTGACAATTCAGAGAAGCTGCTACCTGAAGGTGAAGTCCAAAGGCTACTTCTCAAAGTGTTTTCTGATGGAAGATCCCAGTATGGGGTTCCGTGTAACACAAGGTCTTCAATGATGTAAAACATCTAAGGACAACCTGAGGTATAACAAGGAAAGAAAATTATGAGAACCATTTTGTCAGAAGAGGGATAAATAACCTGACAATTAAAAAGCGAAAAAAAAAAAAAGAAAACCTTTGTGATGCTTTCACGGTGTCAGTAGATCTGATGAACTTTTTCTCCTATTACTTCACTTAACGTCTTTTACAATTATTTGCAGTTGTAAGAGGAAGTGAATGAATACTTTTGTTTGCATTTTACCTCATCCTGCCTTGTATTAAGTGTAAATGGGTATTTACAAGGCATTCCTCAGCCAAGGTGTGGTGAATATATCAACACAACATCTTTGTAATGAATACTCTAATTTTGCTGTACCCAAAGGGTAGCAGGATGGGCTACCAAAGGCAAGGTAGAAAGATAGTACCATAGGCCTCAAAAAAAGGTAGAAATGTCTTCTAACTGAACATTAACAACAAGAAGTCAGAGATCTAAATGCCTCTTTGGAGCTAACGTATCCCAGATGAGATGAGAGTATACTTAAAAATAAATACAGGGCATTAACCTGGTTTGTCCTTGTTACACGTTGTAGTGTTTTTTTTAATTTTGTTTTTAATGAAAAGCATAACATTTTATATATAGATAATAGACAGAAAATAGCTAACAGTCCTACACTGCACAGTTGGTTTTTGCTTGTTCTTCAAATCACATCATTATAAGTCACCATACATAGCTAGCTACTGCTTACTGTTTTCAGCTCTGCATGTCTTACTGGAGTCTGCAGATTTCATCAGAATTTTAATTTATTTTTTTTCTTGGACATTAATAAAGTGTAAACAAGGTAGTAAGGGGAATGATCCTCAGAACCATTTCATGTAAAACCCTTTCAGAAGCATTTCTATCAGGTTATGAGATTGAGGCCTGTCAGCTAACCAGCATTTAATTCCTTCCACACGCATCCAGCTAACTTATCACTTTGTAGCTTAGCCAAAACATGCTGCCAAGTCAAACACTTTATACAATTCTAAGTCTACTATAACAATTTCATCACCTTAAACAACCAAAATAAACAAAAATGATAAGCCAGTTTGCACAACACAGTCTTTAAGAGAGCACAACCAGAGGAATTGCTCAAGCCAAGAGTGGTAGCATATGGGGAACAGATTACTGTAGAAAGCAGCGTTAATCATGTCATGTGCATGTAGGACATGAAAAAGGCCTGAAGCCTATAATCATATGCGTATTCGACAGAGCATATCACACACAGGTTGAAGTTCTTCCTCCTGCCTCACAGGCTTATTCCTAGGTACAAGCACTGAAGGAGTAGATCGTTGCCTCTAACAGGTATCAGTGGTATCCCGTCTTGTCCTTGTACTGTTAAAACAGTGATACATAATATCATTCCCTAATTCTTCTCCTGGAACTGTGGAACCATTTTAATTGAAAAATCTGCAGTTTTGAAAGTTGAAGGGTTTTTTAAGTCTTAAAAAAAAAAAAGTCTGAAAAACAGCATTGTGGTACTTTTAGAAACAATTAGAAGTCCTATAATTGGAAATACTGCATAACATTAAGTCAATATGTATGGCACCAATTACCCAAGTATAGAAATACACCCATGCAAATATTTGTGTGTGCATGTATATATATGTGTGTATTTTTAAACTATATGTATGTTTATATGTATATATATATACACACATATATACATATAGCTCAGGAACCCATTAATATCAGTTACACTGGCGTATTATTTGCTCCAAGTAAACCAACTAAGTAGGTTGATAAGTCTCCTGGTGATAAACTTACAAAGGTGTGTCTCAAGACACCTTTTTGGCAAAGGCAGACCTTGGTCACAGCTGAGCATATGTGTGAGCGTCTGCACTCTCCCCAGTGTAATGATAAATTGGACTTTACAGATTAAAAGAATGAAATGGCAACAATACTTACGTGTGTTCCTGATACATTTGAAGCCAGAGGTGAAAAAAGGTACCAGTAAGGCAGCCCCGTGGAAGGCAGGGAAAATCTCTGTAAACAGATAACATTCTCAGTAGCTGGGCCACATTCTCTACTTAAACTCTGTTAATCCCTTCAAAAAGACAACTGTAAATATATGCATACCAATACATATGTGGTTACATAGCAGGTGAGGAGGGGATGACGTGTAGAAACCCCCTGAACAGCTAGTATAAAAAATGAACAGGAAAAACAAGTTCTGAGCATACTGTTTGAACATGGTGAAATGCCACTTGCTTACCCAAATTCACAGGCTCCCCATTCCCATCGAACTCATTATGGATGGACAGACTGGAAGGAGAGGCCAGCAACTGGAGTCTCAGCAAGTAGGCTTCCCTGCTCCATGAAGAGGAAAATAATTAGTGGATTAGAAACTTTCAGCAGGCGGCAGATAGCCAAGGGCTCATTGCATGAAGATCAACATGATCTGGGTCATTTTGCTGACAAGAGTCAGGGTCTGGCATTATCTCACTTGCAGCAGCAAGGGCTGAAAGGTGTTACAATCCTAGAATATCCCAAGTTGGAAGGGGCCTACAAAGGAGCACCAGGTCCAATTCCTGGCTTCATACAGGACCACCCTCAAATCAAAACATTTATGAAAGTGTTGTACAAACACTTCTTAAACTCCAGCAGGCTCGGTGCCATGACCACATCCCTTGGGGAGTCTGTCCCAGTGCCCAACCTCCCTCTGGGTGCAGAACCTTTCCCTAACACCCAGCCTGACCCTCCCCTGTCCCAGCCCCACGCCGTTCCCTCAGGTCCTGTCGCTGTCCCCAGAGAGCAGAGCTCAGCGCCTGCCCCTCCGCTCCCCTCGTGAGGAAGCTGCAGGCCTGCTCTGCTCTGGGCTGAACAAACCAAGTGACATACATCTTCCCCTCTACACCCTTTGCCATCTTTATTGCTCTCCTTTGGACAATATCTAATAGCTTTAGGATTTTCTTATTGTGACACCTAAAACTTTACACAGTACTCGAGTTGAGGCTCTACCAGCACAGAGCAGAGTGGGACGATCCCTTCCCCTGACCAACTAGCAATGCTGCATGCTCTTGCTACACCCCAGGATACTGCTGGCCCTTTTGGCAGCCAGGGCACACTTCTGACTGATATTCAACTTGCCATTGACCAGAAACCCCAGATCCCTTTCCATGGGGCTGTTTTCTAGCCTCTTGTCCCCCAGTCTGTAGGCATATCCAAGAATTGCACCATCTCAGGTGCAGAAGCCAGCACTTGCTTGTGTTACGTGAGAACAGATATAAGCTCAGTGTGGGGAGCAACATAGGACCTGGACTGGGGACTACTGAGGAAGAGTCTGACAGGGAAATCCTACAGAGAAGCACATTTCACTGAAGTGAGGCATTTAATTCACCACTGTGGTCATCTCAGACTTCCATTACCGCACCAGGTTTCTTTCTGGCCTCAGGAACTGTAGTGCTACCTTCGTCACAGCCAGCATTAAATTGTTCATTATTCTCATTATGTCACCATTTTATGTCTATCTTCTAGCTTCTTCTCCATTTCATCCCATGAAATCTGCCTGTCATCTGCCCGTCTTGCCTTCCAAGGCTTTTCTTTACTTGTAATTTCTCATGCAGTATTAAAAGCTCAACTTTAACTTCTAATCAGTCATAGTGCTAGCCCCTGCTAAAGATCAGATAACTTCTGCTATTTCCCCTTCAACCTTCCCTCTTTAGAAGGAGTTTCTGAAGCGCCTACAAATCTAGAGTATTTTTCACCTAAAATCACTCCTTAAAATTCTGCTTTTCTGAGATGCCAACACCAGTCAGGCTGCCAGTGTGCTAAGACTATTACCAACTGGCACACAAAAGAGCAAGTGAAAAGAAGAGCCATTTGGGGGATGAAAAGAACCAAAGCAAGGAGAGAAAAAGAGGACATGGAAAAAGGCAGCACAGTCTGACAGAAAAACTCCCAGAGAGGCAGGGAACTGTAACCTGAGGACGAGCGGAGGAGCTGGGGCCATGGGAAATAGAAACACAGTGTAACCTGCTCATATGATGCTGTGGGAAAGGAAGGCTGAGAAAAGGAGTGGATGAGACAAAAAGAATAATTCAGTGAAGATTCAGAATAAATACAAGGAAATGAGTACATAAAAGAATATGCAAAACAATCCAATAAATTACCATAGACTTTTAAAAAGGAATGAGTTTAAATGCATTGTGGTCATGAACACACACCTTACTGTAAACCTGAATTGTCTCTTGTTTACTTCCTGTAGTTGTATCCAGAAAGGTCACGGGGTTTTGATTTATTTATTTTTATTTATTTATTTAAGTATGGCCACTTCCCATAGATATTTCCAGTGAAGGAACAGTGAAGAATGGCTCTTTCTGTAGGATGGACAGCTGGGAGCCAGGTGCAGTAACAAGATGGCCAGCATGACAGGGCCTCTCCGGCCTGAACACATCCCCACCGCCCTTGAACAGCAAAGGCCTGGAGATGGTGGCCAGTTCAACCAAGAGACCAGATCATCAGGGCAGGCCATGGTGACATGGGTCCACAGGTGGGCCTAGGGCCGGGCAGGGCTGTGGGGAGCTGGAGCCCAGCCCTGCTGCGGCCTTGCTGGGGCAGCAGCTGACAGCCCTGGGGGGCTGACACGGGGTCCTGGGCAGAGTGAGGGGAGGCCCGGCGGGTGGGCAGGGTTAGTCAGAGCCCCGTTTGTGCTCTCAGGCTCTGCTTCTGTTCTCTTTATGAGAAAAAATCCACTCCTTCTGTGTGGTTATATCTGGTAATGGCTCCAGGGCCTTCTTATCTAAACCGTTAATTCAAAATTTTAAACACATATCAACTGCCAGTTAAACCACTGCAATACCAGTTATGGGAGAGCAACCTCCACCACTCTTTCTCCTAGGGAATTTAGATGAGCCTAAGAAATTTGCTAAGGATGAAGAAAGGGAGAAAAGAGTACATAAGAAAAGCTTAGAATGTGGTGCACTCTTGTTTCGTGGGACACTGGACCTCAGAATCCCTCTGCTTTTCTTATATCATTAACTAAGTTTCTGGCTTCTTGCATGTCTTACAGTTCTCTCTTCTATTTATCTTGTCAATTACTGCCATTAATAGCAATGTCTTCCTTTTCATTCAGGTCTACCCACCTCTCTCCCTTCCTGCTTTTCACATCCCTGTTTAAACTTGATTCACTCTTTCCTGCTGTTTCACACGGAATAGCATAGACACAAGTTTATTCATAAGTTGCTGTTGCTTAACACATGGGCCCCAGGCAACCTCCTAGTTGCTGTTCATCTAGTTACATCCCACTTGTATTCCCTCCACTAGTATCCCTGTGCCATAACTGATGAGAGTGATGATCTCTCATCATTTTCTACTCTTCAGTGCATACAAAGTGTCCCTGCTAAAATTATTTTTCTTTTTTTGCTCCCATCTCTTCCAGCTGTGCCTGTCATTCAAGTGTAGATTCCTCACTTTCAGGTTCCAACACCATTTTGACCAAAACCATACCTCTAGTCTCATGTCCTCCAACTTTCCTTTTTGTTCCTCCTCCAAGACTCCTGTACAGGAATCATGTTCAAATCCATACACTGATGTTGTTGTGCCTACACTTTAAAAGAAGTTCTCCTGAAATAGCCTGACAAAACTGTGTATATGCATTTGTCTCTTTCTACATGAATCTAGGCCTATTTTTCCTTTCCTTTTGGGTCTCTTCTGTGTTGCAGAATAAGCTGTTTGTCAGAAACATTGTTTTAGTCTGTTTTCAAGAAACATGTTCTTACATCATACACTATGGCACATGAAGCATCAAGTACTAAGAAGTTAGGAAAAAGTAGGGTTAAAGTAGTGTGCGAGCTGAATCACAGAAAGCATAAGATGAAGTATCTGCTGGCTTTAAGCATCACAATCTTGAAACTAAAGACCTTACTTTTCAAAGTATTTAACATTACAGTACACTCTAAGTTCAAAATAGTCTTTCTGATCCAGTTACAGATATGAATGCTTAAAAGATATGCAAATCTGTTTCTGGAGCCTGCTTCGGTACTGAGAAAATGGAGAAAAGTCAATGAAAAGATAGTTGCTCCACACCACGTGGGAATATTCTGGCAGATAAACTCTCATCGTAAAACCACTTGCCTGATTCATTGCACAACTTCCCTTTTTTGCTGCAGACAGCAAGGATCCTACTGCACAGCCCTAGAGCACCTCAAGAGCACATCCATCTCCTGTGAACTGGGTGTGTCAAATTGTGTGTAATATCCTGTTTCTTTGGGGAAAAAAAAAAAAAGCATTGAAAAACTACTGAAAAAGTCTTAATGCAGCATCGTAACAACATGCACAAAAATCATTGTCAGTGGTGAATCATTTAGCTCCCTTGACCAGTCTTGTAATACTCACTCTGATAGAATAACCTGTATAGAGGCAGAAGGTTATTTTCTGAACAAACCTGGTGTTGGCAAGGGTGAGAACCAAGCTCATCAGAATTGTCTGCTGACAGCAACAAAATGGCAAGACTCAGGTGCATTGGATGCCACTGCTGGCACTGGTGCAGAGCGGTCCCTCGCACAGCTTGACCCTGCTTCTCTTGCCCTTGCCATCAGCGTGGCCTGCCTGGAGTCTTCCCCTCCCAGTACCCCCAGTGCCACCTCCTTGCACCCCACTTCCCAGCAGCCCTCCAACACTGCGTTCCCTTCCCACTGGACGTGTATTGGTGTGGGCACCAGTGCTTCTCCCTCAGCCCCCACCCCAGGTGAGGCCCCCTTCTTCCCCAGTCCCTGCTTCCAGTCCTCAAGCTTTTAACCCAGTCTCCAGCAGATCCTCACCTCCAAAAGGCATCCTTGTATCGTTTCCTGTATGTTTGCCCAGCAAATCCTGTTTTCCAGCTTCCCAGATACCCGTCAGATCTCACCCTGATGCCGGTGTTCAGTCTTCCCCATGCACGAGCCAGGTCTTTGCTGGCTCCCCCTGCCAAACTCCTCCCTTAATCTCCTCAGTCAGTCTCACAGCCCCCCACACCAACCGCAATTCTGAGCCCTGCTCATCAGATCTCTCTCTCCTTCCTCTTCCAAGCCTCCCACACAGCCCCGCTGCTGCTCCTGTATTTAGCTCATTCCAGGCTCTGCTCTCCAGCTCCTCTAGCAATTTTAGTACCTCTCAAACTACACTGACACATTTTCCTTTCCATTCCCTCCCACATCAATTTTCACACTGCTCATCAAGGCAGTTTCTTTCCACTAATTTCATTCTTCCAATCTATTTTGCCAGTGATCCTCAACACTTTCCAAAAACATCTTGCTCATGCTTGCCTTGTTATTTAAATTGGGTGGCTTACTTCTCAGTTTACTTCTCTGTGCCACCTCAATTAAGCAGAGGTTTCACTGAGAATATACAATATCCCCTTAACCTCATTTTCAAATGCTTTTTTACAAGGCCTGCAAAGTACCTGAAATTCTCAGGGGAAAGGTCACCAGAACCATTCAACGTGACCAAAAAATAAAATAAAATAAAATCGCTATTTCCAAAACAGCCTGTATAAAAACCTATAAAATATTTTTGCTGAAAGGCTTTTAAAAAATAATATGCTGAGGCAGATATTCAGCATGGAAATTTTCTGTTTAAACACTTGAAATTTGACAGAATCCTATGCAGCTGTAAACTGTATTGAAATGAGATGAATCAAGATGTATATTGCCCATAGCAAAGCCAGAAAATGAATGAGAGCCTCTCTCTCTGTTTCAGACACCAGAACCCTTGTAGCATTAACTTTTAACTGTGTGTTCAACACTCCTGTTCTTTGGAGAGCTTAAGGAATGAAAAATAGACTGCCAAAATGCCTCTGTAGATTCATTTTATCATGGTATGATTCCAAAAGCTAAATAATAATGTCCCAATTTATTTCTTGAGATTCAATGGCAATTTCTAAACACATAAATGAAAAAAAAACACCACTACCAAAAAAAAAAAACAGAGATCAAACAAATCTTCCTTTTTGAAGATTTAGCTACACTATGAGAATGAAAATGAAGGTAACATGAAAAGCTACTAACTATCCAATTTTACCAATCAGACAACCTCAGTGGAGATTACCACCCCTCAGAGGAATGAAAAAATAGAAAAGAAAGATTCAGAGAAAGAAAGAGCAGGCCAAAGAGACATATTAATTCCTTTTATGGCTGGGTCTGCAAAGGAAAGGCAGAAAGGTTTTATCTTCTCCTTACCTGAACTTCAAGTCTGGGCAAAGTGTTTCTGCATCCCCACAGATGCCTTCCCAGGGAAGCATCTGAAACACTCTGCATATGTAGGATTTGTCGTCTTTTTGATTGAATGCCCGGCAAAAAGATTCAAGTGCTTCCCTGTGAATGTTTAGGTGGGCATCTCCAGTTGCACATCACAAAGCAATGTGCTGTGTCTGTCTCTGGGTGTAATAGCAGCATTTAACCACTCCCTGTGTATGGTCTACAGGAGCTGTCGGAGCCTGCCAAGTGCTTCAACAACAGCCTGCCAAGAGGCTGCCTGCTAAGCAACCAAGAGGGAGGATGGTCGGGAATATGAGGGTAAAGGTAATTTGGTTGAGAGCAACTGTGATGTGAAAACGTGTATTTCTTTAGATGAGAAACAAGAGGAAACAGCAACTCAAACCCAATGGACTCTCTGCAAGTAGACTCCAATAAACCCTGGGAACTGGCAGGTAAATTCTCATGGGAAACATGGCTAAGGCAGAAGGAATTCAGTAGAGTTGGCAGTTCCTTAAAGAAATGATGTTTAGGGTACAAGCACAAACAATCCCACACAGTAGGAGGATAGGAAGTATGGTCAGAGACCAACTTGGCTAAGCATCACGGTCTTCAGTGACCTGAAACACAAGAAGGAAATGTACAGAAAGGAAAACAGGTCAAACTGCTAAGGACAGGTATGAAAGAATAGCGCAAGATGCTGAAAAAAAGTCAGAAAGGATAAAGCATAAATTTAACTGCAAAAAGCAATGGGCATAAGGGACAGCAGGAAAACATATCTCTAAGGAAAAGAAAAACCTAGTGATAAATCTCTTGCAGAAGGCTAAAGTGCATTTTGCATCACTTTTCAAAACAGGGTGATGTGTAATCATATAACTAAACTTAGTTAAGATAGACTCCACCTAAAATAGGAAAATAACAGGTCTGACAATAATTGAGAAAGACTGCAGATCACTTCATCTTCAGGTATGTCTCTACAGTACTGTAGTGGGTTTACATGGCAAGGTTTTGGCAGCAGGGGACCATAGGAGTGGCTTCTGTGAGAAGGATCTAGAAGCTGCCCCATGTTAGGTAAGGGCCCCACTGCTGACCAGAGCTGAGCCAATAAGTGATGTTGTTTCGCACCTCTGTAAGAGCATATTTAAGACAGGGAAAGAAAAAACGCTGCGCCACACAGCAGCTGGGAGAGTGAGAGGAGTGAGGAACAGCCTTGCAGGCACCAAGGTCAGTGAAGAAAGAGGGGGAGATGTGCTCCAGGTGCCGGAGCAGAAGTCCCCTGCGGCCTGTGGTGAGGACCATGGTGAAGCAGGCTGTCCCCCTGCAGCCCATGGAGTACCACGGTGGAGCAGGGTTCCACCCTGCAGCCCGTGGAGGAGACCATGGTGGAGCAGGTGGACCTGCACCGATGGAGGCTGCAGCCTGTGGAAGACCCCTGCCGGAGCAGATTCCGGGCCGGACCTGTAGCCTGCGGAGAGGAGCCCACGCAGGAGCAGGTGACCTGGCAGGAGCTGCTGCCCGTGGGGGATCCAGGTTGGAGCAGTTTGCTCCTGAGGGATGGACCCCGTGGTACGGACCCATATCTGGAGCAGTTCTTGAAGAGCTGCTGCCTGTGGGCAGCCCACGCCAGATCAGTTCAGCAAGGACTGCATCCCGTGGGAGGGACCCCACAGCACAGGGGACGAGAGTGACCGAGAAGGAGTGGCAGAGAAGAAGCGCTATAGACTGACCATAACCCCCATTCCCCTGTTCCCCTGCGCCGCTTGGGGAGAGGAGGTGGAAGAGGGTGGACGGGAGGGGAAGGTGCTTTTGGTTTCTTTCCTTTGTTTCTCACTTCTCTAGCATGTTACTAATAAGCAATAAATCTTACTATCTCCCTATGCTGAGTCTGTTTTGCCCGTCACGACAATTACTGTGCAATCTCCATGTCCTTATCTCAACCTTTGAGCCCTTTTCATTGTATTTTCTCCCCGTTCCTCTTTGAGGAGGGGGAGTGAGAGCGGTTGTGGTGGAGCTCAGCTGCCCACTCGAGTAAAACCACCACAAGTACCTCTCCAGAAGGCCTCTCTATTGGTCATTGACTGTACTGACCAAGTCTCCCTCGACTCTGAGAGGAACCTAAACCCCAGCACAGATACAGATGGCTATTTTATAGGCAGTTAAAGTTAGGTGAAATTAATCCTATCCATAGCAAAGGCTATGCCTGAGTAAGTGCACATGAGGATACCTTGAAAACATAGTGAAGCAAATTCAGAGCTGTTAGCTTCCTCTATGAAAACTCACAGAAGTCACATGAGAAAACAGAAGAGCTGAACACAGCGCTCATCTTTAAAAAGCCAAGGAACCAGGAAGAGAACAATTCTGGAAAAATACTGGAATAAGTAACAAAAGAAAATATGCATAAACTGGTACAGGAGAAGCAGGTCATATAACATGTTTTAATTTTAATACTATTGATATTGAAGGCTAACATTTTTGTTAGTAAATTATGAAAAAGGGAAATTACTTTAGATAGAGTGCAAAACTGTCTGGAAAAATTATTAGTTTTTAATCATTTAGCTTTAAACTCAAAAAAATGTAATGTGACATTCCAGGTGGACCTGTTCTGTACCAGGTACTTTTTCATTAAGGACTTGGATAAAGTAATCTTGTAGATACTAAAAAGCCTAGATGAATAACACACACATTGCATGATATGTTAAATTCACAATGCTCTTGACAAGAGAAAAAACCTATAGGAGAAAAAACAGTACAATGCACTTGCTTTTACAAGTGGGACGTTCTGAGTCAAAACAACAGTTTGTAAAGATGCAGGATTGCTAACCAGCAATTAGGCAGCCATTCTGCCAAAAAGGGATAAAGGAGGAGTAGTAAATACATTAATATGTAATGTTACACTGCTACAAGAATGCAAACTGCATATTAGGAAGATAAACTATTTTGCTTGTAAGATACAGTAGGGAATCTTCCTATTATATTTCTGGCTAGCAGAAAGTAAAGAAAATGGGCAGGTGTCTGAAGACAGGACAGGATGGAAGGAATGACGGAAGGACGGACGGGAGGATGGGAGGACAAAAGGAAGGACAGAAGGAAGGTTGGTTTAAAGAATTGAGGTTTCTTGGTCTAAAGAACAAAAGGCCAAGTGAACACATTAAAATGCTCATCTACATAAGTCACTCATAAAGAGGCAGGGATAAAATTGTTTTTATCTGTAGTGGATATGAAGTGATGGGCTTAAAAAACAGAGGCATGGAAGTTTACATTATGTATCAAGAAAATCTTATTAACAATAAAGATAATGAAATACTTCATTTCCTAGGTACAACTGATCCTGTCTTGGAGCTTCAGAATGCACAAAATAACCTCTTGAGGTCTTTTTCAGCCTCCTTTTCTGCAAGTCTGTGCGTGGTTGATACAGCTATATGATTTAGAAACCCTATCTTACCTCTCTAGATTAGATAAATTTATCAAGTTTTCATGCTAAATTACAGCAAGACAGATTGCTGTTTTGACATAGGGATTCAGAGAACCAGCAACACTTCTTCCAAAATTAGCATGATGCCACCTCTCTCTATATTTTTTTTTTGTACAGCACATCCTTTTAGCTCTCAAGAAATGCAGAGGGTTGTGGCAAAAAGACTACTGTCTTCCAGAGGACAGTGCGTCTGAGATTCAGTGATTGTGCATGGCTTTTCCAAATGTCACAAGTGTGCCCATCTCTTTCATGGGGACTCCTGATGGAGTCTCATAGAGAAATAATCTCAGCTGCTCAAGTCTACCTTTCTGGTGAGTTAAGCTGCAAACCACTAATAAGACACAGAGCTCATTTGCCTCAGGGGACACTTACGATGATGAGACATGGAAGAGTGCTAAATCGAGTGAAGTGAGATGTGGGCAGAAAATATGGAGATGTACTTTGTTAGAGGGCTGAAGAATCAGATTGCCGCTTCATCATCTCAAATTTTCCATGTGCTTGTTCTTCATACTAATCAAACTCCAGGTTCATATTAATTTAATAAAGTATATTCACCGGGCAGAATAGATTAAATTCCTTTTGCCTGTCTTCTACCAAAGATCTAACTTTGTCAGTGTATAGATGTACTTGTCCAAAAAACATCATATTAATGACCATCAGAAAGCAAATCTCAGAGAGGTGTTTGTTGTACTGATTCGCTACAGCAGCTTCTAGGACCGTGACTCCATTGCCAGAGAAATACCAGTGTTAGTCACTACCCGTTTTTTCTCTGTAATTCACTTATGTAGACATGTTCAAGTGATTTTATACAGAAAAACATGGCCTCCTAAAGCAGATTGACTAGCAGAAAAGTTGCTTTTCACATTTTATAAAATATTTGAATCAGAAAAAATACATTTGATACTGTTTTCTTTCTGAAATTCTTCTGAATACTGCATTTGTCTCAAATACACAGGATGATTTGGTTCTTTTAAAATTGGTGTAATGTACAACTTAGCATGAGGCTCAGGCTCACCTAATATGTAATACTACCAGAGTCATACAATGGAAATATTGTTTTCACAAATTCACCATCCTACAATTTTTCACTGGGTAAACTTTTCAAACTTTTATGAATCAAAGCTTTGGTCCGTATTACACCTTGGATATGGCTGAGAAGGAAGCTGTGCAAAGGAACAAATAAACTAAAGCATTCCTTTATTCCATACAAATTTTGAAACTTTATAAAGACAGGGAATACCCTTAAATCTGAAGGCAGTCTGTTTGTGTTCCTGCCTCAGCACAGACCTTTCAACCAACCACATCCATCTAAACTCACCATGCGATATCAGTGTTTGAGCTCCACGAGCGCCATTATAGCTGTGCTCCTGAGGCCATCTTCTAGTGAAATTAAGGTGTAATAAAATGTAAGTTTGATATAAAGAAACTTAAAAATTCCAAAGCCCAAGTTCCAGCATGCAAAACAATGGCTATAATGAGGGGAAAGTCCTGGTTTTTGGGGATAAACAATGCCCATGATATTTTCAGATAAGAGAGATTTTGTGACATTGTAAACTGTTTTATAATATCAGTATTCTATACGGATGCAAAGATGAGAGGTGTTAATTTAAACCATTCTAATTAGTAGCAACAGTATCTAAAACTAAGTAATAATTAAGATAAATCACAGCTTCCCCACAACTTCTACTCCTCCAAAAAGAAAAGAAGCAGTAGCAAGTGTCTGAGTTTAAGATAACTAACGTAGCCCTGGAAAAATATATCTACATGAAGCCCTGCATTAATAATCTCTGGAAAGGTCAGCAAACCAAAAAAAAAAATGAAAGCAAATGAAACATTTTTTTTCTCTTACCTAACAGTAATCATTACTGAACAGTTATAACTTTATTAGTTTTGAAATTATTAATGCTTCACTGATTTGTCCACAGACTCCAGTTTAGCCAAAATATGGCAATACAATGAAAATAAGAGCCTTTAATGGGACTATTCATAGTTATTTTAAAAATGAGACATGTTATCGTGTTGTACAGCAAGAATACGGGTTGTACAACTGCAACTAGGCATACAAAGGCCTGGGGCGCAGTCACCTTAGCAGACTGGCAAATGTCTGTACGAATGAGGGAGGAAAATGGCAGAAGCACTTTTCAGTCACAGTTAAATGGCACATTTAGAAGTGTCTCTTGCTTCATCGCACAGGAGAGGAATGCTTAAATGTATAAAGCATGTCTCTGGTTTACATTTATGTGCTTACTCAGAGAACCTGCGAATGCAGTTGACAAAAATTTCTAGCCACTGAAGCACTCCTAGCACACATGTAGCCTGGGAGGAAGAAAAAAAATCCTTCAATTTGATTTTCTTTGTTTTGTGTTTAGAACTATTGGCATTTTTCAAAATATAAAATTAAAATAATAATATTAATAATAAAGCAGAGAAAAAGAAATAGAAAAACAAACTAATAATTAATCTGTATTCTCAATAAGCCTTAACAGCCCCCTTTGAAATACCGCAAGAGCTGAAAAATTAAGGCAGCTTACTAATTCCAGAACATTGCATAGCACTCATACTACGGGTGAAATTGCTCAAAAGTTTAGAAGTTTACTGTGGGAGGATTTTTAAAACAGCTTCAGGTTTTGATACATAAGAATGTACAAGGATAAAGAATTCTGGAAATAGTTGCAATAATGAAATGATAGTGAAGGAAGAAACTTGTTTGCACTTTTATATTCTCTGTATGCTTTCATGAACAAAAGTCCCTGCACTAGTATAAAAATGTTTTTTTTATGACATCCCGCTGATAGCTAAGAATTTCAAAAGTTTGAAAGGGCAAAAAAACCTTGTGCTTTAAGAAATTTTTTTAAAGGTTTTACAGCTATACTTCATTAAAAAAAAAAAAAGGATAACGAAGAAACTGAAGACATTAGATAAGATCATATGTATTTCTGATTTTCCTTTAATTGCAATTAAGGCAATGTAAAAAAATAACAAAATACTTACAATTGCAATACTTTTTCTGCATCTGAGAAGATATTTTCGAAAGTCAACTACATTTGACTACATTAAACCTAAAGTCAGAACTCAGTATCTTTTAAAACATAAATAAGAATATAAATGCTCTCATTTTCTTGCAAAACACCCAGAAAGGGGGTGGGGGTCATACTAATATTCTAAGGAAAGAGGGGAAAAAAGAAGACAAAGTACCTCTACATTTTCTGCCTCTGAAGCCTCCTGTCTGGATACAGCTTTCACAGCTCTGGCTCAGTTTGCTTTCTGTTTACTTAATGCCTTAGCTCAAATAAAAAGAAGGTGTACCCTTGCATATTACATGTACAGCACAACCCCTTCAGCTTTAACAAAGATGTAAATAGAAATAGAATAGAATAGAATAAATAGAAAATGAGCCAGTCCTACAGATAGCATCCCGCAGACTCCCGCATCTTTGTTATGAGCAGGAAGGAAATTGTACAAGGCAAGCCGGCCTTTCTGAGCCTGACTCAGTACCTGCTGACACTAATTCAGTCTCTCGCTGGGCTGACGAGAGCTCTAGGTGTGACTCGGGACACAGAAGCTCCCTGTAATTCTGGAGCAGCTCTGCCAATGCTTGTCTTTTCATTCCTTTCCATGTTTTACCTCAAAACTGAGATTCCTCAGCCAGCAATGAAGTTTGGTTCTTAATTTGGGTTATGAAAACCAGGCTGTCACTAGACCCGACAGACAGCCTGAAGGAAGACCTGTATGGCTGATACTTGTCCAAAGAAAAGGGTGACATCCCAAGAACAAAGTCCACAGCATGACCCTGATTTGGTGTTTTGCTCCCGTAACACTGCGTAGCACTATGATAACCAGTAAAGGACACAATAATGCAAATGGTTTTCCTGGTAACATTTATACTTTCTTCAGTACATGTTGACTACTATCTGTTTAAACAAAAAAAACCAACACAGCCCAAGTTCACTGGAAGTCACTCCCCATTCTATTCATCGTTATTTATCTACTAACGGATGATCAACTATTTCTGGAAAGGCTGCCAACCTTGATTAAAATGGTTTTTGTTTCATTGTTGTTGTTGTTTGTTTGTTTAGTTGTTTTTAATGTTTTTGTTTTTACACGATACAGAATCTGTCCTCAGCTCTTCTATCTCATCTCAGCACCAGTCTTGTTATCTTCTCCAGTAAACATTTTCACCTTTTTCCCAGATTGAATTTGCCTAAACTCAGCCACCAGCCCTAGAATTGTGTTAAACACTTCTCCAACCAGACTGAACAGGGTTCTGTCATTAACCTTTGGTTTGTCAAGTGGGACAAAGACAGGAATGAAAACAAGCCAAGAACAGCTTGGATGACTTTGAAACGCACACATTATAAACACGTTTCAAGTATTTGGGTTACTCTTATGATTCTCCAAGTCTTCCACATCTTCCATAAAGGACCAACAGATGTATTGGAGCTGGCATCAGGAAAGAGCAGATAGCAGTAGCACAAAGAAAACATCCAGCTTCCTTAAGACAGTGTTTGCAATGCAGCATTTTCTAGACATGTAACACGCAGGTGCCTCAAGGGCTGGCTGCACACTCTCTTGTCATATGAGAGCTTGTAGCAGGCGTTAGCTTTTAGTCTCTTCTATCATTGATCTTTTAAATCAACGACCCGCACCATAATATGCTCTTATCTTGCTTTGGAAATATTACACAAATTCTACACTTAATTGCAAAAAGTATTAAGCAAAAAAAAATCACACACATTTTCAATCTGAACAGCAAAATTTGGGAAAAAAAATACAAGTAACTGCAACTCTTACAAATGGAAAAAGCTGCACACATTTAAAAACAGGAGTGTCTCTATATGGTACCCTTTACCTCCATACGTGGATAAACATTACTGTACGCACTCACACTGTAGTTCAGAAGAATAATATCAGTTACAAACAAACTGGTCTATGATTTGTCCAAACTAAACTAATGAAAATGTGTGATATATATTTAAAATCTACTGGAGATAGATTTGTAAGTGCAGGTGTGTCTCAAACAAACATTTGGCACGGAGAAATCCTGGTCACAGTCAAACATAGGGTGATCTTCAGCACTTGATCTTGGGATAAGATTTTCCATGTAAAAAAATAAAATTACAATAATACCTGTATGTGTTACTGATATGTTTCAGTGCCGTGGCAAACAGTTGAAATGATAGGGTTGCCTAATAAAAGGCTGGAAAAACCTCTGGAAACAGGTGGCAGGATTAGGGACTGGGCTGTGTTCTCTGAATAAACTCTGCTAGTCCCTCCGTGGTTGATTCACCATCTAGCTTTTCAATAATTCAAAGCTCTTTATATTTGATTATTTAAATAAGAAATGCAAAATAAAGTTTGGTTTGGGCTAATTTATGATTAAAGTCTTTCAACAGACTTAAAAACAAACAAACAAACTTCTGATGCCCTGATCTGTTTTTTTTTTTTTTTTCTTTCCTGATAGGGTAGAGGAGAGAAAGTGACATACACTTGCCAGACACAAACAAATCAATTATATTAATTAAAGAACAAATAAATAAATAAAAACATAATATATGCAGAAAAGCCTCCACAGTATTTCAGAGTAGAAGCTGTTATCTAAGTGGCTAATACAGCTCAAAAAAACAAAACAAACAAACAAAAAACTCCTAATTAGATTCTTGCCCTTCACACATCAGTTATTACTCCTGCTTCTTCTCAGGCCTTGATAAATTCAGTCTTACCCTGCTGTAGTCACTAATTCAACAGTCTGTCATGTCCCGTCCACTCTGTGCCTCTCCTTTCCATCCTACATTTCAGTCACACCGAACATCAATTGCTCATCTTTGCTCTGAAGACCTTGTGTGTCTTCACTCTTGTACCATCAGAAGCTCAGCACTCACAGCTGCAAAACTTTCAGAGTGATAATATATTACAGGCTGTCCTGAAGTCCAGGTAACCGCAGTATTTCTCTTAAATAGATTGTTTCTCTTATCAAAGATACCAGATCAGTACGGCATGATCTACCCTCCGGAAAAATGTATGCTCCCTTTTATTGTCCCTCCTTAATTCTTTCCTTTAAGATCTGTGCTAAAGCTTTGCACACTGTTGAGTCAGACTAATGGCCCCATTGTTGCCTGGATCAAGTTTACTGCCACTCCTGACCCCTCCTGAATACAGGTACAGTATCTGCTAGAAGAGTAACTGATAGTCCTGTAAAGGCATGATCTGAAACAGTCCAGAGTGGCGGTGGATTGAGCATGTCCCATTCCCCACAGGCACTGAAAGAACTTGCACGCTAGGGTCTGGGTAGCAAATAATCATGCTGAGAAGCAAGCTGCATTTCTCCAAACGCTTATTTGACCAAAGCGAGCAGTTTCCATACATCAAAAAGTCAAATGCATTTTCCAAAGTACCACAGGTTTTCAAAGACAAGTCACCAAACTTTATTTTCAATGTGGCCAAAATGTCTGTGTTCCCCAGATTCATACTGAAATACTTGAAGTGTTTTGCCTGGGTTGAAAAAAATATATATATATAAAAAAATCCACTTCTTATTTGAACTATTAAATGACATCATGTAAGCTTCCACTTCCGATTTTCTGCTTTGCTGACCTTTAAAACAATTTGGTGTGTCTGTGATGATTATCATAGGAGTAATATCCCCATATCCAAAGTTCTGCCATTCCGTGTGTACACATACTAAAAGAACTGCATGTACATCTGACCAGCTAGAGATATTTCACGTGGGTTTTGAATTTATTGTTTAATAGAGGCTGAAGTATGTAATGTACCAAACAAGGCACAGGTATTTTTCTGTATGGCCCAGAGAGAGGCAGAACAGGGTAGGGCGGAGGACCTCACTCTTTCACTATATGAAATGCTCTAACAGATGAATTAATGGCACCAAAGTTTCCAGCCTTGACAGGTGTAGGTAAAACTCTCCTAACGAGTGTTTCCTTTCTCTGGAAGAATTGACCCTCTGGACATTGGACAACTGTAATCTCTGTGGCCCGTTTACTCCTCTACAATGTGCTGAGAAAGCTGAACAGCATCAGTAATTAACTGATGCAGCTGAATTTCATAGATTTTCAAAAGAACATCTATGAATTGTTTTGCTTGTTTACCTGTACATCAACTGAATTTGTTAATTGGCATGTAGATGTACAGGCATCTTGTTCAAGTCTGGATATAGCAAATTTTACATCCTGAAAATAAACTTCCCCAAGAACTGGGAAATTCACATCTAAAATTCATTTTTCTGCCTTTCTGGGTGTTTACACCATGCTCCCATAGGCAACTATGATTTTGCTTGACTTGTGCTTTTAAAATGACCCTTTCAACATTCATTTGATCAGCTCCGCCTAGTCAAATCTGTTATGTTTTAAGATTCCTCAAACGATATTCTTAATGCCATTGTATTACAGGAATGTTTCTGGGCTTAAGTATGTATCAAAAAACTCATTTATAAAAGAGGTCATATATTTTAAGGTTGCTACTAAACAGGTAGAGCAAGAAACAGTGCCAAGCATATAGCAGGAAATATCAGATAACCTTAATCATATGCTAGGGGTTGTTTTCTGTTCAGAGAAAAGTCCAGGAATGTTACATCTGAAGAAGTTACAGACTTAAATCCTTACAGGCTAAGAAAATTTGATCAAATCTGTGTTTTACTAATTTTTTTCCCGCAAGGAGAAGAACTGTAATCTTCCAGTCATTTGATAAAAACTTTGTTTTATATTCTAACATTGTTTTAAGGCTTAAGAATTTTTCATGTTAACTTGCAATGAAGGAGAAATAAATTTGTTCTTGTAGTTTTTTCCAGTTAGCTTGTAGCTATATGTACACATTATTTATATGTATATGTGTGTGCGCTCAAATTATTTTTCATACAGTTCAATACTTTTTGACATTTCTAAAGGAAAAGTTGTACATTTTCTTTATTCATTTACTCTTTCTCATGGGGAGAGGGCACAAGTCACATCCTACAGATTAAAGAGACTTTCTACAGAGAAATCAAGACATTTTTACTGTCTGAAATACTGAAATTTAGTGGTCTTTACTTTTAAGTTGTAAAATAAGCTAAATAGAACATAAATTCAAGATATGATTGTCTGAGGGCATTAGCAACACGATACAGAAATGTCTCTGCAGGCACTCAGCTCAAATAACACTGGCAATTAATGACCACCTGTATTATTTCCGTAGGCAGGAGTCTAACTGCTGACTCCTGATTTAGACCGAAGCACACATTACACGTACCAAATTCTACCACCAGGTACCGATGTACAGAAACCCTTTAAACCTCGTCAGAGCAGTCTTGCAATAATTTAATACTTTCCCTTTGTTCAAAATGGGAAGTTTGTAGTGGTCTAGTTAAAAAGTGAGAGAGGTTTTTACATTAATGTATTTCACTCTATGGATTCCTTTATTACGTTTCTCAGGATTGCTCACTGAACTGGTGAAAAAACACACAATACTCTATTATTCACATATGGGGTTGGTCGTCTTTGGCACAAAAAATAATTTCCTGTTCCCTTACACAGATCCTTCAGGTGTACCTGAAGGACGTTTGCATCCACATGGAGCTCTGTTCAGTCACCATTGATTACAAGGAGAAGCCACTGCTCTCATAAACTCTCCATATTATTCAGTAATAGGTGGACATTTCTACTAAAAAGCTGATAAAGCAATAAAATTTGATTAAGTTTCAGAGTTAATCAATCTAAAAAACAGTTTTTCCTGATTGCTTTTTCTGGCTGCTTTCACTCTGTGGGCCATCATTCTGGAAATGTTTTGTACACTGAGTCTAACACCTAGAAATATTGTGATACTTTTTTTTTGGAATAGTAAGGCACTTCTTGCTCTGCAGACATACCTCGGACAGGGGGAACCATTCAATGGCATTACTCAACATAAGCTTCATTAGAGTACACATGTGAATTCTATTCATATAAAATCTTAGCCATAACACTATAATAGGAACAAGCTTCATATAAAGGAAGGAAAGGTAATCTAAGAACAAGTGTGCACAGGCTTGTGTATATTGCAGCATATGAACAAGCAGCAGTTAAGTGTATCAGTATCAGCCTAAGTGTTCTCTCTGTTGTTCAGATAAATTAATAATCTGGCTGATTATCCACAGGAAAAGGACAGAGGAAAAAGCTATTGAAATAATGGTCAGTTCCACCAAAATTTCACAGTCCAAACTAATTACTAATTAAAAAATTAACCTTATCTAACAATCACTGTTGCTGGATGTTACACTAATGTTTTTTTCCGGACCAAGTTTCCTTGGTCTGTGTAGGCCAAGGAAGCCATGCTGAGTTGTGGAATAATTTTATGTTCAACATCTGGGTCATGAACAAAGAAGGGCTGAGGTTCAGTACAGTAATGAATTACTAGGCCATACACCGACGGTTTTGCGTTATGATAATGAGAATCTGACACCATGCTCGTGGATTGGGATGCATGGGACAACAAACTGTTAATTATCATTGTGGCTGAAAATTACAAAGTTCTGAGAAACATAATCTTAAGCTGTTTTCCAACAAAAAGACAGCACTTGGAGAAAGAAACCAAGCTAAAGAGAACTCAGAAGAGAACTATAAATGATTAAAAGTGTCTAAAGGCCCTTTGATAAAGGCATGATAGAGTTACGGTTGTTTGGGTTAAAGAGAAGACAAAGATGAAACAACAAACAGTCCTTAGAGCTATAAAAATCACTTTCACAAGGTCAAGGCAGCGATCACGCGCATTGGGAAAGAAGGAAAAATTATGGGTCTGAAGTACAGAGAGAAAAAAGTTAAATATTAGAAATAATCTTGGAGTGATAGGATTGGTAAAGCCCAGCAAGAGACCGTTCAAGCTGGCTGCAGATTCGTTGTCTACTGGAGCTAGTTTGGCGGTCGACCTGCATGTCTTCCTGCCGTGTTCTGCTACGATTTTAGTAAACTAGCTTGCACGGCTCTATTTGCAGACCGTGTTGTTTTCAGCCCTGGCTTATGCAGCCATGTAGCTGCAGCACAGCCGTCTCTGGAGAACCCTCGATACATCCCCACACAAAGAACTGTTCGGCCCCCGTAACCTATGAGAGAGACCAAAGCTCTGCTCTATTGCAGAGAGCTCACACCCCCAGGGCCGCTGTTGCTTCACCCCGATGGTGAATACTGCACCATGTGTGCAGCAGCGGCCAGGGGTAGCCAGAAAGAATGCCTTTCATCCTCAAGGCGAACAACTGCTAGAGGAGTGCTTCCAGAAGTCTGGCGGGCACACATTAATCTCTCAGAAAAGAAATCTTTGATTTTTTCCCCCAACTTTTTCCCAATTAAGTCATAAATTAAATAAATTTATTTCAGAGATCACCCGTCAGCACGCCAAGAGGACTATCTCGTCACACAACTCTATGGACATGAATATACTCCAGTTTGCGCTACGCAACATGTAAAGAGAATGTATTAACAAGACAGAAAATTCAGAACATGCAAGATATGAATGCCACAGAAGACTTGGGAATAAATAAATCTGTAACTGCCTTGCACCCACCCCTTCGAATTCCACAAAAAGCTCAGCCCAAGTTCACTGCTGTGAAGCATTAGTGTATAATTTGGTTTCTCTCGTTGCTGTAAGTTGGACCACTCTGGAACTGGCTGGCCACCAGTGAGAGGGAAGGAGAACTCTTGAAGTTCCACCAGCTGTGGCTGAACTGCAAAAAGTGCTGGCACCAGTCAGTATAAGCATATCAGAAAGCTACTGATGGTGCTCTAAGCTGTGACAAATGCAGTAATCAATAGTGCGGCTCTCAGTAGTTAGTGTAATCTATTATTACCAACTATTTAATATGATTGTATTGTAGGTGAACAGTGCTTGGATCCCAGCCCCCAGGCAATAGCTCTTTATCTGCTCACAAAGCCAGTTCACTTTTATTTGAAAAAAATAAAAATTCCTCCTTGCTTCAACTCTATGCAAACTTTTTATCTAAACTGAGATCAAAGTTCTCCAATAGCCTGTATGATTTACTTGGAATATTGCATTCTCTGCTCAAATCCTGCCGTTGTACTGATAGGGAATAAGTCAGTCAAAGACTATACAGTCACCAGAAAAAAAATCCAGAAAAGTCGGTCAGAAGGGGCCTCTGGAAGTCACGTTGTCCAACCCACCACTTGAAGAGGTACAATCACCAACACCAGATCCGGTCAGCTTTGTCTGGTCAAGGCCTTAAAAACTTAAGGACAGCTAGAAGGTGCTGCAGGAGGGTACCTGGCCTCCCGCCCACAAAGACCAACTTGTGAAACTGCCGCCTGCCTCTTCCTGCTGCTCTTGTCTTCTAGTGGCGATACAGCTCACAGTGCTTGTGCTTTCTCACTGGGAACACTGCACTGAGAAGTACTGATGGTAAGAAGACAAAAGCCCTTGGACGCTGTTCTGGACACAGGTATTTCTACTCTGTAGTCTTTGTGTTACAGCACAAGGGTGTTTCAAGCCACTGCGCAAGACACCAAGTGTGTTCCCAGTATGTCTGCATCACTGTCTCCTACTGAGAAAGGTGGCACAACAGCAGTGTTACTCTGCACAAAGGTTAACTTAAAGGTCATTTACTGTTGCAATGCAGAAAACAAAAATCCAGGAAAAGTCTGTGTATTCTGACTTAGAAGGCATACACTTTACCACTGTCTTTCTTTAGAAAACCAATAGATAGGAAGAAGAGAACTGCCAAGGAAAATTTATCTTTGAGGATCTACCCATCTGTTTGCATTAGCTATATGCTTATCATTGCTATCGTAAAACCCTAGAACGAAGTTGATCATTCAACAGAAATATGAACAAGGCGTACTAAGATGCAAAGCAATATTAGCCAATGCTATTTAGTCTGTTTCATTGTAATAAAGTTTCAGCCTAAACGATTGTTCCAAATTATGAGTTAAAGCCTCATGAAGGGTCACAGATGAGGCTTCACTCCGAATAAAAGTGTCAGCTTCAGTGAAAATAGGACAGTGAGACCAGAAGTGAAATCAATGATGGGGCTGTAAGCTAGAGGGTTTGGAAACTGCTAACGAGAAGTTTTTCCCAACACTCAGAGTTAGTTATCCCACTGAGGAGGGATCAGTGCACACTCACTAGATCCAGGCAAGTTCAGGAAGGGATTGTGCTGAGTGAAGTCTTGCCAATAACCCTAATACACGAGGAAAGTAGTGCAACAATATCATCTCTGGTAATAGTCACCCAAGCCTTTACTCCTGAACACCTCGATCTGTTCCCATATGAGAAAACAAGTTGTTTTTTTGTTGTTGTTGTTTTTCTGTTTGGTTTGGTTGTTTATTTCCCCAGAGAAACTTGCTGAGAAAGTCACAGTACTTTCCTTAATGCCAGCACTGTCATTATGTCGATTTCAGAGGCAGGGGTGTATTTGCATATGTGACTCCCCGGGACAATTTCCATAGCCTCTTGCTGTACGTCTGAGAACAAACTGATGAGTTAAATCAAATTGCACGTACATTGTGCAGTGCCAGTGATAAGGTTTTATAGCCTTAAACAGCACTGAAAACAGCTGAGCTAACTGAGGCCAGTTAGGACTTTACCAAACAAACATTTCTGATGGGCTGTGCTAAGAAGCCCAGATCATCTTTAATGAGCCTGCCATTTCCAGATAGAGTCCCTTGGCTACTCTGCAGCTGGTGTTTGCATTTAGGGTGGCCCTTCCTCACCATCTTACACCTGCTCCTAAGAAGAGTGAGCCAATGTACTATAGAGCATAGCCATCAAGTACCTGCAGCCTGACAGAGGGGCTGCCTTGGTCCCTCACGCAGCACCTCCAAGTACTGGAGTGCCAAGAAGCTGATTAGGCCAACTTAATTACAGGGAGATTGGTTTGCCACATCCCATTGGCGATAGTGAGGAGAAGCACTGAAATCAAGGGCTGGGTATGCACAGCCAGTATTCCTGATGGGAGCTGGCAACAGTCTGAGGAGGGAGCTTTCTGAGGAGAAAGGGAGTGCTCTTGGCAGGCTGATTTCGAAGAGAAGACAAGCTAATATATTTTGAACTGTCACCTCAGAGCTGGCCTGGAAATCAGTGTGTTAAAGGAGGGAGGTAACTGAAGAATCCCCTCAAAGATGCAGAGAATGTTTCCTCTTTTTAGCACCCATGTTTCACAAAAGTAGTCTTTTTTTCTGGTGCCACAAACAGGCCTTAAACCTTTGCAGAAGAATGGGAACTTGCACCAGTAGCATGCAGTATAATACATAAGCAATTGTCTGAGAAATTGGGGAAGAGGGTGAATAAGGAAGAAGAAAGAAAATATATGACTGAAAATATATAAAAAGTATCTTCCTACAGCAATAAAACAAAATAGGATGTGCTTTTGCCCACAGCTTGGAAAGACTGTATTTAAGGTCTTAAGAATTTGTTGAAGTACTTACTAAACAACAATTTACCTACTCAATGTATATGACTGCTTAGGACAACCTTTACTACTGTTTATCACTTCATATTGACATGCTTGACAAACACTGAGGAACTTATAAAATCCTATTAAGTAAAACAGGACGCTTGGGCCTACAGAAAGATCAAATGATCTCCTCTAACATGTTTGCCTAATGTGCAGAGTACTATCCTAATTTGAAGCAATATGGCTAATAGAAACAAACTCATATGGAGGATCTGAGCAATCACATATAAAAAATCACATATTTTTAAGCATGCCTAAATACTTAGAAGGCTCTAGAACAGTAATTCTAAGTCATCCTGACTTTAAGCCCTGTGCTCTGCTTAAGACAGATACCAGACACCCAAGAAGTTTTCAACCAGAAAAAAAAAACAAGTCTGATAGAGATTTCAGACTCTGTTGGCAGGGAGTTGGCTGAATATTGGTTTGGGAAGGCAGTCAAAAAAATAAGAAGCAAAGAGATGAGAAAGTCTGCCCTAAACATAGGCCCCCCACACTTAAGGAAAATCCTAAAGTAGTACAACACTGGAGGTGCCTACCAAAAAGAGGTTAGCTGTGAAATGGAAAATTATCTTAGTCTTCATTTACTCAGGAATGCATGATGGATGTCTTTACGCACAGAATTAGACAATTTACATATCTACCTCTTCTGCCAATTTTCCTCCCTCCTACATAACTTTCAACACTGGCATCTGTCTGTAACAAAAAAAAGGGGGGGGGGAGGAGGATAATTCCTGAATTTGATGTGCTCAAAAGCTGTAGTATCTGGGTTTCTCCTGGCTTAGCCATCTTATAAAATCTAAAATTATGTGTAGTCAAGAAAGCCAATATAATGTCTTTAAAGTTTTGTAATGTAAATAAATCATCTGAATTTGTCTGTGAAGGTGGGTCAGAACTGACTAATGCGACAGCGACTTCTGCTGAGTGTTTCACTGATCTTAGCAAGTTCTGCACTCTTTTATTTAAAAGGCAGTGAGTTAGAGAAGCAGTTGTTACACTTCAGTGAGGCTTTCTACTGATTGTTGATGTCAGTCATTTTGCCAAGCATTTCTGTAAATATAAGTTGAGCTAGATCTTCTAGTATAAGACTAACCAAGGACAGGGATTTTTACAGATTCTGCAGTATTATATTTAAACCTTCCCTTATTAATCTACAAGATATTAGATTCAGTTTGGGGAAGAAAAGGAAACGTCTTCATAAAACGAAACAGAAGAAGAATTACAGATAAAGCACTCTAATGTTCAAGGAACCACCAAAGCAGAAAAAAATACATTTTAAAAGTACAGAATATACAACAATTTACAAATCAAGGTCTTTAGCATAAGCTATGTGGGAAAGGGATTTAAGAATTACAAGTGATCACCCCAGGCATGAGTTAGGTAGTTCAAGTGACCACAAACAAATATGAAGTAAAGTTTTCATCTATCTTAGAAACAAGAAACAAATTAAATACATCTACTCACCCCCTTACTTATTTACAGCCACACAGCTTTGCACTGGTGATTAGATAATAAAACTGCAACCTCTCCTCAGGCCAGCGTTTCTGGGATGAAGCCTGTGTTTGCAGAGAAGCTCCCACCTCCAAACCATCAGGCAGAAAGGGGCTCCATGGGTCGTCAGGGCCTGTCCAACCACCCCCTGCCAGACATGGAGGCCATGTCCCACCACAAGCCTAGGCCAAACAGGCCCAGCTTCATGGTGCTGGGGCAGGCCAGGCCAGAAAGGCATCTCACAGCACAGGGCTAAGGCTGGGGCTGAGGCCAGCTCCAGCCAGGGCCCCAGGGACAGGCCACATACAGGGGACACATCTTGAGGTCCCAAGCAAGAGGCACCAGAGGCACAGCTGAGCCAGCGGCCAGCAGCCCTCCAGCACGACACAGCCCAAGCAGGGGCTGAGGGCCCTGGGCCGAGCTTAAATAGAGGCCTTGGGCCCGTGGCTGTGGGGAGGCCCCCGGTGAGGCTTGCCAGGGCTCGGTGCTGCCCTCAGGCCTGGCACTCCTGGTCCATGGCAAGCATTTAACTGGTGTTTACAGCAAGCTATGGACCTGAGATATGTCCAGCTGCCAGTCTTCCTTAACATCTTTTAAATTGTTTGCTGTACCTTGTGAAAAACATTTTCAGTAAAGTTCTTTAAAATCGATCCTTTCACTCCGACCAGTTGGTGTTGGCAGCGGGTAGGTTCCCGCTCTCCCCTGAGGAGCCTCAGCTTCTTCACATCTATGGCTGTGAGGGAGACTGGATGAGTGCTGGGAAAGGCTAGCAGCTCCAAAACCCTGCTTCTGGCCATCCTACTTCCCCTAATGTAATTCCCCTACATCTGTTCTTGTAACTGAAGCATCTGTAAGGTACCAGCCCTTCAGTGTGTCTTTGTGCTCTAGGCACAACATTGCTCCAGGAATGGTATTTTCTTCATCCTCTACGTGTGTCTTTGTTGTGTGTTATTTTTTTCTCGGGGTCTCTATCACCAGATAGATTTACAGCTTAAATGGTAATAATCAACTTAGTTGCCTTCACCTAGTACAAGCCTGCCAATATACATTATTTTTCCATACGTTTCTTTGTTTCGGTCTACGCTAGGCAAAAAAAAAAAAAAAAAAGATGGGTGATGAAGCTGCCTCCTTTTATGAGAATACCCTGATGGTCCAGGCACTGGAGACCCCATACCTGTATCAGAGCTGAACAACATTTCTCCCACTTAAACCTCAGTTAATGCAAATTCTCTGGGGCTGCAACAGTCTTCACACCATGTTCACCTCATGCACCCAGCTCCCTTGCAGTGCTAAAGTGACTATTACATGGATGAGATAACAGGGCATTGGTTTCCAATGAAATGCCCAACAGCTCTGGTTCTCTTGTGTGCTTGGAGTTAATCATTTTTGAAAAGCAACCTTCTCAACAAATTTTCATATCTACCATTGTATTTTTAATCTCATTTGCTGAAGAAAGTAAGATAAACAGTGAATGGAAATAATCATGCCACTGTGCCATAGCTGCATATTTTCTTTTCATTCAGCTTCTAATAGACCTTCAGTTAATCCTCTGAAACGTTCAGTTAGCAATTCAACTTTAAAATCTTTTTTTTCCTCCTTGTCTTGTTTGTTCAATGCCTTACTCCCACTATTCTACTGAAAAAAGAGGACAGTGTGAATAACTAAGCCAGAAATAATGCATGTACCAAGCTGCTACGATCCATCCACTAGTAACTGGGTAATATAATTAGACAAACAGTCTAATTTTAAACTCTGGACAGTTTTCCTTAATTTATTTTCTGTATAAAACATAGCAACCTCTTATCTATCACACTGAAACCTCTGCACTCTGAAACTAACTTGTAAGGAAAGTGATTTTTAACATTAAGTTAAAAGACTGTAAAAGGAAAAGAGGAGCTTAGGTTGGAATGAAGTATTGACAGAAATCCTGTGTATCTCACACTGCCTCACATCAACAGCTGATTTGGGTCGCTCACACCAGTTTCAGAAAGGGACAATTATATCTCTGCATTCAACAAGAAAAAAAGGTCACACAAGGCATATACCACTCATTCTCAAAGTTTGAGTTGTCCTTTCATTTCATGACTCTCCAAAACAGCTCCTAAAGTTTACTCTCTGCAGTCTCAGTTACCTACCAATACTGTCAAATTTTAACAGCCTGTGCTGTATTTTAATTTGAAACAACTAGTTCTTTTTTTCTTTTCTCATTTTCATGTGCGAATGAAAATATTCACTATTCCTTTTGTATACCTGATCATGTTAAACAATCATCTTGTAGGAACTCAATGAAAATATAGAAAGCCCAGTCTTTTTCTACCTTATTTGCTGTTGCACTGTCTCAGATCTCCTTTTTTCCTAGAATATTTTCAGTTTTATTCTTCCCTTGTGCATGTAACAGATCACAGTATTCACATTTTTAATACTGCCTATATTACTATAAAGAAGCTCAGTTCTCAGCTTTCTACTAAAAACTTCGTAGTTTCAAAGATTTTTAGCTATGCCAATTAACAGTTTGGGCTTAACTCTCTAGTCTTTTAAAATGTTTGTTCTTTATTCCACAGGACTATTTGACTGTGGATACTCTGTACTCAATAGAAAATACATATAGTCATATCCTTTTGCAAAACATTGAACTTACAAATTAAATGGGGAACCCACTCTTTACTGGTTACAACTGATAGGCTGTTAACACATTTAGTATGCCATTACAAACATACCAGATCTAATTTTTTAAATAAGATTACAGATTTAGTACTTGAACTCTGAATTGCGTCCTGAGAAAACAATCCACACTGGTACAGAATTTCAGGCACATGCAAGAAAATCTAGGCTATTTTAAATTGCAGATCATAGATTTCCACAATTATCATGGCAAACTTTTCTTTGGCATTTCTGTTCTTTGGTGGTTTTTTTTTTTTTTGGTACACATCCTTTGATATACTTCTACATCTACCTTCATTTGAATCTAATAGTTTACAATTTGAGCCATTTTTATATTGCTTTATTCACTGAAGCTAAAGCTAAACAAACCTTTACACCTTCATTTTCCATAATTACTACAGAATTCAGCCACTTAGTAGGCTTTTCTTTAATGTTCTATTTATCAAATTCCTCTGTAGGTTTTTGCTGAAGCAGTGAAGATGCTGGTTTACATTTGTAGATTTTTTTTTTTGCAGTATAACTGTATCTTACATCACAGCAATTTCCTTCTCACACCTTCAAAATACTTGATCAGCACACCTGTGAATTCCTGTCTACCTAATGGACACATCTTCCTGACAAGCCCTGTCATGTTTATAAGCACAGAATGAGTAATCTTCTCTGAGCAATCAGAAGCTATTTATTTACACTATTTTATTTTACCTTTATATCTGAATTACTTATGCATGGGTAAAGGCTTCCCTGCTTTACATTCTGAATTGTGTTTAAAAGCAGTAAAGTTCTCTCCCCTCATTTGTTTTAATTAGCGCACATTAACTTAATGCCTCACCACCTGATAAATGCATATTAAGATTTCAACCAATAAGCAGATGTTCTAATTCCCTGAAACAGCTCTCCCTATCTTCAAAATAACTTCTGTGTTGTACAAAATGTATTTACTTAGCGTCTTTTAACTTCCTTTAAAGTCCTTTAACTTCCATTCTCCTCCGTCCACTCTCATTGTTTTGATTCTGCTGTTTAATACCATCCAGGATAATATAGGCTTTCTCCCTTCCAACACGTGGAGCCTCATTGGTTTTATTTCGCATCTTGATGCGATTTCATTGTATGCTTGTGGTTTTTTTTTCTTCTAAGTTTAAATTGGGATATTCCATGTATATTTTCCTCAGTTTTAGATGTCCACATCCTATTGCAACATGCTCTTGGATTAGACACTCCCCCCCAACATCTTTTTATTCATTTTTTATTTTTAAAGGCTGTACTTATATTTCTTTCCTTCTGTAAATACAATATTCTTTGACACCTGATTGACTTTTCTTAACTTACCTTGTATGTTTTGACAGATATCTTGCCTCTGACACAGGAACTTTTTAAGAGCTGCTTTAGAGGTTGTACCTAAACCAAAGTCAGAAACCAAACTCTGCTTCTAGTGAGTGAGGGGGGCCCTGGCCCCCCATCTCTGCATCTTTCCCTGGTTTCCCAATGGTGGGGCTGGCAGGAGGGCCCAGCCGCGGGGCAATGGTGCTGGGTGATGAAGCAACCTGTGGAGCAGGAGACATGCTCCTTAAATAAAGGACTCGCAGGGCTGCAGGACAGAAACTGCTCACCAGCACAGTGCTTGCCCAGAGTAAACACAGACTAGTTTATTGCAGATTATAACATTAGCAAATCAGGCTATTGTACCATTTCAGTTCCTCCTCAGTGAAATTAAAATCTTTCTGTAACACCATTTTCCTTCTTCCTGGATTAAATTATTCTCCAATTTAAATCTATTATCATGAACCTGGACAACAGGCTCTTTTTGAATCCAAAAGGATAGATTCACTGTATAGAACAGAACAGCTTTATTTACTCCTCAGTTTCCTGTGTGCATAGCACTGCAATTTCTGACACTGCGCCCACAACATCTGTATCTATCATTAAAATGGTTCTACTAAAAACAAATTATTACACATTTTAATTATATTATTGTATTTTGATTTATAAACACTGATAGTGAAAAGCAAATAGAGAATGAGGATAAAGAACAAATACTGGAAGTTTCTCCATACTAGTTTTTCCACACAGACAAGATGTAGTTGAAGCTGGCCTTCATGTACTGTACTAGCACTGCAAGGAAACAGCAATAATTGAAAATAAAAAGAATGTAAAAAAAACTTTACCGGAAAATCCCAATTTTAATGGAACACAGGGTGCTTAACCATGAAAATGTTATCAAAACCTGACACTTGGTTTGTTTATAAAACACATGACTGCAGGAGCCTGGGCTGACTCTGCAGGTAGTACCACTGCTGAATGCAGGCTTGAGAACACCATGGAAAATCGCTGCTGCTTGCTCCCTCTGCATGGTTGCAGCCCCTGCACTGAGCTGCTCTGCTCAGGGTGGAGCAGGGGAGAAGGCTGGACCCAACAGGCTGGAAGGCAAACAGGAGAGAAGAGAGCCTGGCTGGAGGTGGCAGGGTATGGTACTGGGGCCCCCGGGCGTGAAGAAGCAGTCGAACTCTGCAGAAGAAACCAAAGGGTGATTCAGGACCCTTGAGAGTGTTTGCACAAAGCTTCACTGAAACCTGAGAAATAGCAGGGCAGAAAACATGAAGGTGCTTGTCTGCAAGACATTTAAACCGGCCATAGATTAGAGGCAGGAGTCAGCATCTCATTAATAATGAGATGATTAGTAGCGTGTGGACAAGAGACAGAGAGCCTTGAAAGTAAAGGCATATAGCCCACGTTTGATGTACTTAGAAAAGTATATCCCAGAAAAAAAAATCAGAAAGAAATAACAGATAATACGTTATCAACTTGACTGCAAGAAATGAGATTTTATGACAAGTCCTCAACAGAACTGTCTTAAAATTAAAGAAACTGGCAATGTCACATGGCCACCGTATGACAGACTCTGTAACCATTTCCCCACAATCTTTTCTCAGGACAGCACGGTTCAGTCAGCTGAGCCCTGGCAGCACTGGAGCTGGTGAACACGACTACCTGCCAGAGGAATGGTGCTCGTTCTCCCACATCAGCAAAAACCCCGCACTGGTTCTGCTCACACCTCTGTAAACTCAGGCCAGCAGCCAGCTAACTTAAAGCAGCCAGCCTGAGGTTGATGGCTGGGCAAGCGCTCAGACCCTATGCTGCTCATGTTGCAGTTTGCTCTCTTGTTCCCAGTAAGTGGAGGCTTTGAGAACTATCACCGACATCTGCTCACCAGAAACGTACCTGTGCTACCCAAATTGAGAAATACTTGAACATCCATTTCCCCCAGTTATCAGAAACTTATTTCTCTTAGTTCCTCTTCAGGCATTTATTGCATGGCAAAAGAAAGAGAACATCAAGATCTTCAGCAACAAGTCAGGTACTTTAAAGTCTACAAACCCAACCTACAATTCCTCTGCAAATGTTGGATGCAATGAAGACGATCACATTTCTTGTTGCACTTTGCTCCTCCTACCATAGGCTCTTACCAGTGAGTCTTAAGAGTGCTCCTCTATCTTCTCTTGGCTTCTACCCACTTGTGAAAACTGCAGTGGTTTGTGTCGCTTTGCTCTTATCTTGGTTTCAAAGGAGATTGAACAAACCCAGAAAAGGTTGGTCCATTGGTGATTAAGTGTAAACAGTTTCAAAACAACCTCTGGTTCTGGATGTCCCTGAACTGTGGATGTTGAGAAGCTGGAATAAGATATTCAGGGGGAAAAAGAACGCCGTGCCCTATTTCTTATACCACTACCCGAGACAGGATAATGGCCCAAAGGGACAATTTGATTAGACTCAGCATCGCAGCTCTGCTGCCCTTCCCCACCTAGAAGAGGAATGCTGTTTCTCACTCAGAAGTTCTGCCAGGGAATATTCCATCACTCTGACAGTAACTCCCTTCTTGTGGGAGCCCTTCCCCATCTGGCATCTCTCCTCCACTTGACCGATTTGCAGGATTTTAAGTCCCTCCTGTTGGTAATCTATTAGAAAACCTACTCTATTTCTCCCTCACCACAAAATTTTCCTGTGAAACATTCAGCCCCTTGATAGAAAAGAGAAAAATCAGTCTCTTACAGCCTAGTGAGACGTTTATGATGGCTGTATGTCTGTCCCGTACAGGAATTCTTTACTTTTTCAGAGAGATCCTTACAAGGATCAATTTAAAGACCAAAAAGAATATTCTGCAAAACTTCTGACCCTCCAGACTGATTAACAGCTTCAAGATTCTCCATGCTTAATTTGTGGAAACTGAATGTAGTGCTCTCTATAGTACAGACAGTATTCTCTCTTCACAATCCACTATTGCCCAGAACCAAAAATTTCACCTTTAGGTTTTGGTAAGTGTTTTACAATAACAAATAAGCATTCCTACTCTTTTTCTTCTTGATAATGTAAGAAGTGGCTATTTGATTGAATTTTTTTTTTCTTAGCTCTGTTCACATCTGTGAAGGTAAAGGCTAGGATCAAGACATAAGAGACAAAAAAATGTAAACATTTCTCTGGTTGTAAGCTAGAGCACCAACCCGAATCGCTCAGCAAGAAAGCCAACAGACCCTTCCAAAACCAAGCAAGCAAATGGAACAATTTCTCTCATATCCAGAGACTGCAGTCTTAGTCCTCCCACACCAAGAGAAATCCCCTCAAAAGCTCACCATTTGCTGTCCTTTGTCAGCATTAAAGCACCTTGCCTTATAACAATAACCCAAGTGCTAATCCATTTAAAGGAGATTGGTCAAATCATGTGGCTCAGTTCACTTTCAAAAAAGTAGTCCTCCCTTGATTCTGTTTTTGTACGCGTGTTTCCTCTTCACTAATACCTACTCTATTGTCTCAAAATTTTTAAGCAGTAATTTCAGCCACAGAACTTCTGGACCAGAGCCACTAGATGTTCTAAATACTGAGCCTTCATTGTCTTCCATTTATAGACACAGGTACAGGTAAGACGTTTTCATCAACTCTACGTGAATTATTTTATTGAAGAACCTACAGGCTTGCGATGTGGTTGATTTCCTGGATGATGTGCATGCTGTAGCCATTTATTACTCATTAAAAAAAAAAAAAGATTTTCAAAGCCCCACGGGCTCCTCGAAGTGACATTTTTGTGTGTGGTTGCCCAGGTGGATGGTTACCAAGGCTACCTGACATGGCTGAGCAGTGCTTTGCCTCTGATTTGTCAGGTTCAGCTTGACAAATCGATTCTTTTTATTACTGAATGATTTTCTACAATACCACGTTGGTCTTTTCCCAGGATTAATTTCCAGCTACAGTAAAAAGTTAAGAGCAAAAATATACATATAGAATTTTATAAAGAAACCAAAGGCAATAGGAAAATCGAGGCCCATTTTTTCCAGCATCTAATCAAGTACAGCTGTGTATGCTGTGCAAACCAGTGCCAAAAAGCTTGTGAAGGCAGTTGGAGAGGGGTGCTTAGAAGCCACCACTGAGCTGATGGAGTTGCTCAGCATATTCAATAGCAAAAGTTGACTCCTCATCCTCCTGAGCTCAGGGGACTGGAAAAACAAGTCAAGGGAGCTAGAGAACAGATCCCAGGTTTCCACAGGTCAGCCTTTGAGACGCTGCTTTTCACTCTCCTTGTGACTCAGGTACTGCAGCCCCAGTATTGCTGGATCGATGCTCCCTGCACCACAGACATTGCTGTCTTGGAGCCCTGCGCTGCCCCAGCACAGAGGGGGAAGGATACAGGACAAGGGGACCGTTGGAAAAGTTGCATAACTGACAGGCTCTCCCTTTAGGCCAGTTTTTCAGATGTCATAAAACGGTTGATTTCAAGGTGGAAGTTGAGGAACAGAGAAAAACAAAGTGGCAATAAGCAGCCTTCAGAATTCAAATGCTCTCTAAATTTGAGGTCATAACTTACAGTTAACAACCAGCCATCGATAAACTCATCATGACCCATTCTATGCTGGATAACAATGGATCCCACTATACACCACTTCCTGAAGAGAGCTGGACTGGAGAAATCACCCAGGCTGTCTCTGCTCGCCATTCAAAATTTTGGCATGTGGCATTCTGCAAAGACCTCAGTCTCAGCTTCCAGTAAACAGCACAAAATAGGCACCAAGGGAAAGTCTTGAACTGTGACTTTGCAATTCAGGTCACCCGCAAATGAAAATATTCACCATTCTCCCTATATACTTTGCTATCCTCAGCTTCTTATCTTTGATCACTTCACAAAATATTATGAAACTTTGCCATGGAAATTAAAAAGACCACCTGAATCGATCAACTAATCCAGATACAAAACTGAAAATGATTGCTGTTTTTGAACTTCATTTATTCTTTCTCAGAGAAAGAATGCATTTACTCAAATCTTCAAGTTTGCCTTGATAATGGAAAAACAGGTTTGCCTCTATAGTCTGTTATGATACTTCCTGGTGTAGAACCTCATTACACAAATAGCTACTCTGTTTTTCATGACTGGTATGCCCTCAATGCCAAAGAAATAAAACTTTTTGCTTTTTTAGTGCTTATGTTACATACAAGCCACTTTTCTAGTCACAGAGGTAATTTTTCCCCCAAATCAAGGGAGTCTACAGTGTTACACCAACTGTTGAGCATGTGTTTGTGCTAACTGCAGCCAAAGTAATCACTGCATTAGGGCCACTCTTGGGGGAATATCTAATTTTTCATCATAACGTTCCACAGCATAGTTGGGATGTGTGAGCAACAGTTTTGTTCTGACTGTCATACCACCAAACACCTAAATCAGTTGTTGCTTGAATAAAATGAGAAATACCTGGGATACATAAGGAGCTGAGGATGTACAAGAACTGCCACCTTTGAGCAGTGTCCGCAGGTGAGCTGCCGAGTCATTCACATTCAGGCTGCTGCTTCCCAACAGCTTCTGCTCCTCCACTACAGCTTCCAGTGGAATGCCTAAAAACTGATAGCCATGCATCTGGTTTTAGGAGCTGATTTTTTTATTATTATTATTATTTTTTTTACACAGTAATTTCACTTTGATAAATAATGCTAGTGAATTACCTGTTGGCAGACCTGCCACCAAGAAGAATTACAAAGAAGGGATGAAGAGATGAAGAAGTTGATATTTATGCTGTTGCACTTGAGTCCAATACACTTTTGTCCCCATTTGGGGCATAACGGCAATTACACGTTTATCCGCAGTCATGAAGGAGAGCAAACAAATGATTCAATAACGGTCCTTTCGTAAAGCACAAAGTCACAACAATCAGGGATTTCAGATAAAGCTTTATCTGTTTGATTTTGGGACATGTTTTACAACTGTTGAAATCCCCCCTCTCCCTCCTGCGCTCTTAAGTTAACGTCTTAGGATTTCTTTCCTGCACCTTCACCATAAAACAAGTCACAATGATCTTATTCATATTGTCTGCAAAGGCAGACCCTCTAATATTCTGGTCATTATATGACTACAGCCTCATGACAGAAAATAACCTGTATTCTTTGCTTCAGTGTACATTACTTAGCATTAGGTTGTATTTATGAACCTCATCTGAAACAAGTAACCTTGCCAGCTGTTAAAACTACACCTGCAATGTAACTTAAATACCCTATCCACCCTTGTTTTCTGTAGAACAAGCTGACAGAGGCTTACCAATAAACCAAAAGGCAAAAAGCCAAAATCCAAGATGACTTCTACATGTCTGTTTATTCCCCAGTACGTAAAACTAATGAGGTATTCTGTAAGCCCCTAATTTTCAGTTCTCACCTTCTGCTAAAGCAGTTTCTTCTCACAGAAATTTAATTCATTTTCCTTTGAGGGATAAGAGCACATCCCATGTTTTCCTTTGAGTGACTATCCCTCCCAAAGCCAGTTAAAAATTGACAACCCACCCGCAAGACTGTTTATGCTAAGATTTCTTTAAAATCTGTGACCTGGCATGGCAGCTTAAAAGCATACTCGTTTTAAAAAAGCTCATGAGGAGGAAAACTTCAAAATGCATTTTGTTCAAGTACATCAAAGGAACACTTAGCTAATCAAATCTCAGTTACAGTCCCAAGTACAGTCTCACTCCATCTCAATCAGCAGCTTTTCTAAGCTCAGTTACATGCTTTAGCAGCTTTGATTACAAAAATAGCTTGGATTTCTACAAGACAAGCAAAGTTTGTATATTTAACAAGATGCAGCAGAAATGCAAGAGAACTGACCTTCCAACAGGCTCCATTTGATTCTAGTGGTAAGGAGCAACTCTAGTCATCAGAGAGTGATCCAGGAGTAAACAGCTCCTCTTGCAAAAGAAAGGCCTTATTTTTCATTAGTTATTTTACGGTGTTAGCATTTTATTTCTTAAATTTCCAGTGTTTCCAAGTGTTAGTTTCTGAAAAAATCAAACTTCCACAAACAGGAAACTCTTACCACCTCAGATCAAGGGATAAACATAATCAACCTTATTAAACCAACAAACCAAGTTTATTTATAGAAGTCTGTACAATTGTAATGAACTATGCTAGGACACCAATGAAACAAAGCAAACAAATCTCTCCCTAATGAGCGGGAGGTGTAGTCACTCACCTTTACATGCACTTAAAGGAAAAAAGATTACAGCTTTCATACACAGTTCCGTAACTATTCGGAGTACTTTCTTGATGTATTATCCTCAGTATAAGAGAGTTGCACAATACTTTACTGACTGTTGCTTCTCTCAAAAACAGCATTTCAGCAGCATCTAGAGACTTTGATAGGGTAAGTGGCAGTTTGATAGTTGCAGATAAACAGGACATAGCCCATCATTCATTGCCGCATTCTTAACTCCCTACATCTCCTGTTTTGTCTCCACTAAAAGTTTCTTGCAACACTGTACAGGTCAGGTCTCATTGATATTTTTGACTGCAGTACAGACTACTTGTGCGTTACCAAAAGTAGAAGTTCACTAATACCAATGCATCAAGGGCAAGCGTATTCAAAATACTGAATCTGAGTTAACATTACCTTCAGAGACCACTGTTCACTGCACCCCAGAGCTCTGAGGCATTGCCATGGGAAAATCAACTTCTGAGTTGCTTGATTTTGCAATTATTTCTGCAAAGCATTGGAGAGTGATTATTTTGAAAACTGGCTATTGCAAAATAAGTTCTGATTTTTTTTTATTACAAATCTTTAACATCATTGAAGTTGTTGAGAAAACAAAATCATGTCAAATGCATATCTACACAGTGAATCACGATGTCTCCTATGAAGTTATCACGGTATTCCATGGATTCCATAAATCCACTCTTAAAAAAGTTAAAAGTACATATACGTGAGAGCCTACAACAACTCCAGAGAAGCTGCTAAAAAAGGCCATCAAATAAAGCAGTCTATGGTTACATATTTACAGAATAATCCACGTGTCCTAGAATTATGGACTATTCAGTAAATAAGTACTGAAGTATCCCTAATTTGTTTACATGGTAGATTATAGCTGCTTCATAGGTTGATTTTCTTTTTATACACAGTTCATAGTATCAATCTGCACACAATTATATGATGTTTCTTTAAAGCTACTGTTAAAAAAGGAATAAGAGAAAGTTAAGTAAGAACTAGATTAAAGTTTCATTAAGAATCCAACAAGAAAGTATCAAACACAGGTTCAGACATAACCAGTGTATGATTTCAGAAAAATAGTAATGCTCTGACACAAAAAGAGCATCAGCATTTTCCCTCTTCGGGGTCCCCCAGAAACATTCCTATCCAGCTCAGTGCTTAAGTTAGCATATTCATACTGGCCTGAGTAGGAACAAACACGTGCTTGCACGCTTACCTGAACGAGGGCCTCTACCTTCTAGACTTCTAATTCTCTTTTAATTTAGTTCTTAGCTCCATATATTCAGTTGTATCTTGTTTGGAAAAGCTCTTTTTAAATGTCACTTATATTTACACTTTGATTTTTTTTTATTTTTTTTAAAACACCTGAGTGATAATTGAGCTGTCACCTTGTGTCCAGTCAAATATTTCATAAAGCCATATAATTCTTGTGCTAGTGTTGCACTCCACTTGTACCAGTTTATATATGAAAAATGCACATCAGCTACCTCTCATACATTATCCACTGACCTTTCCACTGTGTCCTTCCGGTGCCCTTCCCCTTTCACACAAAGTGATTTTATTTTAAAAAAATTTTGTTTGTTTGTTTCATAGAAGCCTGGTTTAAATGGTTCACAAAGCAAGAAACAAACGTGAGCTAGAGCCCAGTGAAGACACGATGACTTAACAAATGCGTAATATTGGAGGCTTGGAGAAGAAACTAAAGCCCAGCCAATGAGCACCCCAGGGGCATCCCAGAAAGAGCTACTCCACTCAGCTAAAGCTGGAGACTCCAGATGTGCTACAGATGACAAGTCCCACATCAAGAGCTGTGTACCTCTCTCTCATCAGTAAAGTGAAAGTAAAAAAGGGAACATGAAGTTAAACAGCTATATCAACCAAGCCGTTTTAGTAAGAAGAATCACATTTAATGAGTTTCTTTCTTGCAATTTCAGATGCTCAAGTACAGCTGGTAGAAATTCAAAACAGCCGTAAAGAACTGTGACAGACGGATACAAATAGTACTGCAGCTTAAAAATGATAAAAAACACCTGAAAAAAAGTCACACAACCCTCCCAAAAAAATTTACACTTTGAACCTAAGCCAGTTTTTGAAGATTCCCTTCTCCAAAGCTAGGATGAAGGAGGAAGAAGAGGAGGAAGAAAGTGCAGATGACCTTCCAGCCACAAAGGTCTTGCGCCAATGTTTATTCACTGTGCCTGTGGTGGTATGTAAGGGGAGATCACCAAGTGCTGATTCTGCGACCACCAAGAGATTCCTACGGAAATCCAGACCTCAGGCTAATACTGAACACAGAGTAGACCAACGAGCTGCATCAACAAAAAAAAAACAACTCAAACTAAAAGAAATGGGAAGACCCCAAATAGCACAGATCCACATTTGTGAGGGGGGCAGGAGGAAAGGGCAAGAAGGGAGGTCTATACAGTAAATAGTTGAATGGTTTATGTTACAGATGACTGGCAGTTTTAAAGAGTCTCTTCCCAGCTCCATTGCTGCTCCGACCCAGAAGGGAGAACTGAAAAGGGAGGAAGAAAAGGTAGGACATCATCGTGGAGCATGCAGGATCAGAAGCAGCAGAGTGGGCATGCTCAAATAAGCCCCCGCCTCTTTTTGTAGTCCTCCAAATTCAACGATCTCCGAGGGGCACCATCTTTTGCTGGTGGAGCCTTGGAGGTGATGGCCAGTGCCTTAGATTCTGTTGGGGATAAGAGAAGAGTGAGGACCAAAATAAATGAGAACTACAGATTTTTACTTGTTTTTACTGACAACTTCACCACAAAATCACATTTGGCTTCTCTGGTATGCATGAGGTTAAAAGTTAAGCAACCAGATACTGGCTATGTTATCTTCAAAGATAAAGCACATGCAAATTTCACTCCATTTGTTAAACTTGCTTTCTGCCAATAAAAGTACTTTAATTTCTTAAGAAAACTACTCTGCAGCATATTGAAATCACAATATACATGGAGCCTTTCGGCTCAGATCTCAGATCTTCGATAGATCACCATCCATAAGAATAGCAAGCACAAAAGAGACAAAAAACGAGATGGAAGTAAGACTTCCTACCGATGTCTACAACACACAGCTTACACACACTTCAAATAATCCCAGTTCTTCCATTATGAAAGAAGACTGCACTAAACAAGATACAAGTGTTGTCAAAAACAAAACCACCATCCATACTTAAACCTGTATCTATATTGTTTCTCTCTCACACTCTTTTCAGCCTCCTTTCTAGTTTTCAGTGTTCTTCTGTGCCTAGCCCTTATCTGCTTGCCAGCTTCCTGAAGTTCATAATTTGCATTCACACTCCTATTCTTGCCACTCTACCAAATTCTAGTCTTACATCCAGGATTCCAATCTTGATCTAGTTTGGAAGGACTCAACCTCTTCTACTTTCCCTTCTTTATAAGATTTTAAATGTATATCTGTTAAGTACACCTTAATTCCCTTTCCCAATATTTTGGTCCCCATAAAATTTTGCTTCAACACTATGGGGAATACTAAAGTCAGTGAACAGCAGCTTGATTTTTGAACCTGCTGCTTTACCAATACTTTATCCACACAGTGCATACACAGATTACGGAATAGGACATTACAGATACCCAGAGCTTATCTGGTTTCAAAAGCAACTAGAAAATCTGTAGAGTAAGTATCAGAGTAGATATCAAAGCTTATTAAATACAACACACTCAGATGTTCCTCAAGGATTACAGAAGCCACAGATACTGTAGACTGGAAGAATATATCAGAAAACTCGTTACCTCCTTTTCTCCCTAGGCATTTGGAGCAAGGATACAAGTATATACAGGCTTTCAGTGTAACACAATCCAGCTACTATTGTTTTCTCAGTGAATGTCGCTAGCACACACACCTCTCCTCCTCAATTCACGATACCATGAAGACAAACACAGATCCTTTGCTCCCATTTTCAAAAGCCCACCACTGACTCTGAAAAAACTAAGCTCTACCATAATGATCTGGGCAATCACACCCCTAAACTCAACTGGAAAACGTACCAGAACTGGGAACTTGAAGATCAATCTTTACATCAAAGTCATGTACTTTGAAAAGATCTTCCGAGAGATCACTGGCTGATTTAGAGTTCACATCTTTATCCTTCCCTTGACCCTGGAAGAAAAATAAGTAAATTTCCAACCCTTATGTGTCTAGACAAAGGTAACGAGAATACTTTTCACCCCAGCTTTCATCACAAACATATTTAGTTTAGCTTTCACAGTGCTGGAGAAACTTAAGTTTCATTCCCCGTGGAAAAAAAAGCTGTTCTATAATAATGCTTTGCAGCATACTTACTTCTAGAGCTGAAGCATGCACATCTACTATTAGTCATAAGCTTCTAGAGCAAAGCTGCGATGGTAGGAGGGAACACGAAACAGAATCGGAAAACGAAACTTGCCTTACTCATGTCCTTTGGAGCATCTGGTAGTACACCAGATCCATATTTTGCATTTAGCTGTGCAAGGATGGCAGCTTGTACAGCAGGATCTCTGGACTGCAGGGGGAAATAAAACACTGTATTTAAATTGGTGAAAACTATACTGCCATTTTGTTGAGACAGTGCTCATATCCATTAATATAAAACCAAAAGAAGACCTAGATCAGTTAGCCCAGTCTTCAGGATCTTAAGGACATTTTAAGATATCCTGATACCTATGTAATGCATCTGGTAGTACTAAACTAAAAAATTTCCTCAGAAAGTCTTTCTTTGAGGAGACAGTACATTTCTGTGACTGGTCTTAAAACTGTCCTCAGATAGGATTGCTTTTAGCTTACAGTTCTGGCTGAAACACTCTACTAGTGACAAAATTATTAAAATACTTTTCTTTACATCGTAATAGTTGTCTACCATAATAAATCTACTCAACAACTATGATTCTTCTTTCTAATAAATAATTATTTATTTCAGGCCCTGCAATAAAATCTATTTCCTTGTTAATTTGTAGAGACTGACAAGATCCCACTTGACCTTTTTTTAAGTACTGATACTAGAACTGTATACTATTTCAGAACATGCTTCAAAGCCTAATCGTTTAGAAGTAAGAGCTGATCACTCAACTTTTTTATCCATCATTTATACAGCTATGGATTGCAATAGCACGTTTTGCCACTATCACAGTGGAAGTTTGTGTTAAACTACTTTATTCATCACAGGCCCTAAATGCCTAGTCTCTTCTTTCCTTTCACAGATCTTTAAAGAAAATCTCAACCAACTAGAAGCAAAACTCACACCTAAAGAAAGCTGCCTTCCCAAAGCTAACTAAATCTGTGTAAAGAGTAATTCTACATATAAGAATTTGCTACAAAAATCCAAGGCAGAGTTGCACCTCCATGTACATGCTCATATCACTCATGTCCTTTATGGTTTTATGGAGGAAAAAAAGTACTGCTTTTTCCTTTTTGGGGGATAGTGAGACTAGAATTTCACTCAATTATATCTCACCCTGGAACCCCCTGAGCGTTGATAGCATATGGCACAGTTAGGAATGAATACAAATAACATTTTCCATCCTAATCCCTGCATTACATTGGTTACTGTTTTTCTCCATATTGCCTCAGTTGAACTTGAATATTACACTCACATTAGACACTATTGTGGGCTTGCACTGCCGCCTAGTAAAGGGGTCCATTTGTTGGTTTTTCATACTGTGACTTTCAGCCTGCAGAAGAAGCACATTGTTTTGCAGTTAGCTACTTGCATGGTTATAAATCCTCCCACAGCACCACACCCATGCAGGTACTCACCAGCAATATATAATGTCAAGGTTAGAGAGACAAAAATAGTAACAGCATTACGGACCAGAAAGATTTTGTAACACCCACAATCCTACACTTCACAGAGCAAAACTGCCCTTACCAAATACAACAGAACATAGCCACATAACTTGCAAGGTAACTGAGGCTTAAGTATTTGTTAAGAAGCTTAACTGTTCTTAACAGAAGCGTCACCACAGAGAATTGACTATTTCGTCTGCTATTTCATTCCCTGAAGTCTCCTTTCCGATTTTTTCCCCCCTTACAGAATGCGCTAAGTCACTATTACAGTCAGTAGTCTCCTGACTGAGTTGATCATAAAGATAAAGCAATTTGCTTAAAACAAACAAAAAAGTCACATCACTTGCCTATATAAAAGGTGTTATGAGATCATTAAAAATGAGTAATTTCATCATGCAATTATCTTGCTATGCATCATTTCATCTCTCTATGCACAGAAGTATTAATTTGGCATTATTTACCACAAGAGCCTTCTCAGACTCAACGATATTCCACTCTCTATTTCTCTGGTTGATGTAACTGCAGAAGAAAAAAAAGAAGAGGGGAAAAAGAAAGCGATTGTCATTTGTCAACCTCTATACAATAAAATGCCCATCAGCATTTTTACATCTTCGTCTGATTACAAATTCCTCTTACACAACACAACTGCTATCCCGGTTATGAGTTTTTATTTTTGACAGTTTTAACTGAATGACACATAAAAGGAAGTGGAGAGAGGCAAAATCCAACACAGATATCATGATATAAGCTTCATGAATACACTGTACAAAAAAAGGAAACAAAGCCTTACAGCTAGATCACTACCGATTTAACTGATTTCTCTGTGTCTTTTGGTTGATACTATTTTAGAAAGAAAATTCCCAATATCTGTTTCTTACCTGATTGCAGAAATGTTTTTTGTTCGCTGACGATCCAGGGCTTCTGCTCTCTCCTCAAGTTCATTAAGCTGATCTTGAATCTGTTTGGCCTTATCTTGGTCCCCCAAGTCCTCAGCCATGGCCTTCAACCAAACAATAATTCATTAGGCACTACTCTTTACCACAGTGCCAGTCAGAGAAATGAGTGATAGACACACAAATCAGCCAGCTAACCCTATTCCAGTTGCAGATGTTCTAACCCCATATACTAAGAATATAGCAGAGAGCTAAAGTTTCCCTTCAACTTAAAGCAAAACTGGACCTCTCTTTCTGAAAAATTCCATGAACCTTTGAAACCCCTGAAAGTAAAGACGACTTAGGAACACTAGTCTCAGAAAGATTAAGTGAGTTGTCCTAGTCAAAGTTTTAATATTGCTGTTTGTCAGCCAAGGAAGAGACCGATTATTTCTTCAATTGTGAGTTGCGACTTATTTAAGCAAGTTGGAGGGTCCCCTACTAAAACATCAGACAACAACAGTAGCTTATTATGCCACCTGGTGACAACAAAAGGCAATTGCACTCCTCTGCACTGTCAAACTATTTACAAATTCATGCAGAGTAAAAAATGACTAAACACTACAGTTAAGTCAAAGAATATAGAACTAATGATTAACATGATCTCTTTGTTTTTACTCTGCATGAAGCATGAGGGTCTTGAAAAAGGGCTGCACAAACAAAAACAATGTTTTATATCTTTGTCCTCAGAGATACTTAAGACTGCTTGTTTACTTGACTTCTGGGCTTTGACTTCTCAGAACTGTTAGGTCTATGCATTCCAGAAAGGTTACATGTAAACCAGTTTAGGGGCAAGTAAATCCGTTCAGTGTATTCTTTTCAATACAAATTACTGGTCACAACAAAATAAAAACTCAGTCAACACTGAGCAAAAGACAATTTAACACTAGTTTTGAAGTCAACTTTCAAGTGTTACTAGTGAGTACCCTGCAAAAAAGGTAAAGGGAAATCAGTCCCTGAAGTAGAACTACTTAACTTCCAGTATCAGCTAGTATCATTGGCAATTGTCCTTAATGAAGGAATGCAACAGCTTAAACTGGATTCTAAGTGTTCTGAACCCAGCAGTGAACCTTGAGAGCTGCCTCTTAACTGCATAGTTCAAGTCGAGCTTACTGCTGACTTCTGCCAAAATCCAGATGAGCTCCAGTTCTTCTAAATCAAAGACTGCATTAAGCTTGCAGGCATCATCTTATCTCTCACCTTCTCCTTTAACAGCTGAGTTTTCTTCATAGCATAATTTGGAGGGGCTTTTCTGAACCTTTCCTTCTCTTTCACAATCTGTAAGAACCAGAAGAAACAGCAAGGATATGCAGGTATGAAATGTCTACTTTAATGCTTAGACACTAGAAGCAACAGATCAATATCACCTAAGAAATGTACTTACTGCCATAGAATTTTACTCATGCTCTTTCTCTGCTTCTGTTTTTAATTTGTGAGTTGGTAATGAGTTACAGCTCCTTCCCCCTCACTTACGACCTATAAAAATCTGATGCTAATCACATTTGGTCAGTATGAAGCAAATATTAAGCTGCAGAAACTGTGATAAAAGTATCTATGACGATGCTGTTAGCTTTCCAGAACTTGAGAACTAAGTTGCCACACTTGGGTTAGGAGTTCAAAGCTGTGCAACACAAGTTGAGGACGAAGGTAGCAGGGCACAAAGGATGAAGTAAAGCAGCAGTCAGAACCAAACAGCTGGATCACCAAGCTACTCTATCCAGTTATGCAATTTCATTTTCTTCTTAGGAAGAAGATACCATGAAAATTTTGCTCGGTAAGAGCTAACGCTCTACTCCATGAGTTCCTTCCACCTTTAAGCATTGCAAGAACCTCACTACAACACACTGTTTACCTCCTCAATGTCCTGGTCATTAAACTTGTAGTTGAGGGCTTCTTTGATGGACACTTCCTTCTTGTTTATCTCATCTAGTGTGGGTAGCTGCATTCCAGCAGAGAACATCTAAATACAATAACAAGTTTTTTACAATTTTTACTTAGAATACCCCTGGCGGAAGGCTGCTTAGAAGATACTGAAGTCTGGCAAACTTACCGCTTCCTTCCACTTCATGAACTCACTTTCAGTAAATTCCTGATTTGAGACAAACTCCAAACGAAACACACGCTGATCACTGCCATGCCTGCAACAAGAAAATGCAACATCCCTTTCTTATGGTACAGAGCTGTGGTATTTTATCTTTAAGTAATAAATTGACTCATGAAGCCCCAAAACAGACACTTAAGGCTACTCTTAGCTCATGTGCTATCTATTCTTAACTTCAGTAAGGTCTAACAGAGTTTGGGAGCCTAAGTCAGCTCTTAGTACCAAGTAGTTATACAAAGGAATACTTGACACCAAGTTTGCAAGAAACAGTCAGTTAAGCAAGTAATACGCTCAGTAGTAAAGAGAAACAGACTTAGAATCTTAGAATGCTTCAGGTTAAAGATCATCTAGGTCCAACCCCCCTCCCTGACACAGTCCCTTCTCCTGTTTTCTTTTAGGCCCTCTTTAGGTAATGGAAGGATGCTGTAAAGTCTCCCCAAAGCCTTCTCTTCTCCAAACAGAACAACCTCAGCTCCCCCAACCTGTCTTCATAGGAGAGGTGTTCCAGCCCTTTGATCATCCTCAACTTATCTCACACCTGAACCATAAGTACCCTGTTTGGTGACCCATCGCATGATGTTAGGAAACAAAGTTCTTTCATGTTTGGACCAGTAGAAATCCCCTGCAGGCAGTACTGAATTATACATTGCTGGAGCCAACCCCTGCACAATTTCTCATTCATTGGCTAATCAAGGGCCAGTAAGCCTTAGAGACTACATTCTGTGGAGCTATACCAGCTGAACTACCATACTGCCACTAACCACTACCAAACTTAGTTGCCACAGTGTAAATTTCAGTCAAAACATGAGCTCTCTCCTGAAGTAGCCTAACAAGCTATTCTATGTCATGATGGATTTAGATAAGACTTTTTTTTGTTACTCCACATTTGCACCCACATCTATTCTCCACATACTTATCTGTTTCTCCCAAATGGTTAATATCTTCTTGACCTATCTTATCAGGATGTTTTGTATTGGAACTGTTAAACCCCATCACACAATCCTTATAAGTGCTGTTAGAACAACTGACAAATCTGATACTATATTCAGCTTCTTCCCTACAAAACACTATTTCTGTCGTAACACATATACCAGACCTCATCATGTATGCCTTTAAATGATGCATATTTCTAACACCTGATTATAGCAATGGTGGTGAAAACATAGGAAAAACATGGCAAAGTTCAAGAGGTCTATATGAGCAATCATGGGTTACTAGTGCAAATAAACTGCTCAGCTGTCAACACAAACACAAGTCCCTGCATGAGACTTTTTATGATTTAATTATGCATACATGTTAGAAAACAATAAAAAGAGAACAATAAAACCACAAAAAAGCATCCTAACAGTAAGTCATTGCAAGGTCCAGTTTGTTTTTCAGCTCTCATCCCCAAACCACCCAGAGAACACTGCATGCTATAAGAAGGACGCTGATTCGTGAACTGATAAGGGTTGCTTTGGTTTCTTACCGCAACTGCAGTCCTTTGTTTGTCCGGGTACCACCAAGTTGGTAAACCTTTGCAGTCTCTACCACACCAGTTATTTCAGCAACCTATACACAAAAGAAAGGATGCAAGAGGTTTTTGTGTGTGTTCCTAGAACATATCTGACATATTTAAGCCTTTTCACCAGACATCAAAAACCTTATTCTAATTAACAATTCTAACTACATCAAAGGTAGCAGGACTCTTCAGTGTACATTATCAGGTACTGAATCAGTTCACCATGTATCACCTTTGAGTTGGAAAACTGTATAATCAGAAAGCTTGATGCATTTTTGTATCTTCTCAGTCTACCTCCTAGCCAAATGATGTGCACCTTCCTGTTTTCTTTAAATTAACCCTAGTTTAGTTTCCTGTAATGTCCCAAATGAAAAACACTATAGCTATTCACATACTAAATGCAGCCCTTCTGGGGACCATTTTAATGCAGTATTAGACAACATTATTGTATCCTATGATTGTGCAGTTAGAGCAATGAAGCAGAAAAATAAAACTGTGCTCTAAATCACATTCTCTTCTGAAGCTCACTGATGTACTAGAAACCCTTTGTAAAGTGAGAACTGAGACCACACAATAACTAGGGAATATTCCCAGAAATACGGAATGATTCTTACTCATCCTTACTTGGCCAAAGCAGAGTCCTCTACTAGAGGACTCTAGAGAAACTCTAGTTTGCAATACAAATGAAGAGACAAGACAGCATGAACCAAAGCTGAAAGAACAGGTTTTGTTAGTGCTCCACGCTCATGTGATACACACACACATGTATATACCTTGTCATCAATTAGTTTGATTTAAAGGTGAAAATTTGGAAACAGTTTATTGGCCTAACTGGTCCCATAGATTTATTTACCTTTCAAGCAGTCTCCTCCACTCCTCTGGCATCAATTATGCTTTCTGGTTATAAACTTTTTATTTTATTTATTTTTTACATTAACCACCCAAACAACCACAGGTACCACAGAAATACTAAGCTGCAAATACTGTATTACAGCACTACAAAAAGAACTAAATCCTTTGGAACTAAACTCACCCGATAAACAGGTTTGCTGTTGTGATTTCCAATACCAATACGGACAAAGCAACCAGTGACTGTCTTGGCAAAGAAGGGCATATGACACCAGCGTTCCAGCTTGTGTCGCGATAACCGTACTCGGTTCAGTTCTTCAGGCAAGGACACTGGCTGGGATTTAGGAGGAATTTCTTCTTTCCTGATTTGGGAAAGTTGAGAAGGAAAAAGGATGATTACGTCTCTATTTTTTCTTGAAAAAGGGGCCCTGAGCGAGATGCAGCGTAAGTTCTACCTAATAAAATTACTAGTAAAAAAAGTGATTCATCACACGCTAGTTGACCATAGATATATGAATCTTGCGTTAAACCTTTCTTAAGGAGTGCTAAGTCCTAGTGACTACACTTGTTACCCACTACCTCTGCTACCACAAAACAGACTCATGCACCAAGGCAGCTTATAGGCTAATGTTTTAAAATAAGCCAGCATATCTTCCTTATCTGCTAATATACCAGGGTTTTGTAGCTGCTGAACTACAGAACTAAACAAATCTGTAAACAGTGTAAATGGGGCTCAAGGCAACACCTTAGACACACTGATCTGCTCCCAAATAATTCTCTAAAGCAGTATGTACCTACATAAGGTGATTACCTGTGTTTATGAACACACACAATAATCATAGTCCAGCACTTAGTACTTACTCTTCCTCTTCATCAGAGGATGAGGATCTGGATGACCGATCACTTTTCTCACTAGACTTGTCATCCTCTTCCTCCTCTTCATCATCAGAGTATACTTCACTAGTTTTTAATGGCTGTTTTTTTGCAAGCAATTCGGCTGGGGAAGGGAGGAGAGAGAACAAGGAAAAGCAAGCTGTGATTTTTTTTTTGATGAAAGCTTCTTTATAGAGATGAAACCTCATTGATTAAAAAAGTTTAGAAAGCAGCAGTACAACAGATAGCTGTTAGTTTTACATTTGATATAAGTGCCACATGATTAAAGCCACTGGTAGGCTAAGAATGCCATTGTATATACTCAAACTGAGAAACTAAAATAATTTAAACGTATCTTAGATCTCAGTTATATTTATCTTCAGCCTCCCAACTCAACTGCATGTGCCATACAAGATAGGCGTAAGAATTGAATATATACAAGTTAAAACTATCATGATCAGACAATTTATTGTTATTTTGCACAGGAAAAAAAGTATCATATTTGGGGTGGACCACAATTAAAACCCAGTGGACTACTAAGAAAGTTTGCTTTGTTCTCAGACCATTCTGCATGGGGGAAAAAATATAAATAAAGAGCCAAAGGTGCCAAGTAATTTCCTAGGTGATTATGTCGGTCAAAAGACCAAGGAAGACGCAGAGAAGTTCATTCATCCAAGATGCAGGATTGCTGCATTAGTTAAAAACAGACAGTAGCACTCAGAATATTGTAATGAGGTCTCAAAAATTTATAGTTACAGCAACAAGCCTTCATACCTGTTCTGTTCTTCCTTTTCTCTCTTTCTGCTTTTAGCTCTTCCATTGCCTGAGACTTCTTGTCTAGTTTCTCATCCCGCTTTGATCGCCGCTCTTTGTTATGTGACATGACCTAAAAACATGCACAGAAAATCAATCCACACTGAAGTGCAATAATTAAAACAGTTTGTTTGCAGACCTTGAAAACTTAAAATGAAAACTAACAAACTCAATTTTAAAATCGTGGAGTTTTTATGAAAAAACAAACTTCAAAAGTCTAGAGAAGGGGAAATTGATCTGAAGCATATTTCTTTTTTGTACTTAGTATCAAAAATAATTAACATTCATTCTTCAACATTTCTGCCACCAAGTTTTAGTTCCCAAACTCCTCCTTAAGATAATAAAAAAGGACTAGAGAAATAAAATTGAACTACTTCTGCAACTAATAAATCATGAAGAAAAATTGGATAAATGTTAGTCTCACTGACTACTACTTTTGCAAGGCCAATGCACTTGTTCTGTCTTCAGTAAAGACAAAAGATTTGTTAAAAGTACTAAAATCAGAAATAATGCAAGTCTTCTAATATTTTCTATTCTTACAGGTCTGTCAAGAAAAGCAAGTAACACAGAATGCAGCTTCTACAATAAGAATAAGATGCAGTCATTTAAGTCAAGTCATTTCTGTAAGGCACCATAAAAGAACCCTGCATACAATGGTTTTGTATCTCTGCGTGTGTGTGTGTATGTGTGCACATACTCTACATATTATGTATACATATATATGGACTATATTTGTGTACATACATACACACATACACATGTGGAGTTGAGAGGTGTCCGGAGATGAAACTCATTCCACTTCATATGTGCCTGAAGGAAAATTCATCTTAGCTAGCTTTATTTAGGTGTTAAACACCTATTTCACTAGAAAATAACGTAGGCTGAATTACCCTCTGGAGATGTCCTCCTCTGTTGCACAGAGAGACAAGTGACAACAAGTGTAAACAACTAGTTCATAGATTGCAAGTTAAGCAAGATGAATCCTATCCTATTCTGGGAGCGTAACTGCCCAGACTTTGGAAGTTAAGGGTGGGATCTTGTTGAGGACTGGCTCGCTGCGCGTAATCACATTGATATCATGCAGCTGCAAGATAAGGAAATGGCGGATTACCGCACCCAGCTGGTCTAGAGAAACAAGAGCAAAGACACGTACGCAAGGCTTGTCTGGGAACTCTTGTGAGAAATCCCAGGCAATTAGAAACAATGATAGTAGAGGGCATACTGCCCTGGGAGTTATAGTTAGATTAGAAATGGGAACTAGCGGATAGAAGAATGCGGAACTAACAGATAGGGCAGTAGATGACGCTTACCAATAAGGAGCTTGGCTTTTGCAATATGTATGAGCTAATTATCCTGTACACAATAAAAGACAATTGAGCTATCCATTAAAGCTGAAGCATACTTAACACTCATATTGAGCGTTTGTGTCTTCCCTCCGTCGACAACAAATGGCGCCCGAACAGGCCTTGCTGGACGAGAACCCTGAACGAGTAAGCCGGTATTAGGCGACGGAGTACAAGGGGAAAGCCGGTTCTGACTACGTAACCTGGAATCCGCGGAACATAAGATTGGGGCGAGCAGAAGGCGACTCGGGAAGAGCGCCCGGGACGAACCCATAGCGGGTCCCGCCGGAACGCCGCGAATGGAAGCTTTCTACGGGGGCAACGGCACCGTGAGTAAGCATGGAGAAACAAGCGGCAATTAATTTACTTAAGTGCTTTTTAGAAAAGCGTAAGACACGCTTTGCACGGGGGCAACGGCACCGTGAGTAAGCATGGAGAAACAGGCGGCAACTGATTTACTTAAGTGCTTTTTAGAAAAGCGTAAGACGCCAGATATAGATTGTCATAAAGAATTACAGGGGTTAGTGGCCTATGGGGTGGCGAAGGGCTGCTTTGTTAACCCTGACACATTGTTTGAGGAGGATGAGTGGCGTAAGTTTGGTGATATATTGTTTGAGGAAATGATTAATGAGAATAAGACGGCTAAGAAGCTGGCAAAACCATGGCGGGCTGTTACGAACGCTTTAACGATATATCGGGTGGAGCAGAAAGTGGCAGCCGCTGCGACACAACGGCTGCGCAAAACGATGAGGGCAGATGAAGAGACCAATCCGTACCCCCTCCCTCCATCAGTCCGGCAATTCACTATGAAAGCCCCCGGGGGAGGGGAGGAGGGAGCACAACCCAGTGCGCCTCCTCTACCCCCGGCCCCCGGGGGAGGGGAGGAGGGAGCACAACCCAGTGCGCCTCCTCTACCCCCGGAAACTCCCGAGGAAGAGGCGACAGGGGAAGGGAGAAATAAGAATCCATTTTTGAAAGATATGCGACTCGAATCAGGGGGGTCGGAGAGAGCAGGACTCTGGGCGAAAATAGCAGGGGAGGCGTTACGTGAAGGTGATGTGGGGGCAGCGACAGAGCTTGTCGGCGCCTTCCCCGTGGTGTATTCTCCACCAGACGCCCAGGGCCAGATAACTGTTACTATGACAAATCTGGACTGGAAAATACTGACCCAATTGCGTGCCACGGTAAATGAGTCAGGAATACGTGGGGAGCCAACGAAACAGATGTTAGACTATCTGTGGTCCACTAACGTGTTGCTCCCCGGCGACATTCGTAATATCATGAAACTAATACTGACGCAGCATCAGATCCTGCTGTTTAATGCCCATTGGCATTCAGCTTGTCAGGAGGCAGTCGCGGTGCAGCGTCAGCCCGGAGATCCATTATACGGGGTCACGCTGGAGGAGCTTTTGGGGGTCGGTGCATACAATCGCTTGGAGGCCCAGGCCCTAATGGGGCCGGATAAGGCAAAAGCGACCATGACGCTAGCTAGGAGAGCACTGGACCAAATTAGGGAGCCTGGAGGAATGCCCTCCTATATGTCCATCAAGCAAGGGCGAGACGAAGCGTTTGGAACATTTATTGATAGGGTTGCCGCAGCTATACAGGTAGCTGGGTTACCCGAATATCTCAAAGGCCCTATTCTTAAACAATGCGCCCTTCAAAATTGTAATCAAACCTCTCGAAATGTTCTAAATACGCTGCCCAGTACCTGGACTATAGAAGAGGCTCTTGATCGATTGTCGCGGATACCGATAGGCTCGCAAGCGCTATTGGTTGACGCTATTCGAAAGGTAGGGGAAAGTATTACTCAGGGACTGCAGGCTAGTCAGTCGCAGGTATTCGCCGCCCTTGCCCCCCTGCAAAGTGGAAAAGGACCTCACTCGTCGAGAAGACCTGCACTACGCTGCTATCGGTGTGGCATCGCGGGTCATATGAAGAGGCAATGTGGGACGGCTAATGTGTGGTGTCCCTCTTGCCGATCTGATACGCATAATGAAACCGCTTGCCGGCGGAAGACCCAGGGAAACGGGAAGACCAGCGGGAACCGCCGCCCCGCGATGACACAAAAAGCGGCTTTCCCCTCAACAGCGGCGGCAGCTGCGGAGACTCCAACCGAGACGAATCCTTTCACCTCCAACCAGCCACCAGAGGGAGCCTGGGGATTGGACTTGGCAACCGCAGTAAATGTGACTTTGATGGACAATAAGCCTGTTGGGGTGAAAACAGGCGTTATGGGACCTGTAAAAATTAATAATGAGCCTGTTGGAGCACTTCTGATTGGAAGGTCATCGGCGACATTAAATGGGGCTTTAGTGTTAACAGAACTTATTGATAAGGACTTTACTGGGGAGATACAAATTATGGTATCAGCCATGTTCCCTCCGCTACATATACCGAAGGGAACTCGATTGGCTCAATTCTGCCTGTCTCTTGCCAAAGCGACTGATCCCTTCCGCACCTGTTTGTTCGGGGTCCCAATAGGGAACAAGGAGGAGCTGAAACAACTGTTAGCACCATATTCCGCAAGTACTGATTTGTTCGATCTTTCGTCCAACCTCTCCGACGCCGTTGTGGCGGCGCTAGTGGCTCTGAACACGAGCTTGCCATGGGATCCCCAAGAACTGGATTTGTTGGGATCAGTGGCGGTAGGGAACACCAGTAATAACTGGACACAGACGTGCTTTATGTGGAATAAAGGAAAACAAAATATGACTCAATGGACTAATGTGACCTCTCACACAAGGGGGTTCGAAGCTAATAGCAGCTATTGCGGGTACAACGACACCACCAACACCACCATGGGGGCATACGGGAACAAGTCAAGCACATGGCCAAGGCAAACTGCTAAGGCCTTACCACCTGGCATATTCCTGATCTGTGGAGATCGAGCCTGGCAGGGAATCCCAGCAAATGCGCACGGGGGGCCATGCTATTTGGGACGCTTGACTTTGTTTGCCCCTGACCTACACAGTCAAGAATTGCGAAACATTACTCAACAATGGAAACGACGGACGAGACGCAGTCTCAAAACTTTGGGGAGTGACTGCGATGACCAGGTCGAACTCTGGGGTCCTGCTGAAAGGTTCTTTTCGGCGGCACTTGTGCCTGGAGTGGCTGTGGCTCATGCTATGGCTAGTCTTGGGAAACTAGCTTGTTGGGCTGTAAAACAAGCAAATGTGACTACGCAGGTACTCACAGAAATGGCCCAGGACCTGGATAGCTTGCGACACGCTGTGTTACAGAACAGAGCGGCGATTGATTTTCTACTGCTGGCACAGGGCCACGGGTGTGAAGAGCTCGAAGGAATGTGCTGTTTTAATCTCTCGGACCATGGCGAATCAATCCACGAGCAGCTGAAATGGCTGAGAGACCACACCAAGAAGATAGTGGTCCAAGATAATTGGCTTGATGAACTGTTTGCAAATTGGTTTGGGAACATGGGGGGTTGGATATTGGGTCTGATAAAAGAAGGGCTACGCTTACTGCTAATAATTGTCCTAATTATAGTAGCGGCGCGAGTAGTATTTAGTTGCCTAATAAAAAGGCTCGAGCAGTTAACTAGTAGGGTTTTTCTAGCAACAGTAATAGCATGTGTAAGGTGTAATTGCTCGAAAAAAAAAAAAAAAAAAAAAAAAAAAAAAAAAAAAAAAAAAAAGGGGTCAATGCCACACGTGCTCCTTATTGCAATGCATCTCTTTGCTGTCATTATACAAACTATAATAGCATCCTTCCTTGCGCCAGGAGCCGCTCTGCTCGGCTGTGGGATCGACTGTGGAACGGACGCCCCTAGGTGCACCCCGAGCATTTTTTCCTCGGAGGGGTCTCCACTCTCAGCCGCTCACCACGGGAGCAGACAAGGACCTCCTGAAGCTGCACACAAATTATTTTAAGTGATATTGTCTTGTGGTATGAATGAGAAGTGCAAGAGGCCTCTCTGCGTGATTGTGTGATTGTGTGATTGTGCTGTGCGAGTAAGAAGCAGTATCGCTGCGAAGCAACATTCCTAGCGCTTAGTGGCTTGTTGACTGATGTAGATTCTAGTAGGCACACTACTTTACAATCGTAGTTCTGCATGAGATTTTTTGACCCTGTTGCTTATTGTACCTTGCTTATTGCAGTGTGTGCGGTGATTGATAGAAAAATCTATAGAAAGCTTTTGGTTCAAAATAAAAACGGGGGAATTGTTGAGGACTGGCTCGCTGCGCGTAATCACATTGATATCATGCAGCTGCAAGATAAGGAAATGGCGGATTACCGCACCCAGCTGGTCTAGAGAAACAAGAGCAAAGACACGTACGCAAGGCTTGTCTGGGAACTCTTGTGAGAAATCCCAGGCAATTAGAAACAATGATAGTAGAGGGCATACTGCCCTGGGAGTTATAGTTAGATTAGAAATGGGAACTAGCGGATAGAAGAATGCGGAACTAACAGATAGGGCAGTAGATGACGCTTACCAATAAGGAGCTTGGCTTTTGCAATATGTATGAGCTAATTATCCTGTACACAATAAAAGACAATTGAGCTATCCATTAAAGCTGAAGCATACTTAACACTCATATTGAGCGTTTGTGTCTTCCCTCCGTCGACAACAGGATCTTAACTTAGAAACTCAGCTATTTGAAACTATAGTTTATATAGTATATATAAACTATATAAAGTATATAGTTTATATAGTTCAATTACACAGACCTCACACCCCGGGGAAAAAAGATATTGTCCTCTTTATGCTAGAGATGGAAAAACTATAGAATTACTTCTGTTCCTCTTAGCATTCAAGCTTTGCCTTCACACATCATTTAAAAAGCTGAGAAGTTTCTCGCCTGCTCTCTCAAACTTTGACTTGTACAAAAGACCACATATGAAAAATTTCAGACTGCATGGCAGGTCTTGTCCCAGGAACTACAGATGTAGCCACAACTTTTTCTTCGTTTTGTGTTTTCCATTGAAAGGAGTTATGAGTGCATTCCACAGCAGACCAAAGATGTTAATCTCTTAAAATCAACTGAAAGGCTAAAGATAGCTTGAGCATCTAAATGAACCAAATTCTGACCTTTTTACCTTGCTGTTTGACATTAAGGGTAAAATGGCAGGGGCAAGGAGAGGCAGCATCCCATCCCCCGCTGCCAAGGGAAAAGAGTTTCATTTCCTACCTGGGATTCTTGTATCTGTGTGAGTTTTTTCTTCTCCTGTTCTTCCTCTTGCTTTTTCTTTTTCTCTTTCTTTTCTTTCTTTTTTGCCGTTTTAAGTTTCTTCTTGATTTCAAACCTATTAGCAGATATTTGAAACAAAAGAGTGCATGAGAGAATGCTCCCTCCCTGAGTGAGCAAAGTACCACTCAGATGCTATGTGAGCATCTTATGCTATCTTACATGGTTAGTAAACCTCAAGGAACACTTCCACTGCTAGAAATGCTAGTTCTTATGCTGTTCCCCATTCCCCATCCTTATCTCCTCCCTTCCTTAAGAAAAATAGGATAGAGAAGCTGACCACAGAAAGGTGCAGGCTTACAGAAGGTGAGAGCTAACCTGAAGGGCTGGGAAGATCACGTAGTAACAGAATCCCCAGAAACCAACCCGTACTTCATCTTCGCCAGAAGAACAATCACTGTATGCTGCCTCCAATTATAAAAACAATTGGCTATTTTATGTAATTTGAATCTTAACAGTTAAAAACTCAGTTCTTTAAAACCACTATCATGCTAACTTTTTCCTGCTGAAACTTGACCTTTCTACTGGCATTGGTCTGAATAAGAAAAAGTCATAGTGAGTCCTCCTTCAGCTGCTACCGCACATTCCATCAGGCTCAGGAAGTTTCTGTGATTTAAGCACTTCTATTTCTACCTTCCCTAAACGTGTCATCCTGAAATCTCATTTTCAGCCACTGTATTCAGAAAAGTAGTGATTCCACTGGAACCGTCCTGTGACAGACTCTACTGCAGCGTGGACGGGATGTTGCTTTAGTGAAGTGTGCATGTGAACTAACACAAGCAAAAAAAAAAACCACAAAACCACAAAACAAAAAACACTTATCTTCCAGTAACTGAAATTCCAAATGTGTTATCCACGTGCACATTACATGGTCCATTCCTTTACAGTCCTTTACAACTGGATTTTGTAGACAAGAAACTGAAGTGCCAGATGAGCTTGTTGCCCTTTTACGCCTTAAACATGAAGCATAACACACAGGGCACAAGCATCGTGCCACATGCAACGTTTGCTGTAATCCCAATAAACACCCAGGAAGACATATATATAGGCAGCATTTTGAAAGATTCAATTTGTAAAAAGTGAAATTGCTGTCCTTCCCAGCCTACACTCACTTCTACCTGCCAACTCCTTTACACAGAACAGGACAAACTTGTTTAAGATTAAATCAGAAACTCAGGCTTAAATTGTTTAGCTCGTTTGCATCAAGTATTCGCCAGTGGTCATTTTAAAACCAAAATATTCTGTTACCATGGACCTATGAATGAAAATCAGAAAAGTGGTGGCCTTTTATCTGATCTAAGTCAAATTTTTCACCCATTTTAATCCCTTTGAGGAGGGCAGCAGATTAGAGAAGACACTGAAAGTGGTATTAAAAGCACATTCAGACAGTGCTCTAGCTATGGCTTAGACAAATGAGTAGTTGATTGTACTGGCTTGATTCACACAACAGATGTTAGTCCTCTAGAGAAATTTCTCAGCAACTAATAGAAAAAAGTCACTGAAGAGGGAAGAAATTGAACAAAACTTGCCCCACTTTCACCAAATCTTTTGTTAGATTTATGGGGAGGAAAAAATACTGCAAGGAAACTGCCTGACAGGGCAATATTATAGTAACAAATAAAACTATAACACCTATGGTAGAAATCCACAAATGACCCCTTGAATATGATGTCCAACACCACTCACTCTTCTTTCAACATCCCTCTCTTTTCTATTAGTCTTCCAACCAATTTCACATCCATAAAAAGGTAAACCCTAAAACTGTTCTGTGCTTCACCACTGTCTTTTGAAAAATTGCCGGAGCTCTTACACACCTTACGCTTCGCCTGTTTCTAAAGTATCAGCATATGATGGCCAATACAGAAAAGACAGAGGAGAAAGCAGTCCTACTGACTCTGTCTGGCCTAGTGTCTAAAACTGTATACACAGCTAGAACAGTAGTTGGCAACCACACCCATTCAACACCTAGGAAATTTCCAGAAACAGACATTTCCAAGAACATGCAGAATTTCTGTTATACACTTCTAAACTAGCCTTAAGGACAACTGATGTGAAGATCTACCATGAAACATAATTTGCTTTAGTGTGTTGAATGCTTGGACCCTAAACACAAGAGCCCAGTCAGCACAGTCTCCATATAGAAAAGTCCAAATTAAGAATAAAGAAAAGCTGCCTGTAGAGAAATAGAACAAGCATTCAGCTGGAGAATATTTATCCTAAAACACTGGACACTTCCATCTCAGTTTCCTATACAGCAATAACTATGAAAAACAATGTAGGGAACAGCAATTTCATGTGAACACAAAGTTTCTTTGCTTTACAATTTGACATTATGCAAACGTTAGTCAGACTTCACTGCTTGCAGTCTGATGTGTTATCTAGCTGTTTTCCCCATTTTTCTGCCCTGACCCCATTAAAAAAATAACAACCGACATTTAAATAGGCTGTCTGCAAGTCACAGAAACAGAAATTTGAGAGTTCCATGTCTCCTTCACAGAAATGAGAAAATATACATTTCGTACAATATGAAATACACAGAATATGTTATATATCACTGTTAACGTGTTGGATTTAGTTTCATCTGTTTAACTCAGCAGTGCATTGCAAAGGATTTAATTCAGAGCTGTTTACAGTACACCCTGTATGAGTTTGCTATCAAATATCAACAGATAAATTTACCTCCTCTTTAGCACTTCTCTCTTCTCTATCCGGTTAAACAGTTCCTGCTCTCTCTCCTTTTCTGTCATTTGTTCCAATCGAGCCCGGTCTTCTTCATCTCCCATAAGATCTTCTCCATAGCCATCATGGAATTCCTCATCTTCAGATGAAGAATCTGAATCCGAGCTAGATGAGGAGCTGTTGCTTTCTGAGTCAGACACCTCTCCTAAAACAAAGTCACAGGACAGTGAAACTCAGCTGGGGCAAAGCCCAACCACTTCAGTGTGGCATGTTAGCAAAGGGTATTGAGAATGAATTCTGTACTTGTCTTTCTCTATCCTTAAAGTATGCATATCATGAAAATTAAACCTTCAGAATACTTTAGTACTGAAAGACATACCTGCTACAAAAAATAATGAAACAAGTAGTACTACAGGTGAACACAAAATGTTAAGTAAAAATTCTTAGTAGAACAAGAAGATCCTAGGAGCTCTTTTGATTAGCGTTAGGGTCTGGAGGTTAGATTTCTATGCGTACATACTTACATCACTTAGCAGTTGCTTAGACACCCATAACTTTTAAGTGCATATGTGCACCTCAAATGCCACCACAAAACACCACCAATATTCCTTATTCTATAGCAACTCGAGGAACCAAAATTTGTCATTTGAAGACTGCAACAGCATGAATTGCTACATCACAAGATGAAGTTAAAAAACACTACCCTTGTAACTGGCAAAGTCACGATGCTAGCTCCATCACTGTAACAAGCCCTCCCCATTTACACACGGGAACAGCTGAGTCCCCAGCAATATTGGGTAACACCACCTTTAAACTTGATCCGAGTCCAAACGTTTTGATTACCTCACCTAATCAACCACATTACACCAAATCCCAAAAGCAAACAGATACTAGAATTCTTTCCTCCGCTTTCATTCAAGCCTCAGCATTTCTGGAAACTTCCTGCTTTGTAACCTTACTCTGTCAACAGCCTTGATTGCATGTACGCATAAGTACAGGTTCAGTCACATCATGCGTTGGTCTGTCTCCACTGTGCTTAATATTAATACACTTAAGAAAGCATGTGAAGGAACTTAGTCTTAACTTTGCTTCTTAGTATCAACTGAAATAGTAACTAACCACCTGCAAACTATCATAGCCGCGATAAAAACATGAAAGAACATAGGAAGTCTGCCTAGCATAGGAACTGATTCAGCAGTCATGTAAAAAAAAAAATCTAACAGTTATAGTCATGATTTCTCTTCTTCAATTTCAGTATAAACGTGCAAGTACTCTGATTCAGAGAAAACATAAGATAAGCTCGTATTTGCATTATGTAACATTATACACCTTTCTCCTTGTTGTCACAATGATTTTGGGAAGGCAAAATACATCAATCAGAAGAAAATGCTACCCCAACTACAGATGGTACAAGCTTGAAAGAAGAAGAGAGTTCTCCAGGAGAAAGTCAAGTAATCGAGTATGTTGTACATTCTTCAGTTGAAGCAGTATTTAGCAGTGCTTTTTTAATGGTGCACTTACAGCAATGCAATGTGGAATTACATTATACGTACTTCAAGCCGTGGCAAGTTCAAGTCATCCGGACTACCAGTAACACAAAGAAAGCTCTCTGAAGGTAGTCTTTAACATAGCCATTTAATTTTACTCTTCAGCGTGTGCAAAGAGGCAACTTCACTTGGAATTACGCTCTAAGTAGGTGCAGAGGTGTTATCTTACCCTCTTCAGGTGCTGAGCTCTCAGCTGAGCTGTCTTTATCTGAGCTGCCTGAAGAGGCAGCTTTGTTTGTCTGTTTCTTCATGGCTCCTTTCTTCTCTGCTTTACCCGCTTTTCCCTTTTTCTTGTTTTTAGAACCTCCAACAGTCCACTGCAAGGAAAAAAAACAAAACAAGAAAGAGATCATGAGACAGGACTATCACTCTTCCCTCCCTCCCCAAAAACACTGGAGTAAAAATGACTCCACCTGATATCTGACAGCAACAAATCAATCGCACAAAAAGGAAAAAAAAAATGCCAACAGGTAACTTGTTAAATGAAAGCATTTTATGGTGGCTTTTTGTTGTTGTGTTTTGGTTTTGATTTTTTAAAATAAGTTATCCCTGCAACCCAAAAGTTGGCAGAAGAGTCCTTTTGAAAACAATGAAGACTTCAGAGTTCAGTCTATAATATCCACCGGGGAAAGAAATTACTGAAAACATTTTCCTAAGAAAACAACTTAAATAATAGAAGTCTAACTGTATTTGTAAAGGCTATCTTCAGTTAAATACTATGAAATGGAAGCAGCAACAAGAAGTGTTTCCAAAATTAGTTCACTGAAGGGCAAAATTTAGATTTTACAAATGCACACCAATTACATGAGTTTTTCAGAAATCTCAGTTTTGGCAGGAGTTCACAGTACCTGTATAATTTTTAATGCAACAAACCAATAGTATACTCGTTCACAGACAGTACTGCCACCACCTTCTGCACCTTACGTACAGTGCACAAGTCACAATCAAATCAGAATCACAGTTAGAAAAAAAAAACAAAAACAAGTGTCTAGGCTTAATTTTAATTTTGTCTTAACATCACATCTTCAGTTTAGGCTGCAGTTTCCCAGTTCAGAGCTTATGCCAGCACATACGCAGAGGCATCAACTTTAAACACCAGAGTCCCAAGAGAAGAGGCGGTATTTACTTTACCATGCAATTTCTTGTTACATTTTTCCATTGTCCTAACCACCTGAGTAAAGCCAGACGGTAACAGAAGCAGTAAGGACTATCTATGCACAATTTTAAGGCTTTACAATATTTTGTACCTCACTATTTCCAGAAATTCTTCTAGGGGGAACCTAGATTCCCTCTTCAGGGATAAGATATTTATTCTGAAATGAACTACTTTGAGTGTTATCTTCTTCATACCTGTATATTACTCTCACCCTTCATGCACATCATCTGTTCAAGCAGGCAGTCTACCCACCCTCTCAAGAAAATAAAAAAAAAATCCTAATTCAAATAAGCAAAGACTCTTTTGCATAACTCAGATCTTGCACTGAATAATAGTTTAGTTAAAAGAAATTCTTTACATTTGACCTCTGTTGCATACAAACTTCAGGCTCCATCACATTTGAATACTACTTCTGTCTGAAGAGGCACCACCTTTAGATTGTTTTGAACCCCAGGGTTCTCCAAATGAAACTAACTTAGTAGTCAGAAGCTACTACCTCATCTCTTAATACCCTTGGAATTTCCTAGCTTTTGATTACAGTCACAACTGGCTTTGTACCATCCATATTAGTGCTCACTTCATCATCATCTGTAAGTGTCAGGTGTGCATTCAAATTCAACTGCCAAAGAGCAGGCAGAAGTTCTCTTTTCTGCAGCAAACGTAGAGCTACCTAGCGGTGAGCCTTTGATTGCAATCTGTTCCCCAACCCATTATGCTCCACAGGACAGGTGAGAAACTCTGCTCACAAAGCATTTAGCTTTATATCAGCCTGAGCTTGCATTTAAGTCTTTATTGGCTCCCATATTCAGGTTTCACTTGTTTGATGTTACAGTGCTGCTGCCTAGCTTCCCCAGTATTGCCAATAATTTTCCTGGTCAGCCATGCCCAAGTAAATCAATGAAGACCAAGCTTGTACACAATGCCAGCACACTCAGATCTCAACATCACGGAATCACCTCCTAGGACTAGGATAAGTGCATTTTGACTATTAGTTCAACAGCTTACCTACTGTTAGCAGACCAATGAAAACACAAGAGTGAGAAAGTGAGACTGAGCATTCACTAGGGAGGAGCAGAGCCCTCTGAACGAGGGATGCAGAGGTGCTTCCTTCCCAGAGCTCCGTCACGTTTCAGTGTTACAACACTGAATTATAGCTTGCTCTTTAGCGAGAAAAAAGAAAAGCACAGAGAAAGCCGTATTATACACACACAGCTATATCAAGACCTTGAGAGGTCATGCTGAGATGAAAGAAGTTAAGATCTGATGGAAACAGCAGGACTTCAGTAGTTAAGAAAATGTTTAATAGCTGTAGATACATGCATTACATAGCGCTGTTCTCAGCCTTCAACTCACAAGCAGGCTTGTGGAGAGAGCTCAGGGCCTGAGAGATGGAACTCAAGAGAAAACTGGGTGTCAACTTCTGAGCAAGATCAAGAAATTTGTCCTTATCTAGGACTTTTCACTTTGGTTTCTATTAGACCCGGGAGACTACACTATCTTGCTGTACAAGTGACCCCTACATCTTTCAAGTCACAATAACTGGTTGTCACCTGCCAGTTTCAGTGCTGCCATAAAGCCTAAAAGCTGCCATAAAGTTCTTCCTCAACTGCCTCAGGTGCTTCAGGGGCTTTTCAGCTACCCCAGTCTCTCATGAATGCCTGGTTATTCCTGCAACCACTACAGGACAAAAAGAAGGATTGATGAAAACCCGAGGACAAATAAATCACCTAAACCAGGACGTACTCAGTGCGAGGGCTCTTTCATGCTCACAGTTTGCTCTGCAGGCTCAGGGACCATCAGCTGTCATTTGGATACCGAATGGCCATTCGGTGTTATTCAGAGTGGGACTAGCCAACACCAAGTTTCTTCTTACATCAGAGGAAGAGATAGCTACGTTTAGCAGGTCGGGGGCGGGTGGGGAAATAAGAAGAAAGAAAAAGCAATACAGAAAAACCAGGAGTTGCTTGGCAACTTGCAGCCCAAACCAAAGTCCTGAGCCTGTCCCTCATGCTCTAGGCACACCTGCAGAGATCAGAAAGGCACACACGTTCACATGTAACGGCAAGTAAAAATGCACACCCAGTTAAGAGTCAGCAGCATTTGGTTGCTCTGCTTCTCTTCCCTCCATCTCAAACAGCAAACAGTAACCATAGTTTCCAAAAATCTGTCCTCTTCTGCAGCTTCTCCAGGTTCCTTCTTCCGTGCTCTGATCAGGCAGAGCCAGTCAACGCTTCTCACATGCTGTCCACAGCCATGCCTCTTTGCACAGCCCCTCTGTTCACCACTGGCTCCACGGCCACCAGCTGGAACCCTCCATGGTTCCAGACGCAGCAAGTCAATAAACCCAGGCAGAAGTGTGCTGTAACATTGCTTTCTGCTTATTGTTCACTACAACTCAACAATAGAACATTATGGCTCAGTCACAGGAAGTAGCCAGAAAACACTTCAATTTCTCCTCCTGCTTCTAAGGTTCACAGTGCTAATCACTCACATATTTCCCCAAGTCGTCCAAGCTAAGCCGCAGTACCCAGAACGGACTGCCAATAACAAAATGCCATTAGAAATCAGCTGGATTTAGAAGTTAGCTTCTACAAAAGCAACTACACAAGATGATTGAAGAAAATCATTTATAGTTCAGCAAACCTAGAACATATTTCCACTAGGGAGATGAAATGAGATCGAGGTGAGGGGAAAAAAAACAGTGAGCTCTGACAGTACAGTAGCCTGAATGCAGTAGTATTTTTACTGATGCTGCTCAGATAGCCACTATTCTCTTCTGTTCACACAGTACCCAAATGTATTATCCACTGAAATTTTCTTTTGCAAGTAGGTATTCTCCCTGCTTTTTACTTCAAACTGAGCAGAGGTGCCCAACTGAGGTCACCAGCCTGTCCTTGCCATATCTTTCCCTCCTGGATACGTCTTTTATAAAGAAAGGGCAAATTATAAGCCATAACTTCAAAACGAAACAGATCCCTTACCAACATGTTCCCTTCCTAGGCCAGATAAACTTACACACCATGACAACACAACAGCTTACGTGTGAAAAAGTACCTAGTGCTAGCCCAGCTTACAAACTGTCATCTGTTCTTCTCCATTAATACCTGAGGAAAAAAGAAGGCAGTCCTCCATGCAAGTCATCAAACTGCATTTCCAGCCTGCAGACAACAGCAGGCAGCGGAGATGTTGCGATACGGCAGCATTTACTGTCTTCGGGGTTTCTCAAAGCTGGGAGAACTCTGGAGAATTCCAAGAACTACAAGGAAGAAAACACTCTCTGCAACTATTGTTAAAACCAAATAGTGAATAGAAATCCCTCATTACTTTTCTTGTCTGCACCTGTCATTCGGGGGGCCTCGAACAACTCCACAATGACAACAGTCCAGCAATTAGGAAACTTAAAGGGCTGTGTTAGGCAGGGAGAGGAGACTTGAGATGTTAACACCAAAAGGCAAAGTAGACACAAACAGGCAGAGGAAAGATCTTCTCAAGTCACAGAAGAGGTTTTGCCAGGAACTGGCTGAATGAAGGTTTCAGAGGTCACAACCCGCTTGGTCCTCCCCTATTGTCTGAACATCACTCAAATCAACTCACAAAAGTTAACTAAGAAAAAAGTGTACGTCTAATGGTTTTAATTTAAATTAAGCTGCAAGTTAACATTTACTCTAGAATTATTTTGAGATGCCCATGTATTGAGAAACATGGAGACCTACTGAATGACAGTGTGGAGATGGCAGATCCCAAATGCCAACGAAGAAACACTCTCCATAATTAAAACAAACCTGAGGATACTACCAGCTGTAAAAACCTGCGAAGTTTTATTTTAGAAGCCTGGACCAAACAGCTGGAGATGGTGACAGCCATAAAATACTTGGCCAGCATATGCCTTGCACAACTGTCACCGAGCTACCATCATCCAGACCAAAAAAAGCTTAATCACTGCTCTAGATATGATACAGTGCCTCATGAATGGATTGTTTTCAGCAAAAGTTGCTTTCTTGATACAAAGAAAAAAGTTCCTTCTGTGAAAATTAAATAAATAAAATCACATATCCAATTCCAATAGCTACGTGAGCCTGTATCTGGAGCACCCTGCTCCACATGAGAGCTCTTGCAGACACACATACCCTGTAATCCACATCCCCAGAAGTTATTCCCTCACTAGCTTGCAATTTGAAGTTACTTGCAGACCAAACTTTATACCTATTTTGTTCCCAGCTGGTTTACATTACTTCTGTGTATACGTTGGCCTCCATACAATTAGTCCGCACTATCCAGATTTGCACTTGCACATTTTGGGATGTGCTCTTTAAGGAAAGCTTTATTATTCCCCGTGTTAATAGCTAAAGGAAGCTGTCTCCAAGGAAATCAAAATTACAAAGCACGCAGCCTGTACACTTGTGTACAGGAAGATTAAACACACACCGCTTCAAATTCTTTAAGCTTGAAAAATGTACGTATGGCAAAGGCCCCACAAGACTAGCGAACCCACTCAGTCTTGGAGGCCTAATTAAGCAGTGTTATGAAATAAAAGCACACAGGGAAGTCATTTAGCACAATAATCTCTACAATCCCATAAAAGACACCCCCAAAACAGAAGGAATACATGTAGCTTTCTGCTAATCTGTGGTTTACCAAAGTGCTTAAACTTGAACGCAGGAAGTAGATCTAAATTTTCAACTCCTTTCCTAACAATAGAGGCACAGAGCCTCCTCCAGGCAGACTGCTATTCAGGACTTACTGTCTGCACAAACTCTATTCACTGTTTCCTCTGTCCCATAGCTCTTGACAAATCTTCAGCCATGCCTCCTCCTCCTGAATCTGCACATTTGCAAATAAAAAAAACCTAAAACCAGACACTCACTAAACTCCAGCCTAGTAACAAGCATTCGTGATCTAACTTTTCATGTCCCGGAGGTATTTTCTGCTATCACCCTACAGCTGCTAAAAGGCACAGACAAACCCTTCACTACATTAGAATGAGCGTGGAAGAATGTAGTCTTATACCAGCATTGCCAACAACAAACCTTTCAGGAGAAAGAGTATTGCTGCTTTCTGTCTAATCTACACTGATGTTAGCAAAGCTGTTTCAACGGTCATCCAGGCTTCACTGCACAACAGACAGGATCCTCTTACTGTGAGCGACACTGCTGGGATAAAAAGAAGAGCAAGAACCCAGAATTAGCCTACCACAACTGAGGAATACCATCCACACAATGTCTTCAAGATGCCATGAGGGTAGCTTGCTGACACACATGCCTCTAGTGCAGTAGACCCAGCAGCAGTTTGGCTAACACCAAACTGGTCACACGTGGCAAGCTAACGAATTGGGATAGCAGGCTCTGGGGTGGTCATGGCCACACGCTGCTCCACAGATAAAGGAGCAGTCTGTCTCCACGCCTGTGTCCAGCTTAGTACATCTCTTTGAGAAGGTGGCGCTTCTTATTGCGATGGCCTGCAGTCATCGCTACTCGTCTGTTGTCTGAACAGCGAGCGGTTCAGTCAATTTGGTCATGCATGTTCCACAGACACAGCAAAAGATGATCAGTACGTATCTACTACTTCGCTGACGGCAACTCACCTTCAGTCCCTTGGCTAGGTAATTTGATTCAGACAACACAGGTCTTTGAAATGTTATAGAACCCAGTATCTGCACCATGAACACTTGATGTGGCCAAGAGATTTCACAGAAGTGCATTTGCACTAAAAAAACACAACACATGGTGACAAAGGTCTCATGAAATCCCTTGGGCACCGTTGTATACATGGCATAATTTGTACCAGTTCTTATTCTGTAATTCCAAAAATGCATCGTCTCTATCTACACTATGTTCCCCCAAACTTTCCTCCCTACAGAAAAACAAAACGCAGTGTTTAGCTTCCGAAGCAGAGATTTAGACTTCTTTCCTGTACGTGCGACATACTGATTATCCCAGAACATTTTGCGCTTGCCAGGAACCACAAAGGATGCACACGCTACAATACCTGCATGGAAGCAAATGCATGATTAAGCACATTTGCCGAGGGCAACAATTTCCATGCTGTTGCCTCCAAGTCCTCATCTTACAGGAAGTCCAGTAAAACCGTTTCAACTTTTAGACCCCTGCTCCTAACCCCCAGGATTGAGCAAACTTGAGACCAACCACAAGAATACTGAGCAAAACCAAAGTCGTTCGAGCAGGAACACCAGGCGGGCAGTCGAGTCTAGGGACGCACACAACCGAGTGGCTGGAAGAAGAACTACTGTCATAGCCCAGCCTGTCTCACCCTGCTACGACAAAGAGCAGTTCAGAACGCATATTTCAGGCACAGGAATAGAAGCAAGTGTCCTAATTACCTCTTCTCTAAACCTTTCCCTCTTGCTACGTGGTAAGTCAGAGAGAACAGTATCAGGAAGAAATGATACACAGATTAGAAAGTTTCAATTGCACACTGTGCAGCAGAGATATTACTGCATCTGCAAGTCTGTGGGTATAAAAATCAGATTTGACTTCAAAATCATGTTTTCCTAGCAAATTCATGAAGACATACGTTGCCATACTCCACATTTAACGGAAAGGTGGACCTCATTTGTAGTTATATATGCTAAATATATATATATCTATATATATTTATTCCATCCGTTTTCAGAGATAAACATAGTACAGAAGAGTTTATAACCAAGGTGCTCTCCACACTCAAGTCTACATTTCCAGACAAGCTGGTCCCCAGGCAGCGTGCTCTCAGAGCAGAACACACAAAGTTTCAGGCTGAGCGGTCACCCAATAACACACGTAATGTCTATAGTCTGTTCATAATTTTCTCATCCCTTATGTCTAAAGCACATACTAGATGAAACAGTTGCTATTATTTCTTTTTTAAAAAAGGAGTGCTTGAAACAGAGTTCAAGCTATATTTATTTCAGAAATGCCTCGGTAAGAATACTAAACCACTAAACGTACTAGAACGTGTGCATTCTTAATGTGTATCGGAAGAACTCTCGCCAGAATCTCAAATTCTCATCAGTTTAACAGTTTATCGCTGGCTGACCCTGTGCGTCTTCGAGTTGCCACAATGAATAATTCTTGCTGTGGCATCAGTGGACAGGGGGAAGCAGCACAGTTAAGTTTTAAGAACAGATGGAGTAAGAGACCTCCACATAGTACAGATGTCTTTGCAAGCTTTCTGCAACACTACAAGAAGATCTTTTTACTCAAATAGCTATGTGACCAGTTTGTCAGATCCTCTGTTTTAATACGTCAATTTCAATTTTCGCTTGTAAATGGAAGCGGAGGCTTTTAACCAGCTCTAGAACATAGCACCAAGAACAAATAATAAAAACAGATCTAGCAGATACGCACTCCTATGCAATAAGTTGAGAAAACCCTAAAACAAAGTAATTCTAAACTCTCACTTGCTTCACTTTCTTCAGAAACACCAATAAAAACACACTGTTCTATGTTCAAATGGTCAGACAAGCTATTTCACAATACGCTTTTGCTACTCAAAGTAGCAAAATAGAACAGTTTTAACATTAAACAGTCCCACCTGTTTTTCCCTCCTCCTCTCCGAGGAAGGAAGCTCTCTCCCAAAGCCAAAACCCTCTCCCTTGAATTCGGAGTCCAGGTTCAGCAAATTCATTATTACTTCAACCACAAACTGCACACAGGAAGAACACTAGTTTTAAGACGACAGATCACCAAACCATTCAGACCTTACGAACACAGGATTAAACAGGCAGTCAACTTTTCTACAGCCATACCGACTACTTTGTGTGAAGTTACAATTCTAAGCTGATTAACTACAAGAAACCAAGAAGAATTTGAGTACGTAACCTCTGGGCAAAATGGTTCTCTATCAGTTCCATCAACAGCTTGCCCCACTTTATAAAGTCAGCAAGCTAAAAGTACTGTATGATACATCCATATCTTCCATACTTCCATCGCATAGACACAGTCAGACAAATAACCCATACGAAGTTCACTGATAACATAACCTACTCACCTCATCATCACTGTCTGATGTCTCAGAGTCTGAAGATGCTGTAGGCTTGCTCACAGGTGGCTCCTTTTCTTCAGAGTCACTGCGTTTCCGTTTGGCCAATGACAAGAGCTCCTGGTGTGAAAACAACATATGTTTATTTTAAAATATCGCTATTAGTTTTACCAATTCAGGTCAACGCATATACACCTTCTCTGTGATATCTGAGCACATCCCAGTAACACGATTGTCCCCACTACCTAGAGAACAAAGTCTACCATGTTTCATAAATATATACATACACAGAACTCTGCGTAATACAGCTGAATGTTACGAAAGGATTTTGAAAATTACAAGCCATAAAGAGAAAATGCTACTGACATCACTTTCTTGATATAAAGAAGATATGACAAATTACTTTCAGGTCTGTGGTATTTATATACCACATTATTAGATGAAAATTAAAAAACTCTACATTGTGTAGCATTAACCCAAAAAGTCAAATGCCACTAAGGAGTCTAGTTCCTTTCTTTCAAAAAAGATTTGCAACTATACACTTAGAAAGGAGATACTTTAAGTATCACGAAGATGTCATGGCTGATATGTTTAGTAAGACCGTTCAATTCCTTTTCACCATTCCTACATGCCACAGAATGCACTTAAAGCTTTGGACAGACACAGAGCAGGCACCAAGCTCAAAGGCTGGGAAACTAAGTAGAGCTGTTCTCTAGGGGAAGCACCCTCAAAGGCAACCCAGGCCAGCAGAAAGAGCTAAATGGCTCACAAATAATCTCATCATTTGCTGTTCACAGCTTGTTCAGATGACAGAGGGAGGCAGTAGTTTAAAGCAATCATTTCTGAAGGTGCATTACTGTCTTCGTAATCCATGACAAATTATTTAGTCTTAAAAACATTGCTTTGGGGCTGATGAATCTTAGCTGTGAGGAGAAATAAAGCCACACCAACTTCTGCAGTCTTGGAAAAACAATACTAGATCGGTCGGCATTAGTTTCAAAACTGGAAGATTATCTCCACAGCAGAGGGATTTGAATTTAGTACCTCAGATGAGAACATAAACATTGCAGAAACTGATGGCCTAAGCTACTTACTAACAAAGAAATCTTCAGTTATTAATGGCACTTTACAAACCGTTTTCTGAAGACGACATGCAACATCAACAGAACAACAAACGGCTCTCCTTAGGAAGTTCCTGATGTTTTCTATAATAATTTTCTAAAATTCCCCTCTCACTAGTATCTTCAAGCATAGTTGAACCCAGATTACCTTCCTGCGTGATACCTTGGTGTTAATATTTACTGCTTTTATGCCAAGCAATTTGCCTTCTTTCTTTCTACCCTTGTTTTTTCCCCTTTTCCAACATTCTACATGAGAATGGCTCCTACTCCTTTCGATTCAACCCGCTCAGGTCACTAAGGAAAGCTGTCAAACATTTAACCGACAAGGGCCTCACTCAGTATGCTCTCCTCCTTAAATCACACTTCAAGAACATCACCGCCCTGCTACCCAGCCTTCATCCTTGCACATATTTCTCTCTGCTGTTATAGTGGCTACAAACAACCGCCAACAACTCAGGTAGGGTTGCAGATGCATGCTTCCAGCGAGTAACAGAACGGATGTACAACCATGCAGCTATTCCGCCACCACTCTGGGGCTAGCTCAGCTCCTCATGTTTTCAGGCTCTGGGGAAGCTACAGGACTAAAACACTCATGGTGAGAAGCTGGCAGCTCTAGAGGGATGCAAGGGACACACTCTGCTCCAGTGTATTTGTCTAACAGGGTGTATGACTTGAATTTTCTAAGGCTCCAAGTTGCAAAAACATTTTTCAGTGCTTGTGGGTGGCTTTTTATTTTTACTTTTCTGCAACACAGCAACAGCTTCTCCATTAAACACCCCGCAGGTCCGGCGTTACGTTCCCCCAGCCATGCTGGCACAGTTAACCAGCCAAACTTCTGCACAGCCCAGGCGGTGCCGTGCGAGCCCTGACGCCCTCGTTTACCACATGCAGCGCATCGCCGACCCCCGCCCCGCCGAGAGCTGGAGCCCTGGGGGGAATTCCCTTCCACAGGGAGGGGGGCTCCTCCTTCTGCAGCCCCAGCACGGCGAGCCCCGCGCCGGACCCCCAGGAGGTGCCTGCGGGGAACTCGGGGCGCCCCCAGCCGCACCTCCGGGCCGTGCCCCTCAGCCCTGGCCGCGGGGGGAGCCCGAGGCACGGCCGGGGCTCACCGGGAGGCCCCCGGGCACCTCCCCGGCCCTCCGGGGGCCCCCCCCCCCCGGTCCCGCCCGGCAGCACGGGGCCCGGCCCCGCTGCCCTCAGCGCCGGGCCGGGGAGGCGCCGGAGGGGTCCCCCCCATCGGGGCCTGGCCGCGGCTGGGCCGGGGGGAGGAGGAGGAAGGGGGGGAGATGGCGGCGCCGAGACCCGCGCGGCCCGGAGGGCCCAGGCCCGGGCCTCCCCGCGCACCTGGTCCAGGTTCTCCTCGCTGCCGCTGTCCTCGGTGTCGGAGTCGATGAGGACGCGGCCTTTCCGCTTCTTCACCATGGCGGAGCCGGCTGCCCCCCTACCGCCCGCCCTCCCTCCCCGCCAACGGCGGCGGCGGCGGCGGCGCGGCGCTGCGAGCGGCCCGGCCTGCCCCGCGCCGCCCGCCCGCCCGGGACACAAAGGGCACGGCGCATGCGCAGCGCGGCGGGGCGGGAAGCGGGGAGGGGCGGCCGCCGCCCGCGGGGGGGGGACGGGACGGGACGGGACGGGACGGGACGGGACGGGGCGGCTGAGGGGAGGTGAGGGGAGGTGAGGGGAGGTGAGGGGAGGTGAGGGGAGGAGGGGGCGGGCGGCGCCCCGCGCTCTGCCGCCGGTCCCAGCCCCTGGGGCTGCGGGGAGAGGCCGGGGGCGGGACCCGCGGCTCGGGGGCTCGCTCCCGGCGGCGGTGCTGAGGGCGCACAACGCTGGGGGACCCCGGCCCCGCCGCCTGCCCCGCCCCGCCCGCACGGGGGCAGCGGGGCCTGACCCGGAAGGAGTGAGGCGGCCGCGCCGAGCCGCTGCCGGAGCCGGGACGGGCGGGAGGCGTGCACGGCCTGCTGGGCTCTGCTCTGTCGGCTCCTGTCGCGACGGAGAGCGGGGAGGAGGTGTGCGCGACGACAGCGGGGAGCAAGAGGTGGGGAAGGAAGAGGAGCGACCTGCCGGGGGCCTGGGAGCGAGGATTAACCGCGGGCTCGGGCTGAGGGCTTGTGAGTGAGAGGAGCAGGGACAAGACCGGGGGGACAATTAACGATCCCTGGAGGGGCTGAAAAACCTAAACGGTCCGATGCGGCACGCCTGCAGCTTTCAGTGGTTTTCTTTCTTTTTGAATGATTTCGTCCTTAAGAGCTCAGAGAAGGTGAGCTGGTTTGACGCGGTTTGGTTTGCCACAGAAGGAATCCCAAACCAGCCTGCCCAATCTTGCGAGCAAGAGGTAATAAATAGCCTCCCTCCAGTGGATTACTGGGCGCTGAGGCTCTCCGCTATGAATCAGAGAGTAACGGTGTGCTGTAGCTGCTCAGACCAGCAGCGGTGCAGAGATTTTTTTCAAAGCTTCATTTAAAAAATTAATATACGATGCTTGTAAAACTCTAATTTTTATCTTTTCTCCTTTTCATTTAAAGGTGAAGATAAACTACAGTAACCACAGATAGCTCTGGATACCGATTTTCTTGATGAATTGATTTCAGACCCGTTCGTTGCCTCACTGGGAGTGCATCCCGCAGCTTTACCACGATGGCTCTGACTGTGACGGTGCTGAGCAGCGCTGGCTTACGTGGCAGATGCTGCAGGCACAAAGTTTTGCACCCCTTGCTTGGATTTCTTCTCGCTGATTCCACGTCAAAATTGTATAGCAGTTACAGGAGGCCAGGATCACAGCCCGAGAAAACGCCGTCTTGGCAAAAGATTGATTTCAGTTTTAAGAAGGGCATCGATGCCTTAAAGACTCAGCTAAGCTTGCTGAAGAAGGAGACCGAAGAACACTTAAGAGGACCTGAAGGCCGTCAGTTTGATCAGTACCTGTTGCAGCAGACAAAGGTGATGTGGGAGTTTCGGAGCCAGGAAGATTTAAATAAATGGGTTGTTTCCTCTGATGTAGAGATTGGAGGGAAAAGTGAAGTTTACCTAAAACTGGGTAGGAATAACCAGGCTGCTCTGCTGTATGGAACTCTCAATACCGAAGTACCTCGCGATGGGGAGACAAAATACAGTGGATATTGTAGCATGAGAGCCAAACCACCAGTGGTAAGTGCGGCTTCATGATATCATAGCAGCTGTTGTTTAATCAGAGAGCATTTTTCTGTGATTTGTTGTTTACTGCGGTTGTAACTGATCACCTTCAGGAATATTAGACATTCCTTCTCAGATGTGATTGCTGCTGTGTCCTTTGACTTGGCAGTAACTTCAACTTTTACCCAGATTTTGTTCTCCTTTCTTAGAAAAGGTATAATACGTTTGATCATTTGCTAATGTACAATAGGACATCATTAAGACAGCCCTGTTTGCTGCCTCCTTACAAATGAAGGATCTGTAATGAACCTTTAGATGTTAAATTGGTACAATTAAAATAGATGAGTCTCTCTAAATTGGAAGTTAATTGAATGTGTTGTAAGGGCAAATTTTCTGGGCTTTAACTTGGCCTATTCATCAAACTTGGTCTCAGTGAATGAGCTCATCATTTTTCTTCCTTATAGGTACAGAAAATAATGCTTTGAAATGTATGGTTTAAAGGTCTGACTCCTACCGTGTATCAGAAAAAGTGAGACAAATATTTGATAGATCTAAATAGAGCAAATCAGAACTATAAATGGGTGTGCTTACTATTGGTACTGCTTTTTTCTTTCCTTGTATTTAAACATCTTCAAAAAGCAAAACAACACTTCGACTCAGTGTGTTAAAAAATACCTTTTTAGACTGTTCTGTTGTTTGCAACTTGGATAGCAGAGAACTTAAGCAAGCAAAATCAATGGGCAAATGAGAGGCAGAGGAACACAGGCTACATTGGTGACACCAGGTCAGGGGAATGGAACCGGGGGTTGAATCTCACTGGAGTTCCCAAGATTGCTACTAACTTGTGCAAACGTGACTCAAATGTTCGTTTCCTAACTGGGGTAGTGAAGTGTCCATCTTTATAACACAGGTTGAGATTAGATGCTGAAAACATAAATAAAAATACTTTACTTTCTTTAAGTAAAAATGCTCAAAACTGGCAAAGCCATAAATTGATTATCTACTGATCCTGTGACTTACAAGATGAGTGCATAGAAGAAAGGTTAATAGGTAACCGTAGTAGTGCTGTAAAGGGGAAACTTCTGGATTTTTGGTGCTAATTTTGACTTGGTTTGAGCAGTTCTGGTCAAGAATAGCCCTGGCAACCCCCTCTTGCTCCAATGACCTCAGTGTGACTCTGAAGGTTATTTGGTCTGCCCATGTGCAAATCACAACGTCGGGGCTTCTGAGGTCTTTGGAAAAAATGCACTTGAAGATTCAATATGCTTGTAATCTGGATCATTATGCACAGTTAATGACAAAAAGTGTTGGAAAGCATATAAATGCTTTCAGTGTTCACGTCAGTCTTTAGTAAGGGAAGTTACCACAGGGGATAAATTATCCCATATATGCAATTTGTTGTAACCTCCTCTGAATAGCCTAGTACTGACCGCAGAATATTAAACGTAATGAACTACCGGCCTGATCTGCCATTGTAGCATTTGTGTGTGTGTGTGCCTGGTAGGGAATTTGGTCCGAGGAAAGAGATCTCATTTCTGATAGTTACGAGGCTGTGATTTATAATTAGCATGGGTCTTCAGAGCAGCGATAGTAGGTTTTGCGGGCTCTCGTACAGTGCCGAAGGAAGTTCACAGAGATCAGTGCCTGGTATGATGAAAGAGAAACCTCATTTCCACTGTGTCACAGGAGATAGTATTTACAGCGAGAACAAGGGCAGCGATCAAAGCAGTAGCACTGTTCTTTGTAATGGAAATTTCCCTTCAAGTATGAAGGAGGAATAATTCTGTTTATTAATAATTTGTAGGGATCTTTTGCTAGGAAGAAGTATTACGACTGGTCAAACTTCAACAGTCTGCATTTACGCGTCCGTGGTGATGGCAGACCTTGGATGGTAAACATTTATACAGACCCTTACTTCTCTCATCACAAGGACGATCTGTACAACTACTTCATGTTCACCCGAGGAGGGCCATACTGGGAAGAAATAAGGGTAAGCTCATGAGCTTCTCTGTGCCACTTGTACGGACCTGAACAGTGCTGGTACCAAATGTAGCATGACTTCATATACTAAGGCAGACTTTTTTTTCTTAAGCTTTTATTTTGTATACTAGTGACACTGAAGTCTGTTTTTTTTGTTTGTTTTTTTTCTGTCAGATTCCATTCTCCAAATTCTTTCTCTCCAGTCGAGGAAGAGTCCAGGATAACCAGCATCCTATCTGGTTAGACAAGGCAAGTTTTCTGTAGGCTTAAACGGTCTGAAATTTACTTTCTATGAATACTTGTCATTATTTAAATGACTTGGAAATCCTTGGGGTATTTAATTTTAGTGAATTTAAAATTGAGGGGTCTCTTCCTGTTATAAGGTACTTATTCTTGTGTGCTTACCTTTTACATTTAAATTATCCTACTTTGTGATTGCAGTGTCAATTTACTTCAAAGTAGCTCCAAAGCTAAAAATTTTTAAGATACTTAGATAACCAAGAAACAACTCACAACTTAATTGTCTGTTCAAAAATATTTTTTTTTTGAAAATGATCAAAGTGATGGCTGAAAAATCTAACGTACAAGTTGGCACAGTACTGCCAAAAACATTAAAAGCAAGCTTATATCGTAGACAATGTATCTAGGGCTTACAACGGGTTAAATTCTTCAGAACATAGAGTTTAGGTGACTCCTCTAATAATCCATAATAATATGAACCAGAAAGATATAGTTTTAAAACCTCTGCAGGCTTCATAAGCCAATGGCCTGACTGTATAGCTTGCTTCTGGGGGAGATAAAGTAGTTGAAACCCTAGATCAGTCTGAGAGGAGTGATGAAGTGATCCATTTAATCACTTCAGCATTGCTCTTTTACTTATTTAGCATGTTTGTAATGTATGTTTATCCTCAATTCTCAGCCTACGGTTATTCAACTTTAATCTGACACATCCCAGGCATTATTTTTCTGCATGTACAGCAGTCCTTATAACTGTGGGTACAGATCAGAGCTGCGCTTTTAGCAGAGTTTAGGGGTACTGAGGGCTTAATAGGTGACTCACCACTAGTTACCCGGCTTGTTTTGAGAAGTGATAATGCTGGAGTCTCTGAAAGATGATTGGTGACATACAAGAGCTGAGAAAGCTTTCAGGCGTAGGCTAACGGGAAACATGCCTGAGCCCCAGGGATTTTATGGAGTTTATTAATATAGTTGGAATAAGAGAGTGGTGATGGTTGGTTGTTTTTACTAGCATAACAGTGGGGAAGGAACGAGGGGTATGCTATTTAAGAACATTTTCCCATTCAGAATAATGTGTCTATGTCACTTACTGAAATATAAAACTCAGAAACAAAGCTTCATATGTTTTAAAATGTCTGTTTTGGTGCACTTTCACAATGCACCAAGTCTATGACTTGCTCTAGAATGAAAGTTCCATCTTTTGTTACATTTATTTTTGTTTCCTGGTCACATTAGAACTGTAACAGACATGATGAAAATGTTTGCACACCTAATTGTGACAAAACTGGCACTGTGCAATCTTAAAGGATGAAAGTCAATGTTGCTCTAGGCTCAGACCATTTGTAATACACAGTTCAACATCGTGGTAGAAAAGCAAATGTGAAATAGCTTCCCAGTGGGAGTCTGTATTGAAAATGTGGTAGGTGAAGCATTCACAGCTTTAGAAATACTGCCTCATTTTGAACAAATACTAAATGAATGGCTGCAAACTGTAAAACCTGCAAGTAGCAGATAACTGTTCAATTGGAATGTTATTTTAAACAGGACTCTAATATATGTATCTTCTAGGTTAGTACCCTCGGATTCACCCTGGGAGATAAAGTAGATGGTCCATTCCAGCTGGAGATTGATTTTATTGGCTTGCTAAATGATAGAGCTCATACAGAAGAATTCGCCTATGAAATATATGACAGGAATCCTCAGATTTAAATTGGTCCTGTCCTTTGGAACATTCTTCAGCTGCCAAGTTAATTTTCATAGAATACTTCAAGTGTGGGTTCTAACAACGTGAAGATTCTATTGAAACATTAAAAAGTGCATGAAGCATCGACTGTATTATTCTGACTAGACTAAAACTGTTGGTATCTTTAAGCTGCCAAATACAGAATCCATGAGACTGCACGTACACAGCCTGAGGGGAGCTGCGATACATGTTTACAGAGTAGTAACTATTGACTGGCTGAGTTTTGACTTCTGTCCTGACCTTTACGGAAATAAAAATTTCATGAATGCATTGTTGTTTCTCAGTACACAACAATTTCATTTTATATTACATTGTTTATAGACCCAAGTATTTTACAACTGTCTAGTTTTATTACAACTGTATAGTTTTTCCAGTTTAAAAATATGCTGGGAATTCATACAGTGAAAAACAGTGGTTAAAGGATGGTGCCATCTCTGAAACTTAGAGAGCAGGACCAAAAGTATTTCAACCTAAACTTGTGGCTCCTGTGAAGAACTAAAAACAGAAAAAGCTGCTGCCACTGCCAAGATTGAAACAGGAGCTATGAACTGGATTTAGCTCTTATTTTAGAGCTGTTGACAATAGCCTTATGCCTTGAGCTCTACAACACTGAAAACTCCAATGGTGGTTTGAGGTGAAGCCCCTGTTAGTGTTTGTTGCCTGAAAACTCATACCTCAGCTTAATTAGCACCATTACTGGGGAGTAGGCAGTGGGTGAGAGCAGATGTTTTTCTGATGTGTATTGTAAGATTTTTGAGAAGTCTGGTTTTCAATAACTTAAACACTCTCAAAGAACAATTGCTGAATCGTTGTTTCAGATGTCACAAACAGCCTAATCAAAGCTTTGACATCCTTCAGAGTTTCCTTGTTACTTAAATGTACCTTAAAAATACTAAATATAGCTATAGTGTATGTGGAAGACCACAAATATGCAAGCTGAAGTTGTCTTGTACTATCCTTTTCCTTTTGCAGAGAATTAGATCATTTAAGAGCAGAAGAGCGGTAATATTTATCCTTTCTAAAGGTATCAGACACATGCATTCAAGAAGGGGTAGGCAGGCAAATCAGTAAGAAAAACTAGTCACTTACAGAAAGAGACACTGAGTAATAAATAGAAATTTGAACAAAGCATGCTACATAAAGGAGGTAGTTATACACAGATCATATAACTAGCAAGATATGTACAAAATATTTATTTTCCCCATTAACTTTATAAAAAAGAGCTTGACATTTCAGCATTTAATGACAATACTAAATTCATTTAAGTATTTGCTCACTAGAATAGCTGAGATTACAACTGCTACATTACCTTTCCAGTCACTGTTTCATCCACAACAAATCCAGACAGCTTTTTTTTTTTAAGTAACAGTTTTTGAATATAAGGCATTGAGCATTCTTCAGCACTACATTAACATCCTTTAAGCATCGCAGAAAACAAGAAAAATAACATCTGCTATTTACCATAGAAAGGAACAAAACCAAACTTAACTGTTCAAAGCATGGAGCTGTTAACTTGTAAAGCCACTTTTCAATTGCAATCCTTTTTTAAAAAAGGGTATTTCACAATTATGCTATGCTGTAAGCTTTGTAGCTTTCCAGAAAACATGAATACTTTTTCTTCTGGAAATTCCCTGCTATTTCACAGAGCTGCAGTTAGGAATACAGAACAATTGGCTCTACCAGTTGCTATAGGATTTAAAGATTGATTTGGAGAACAGGGCGTGCAGATATCTCCTTCAATTTACCAGTGGAACATTTTAACATTTGCAATTTAAAGCATGCACTCCAGTGGCTAATAAATGCGTCCTGGTGGAGAAGTCTATACTGAGTCACAAGGAGGCTCCTTGAGCATCTCTTTTCCACTTAGATTTTCTGCTTTAACACTTTTTAGTTAAGGGAGTTATTTAAATTAGAGTATTACTAAGTTCTAAGGTACTAAAAGGTTAGAACTCTCATCTCATTGGAGAAGTTGATCATGAAAACTTTACGCTCAGATGCATTATAAGGTCTCATTCAAAGCTCTCTGGATTCTACTAACTAATAAGCAACCTGACCTATACTCTAAAGTACAGACAGTACAAATATTTACATGAGAGGGACAGTATTTACAGTCAGATCCTGGCTATTTCTGATTCTTTTTAACCTACAGATAATCCTCTACGGTTTCCAAGAACCTGAGCCTTCTTCTTTTTTCTCTCCTGCTCGTGCTTCTCCCGCCTTTCTTCCCTAAAGGAAAAAAAGGAAAGAGACCATATCAAATTATGTTAAAGGCAGAGACACAAGCAACGTAAGGAATATGAAGGTGACGAAGGTTTGACATCTATTTAACAATGTGCTGCATTAGCCATGCACAAAGAGAACAGTTCCATTTTGAATCAAATCTAAACAGACAAGTACTTCTGCTTAGATGTACAGGTCTAACATTCAAGGTAACAACTTGTCAATATTCATTTTCTTTTGAGATGAAGGCAAGTATCCAAATGCTAGAATTGGAAGCTCATAGAATAAAAATCTATCAGATTCACAGTTGCATCTTTTTTGGCCTTTGTGATACTGGACAGGTATTGGAGGCCAAAGTGAATACAGAAGTATTCTTTTGTGAACTGTGCAAGTTAACACTAAAAAAAAAGTGAACTATCACATTATTTTAAATAACACTATTCATAAAGAGCTAATGTTGTACTAACCTTGTCTGGAGATGTGGCTGTTTGTAATCTTTCTTACGTGAAGAGATGTTCCTACTGACAGACTTATTTATGGCAGTATTTTCTTTACTTTCTCCCCAAGGTTTTAATCGTCCTACAAGTCAGAGGCAAAGACAGAATTACTACAGTTTAGTACTTATGTGCTTAACTTATTGTGAATTTTATACTAGCTAGCTTGTTCTTTGCTGGCTGCCTATGAGACAAAATGCCTCTTCAGTTGTATTATTATTTTCCCCAGCCCATTTCTTATGGGTAGTTTTCCAGGTAACAGTAATTACACAAAGAACATTTCAGATGCTTTGCTTCTCCCACAAATGTGCACTTTTAATAAAGAACCAATCCTTTACACAATAAGATTTTTATCTCAAATTCCTTGTACATACATATATTCAGTGCAATACATGGAAGTTTATTCCTGTATTCATGGGATTTTGTTCATAAAGACGTTTTTCAGTAATGAGGTTCTTAAAGCATGCATCATGTAGAAATTTAACAACAGCCCACAAACTACTTGGAAATCTCAAGAAAAAGGGACAGGGAAAATAAACAAGAGATGACTTAATATACAACATGATATAGCAAAGTGGCTCAGTGCTTTATTTTCTGAGCATTTTAGTAAGTGATATGACCAATAAAGGATCACTGTACCTTTATGTGGTTGATAACGAAGTGGCCTTGAGAGACTTGCTTTGAGATCAAATGTCTTCTTTGTGCTTGTGGGCTCTGCAGAGTGAGCTGCAAACTTGAAGGGGGTAACAACTACAAAAGGCATCAAAATGTTGTACTTATTAAGTGTAGTAAGAACATACTTTCCAACTTTATATGTAAATAGATAATTGAGGACCACGGTACAACTCTGAAGAACAAAGAGCCATTAAATGCCACCTTCTGCTACCACTGAAGACAATATCGTACAGATACAGCTTACTGGACATAGGGAGCTTTCAGATCCAGCGAGAGCAAGAGTTGTGAAATATTAACCTTTTTGCTCTGTTTTTAAATAGCATCCTGGCAAGCAACAGATCTGTTCAATCTCAAGACGGATTTAGTGGTTCTCAAGCTAGTCTGTAAAGCCCAGATTCACTGATCACACTGAAGCTTACATTCATCTGAGATTTCATTGAAATACATTCAAAAGCATGTGAAATACTTAACGGTATGTTCTCAATAGTAACTGCTCACTGTAGATGCAAGAGGAACAGTCTACAACTATAGGTAAGTAAGTGACTCAATTACAAGGCAGCGCACGAAGCCTTTGTGTGAGGTCCACGTGGGAGAAAACTCCATGTTGCTATCAGTCATCAAATACCTGACTGCTCTAAGGAGGACGCACACCATTTTTGTCTTTCTTGCCACTTTGCTTACAAGTTTGTCATAAACTGCTTACTTCTGTATCAGAGGTGCATGTTATATGGCTTATATAAACACACTGTTCAAGTTGCGTGATTTTTCAAGTTACATGATTTTATGCAACTTTAGTTTAAGTTATGATTTAAGATGTTATTTTTGAGCCCAGTGCCTTTTAAGGCAGTACCTTTTGTGTCTTAAACCATAACCCCAGACCATATCTTAGAAGTAAGTTTCTGTAAGTCTTGCCCTTATCTGCTTTAGGATAAAGGACACTGGCAACAGTTTTTTTCCTGAGCTTATTCATATTCTTTTGCGATACAAATCATGGCTTTTACAAGAAGAATTGGGATACCACAAGAGACTTTAACATGACCAAACAATCCCAGATATAGATCCATGTATGTTTCCAGTCCTTCAGAGCAAATTGATTGGTTTCCTAGTCTCTGTACACTTATTTAGAAGCAAATGGATTTTCATATTTAAAAAAGTATTCTTGTGGAACATATCAGCTTCAGATCAGCAGTGGAACCCCCACCTGCCACCCCAAAAAATACCAAAATTGTCATACAGCAAGATAGGTAGCATAGGTCAAGAACTTGGAGTTGATGTACCTGGTGATGCCAGGATATCAACTGCTAGCAGAGCTGTGGTGGTGCAGATTACTAATGATCAGAAGAATTCCACTTTCCTACATACAGGGTTTTGAATCCTGACTTAACTAGGGTTGCTGAGGCTGATAATACCAGGTTGTCCTAAAACACAGCTAGATAACTGGTGCACACCCATCCCACAAGGAGAATGAGACCTCTGAGAAGGCATCAGCAACACCTCCCACTGCAGGAATCTCCCCGTATGAGTTATGTCAACCTTTTCCTATGCAATCCATAAAGGTCCAGAACTTTTTCTGTCCCCCACAGGCTTTTGTGTAGGTAGCTAGGTATTCAGAGTCTTTATGCTTACTGCCTATTTAGATTTTAGCAGCTAAACATTTTAATTTAAATACTGGAAACTGAAGGAAATAAACTGCTGCAGTTTCTAAAGAATCAGGCATAAATTAAAGATTGAAATTAAAACATGGGCCTACATTATCTTGAGTTATAAGAATTATATAACCATTCAGTACAAATAAGTCTTGATGCAAAAAAAATTTGCCATCCACTTTACCCTTTGATGCAGCCAGATCATTATTTCTTGTATCCTTCTTGCTGTCTTTCCTACTTAAGAGTTTGCAGCTCTTCTGGCTGTCAGGTGTGCAGAACTCTAAGTATGGAGACATTCTAGATGGAGTCTTGGTAAGAGAGCGCTTATGCTCGTTATCTTTTGTGGCTTCTGAGAACCTGAAAGTTATTAGAAACATAAAGGACAAAAATAAGTCACCTACAAGGAAAGTAAGCCATGTTACAGAACACAAAAGGAGCAAAAATTGTATTTTATATGTTGGAAGTTTTTCTGTATATAAAATTTTCACAGCTAACACAAATTACACTAAAAATACCTTTGCTGACAATTTTCAGCTTGTGATCCAACATTAAAATTCTTCCTGTTACTTACAGCTGTTAAAGAGCTAACTGTTGTTTTGGAGAGAAAAAGTATTTGGGTGCAATAAGCTAGTAGATTTCTTTACCAACCTATGCAGCTTACTTAATCTTTAGATTCTTTAGTAAAAGATTATGATTTATAAACATTATTAAGTTTTCAAATTCAGAAGTTAAAAAAATAACTAAACAGAACTCTAGATCCATGAGGAGAGAATGGAAATTCTAGTCAAAACTCAAACTACCTGTATACCAAGACACGTGTGTGTGCTGTGTGTGTAAATACTCACACACTTTTTAATGTGTGAGCATGTGAAACAAAATTCAAAAGCTTGCATGAATTAATAAGTCTTATCTATAATGTTACTGAGCTGAAAGCCTGCAAGTTATGGAAAAAGCAGCAAGTTTATTATTAAGACCTACATTTTGAGGGCTAGGAAGTTTATGAATGAAGTGCAGCTTGTAAGATCTAGCTCAGCACATTTTTGGACAAACGAAATGGAAGTAAATTCTGAAAGCACTGATTCATTTTACATAATGCTAAGAATCAAGTAGGGCTGCAGTGGAAAAAAGTATGCAATTACTAAAAGATAGAATATTATTTTCATTTGATGATTACGCTGTATCATTTTTCAACAGAGTTAACAAGATTGGATTAATAGAAGGAAAGCACGGAAATCAAAATTGTCACATACAAAATAGAAACAAAGCCAGCAAGAATGAAGTCGATATTGCAAGGGACTCTCAACCTTGGTCTCTGAGCAGCAAAAGAACTAGCATGCAAAGATTACAAGTCTCATAGTTATTTATATTAGTTATTAGTTGTACTGACACACAGGGCAGAAAAAAGAAAAAATCCTTTCTTCAGAGACAAAAAGTGTTCCAGCAACTATAAACTTGGCACAAAAGTGTTAAAAATTAAGTGTTATCAGAAAAATGCAAAGTAATGCAACAGAGACAAGATTAACCTGATACTATTAGCAGGGTAAGAAGGACAAGGGTAAAATTTAGAATGTCTAAATCTGAACTTCAGCTAGTGTGAAAAGTCAGGTAAGTGGGAGAAAGCTGGCATTAGTCAAACAGTTGGTAACTGGCAAAGAAAATAGTAAATAGAATGACTTTCACTGAGAGAAAACGGGTAAAAGAACATTTACCAATAGGGTACCATTAAGGACTATACTTTCAATTCCTTATTTTTTTTTGTTCAAGACTCCAGAAAAATTAGTAATAAGCTAATAAAGTTTACTGATAACAAAAATTCAGGAGACATTAACATAATTGTGTATTAGATTACTGTGTAGGAATAATGAAGTGTGCATTATGTTTTAAAAGGAAATTAGATCAGGTTTAATAGCATCAAGTATGAGCTCATTCATTTAGCAATCCATCATGACTTCCTGGTGTCAGTTTGGTTCCCATGTGCTAGAAGCAATCTGCTTATATTAGTTGATTACAAGATGAGGCCCTACTCTGATAAGTGGACAGACACAAAGAGCACCCAAAAGATCCCCAATGAGTCCATTGCAAGACTCATCTGTGATACTGCATACAGTTTTGGCTAAGTCATTCCAAAGATGTATCAATTCCTATATAAGAGAGACTATTAAGTTGCCTGACAAAATGGAATACCTACACAGTAAGAGAAGAAAAATAATTCAGCTTGGTTGGCGTAGCAAAATGAAAGCTGAAAGAGGCAAAATTCTTCTACAATCAAGTATCAAGATGAAGAATCAAAATAATATTAGTATAGTAAAGCTTAAACCAGCCCTAAAGTTAGGTTGAAAGGTAGAAATCAGAATTAACCTTGTGTAGGTCATGTTTGGAACAAAAATATAGTAGTCAAATCACAGTCAATGTTTATTATTTTAAGCGTATCATATCAAATTGCTCACTGTTAGCTTTGGTTTGTTCTTTTTACCTGACATTCATTTTGGTTGTGGAGAGGACTGAAGGATTAAATGAAGATTTCCTAGATAAAATACTTTGACTTGCAGTGTTCAGCAAACTGCGTGGTGAGCGTCGGAGGTTACTGGGAGTGCAGGTGGCAGACAATCTACCTCTTTCTGGATTTGGGCTGAATAAAAACGTTTTGCCAGCAGTATGTTTCTAGGGAAAAGCAAATCACGAATTAATATACTTCACTAAAAGTTTAGTCATAAATGTATCTAAGAGGAAGGGAAAATACACAATGAATCAGAAGCATGCAGTCTCTTATGTTTTTAAAGGGGGAAGGGTAGGAAAGGGAAAAACATTTTACACACAGTTTTTTATATTATTAAAGTGATATGAAAACATATACCTTAGAATTGCTATGTGGAAGGCCTTTTTCTGATGCCCTTAAATGATTAGATTTTTTGGCCAGCACCTGCCAAAAATAATTTGTCTGAAGCACGCATTAAGCATACACCATATGCCACAGAAAAGAGAAACGCAACTTTCAGGAATTTTGGTGTTACATTTTGATATATACGCTGACATTCATTGATACATTGCAATTGCTCTTATAGTATCTGCCACACCCTGGAAGAGGCCCCTTTGCAGTTTTCACATGTGTAAGAGTCGAGAATCAGGAACATTGAAAGCAACATACATTAGATGTATTTTAAATGAGTTGTAGGTAGACATTGCACAAAGGCTCTTTAAGGCACAAAAACACAGCGTTTAATCCCTGCTTTTTGAAGAACCATCCATCCCCTTTAGTTCTGCAGCAATTCAGACACTTGTTAACAAAAGTTCCAGGAGATCCTTCACAGAAGTAATTGTGGCAGTTATTTTTACTCAAAAGTGACAAGTTGTTTATTGGTTTCTACAACCATTTATAACCATACACCATTAATATACAACTTTAATATTAAAAACATAGCTACAGAACTTATATGCAAATAAGTATATAGAACTATTAATACAGGACTCCAGTTCAAGTCTCACCAATGCTGCGATATTCCATCACACGTATACAAAACCAGCTTCTTACTGCTCTAGAGACCCTGAAGGAATTTTTACAGAGAGATTTTGTGGAAATAAACACAGGACCGATGGATGTCTGTCCTGTGATAGCACTTACCTTGACTTCATTGAGTGAACTGCTGCAGTTTTCAATCATTTTTTTCTTCCTCTCAATGTAGTCAGCAATAGACTCCATTTTCTTGAAGTGAGCCTCATGCAACTTTTTAAAGTCTAAGAAGTTCCAAAAATAAGAAGTCATGCATCTGACAAGCTCCTAAGGAAACTTCCTACCTACCAGAAAAAAAGTTTGCAACACTTGTACTTAACAATCCCCCCCAAAAAAAGTATCCCTCTAAGTCTGTGTACCCACAGGTACCTAAACAGTACAAACAGCATCTACTTCAACTACATAGGTACATGGTACCTGCTCTAGAGAACTCTAGAAAGAAGGAAGAAAACCCAAAGCTTCCATTTCCTAGTAATGGAAACATTTTAAGTGAACGTGTTTTATGAAGTAATGAAAGTGAGCTAACTTATAAATACTACAGTTGTGATATTACTATAAAATGAAAACTAAACGTGCAGGAGTCATAGCATGTCTTCCTACTCTTTGTTATGAAAACTGTGAATGCAAGTATAACATCCAGAAGATACCAAAGTACTCCATAAGCCAGTTTTACAACCTATACTTAATTCATTTACTACTATGAATTTACAGGTGGGAAACTGTTCCTCAGTGTAACCTTTTGACATTTTCATTTGTTTGCTTTTTAAAGAGAAGGTGGTCTCTTGGTTCAAGCAAAAAATGGAAGTCTGGTTTGTAAAACCTGTAAGTCGAGTCTCCCTTCATGCAGAGACAATGCGTTCTATTTACAAAGGTGGTAGATTCTCTTACTCGGTGTAGTAGCTTTCATTCCTGTTTTCCCAGACCTAGATGCACGGCCTACATACAAAGGGATCTTCCCTCCCGCAGGATGAATATCACCTGGCACAATAAGATTAGACAAAATGATTAGAACTACTGGAAAATACTTTAATGTCATTAAAACCCTCTTTAAAACCTTTGTTCTAAAATATATCTTATCTCCTCAAAGCAGCTTTAGGTTTTTAGAAATCACAATCTCAATTGGAATAGGTATGTCCTAAGACTCTCAAAAACTTTTTAAATGATATGCGAGTAACAGCATGTCGTGACATACTACAAACCCAGAATGAATCTGACAGAAAATAACCTGACATTACTTTCAGTAGTAAAGTATTTTACAGGAGGAGTTAACAAGCAAACTTTGCTTGTGGTAAACAAATACAACCCACAGGTCTTTATCCAAATATTAAGCTCTAAATATTTTTAAAGTTTTTGTACCTGTAAAAATAAACATATTTTGATGCCATTTTCTGCCATTGCCTTATATAGAGGCAAGAACCTAAGTTATTTTGATCAACTCTGCTCTCAGGTCTGCTTTTTTTTTTTTTAATCTTGCCTGTAGTTTGGTTTTTAGCATAAACACACCATAAAACCAACATACAGAAAATTTCACTAAACGTAGTAATAGCATTTTTCTGTTACACGGCTCTCTTGCTGTCCGAAATTACTGTTAAAAAAGGTCAAAGCAATACGGATACTTATGGTTATGGGAAGAGACTGGCACTGTGCCAAATGTCAGGGTGAAATTCATTATAATGTTGCTTCAGCCAAAGCATCCTCTACATACATTATTGCATCTGCTTTTAAAAGAAACTTAATTGAAATTTTTGTAATTTTTAAACTGCTTTAGAGATGGCCTCCAATAAGAATGTCCTTTAAATGCTATGGAACAGCAAGGTTATCCTTAATACATCTCAAGGACTATTTACATCTAGTCTAACAGGAGCAAATAATGGGATGTATCTGAAAAATTATTGTGAATCTGTCAAATAAAATTGGGAAGAAAAATTTATTTCCTCTTCAGGTCAGCTGCATGCACAAAGGAATAGGAAAGTGAGTCTGTATTTTGTCAGCATCATGTTTGAAGATCTAAAAAGAGCTACCAGATATAAAAGTGGTCCACCATAACACACTCAGATAACGTTTGGCAGCGTAAACGAACAAACAAGGGTTGTCTTTATGTCTTTTAATACCCATTTTACTCCTGAGAAGGAAGTGACAAAACCCATTCATGAGTAGAAAAAGGAAACACGAGGAAGGGAGCTCTCCCTTCCTTGCTACTCAGTTCCTTTAAAAAGTGGCATCTCAGGGGTATTCCAGAAGGCACAGATCCTAAACAAAGTACAAGAATTAAATACACTCAGACCTTCAAGAACGCCTTCACTGAAAATATTTCATTGGTCCAAATTTCCAAAGTCAAAATTAGCAGAACTACTATTACGTTGCAGAATTTGTGGAATTGTTTTATAATGTGTTAGATAAACAAATAAACAGGCCAAAATGTCAGATTCTTCTCTGGCATCCTCAAAAAGGTACAGATCACCAGACATGTCACAAAAAAAATCTTTGCAGACAACAAAATAACCAGAAAATGTATTTGAATTACTGTGAATGACTAAAGTTACTTTCATGGAAGTTATTACTCACGTTCCACTCCAGTACTTTTAATAGAAGTCTTCTCTGGTTGATCCTTCTCCCCAGTAGCCATCCCTGGATTTTCAATAGCTCTCTTTTTAATTACTGGTTCCTCATTTTGGAATACCATCTGTCCCTTTTCATGCTCACCATGGGGCACTTCATTTTCTTTCATTTCAGAATGTTCCTGCAGTTAAGCATACTTCATTTAAACGGTTTGTTACAACTGGATATAAGGAAAAGATTTTGTTCTAAGAGCAGTTGTTTAGTGGAATAAATTGCCCAGAGAGGTTGTATAGCCTCCATCCTCAGAGGTTTACAAGACCGGATTAGATAAAGCCCCAACTTCATAGCTGACCCTGCTTTCAGCAGGAGATTGAACAAGAGACTTTCTGAAGTCCAACCTGAATTAACCTAGGAAATACTTATTCTGTTATTGCACAAACAGATCTCTATTAGAAAACTTTCACCCACACAGTTCTAACATTTTAGCATAAATTGCCTCTGTTGACAAAGTGCAACTATCTGCAAGTAAAAATAAATTCACTGGCTATGTTGCTTTTTATTTCTGTAGCTTTGGTTACTATAGGCTTTTGCTTATTTAGACATGCTGCAGAAAGATTAACACCTCTCATTTTCCCATTTCCCTCTAACGGTACCATTATGTTTTTCACACAGTTCAGAGTTCACCCACCACTTGCACATTATACTAGAGAAAAATAATTCTACCCCCATATCACCCTGAAATCTCTCCTCCACCAGTCATACAACCCACGAATATATACATACACACACTTACATTAAAACACACTGACAGCAACGAGAATTTTAAGAAAAAAGTTTGGGCAATCATCCAGTTTCTGTGAATCTTTTCTATATCAAAAAATGCCGATAGCTTTATTTTAGATAAATCCTGCAAGCAGTCTAATGTTCAGATGAATACCATGATGAACCAGTGAAAGCAGTCCTACATCCAGTGTTTGGGATGATATCTCTCTCTGAGGAATTTAATTTCTTTTCTTGGACTAACGTTATGGAATAGCACATGGTAAAGTTATACTAAATTAGTGGTATAAAGTACAGAAGACCAGTACTAGTACATCTGCATACAAAAACCCAAATGTTACCTATTAAAATGGTAGTAGGATGAATCAAGCATGTTTCACTTATTGTTTATTGGGGAGATCCACACAGACACACACAAAACCATGCAATACAAGTCACCTCAGCAGAGAGCCCTGTAGTTTCTTCACTGGTTTTAATTTCCTCACTGGAGTTCTTCTTTTTTCTGGTTGCTTTCTTTTCTTTACATCTTTTTGTGACAAAACACGCTGGATCGGGTTTAAATTCCTTCTGACAGCTCAATTCATCAGAGTTCATGGAAGCAGATGCACTTCTTTCAGCATCCTGTATCAGAAAAGTACCATGATGTGTAACATATCTGATATACATCAGATACGCCAAAGAGACAGCTGTAACATTACTATTGGAAAAGGCATTTCACACAGAGGAAAACAGTAGTATACATTTAAGTAGCACAGTAATAAGCAAAATAGCAATATCTTAATTTCCTTAACATCAAAGCTGGTTGTTTTCCAAACTTAAAATGCTACAGAATAAACCTGTACTTCTTTTCAGTTGGACACTATAAAAAACATAACATTTGAAACCTGACTCAAATGACGCTGCAACCCTTCCCAAGTTTGTGCAGATTATCCCATAGAAAGGTTCATGCATAAGGAAGGGGGGGATAAGTGGGAGACTCTTCCATGCTAGTTAAAAATAAGCTAAGATTACACCATTTCCTCATGATTTTAGAGAAGCAAGTTATAAAGGAAAAGTTTAAACATAGATGTTTTAGAAAAAGTGGTTACCAACTTATTTTTTTAATCAAAAGTAAAAAAAACATGCAATGAAGTAATTTAGCTCACAGAAATATTGAAAAAAATACATGGAAAGTAAACATCATGGTTGTATTGCTTTTGTAATGTCAACGTTAGTAAATTGTAGTAGATATAAAATGCTTTGAGATTAGTCAGTACAGCACAGAAGTATTTAAATTCATTTTGCATGCCTAAATGAAAGAGACTAGTGTCTGGAGATAAACAGGCAAAATTAAGATTCGTTCAGTGGAATTTAAACATTACTGTTCACAGGGAATAATTCTGTGTGGATGCTAAAAACACCTTGTTAATTTTAATGGGTGGAAGGGCTAAAAAATGCATTGTTAAATTAACAGCTGGAAGGCAGCCAGCTTTCAGCCATATGGGAGGCCACTTCAAGTATTCATACAGCTGTTTCTATCAGTACAAGTGCATTAAACTAAAGGCACTATTTAAAAAGAAGTATTTTTTTTATTACTATTCACATCAACTAAAACCAATGTTCATTACAAGCTGTGCTCTACTAGTTACAAAGCTAAATCTTTCTTTCTGAAAAAGAATGGCTGCTTAATCATCTATTACCATATTTTCATTTTCTTCTTTTCTTCCTTGAAAGTGTTGCTTCAGTGCTTTCAACAGTTTGTCTCCCTGGAGAGAAATCAAAACAACAAACGAACCAAATATTGCATTAAGTCATCAAACAAAAACTGCATAAACCCAACTAGTGCCTATAAATCAATCCAGCAAATAAACGGAATATTTGCTGAATCCAACAAAATGCTTAAGGCATGCTTGGAGGGAAGCAACTGTCTCGCTCTGCTCTCTCTCTTTGGCTCTACTCAAAGCCTCACTTTGAGTATTGTGTACAGTTTTGAGTGTCACAATATAAGAAAGACATAAAACTATTAGATTATCCAAAGGAGGGCTACAAAGGTGATGAAGGGTCTAAAGGGCAAAATGTATAAGGAGCAGTTGAGGTCACTTGGCTTGTTGGACCCAGAGCAGAGGAGGCTGAGGTGAGGTTTCTTGACAGCCTGCAGCTCCCTCACAAGGGGGGCAGAGGGGCAGGCGCTGAGCTCTGCTCTCTGGGGACAGTGACAGGACCCGAGGGAACGGCATGGAGCTTGGACAGGGGAGGGTCAGGCTGGATATCAGGAAAAGCTTCTTCACTGAGAGGGTGGTTAGGCACCAGGACAGGCTCCCCAGGGCAGTGGTCAAGGCACTGAGCCCACCAAGTACAAGAATTTTTTGGACAACACTCTCAGACACGTGGTCTGATTTTGGGGTGGTTCTCCTCCAGCCAGGAACCGAACTCGATACTCCTTGGGGGTCCCTTCCAACTCAAGATAATCTAAGATTCTACAATTCAGTCAAATTGAAAAGCACGCTTAAGACCGCCAGCTAAACATGCAACGTTTATTTTCCCTGAGGACACAAAGACAAGGTTCCCTGGCCAGGTTTCTTCTGCTCCATCTGCCTTCTAGAAAGTTAACTGTTCACAGCTGAATGAGCGTTTCAGCAGCGCTGCCCAGCTGAACAGGAATTAAAATCGCACCAAGCTTCGGCAGCAGCTGCTCCTGCCTTGCTCACGCTACACACAACGCATTCCTCACGTACAATCAGCACTAACAGCAACGGAACACTTCAGCTGGGAGGGACCTTCAGGGAGTTACTGCCCGACCACCTCAGAGCTAACCGAAAGCTGAAGAGTATTAACGACAGCACCGCCCAAACGCCGCTCGAAGGCCGACAGGCACGGGGCACCCCCCGCCTCACGAAGCTGAGGAGAGCACCAACCGACCTCCCCCCCCCGCTCCTTTAGGCTGTGACCCCCGGCTCCCTCAGCGCTGCCCCCGGCCGCCCCTCGCCTACACCCGCGGCTCGGCCCCCCCAGCCGTGCGGCGCCCCCCGCCTCACCCGGAGGTTGGCCTTGAGGCCGGCGGCCTTGGCGAGCTGCTGGAGCTCCGCGTACTTGAGGGACTCGAGGCGCTGCAGCGCGGGGAGCGCCATAGCGGCCGCGGCCCCAACCGCCGCACTTCGAATCTCGCGCTCAACCGCCGCCCACGCCCCACCCCCCCCCCTCGCCGTTCGAACTCGCCCGCCGCGCGCGGCCATTGGCTGGGCGGTGAGAAGGGGGCGGGCCCGCGGCAGGGGAAGCCACCAATAGCGGCGCGGCCGCCGCCGCGCTGGTTTTTTCAAACGCGCCAGGCGCTGCTTGAGCGGGCGCTGGGACGTCCTTTCCCGGCAGCGAGGATTGACACCCCGGCCGCCCAATAGCAACGCGGATTCACCGAGCGCGCTCCAATCGCGAGGCGGGGAGGGCGGGGCGGCGCGCTCGGGCGCCGGGCGGGAGAAGATGGCGGTGCGGCGGCAGCTGTGGCGGCTGTTCCAGGAGCCGCACATCAGCGGCGTCATCACGGTGGAGCAGCCCCCGCCGGCCCCCCCCACCCCGCCGCCACCGCCTCCGGACCCGTCCCCAGCGGAGACTCCGCTGCGGCGGCGGGGGCTGCGGCCGGAGGACTGCGCCGTGTTCCAGTGCCGCGGGTGCCGGGCGGTGCTGGCGGACTCGCTGCACCTGTGCGCGCAGGAGGAGCGGCGGCTCGGCCTCCTCGTCTGCCTCAGTCAGTGCCGGGGCGGGGCGGGCAGGGCCGGGCCGGGCGCGGTTCTCCCGGCTCTCTCTTCTCTCCTCAGGAGTCACCGGAGACGTGGCCTGGGAGGACGCGCTGCTGGTGGGCCTGGAGGGAGCCCTGCTGGGCTGGTGCGTAGCGCGGCCGCCTCGTCTTGTCCGGCTGCTTTCTGTCGCAATAAAACGACACCTTCAGTAAAAAGCTTGATTGTTTTCCTCCTCGCGAGGCGATGCTCTGCATTAGCAGGGGGAGCTTCGACATCACCCGTTACGGGTGCAGGCATAGCCCTTATTTCACCACATGCCACACCTGATCTTTACAACTTAAATCTATTTCACCACGTATCACATTCGGTCTTTACAACCTAAATCATTTTGAGACAAAACACTGTGGATTTTTATCTCTAATTGCAACTTCCCGTGTTATTACACAGATTTTCTTAGGCAATGTGCCCAACTTCCCGTGTTCATGCGCTCTGTATTATTAAAGGATAAAGCATTATATTGTATTTTACTGACCCCATGAAACTGATGACGTCTTCCAACATTTCTCCAGTATCCATACTTTCATAACTTCTGTTTAATAACGTTATTTTTCCATTTTTCCTTTTAGTGCTTACAATGCATTATACTGTCGGTCTTGTGGCTCGATGGTGGGCTTCATTCTTTATTCTGCGTTCAGCAACTTGGCTCATCTCCGAGGCTTATTCTGTTTCTTCAAGGAGAGCATCCTCTGGTGAGTGTCCTGTATGTTGATGGTCAAGGATTTCATGGGAATTTGCAAGTTTTTAAAGCAGGATGTCCAACTAGTCTGCAGTTAACAAAAGCTACTTTACTTTTGACTGAGAACATAGATGTGGGATTTTAATATCCTCTGTGTTTACATTGTTTGTGTTGGCATGACTCCATTTGATTTGCCTTATGCTTTTGGAGTGTCCTCACATTACATCAAAGTTTAAATTTAGTTGTTTCCAGTGCTGAAATCTTCTTCAATTCCAGATCCACTTAATTAACGTAAGATATCAAAACAGTTCCATGATAGATGGACTTCATTATAGAAACTGTAAATTATGTTTAGCTGGTAACGTGGGGATTTTATGATTTGAAAGTAACATTGTTTTGGTTTTTTTTAGTATTTTCATAATTAATGGGGTACTTTGGGGAAGAATTTTATATCTGATTTAAAATCTTAATAACCTGTATAAACAAGGAATGCAATTGTGTGGGCTTTTTAATTGTTTTTCTTTTTTTTCCCCTTTCCCTATTTGTTTTCTAGCTATCTTTTAAAAAACAAAATAACAATAGAAGCATCTAAGGTGAATTTTCCTGCTTTGACCCTAAAGGAACAACTGGGGAAAGTAAGGTTTCTACATGACTTTGTATGGAAAATAGCAAGAAATACTAATATTTTTTGATATTAGCCAAAATATGGATACAGTTACCATATTTGCAGTGCTTAGAACTTATCAAGTTCTATCTATCTTTCTGACAAAAGGTTGTTATTCCTTACTGATTATATATGTTTTTGTGCTACTTAAGTGTTATCAAGAGGGAATGGGACTTCTTTATATTTTGAAAACAAAAAAAATGAATGCTTTTCTAAATGATTCTAAATATTACTTGTGTTGTCCCTGGAATTAAATGATTCTAAATATTACTTGTGTTGTCCCTGGAATTGAAAAGTCACCATTGAATAATAATAATAAATACATAAATAACACACACACAAAACTCTGTTGTTAATTTGAAAAGGATTCTAGCAGAGTTGAATTTACAGCTATGTAAGCTCAAAACAGCACAACAACATCAACTTGTAGTTTCAGAGACAACACAAGATCCTCTCTTCTTTTTTTGGTATTTAAATTGGTTGTTCTATTCTGTAACATGGTTAGTTGATAACTTAGTAAATTGTTTGTCCCATAGCTCAAAATATAGTTACTGTGTGTAGGAGACAGCCAATGCATTGGGTGTTTATATGCT